>NC_137082.1:63199292-63866091 GCF_951640355.1 Cnephaeus nilssonii | reverse complement strand
GGAACACATTTATATAATAAGGGAAAAGAGTTATTAGTGAGAAAGAGGTTGGAGGCATGAAGAGTGATAACAGCGAGTAAGGTCCATGAGGAATCAGGATACAGACCAAGAACAGGAGGAGAAAAGACTTTTCTCCTGGGACTTCAGGAAAGAAAACATGAGTACAAATAGAAATAAGTTTCCAGGTGGCAGAACCTGAAGTTGAAGAGTTCTTTCCTGATTTAAAATTTTGTTCTGCAAAATCGAAGGCAGGGTTATAGCCCAAGAGCAGTGGGAGGGAGGGGTGGGGTCTGGGTGATGGTTCGCTCAAGGAAGAGCCCGAGTAGAATGACAGTGGGAATTAGCCAGGACAGCAAAGCAACACCAGGCCCAGCTAATACAGGAATCTACCCAAGGCACACACAGTAGCCCAAAGGTAAGAGAAGCTAAATGACTGAATATTTCAAGGTTGAGGTTTTACAGGGTGGGTACAATTTAAGATCCACATAAATTTTTTTTTTAATATGTAAGAACAGTAAGAAAATTATTAAATAATAAGTAGGGTAGGGAAGGAATGTACTACAATAAAGGAAAAAGTCAAAGAACTAAACATCTTAATGAAGTCAAAGAGCTGGAAAGACAGAAAGTAGCCCTCAAGGTAGTAGCATTTACTATTTCACGGATGAAGATGACTGAAGATTGAGAGCCAAAGAGGTCAAGAACTATAAAGCAAGCACCTATGGTTCTTTCCCAGAGACACGAGTACACCCAGAATGAAGAAGGTACTGGGAGAGGAGAAGGGCAAAGAGAAAAAGTGAATGGCATCCTTGGCACTCAAGCCTTCAGCAAATGTGTGTGAAGAGGCTTCGAGACAGGGACTATGAAGTCAGGAGCGGATCGATATAAGAGCAGCTCTTGGATAGATGTGTCTGGACAGCAAGAGCCTTGGAGGAAATCATTTTAATTTGTAAGTTGAAAAGTAATGGCTTAGACTAGGAAATCCTGTGGTTATGTGGGAAGCAAGAACGAGCAGACTCCACCTGAGAGATAGAAAGATAGTTTACTAAGGGGAGAGTTAGGCTTCAACTAGGATGAAGAAGTGGGGAGAGGATTCACTGCCTGGCAGAGTGTAGCTCCAGGGGACACTGGAAGAAAGGCAGCAGGGAAGGCCAAGTGGCAGGAGGAGGCACCCAACAGCATTTCCTCGGAGGAAGAAATGCCTCTTCCTAGGAAAAAAAAGTAAAATAAAATTTAAAAAGGAATTAAAGCCGGGCCACGGTGGTTCAGTGATTAAGTTTATTTTAGGAATATAAGGGTGGCCGAACATTAGAAAATCTTATAAATGTAATTCAGCACAGTAACAAGGTAAAAGAAAAAGCCATTTGAATATCACATTTCTTGCAGAAGAATGATTTAAAGTCAGTTCTTGCTCATGATTTAAAAACAAAACATGTAGCAAACTGGAAATAGAAGGGACCTTCTCTAACCTAATATATGTAAGAGACAGGAGGTCACTGTTTGATTCCTGGTCAGTGGATAGAGCGTCAGCCTGCTGACTGAAGTCATTCTGGTCAAGGGCACGCACCTGGGTTGCAGGCTCAATCAACAACCCTGGTTAGGACATGTGCGGTAGGCAACCAATCAATGATGTCTCTCTCACACTAGTCTCAGCCTGCCTCTCTCTCTCTCTCTCTCTCTCTCTCTCTCTCTCTCTCTCTCACTTCCCCTCCCTTCCACTTTCTAAAAATCAATGGGAAAACAAATCCTCAGGTGACAAGTGAATGAATGTAATATGCAGATTTTCAACTGGGGGGGGGGGGTCAGTGCCCCTAACTTCAGCATTCTTCAAGGGTTACCTGCATTTATAACTACGATTATCAAGACAAGGTGTTGGTAGAAGGATAGAAGCATAGATTGGTTAAACAGAATAGAGAACCCAAAAATAAGAATCATAATTTGGTGAACTGATTTTTGACAGGTGCCAAGCAATTTAATTGAAGGATAATCTTTTCAACAGTTGATACTGGAGCATTTGGACATCTAGAGGGGGAAAGTTAATCTCACACCATAAGAATTAACTTAAAAGTGCCAAGCCAGTGTCGCTCAGTGGTTGAGCATCAACTTACGTATCAGGATGTCACTATTTCGATTTCCCGGTCATGGCACTTACCCAGGTTACAGTCTCGATCCCTGGTGGAGGCCGTGCAGGCAGCAGCCGATCTATGTTGATGTTTCTCTCTCATCGATGTTCCTATCTCTCTCCCTCTTCTTTCTTCTGTCTCTAAAAATAAATAAAAACATTTTATTTAAAGTGGGTCATAAACTTCAATGTAAACTGTAAAGTACAGGGGTGGGCAAAAGTAGGTTTGCAGTTGTACAAATAATTAAGCAGTCATATAAGAAACTCTGTGTTTCACATACTCACAACTATAAACCTACTTTTGCTTATCTCTGGATAAAACTTTTATATATTTGTATTGATTTCAGAGAGAAAGGGATAGAAAGATAGAAATATCAATGATGAGAGAGAAACATTGATCTGCTGCTTCCTGCATACCCCACACTGGGGACTGAGCCCACAACCCGGGCATATGCCCTGACTGGGAATCGAACTGTGACTCCTCGTTCATAGGTCTATGCTCAACCACGGAGCCAGGCCAGGGGCCCCTGTATAAAACGTTTTGAAGAAAAGAGAAAATTCAGGACCTAACGCCAGGTGGAGTTCTTAACATGATACCAAAAGCACAGTCCAGAAAAGAAAAAGATCAATAAATTGCACTAAGCCCAAATTAAAACTTTTGGTCTGTGAAAGACCCTTTAAGAGGACAAAAAGACAATGATAGACTGGGAGAAAATATTTATAAACTACCAGGAACTCATATCTAGACTATATACAGAGCTCTCAAAATTGGACAATTGAAAAACAGTCAATTAGGAAATGGGTAAAGGGGTTGCACAGAGGATCTTTGTGGTGATAAAACGTGGACTTGATTGTGGTGGTTACAAGAGTCTACATACTAGTATGTGATAAAATTGCATACAACTGCACACACACAAATGAGTGCCTGTAAAATAGAATATTGGAATAAGGTCTGTGGGTTATACCAGAGGCTTTCTAGATTTCTGAATTTGATGGGCAAGGGCACTGGGCAAGGTAGTGGGAATATATGGTGAACTTAACAGGGTCTCTGGCTACAAAGTGATTAACCCTAACAATGAAGGCTGCAAATTGGTGGAGCCTGCCGCTGTCTCATGGGCTAAGTGGATCAAAATTTTGCCATAACAGTAAGCATCTTTTTATCAGAGGCCCATAGTGCAGCCACAACTCACTACTTGGAAAGCTCTGCTGCAGAGTACTTACACTGGAGACTAGAGGGTGGAGGACCAGAAGTGTGCAGGGAAGGCACTTTTAAAGTCAGGGGAAACCTGGCACATCTTCCAGGACCATCAGATACACTCAGAATTGGGGAGGTGGGAAAAGAATTGGGGAGGTGAGACGTTGGTTGTCTATATATTAAAATACATACAGATACATAATGAAGTAAAAAATTTAAATTCCTGTAAAATTTTAGGATATTTTAGGACTTTTCAAGGAGTTTTACACTTGATACCAAGTCGGGTGGTTTTTCCTGAGCAGGATGCAAGAGTGGTTTCTTTCCCAGGTTCTTGTCCGGGTGGATTTGAAGAATGAAGCCACAAACAAAGGGTGGTAGATAGATGAAAAGGGTGGAAATTTATTGGAAACAAGTACAAACTCCCATGTGGGGAGGGAGTCCCAAAGGGGGTAACCCACTAAGCTCCTTTTTTCTAAGGTTTCTAAAGGCTGCAGTTCTTTGTTTCTTGATGTTGCCTTCCAATTGGTAGAATATCAACTTCAAAGCTCAAAACCCACTCAGTGCTTCCCTCCTTCCCCCCCTTCAGTGGTAGAATTCTCTATCTCCTCTGAAAATCTGTTTTCCTCTTTCTCCCATTTGTCAGCATTTCTCTATCCTCTGTGAAAGTTTGTTTCCTCTTTCTCCCCATGCCCTTTAGCTTTTCCCTATCTTCTGTGAATGGATGTCTTCCTCTCCCCTTATCCTGTGGTACCTCTTTTTATTTCTCTCTGTGAATATATGCCTTTTGGCAGCTCCAAGCTCTCACCTATGGGCTCCAAGCCTTCCTCCCCCATGGACCGTATTTATTTCTAAAACTTCCTAAACCTGCCTATTTTACCCCTAAAACTCCTTTCAGTACTTTTAGGGTATTAATGAGGGTCAGTCAGTAAAAATAATAGAGGACTGGTCCTTTCTGGTCATTTTATCTTACCCACAAGAAAACTGAGACCACAGGAGCCCCAGTGACTTGGCTGTTATCACAGGCTGTAGTGTCTAAGGAGCTTGGATACTAATAATGTTTCTCAAGTAGTAGCTTATTTTTTTCTATATAAATCATAGCTGGTCTGTAGTCACATATGCTGGTAGAGCCAGAGTAGACATCAGAATACACATCTTACGGCCCTTTAGCCTTCCCTCACCCATTTTCTTTCATCTGTACCACAGAATTTCAGATATCTATACTAAAAAGTCTTAAAGCTTTCTGATCTCTCTCTTTTTGCTGAATTAGTTTACTCTCAAAATCAGTTAATAGTTTCATTTCCTGCTTATGTTTCAGAATGATTTAATAGTGATTTGTCATTCTGACAAAATTCTACCACTGCTTAACATTTGTTATGAAAAATTTCTGGAATTCATTATATAAACAGTGTTTGAACACTTACTAACCTAAATTGTTATGATACTGTACTAGGTACTATGAGAAAATGGAAGTAGAAACCCTTTTTCTCTGATAACCAAATTAAGGAGATGAGACTAACGCATCAGTACAGGATTTCTCAACTCTCTGAACTTAAATTGCAGGCTGCTGCTCTTCCCTTTGTTCACTGAGCTCAAATCACATTCTTTGTATCCCTCAGACACATCAGACATGTACCTACCTTACAGCATTCACTCTTCTATGTTTGTAACACTCCTAACCAAAATATCCATGATTGACCTCCAAGTCTTTGCTTAAATGTCACTGTCTCAGTGAGACCCACCCTGACCACCCTTTTTACAATTGCAAGCTGCTCACTTCCCCAGCACAACTTGACTATTTATTTTTCTCATAGCATTTACTACTTAAATTTACATAATTGTTTTGCTTATTACTATCTCCCTTTTTGGGAAGGTGAGCTCCAAAAGGGTATGAATGAGTCCCAAGTGACTAGAACAGTGCCTGGAACATAGAAGATATTTAATAAATATTTGATCTACATTGTATGGTGTCCATGGACTTTTGGATGTAAGGAAAGTAACATTCTTTCAACTCCCTCTACCCTCAATTTTTTAGGCTCTCTATCTATTAAAAGGAAAGATTCTGAGTTTCTAGGAGAATGGTGAAATGCTTACTGAGTATATTAACCTGAAATTTATACAAGAGAAAAGGTACCCATGTTCCACACTACATTAATGATACTTCCCAGGTGTTCTTTCTATTGCAGAGACTCTTGGGGATAGATTAAAGAGGCCCTTTTCAATTTGGTGATGTATGGAAGCAGAATTTAATCAATTGACATTGTTCTATGAAATTTAGGAACTTGAAATCATGATGGATTGAAAGAGGTTGAAGTCATCAAAGACAGTTAACCTATTTGGAAAAGATTGAACCTCTGGGATGATTCCGAAACAAAATATGCTTTACTAGCAAGTCCATGATGGTGTTTACCTGGGAAATGCTTCATTAGCATTGTCTTCCTCCCGTTTCAGTCACTCATAGAATTTTCCATCAACAAATGTATTTTAGGAGCCAGGCAACAGTGACATAAAGATAAAACATCATTTGTTCAGAACTTTCTACAAGAAAATAAGTATATTGTGTCAGTCCTTTAAAGAGCTTCATTGAGGTTGCTTGTGCCTGTGGCACAACACACAAAGCCCTCCCTTCAGAGCCTGGCCTCAACATGTTTTGGGACCTCCCTCAGGAGGTCTTTAGCCTTTCTGAATTCACCAGTCCTTCATGATCTGCCATTTTATCTTACTCTTCTTTATGTGTGCTCCTTCTGCTGGAATTCATCCTTTCCTTCACCTATGTAGTAAAGCCTATTCCTTGCTCACTCAGGCAGGCATCAGTTGGTCAGCTTTCTTCCCATAACACAATGCAATAAAGTACTGGGAGTTATTACTTAATATAATTTTTTCTTGTAAAAAGTTCTAAACAAATTATGTTTTATCTTTATGTCCCTGTTGCCTGGCTCCTAAAATATATTTGTTGACTGAAAATTCTATGATTGTTGAAAGTATTAAATGCAAAGAACAGATCATCCTTAATTTGCCTGACCTAACTTACTGCTCAGGGATCCCTTCCTTTCTTCCCAGTCCTGAAACCACCTCCTCCTCAGCCTAGAAGGGACCACCATCTGAGGCCATAGACATGTAGGTTAAGGATGGAGTGAGGGGTGTCTCCTGTCACTCTACTCCCCAGCTTTAGTTTTATAAATGTAGTAGTAGGATTCCTTGTGGCTTGGTCTCCAAAGCCTTTTTACTTACCTTATGCATTGGCTTTAATTAGGTTCGTAACAAATACCTGCCCCATGCAGGTAGGCCCAAGTAGGACTCTTGAGGCTGTGTTTGCCATTGTAATGGAGAAGTTTCAGAACCAAAGACGACCTTGCTTTGCTTATTTTCAGATTCCCCCTTGGGGCCAGTGGGCTCTGGGCAGCTAGACAAGGAAGAGAGAGGGGCTTAGCTCACACTCTTCCTAGCTTTTCTAAACCAAAGTTCTGCCATACGACCAGCCCAGCCTTGCTGCTGGTCTTTTTCTTTCCTATGGATTTTTGTGCTAGTTGGGGGAAGCAGGATTTTGTATGTGGGAGCCACTTTTTGGTATAAGAGGTAAGTTTCTGTTTTTCAGGAAGCCCTATTTGGTGTCTTTTCCCTCATTATCTTTTCTCAATCTATGTAAGGGGCTCTGGCCACCATCATCTCCTGTGATGCCAGAGGACTGCCACCCCAGCTCTTTGGCCAGGGCTGTAATGCCTCCTAGAAGAAGGGGACTCTGGCGTTCTCTAGCATGGCCTGAGGTATGGGTGTGCAAGCTTGGTGTGGAGGCATGTAGGGAGAACTCATTGTCCCTTGGAGCTTGGTAAGGAGGGTTGGCTTAGGGCTTGGAAAGTGCCACTTCTGGCAGGTTTGAAATTTTTCAAATAAATTCTTGTTATTTGGTCGTTTTTTGTTTTTTGTTTTTTTTTTAAAAAAAGATCAAACCATCACAGTGGGGGTTCCATCAAAGAGGCTGTGTAGAGAAAATAGGTCATGGGCTGGATCTTCAAGGAAGTGAGGTTTGTGTGGCATAGATGAAGGTGGAAATCATACCTGAGGTGAAGAACAGGATGAAAGGCAATGCCAAGGAAGAGCTCAGGGTACGTGTATAAGATGGCAAAAGAACCAACTTGGATGTATCCAAGAGAGGCCATGTAGTGTGGGAAATATGCAGTCTCCAGTCGAACAAACTTAGGTTTCTCCTTTCACTTTATGGTAATTATTCGTATCTCTGCCTTGGTGTAACCTGTTGAGGGTAGTTATGATGAATGTGAATCCTCCATTATATGTGACATGATAGACTTTCCAAAAGGAGATTTCTTACAGTAATTATAAACTAGGTGAAACTGGATGGTTTTTTTTTTTTTTTAACTTACTATGACAGTATTGAAAGAGGAAGCAAATCTGTATTGTCAGCTCAGGCCACAACTAGAGTTTAGTCATTTCTTGATAGGTGAAACCATTTCTCAGAAAACATAACTGTTCAAGGGTGGGAGGTGAAGGAATCTTCATCAGACATTTGTTTAATTTGTATCCAACTTAGGTAGCACAGTTTTATTGGGCATTGCATTTCTTCATGACTCAGTGACAAGAATTAAGAGCAGATGGTGTCCCCATAGAAAAAAGTATATGTATATGTTCTTTTTTTAAAAAAATTATTTATTTATTTATTTATATATATATATATATATATATATATATATATATATATATATATATATGTTCTTGATAGTTCTGCTATTGGTGTTATTGGATGTTAAGAAATAAGATTCCCTGTGAAGTGTGGTTTGTTGCTTTTGTGGTGTATCATGCAATAAATATAGACTGAACTCTTCATTTTTCTCATTTTGCTGGATTCTTTAAAAGATAGGAAAGAGGAAGATAACCATATACTTAAATAATGATAAAATACTGTGAGCCTTATAGTATAAACACATACAAAATACTGGTATGTGTTTATAGCCCAGAAGTTATAGGACTATTATTTTGATAACCTCATTTCAGAGGTTCCTGGGCAGAATAAACAATGGGAGAGAAGAAAGCATGTAACTTTGTGGGGGGGTTTCCTAATTCAGAAGTCAAAAGTTTGTTTTGGAATGAACAGTTCACAGATTTGGGGCTGGTAGTAAAAGGGCATGGAAAGCAGACTTTGATTCCGAGGTTGTAGAGACGACCCTGTCCACTCTCACAGATATTGGAGAAGAGGCATTGTTCCTTTTTGTTGTCTTTGCTAGAGAATGTAAATCAAAAAGCCACAATTTCCCATATAAAGGCTTTGGTAGTTTTACTTTCTAAAATGTGTATACTTACTATCTTTGTAGATAGTTTTAAAGTGATATGTTTAACAGCAGAAGCTCTCATGCTTTTTCTCGACACAGATTCTCTTCTGAATTAAAATAATTATATACACTTTTAAGTGTTTATTCATCTTCTTACTAGAGCAGAAGAATTAAAATAAATAATACCAATATAGTTGTTTTTCAAAGTTTTGTTTTTAATCAGCCCTGAAGAGAAAATATGGATTCAGCCAACATTTATAGACTGTTCTAAATAGCCATACAGTTTCCCAAAGGATTAACTTCTGTTTTCAGTCTTCGCTGCTAACAGAATTAAAAAATAAATCCTCCCCCCCCCACCCCCCAATTCAGTGTTCCTTTGCTTCTACTGACTATATGAATAAATGTTAGAGGAAGCAGGACCACTGCCTGGGGCCAGGCTCTGCATGACCCCACCTCCACCCCCACCCCCACCCCCAAGCCGGTCAGGTAGCCCTTGTTCCCCATTGGTCTGACACCCTAGGCTCTAGGAACAGGTCTTTGTTTGTTTAATTTAAATTTTTGTTTTGTTTTTTTGTTTTGTTTTTGTTAATCCTCACCCTAGGATATTTTTCCCATTGATTTTTCAGAGAGAGTAGAATTAGGGGAGGGCGGGGAGGGAGAGAGGGAGGAAAAAAACAACACCACATCTACGTGAGAGAGACACATCGAGATTGTTTGTCTCCCACACTTGCCCTGACTGGGTAGGGATCGAACCTGCACCTAGGTACGTGCCCTTGACCAGTAATCAAACCCAGCACGGACACTAACCATTGAGCACACAGGTCAGGTTTAAATTAAATTTTTTATTGTTGACACTATTGCAGATGTCCTTCATACTCCCCCCACACCCTTGTTCACCTCCCCCCAGGGCCCACCTCCCCTGCCCTTGGCTGTCACCACATTATTGTCTATGTCCTTGGGCTATGCATATATATTCTTTAGTTAATCCCCTCACCTTCCTTTATCCAGTCTCCCCCCCCCCCCCCCCCCAATTCCTTCATCTGTTCCCTTCTGACATTTGTCTAGATCTGTGTTTTAACAGTGTGTAATTCTGGTGTTTTTAATGAATTGGAGTGACACCTGGTGTCAATTATAAAGCTAGAGGGAAAATAACAGTAGATTCTAGTTCAGAATCCTGAAGGCAGGGTATGAAAGCACTTAAAGATAGACTGCTGAAGGTCTTTCTTTGAGCTTGTCCCCTCCAAAGCTGTGGGAGTGTCTGGGATGGTGGCATGCAGCATAAATTTTGTGGAGTCTTGCTTCTGTTGGCCAAATTGTTTTTGTTGTTGTGCAATAGATATGATTAACCTTTGGGGTTTGTGTTCTTTCTGTGATTACAACATGAGGCCATGCATTCCTTTGTTGTTATATTTTAGTGTATCTTGAATTTTAAAGATTTAAAAGCATGTATTATTCTCATGACATGTGTTATCTAGGAGATATATGGACTTTATATTTTATTAATTAGGTAGCTGACTTTTTTGCTATCTCACATAATATAACAGTTAAGGGTGATTAAACTGTTAAAAAAAAAAGTGACTTTAAAAAAAGTGCTTGCTGACATCATCTTTCCGAGAACACTTGTATAAGTGATTTACTATAACAAGATCTAAGTTTTTCCTGTTGGCAAATGACATGTAATATTTACAGAGATCTTGGGTTCAGTCCAGCAGAAACATCTCAGATAAATTGATGTATGAAACTAAAACCATGCAGTATTTTCTTTCACATGAACATAATGTAAACAGTTTTTCTAGTTTAAAAGTAGGAAAGAGAATAGATATTTAGTATTGATTTCTTTGAGGGAAGCAGCTTATAATATATGCTATCCTCCATAGTTAAAGGTCAAATATACAATTTGTAATTCAGTTATCTGCTTCTGTCAGTTGTATATTTAGATTTCTAAATTAATGTTAATTCTGTTCGTATGCATGTGCTTACTCTCCTGGTGTCATGTTTTTCTTTTTCCATTCAAATGATAGCAGGTAAGGTTTTGTACTCAACATATTTAAATTGGCATAAATTCTCAATCTATGAGATTTTTTTTAATTTTAAAAACTTTCTAGAAATATACCTGAACTACTGTAATACTACCTAAATAATGATGCACTTTTAGTTATTTTTGAAAGAATTGTAATATTACAATTGTATTTCAGTTTTTTTAGCATTTAATTAAATACAGTTTAGTGCTAAAAGTATCTTAAATATACAGTAGTCCCCCCTTGTGCACAGTTTTACTTGGAGATTTTAGTTACCTACGGTCCAGATATTAGTCTGAAAATATTAAATGGACAATTCCAGAAATAAACGATTCATAAGTTTTAAAATTGTGTGCCCTCCTGAGTAGCTTGATGAAATTTGATCTGTCCCATTCCACCTGGACAGAGCTCATTCCCTTGTTCAGTGACTCCACACTGAAGATAATCTCCACCCTTTAAGTCACTTGGTAGCCCTCACAGTTATCAGAGAGACACCACATTCACATAACTTTATTACAGTATGTAGTTATAATTTTACTTTATTAGTAGTTATTGTTAATGTCTTACTGTGCCTTATTTATCAGTTAAACTTTATCATAGGTATGTATAGAAAAAATATACATAAGGTTCAGTACTAACTACAGTTTCAGGCATTCACTGGGGGGACTTGCAGTGTATTCCCAACAGATAAGTGGGATTACAGTAGCTGAATGCAGGCCTATTGAGGGATGAAGAAAATGGTATAGGTACTATAGAAATCTAGTCTCATCACTTTGAGGCCAGTTTTTTTTTTTTTTTTTTTTTTGTAGGTAGGAACCAGGAATCTAAATGATATTTTTACTTTGGGGAAGTTTGGTGTGGATCTGGGACCCCTTGCTTCTCACTGGGCCCTTCACAGATTAGATATCACACCTGATTTAAAAAAATGTCACCGTGGGTGTTGTGTCAGACCAGCTTGTACCTCGCCTCCACCCCCCACCAGCCTTGATGTATTTTCTCTACTTCTCTAGTTGTAGGATTTCCATTCAGTCAGATTTCAGGCAATTCTGAATGATATTTGTTCTGTATTTTAGTTGTAATTTTGATGTGATTGTGGAAGGTGGCAAGTACCAGCATTTACTCATGCTGCCATCTTGGTTCTCCTTAACATTAAGTCTTTAATAATCTGTTTTTACTTTATCCTTATATGGTGTAAGAAGGTGGTCTATTTTAATTTTTTTGTCATATCTGTTCAATTTTCCTAACACCATTTATTGAATAGACTGTCTTTTATCACATTGTATGTGCTTGCCTCCTTTGTCAAATATTAATTGACCATATAGGCATGGGTTTATTCCTGCATTCTCTATTCTGTTTCATTGATCTATATGTCTTTTTATGCTAGTACCATGCTGTTTTGATTACTATAGCTTTGGTATTACAGTTTGATATCAGGTAGCATACCTCCAACTTCGTTTTCCTTCTTTAAGGAAGAAGGAAAATAGATGTGGCTATTAGAGGTCTTTTGTGGCTCCATATAAATTTTAGGGTTATTTGTTCTAGTTCTGTGAAATATACCACTGGTATTTTGATAGGAATTGCATTGAATCTAATGATTGCTTTGGGTAGTATGGACATTTTAATAGTGTTAGTTCTTCCAATTCATGAACACAGTATATGCTTTCATTTATTTGTATCTTCTCCAGTTTCTTTCTTTAGTATCTTAAAATTTTTTGAATACAGTTCTTTACCTTCGTGGTTGAATTTATTCTTAGGTTGTTGTTTTTTGATGCATTTGTAAATGGGATTGTTTGCTTAGTTGCCTTTTCTGATAGTTCATTATTGGTGTACAAAAATGCAACCAATTTCTGAGTATTTCTTTTGTATCTTGCTCCTTTACTGAATTCACATATCAGTTATAGAAGTTTTTTTTGGTGGAATTTTTAGGGTTCTCTTTTTCTTTCATTTTATAAATATCTAGAAATTAAAATTAAAAATGGTAATGATGAGTTTGAAATAACAGTT
Organism: Cnephaeus nilssonii; assembly: GCF_951640355.1. NCBI lineage: Eukaryota > Metazoa > Chordata > Mammalia > Chiroptera > Vespertilionidae > Cnephaeus > Cnephaeus nilssonii. The sequence continues at coordinate 63,853,476 of NC_137082.1, read as the reverse complement.
ATGGTTTATTCTCTTTTTCAGATGATCACAGTCGTGTTAAACTGCAAAATGCTGAAAATGATTATATTAATGCCAGCTTAGTAGACATAGAAGAGGCGCAAAGGAGTTACATCTTAACCCAGGCAAGTGGTGGGAGGTGGAGCAAGTAACTGACAGTGCAGTTTTTGTGATTGTCTACTTTAAAACAGATAAAAGTATGTTTTGACTTCTTTTGGAAATGAAATGCTATTTCAGTTCCTTCTTTTGCTATGTTATGTAATGAGTTATAGAAATTATGATGTTTTACAACTTTATATACTTAAGATAAAAGTAAAGTTAATTTTAATGTTATATATTCTGTGAAGGAAACATTTTTAATGAAATGGCTCAAGCCAGTTCTTTGCAGGCAAGTTTTTTTCCTTGCTTTATACTTGATACAAAGCCTTTGTTAATCTTTTATTAGCTTTTTCCATTTCTCTTCATATAATCTGTATGATATCCAGAGTCCCTTTGAAAGCTCTTCACTCCTCCCCGCTTTGGCATATATGTTTTGAGAGTATGCACACACCTGAGATGGTGTCCTGCCTTTGGGCCTTTGTTCAGGGCAGAGGACTGACTAGGAGACCAGAGAGCCTGGTGGTTCCTTTTGGCATTTTTGCCTCATTGCTTCTTGGCCCATTGGCCACACCTGTATTCCAGTACTACTTTTCTCCCATTCTGAGATAATATAAATTATTTTGGTTTATCTATATCAGGTAACCTTTATTTATCATATAATAGACTTAATTAATAGTGATGTCATTTACTCTAGTGATTTTTAAATATCCCAAAAATAAATTGTATATTTATAATATTAAGATTTTTAAAAACTCAATTTGAGGGGGGTGGGGGCATGCGTGGGGAGGGGTGTGGGATGGGAATGGGGGGATGAGGACAAATATGTATGTGATACCTTAATCAATAAAGAAATTTTAAAAATTAAAAAAAAATAAAAACTCAATTTGAATCAGAATAATGTAAGAAGATGTTAAAATGAATGTAGCTGTAAGCTATTAGATTATTTCTAATTCATAGGAACTGAAATTAATTATTTTGCTTGAAGTAAAACAGTTCCTGTTAATCAAAAAGAAAGGGAGAAACAATCTGTGAAAAAACTGGTAAGGACCATCAATTCACAGTTCAAGGAAAAAGAGATAAGTAGGTAAAGATATTCAATTTTTCTAGTAAATAGGGAATACAAATTTAAACCAGCAATCAGCTACCACTTTTCACATGGCAGAACAGCAGAGACTTAAAGTTTATAATACTCAGTTGTTAAACATGTACATAAACACATATGCCTGGATGTTTCTTGCAACTTAATTTTGATAGCATAGGACCAGAAATAATAGGATTGAAATAATCTATAAGGGTCTGGCCAAATAAATTATACATATACTATTAGTCAGTTTCTGGGAATTATGAAGGGAGACTTTTATTTGCCATTTTTCTGCCTTTCTGTAATTGAAGTTTTTCTTATGAGCGTTAGACATTTTTCAATAAACTTAGAGTTTAAAATTTTACTTCCTATTTGGAAAAACTGTAATGTTAAAAAATAGAAAACAATAATTATCCTAAATCATTTAAAATTTTTTTTTAATTTTCATGTATTACAGTTAACATACATTAGTTTCAGGTATACAATGTAGAGATTGGATGTTTATATAACTTACAAAGTGATCACCCTGATAAGTCTAGTGTCCATCTTTCACCATACATAATTATTACAAAATTACTGATTATGCTATATTTTATATCCTGTGATTATTTTTATAAATGGAATTTTGTACCTCTTAATCTCTTCTTCTTTCCCACCTATCCCCCAAACCTCCTGGCCATCTGACAACGATCAAAATGTTCTCTGTATCTATGGAGCTTGTTTCTGTTTTGTTTGTTTGTTTTGTTTTTTAGATTTCACATATAAGTGAAATCATCTGGCATTTGTCTTTCTGTGTCTTATTTAACTTAGCATAATACCCCTAGGTCCATCCATGTTGTTGCATGTGGCAAGATTTCATTCTTATTTTTTATAGCTGAGTAATATTACAGTGTACATAGTATCACATCTTCTTTATTCATTCATTTGTCTATGGACACTTAGATTGTGTCCTTATCTTGGCTATTGTAAATCATGCTGCAGTGAACACAGGAATGCATATATGTTTATGACTTGGTGTTAAATAACCTTCAGATAAATAACCAGAAGTGGAATTGCTGGGTCTTTCTTTGTCTCTTGCTAATTGTTCTAAAGTCTATTTTGTCTGATACTAGGTATTGGTACCCCAGCTGCTTTTTTTTTTTTTCCATGCACTATTTTTTTCCATCCCTTTACTTTCAGTCTGTGTGTCTTTTAATCTGAAATGATTTTAATCTTTTTTATTTATTTGTTTATTTTTAATCCTCAAGTGAGTATATTTCTTGCATTGATATTTTTAGAGAGAGTGGAAGGGAGGTGGGGAGAGAGAGAAATATTAACGTGAAAGAGACATCAATTGGTTGCCTCCCACACGTACTGGTACCAGGGCCAGGGATCAACCCATAACCTAGCCATGTGCCATGACTGGGAATCGAATCTATTCTAACCAACTGAGCCACACCAACCAGGGATGATTGGGTGTTTGTTTTTGTTTTGTTTTGTTTTTGCTTCCTTATATTCCAGGTCACTTCTTCTCTTCTCCTTTGTAAGTTCTATGAAGACTGAGACTGATCTTGCTCTTGTACCTAGTACATTGGAAAGAGAACATACTCAGAAAATATTTCAAAGGATAGAGAAAACTAGAGATGCTAAATGTTTATTATAACCTCAGTTTTTCTGATTGTATTGTTGCTTTTTTATCATCTTTTCCTCTGAGTTTTATGAATTTAATATATACGTATCAGCCCCTTGGTATAAATCTTCATTTTACAGAAGAAAGTTGGTAGTATTGCTGGTAAGAGGGAGAGCTGAGAGATAAACCTTTGTCCCCTTTTAAAACTACTAACAGAATGTGGTGTGTGTTTGTGTGTGTGTGTGTGTGTGTGTTACTAACAGAATGTGGTGTGTGTGTGTGTGTGTGTGTAGGTGTAGGTGTACACACTAGGAGTGACTTCAGTGGTGGGTTGATACATCCATTTTTTTTAGTTTAAAGAAAAGGTATTAGTTTTTCTGGGGATTTACACATTGCTCTTTTTACCATTTCATTGTTTGTTTTTTGTTTTAAGAATTGAATCAAGCAGTAGATAATATATGTTGACTGAGAACAGTATCCTCAAACATTAGGGTGCAGTTTCTTGGGATTCTCATTAGAATTCTAGTATTTTAATATCTTAGAAGCTTAGAGTTTATGAATTCAAATAATAGTTAAGAGCATCTGCTACATCCCAGGGAATATAACAGCCCTACAGATGCTTTCAGTCTGGTACTAGTTGAATAACCTTGTTTTCCTTGTGGAGCTGAAGCTCCATGCTGACCTGTCCTCACTCAGCCCCTCACTCACCACTCTACCACCTGTCCTCTGAGGTGAATGTATGCTGAGTTACGTTAGGTACATTGAAACCTCTTTTTTTTTTTTTTACCTTCACTTATTTAAAATCAGTCATAATTTGGGCATGATCTTTCATCTCTTATTTGTCCTTTTTTCTGCCCTATGCTACACAATGTGAAGATAATTGGAAGTACGTAATATGATTTGCTTTTCCTCATAGCATTATTGTAGTATGTTGCCCCTTTAAATTCTACTGTTGAGTTCACACAAGCTATAGTTTTGTAGATGAACAATTATAGTGGTTTAGGTACTTTGAAATTTCTACTTTTTCTGGAATTCGTTTTGTAATTAACTTGGGTTGGTTGGTCAGTAATGGCACAAACTCCCTCTTCTAAAAAATGTTTTTATTGATTTCAGAGAGGAAGGGAGAGGGAGACAGAAATATCATTGATGAGAGAATCATTGATTGGCTGCCTCCTGCACACCCCCCACTGGGGATTGAGCCCACACCCTGGGCATGTGCCCTTGACCGGAATCAAACCTGGGACCCTTCAGTCCGCAGGCCGATACTCTATCCATTGAGTCAAACCGGCTAGGGCTCCTTTGATAATTTTTGGGGGAGAGTGGAAGGGAGGAAGGAAAAGAGAGGGAAGGAGAGATATAGATAGATAGATAGATAGATAATGATGTGAGAGAGACACATCGATTGGTGGCCTCCCACATATGCCCAGACTGACCAGGGCTGGGGATTGAGCCTATAACCCAGGTATGTGCTGTTGACTAGGAACTGAACCTGTTACCGTTCAGTGCTCAGGATGACACTCTGACCATTGAACTACACAGGCCAGACCCAGACCCAGATAATATTTTTAAATTCAAGTGGATTTAAAGTTGTAATTTACCAATTATGATCCAATACATTGTTCTCAACCAGAAGCATACTATAAGGAGTTTTCCTTGAGCCTCCATCATCTTTCTCTTAATCTACTTTTTCTTCCCTGTTCTTACAGGGTCCACTTCCTAATACAGCTTGTCATTTCTGGCTCATGGTTTGGCAGCAAAAGACGAAAGCAGTTGTGATGCTAAACCGAGTTGTAGAGAAAGAGTCGGTGAGTAATACTTAATATTTACAGCTTAGTGTCCTGCTTGTGATGGTTAACTTATAAATGTTTTCATATTTCTTTTGTGATATTCATTTATAACTTTGGGTCTTTAATTGCTAAAGTCTAGTAGTCAGGGTGTTTCTTATCCAAAGAACTAATGTGTGCTTTTCCTTTCTTAACTTAAATATTTAAGTAACAATTGCAGACTATTACCCTCGAAGATAAAAATATAATGGAACAAATACTAACTAGTAGTATACATAAAACTTTTGAACACCTAGGCTTTATTAGAATCTTTACAACTTATTATCATAAAAAATCTTGGAAGTTTTAATAAAAGATTAAAGTGATGATATTTTAAAAATCTTATAGATTATTATTGGCTGTTCAGTCATGAGATAGTAAGTGGGAAATTTTTGAAATGTGAATTACAATCTAAACACAATGCTAATTACTGGTATAATGTAGGTTAAGTCTTTTAACTGCAGCTTTAGGTTGATTTTCTGTCAACCCAGAACATTGGAAAGTATTATCATTAAGGTCTCTCAGCCTTAAGATCTTGGACTATTCTACTTCAGATTCCTGATTCTTATTGTTATCTAAATTTATAGTTACTGGTTTCCTGTGGTGGTGAAAATTTTTCTAATTTATCTCTAATCTGAAGTGGCATTGACATACCAGAATGTCTAATGTTACAGTGATTTTTCATGGTTTCCAATATGATTTAAAAATTAAGTGATGATGGCATTGTCAGTTTGAGCAGCATTGCAAACTAGATGATTTATTAGTTTCAGCCTTCACTTTGGTGTATTATTACTGTATTAATAAGATAAGATTGCCACCAAAAATTGGAGATCATATTTATGGTGGTTGGATCTAGACACTTAAGAGGATTCAGGTTTAATTATTTCTGGGATGATTACTTCATAGGTGGTGGTGTGTTATTTATCAAGAGGCCTATAATGTCTGATTATCTTTTTATGATGTTAGCAGCCATTGCCATTCAGTCCTTAGTTCCTTCGTTTAGGAGGTTATAAAATAATGATATTACAATTTTATCATTCCTTTTTGAGTTTATGTTGAAATACTTATATTAAATTTTTTTTTCATTCTAGTTACTTGACCACTTTTATATAGAAAAAGCAGTTTTTAAAACAGAGTTGATTCCCTAGTGTCCTCAACAGGTGACCAATTAGGTTTTTTTTTAGTCTGAGGGAGGGGCATATCATTATTATGAACTCATGGATTAAAAATTTTTTGAATAATTTCATTTTACTTGAAGAGATTCCTGCTACCTCTTCAAGTTGGGCCCTGCATCCTTTTAAAACAAACCTAAGAGTCCTTAATAGCCTTCTTGCTATCTGGAATAACTATATATTGAAGGTTAATCTTAAAACTCTTCTTCATAGAATCAGGCATTTACTTTTTTAAATTTACTATGTTTTTATTGATTTTTATTTTTTTCAAAATACATTTTTATTGATTTCAGAGAGGAAGGGAAAGGGAGAGATAGAAACATCCATGATGACAGAGACTCATGGATCGGCTGCCTCCTGCAAGTCCCCCACTGGAGATCGAGCCCGCAACCTGGGCATGTGCCCTTGACCGGAATTGAACCTGGGACCTTTCAGTTCGCAGGCGGATGCTCTATCCCCTGAGCCAAACCAGCTAGGGCTGTTTTTATTGATTTTTAGAGAGAGAGGGATAGAGAAAGAGAAACATCATCCATTGACTGCCTCCTGCACACCCGCTACTGGGGATTGAGCCCGCAACCCTGGCATGTGCCCTGATCGGGAATCAACCCACTGACATTTTGGTTCCTGGGTCGACGTTCAATCACTGAGCCATACCGGCCAGGCTCAGGCATGTCTTTAAGGAGCCTTAATACTGGGTTGGTCATTGTTTTCAAAGCTTTTCAGTGAACAGAGCTAGAGAAAAAAATACATTTGTATGTTAAGATAATAATACCTCAGGAGTTCATACTGATATTTCCAAATTAAATTTAGAACTATAGGGGTTGGCTTAATTCGTTCTACTTTATATTTGTTACCTTCAATTCTGGTTCTCAAAATGTAGGGATGTAGAATATCTTATAACGACTCCTTTACTTTGTCCCAGATTTCACAGAAAGATTAGTCTTAAAAACAGTATCAACTCTATCACCAAAATAGATACTGAAAAATGTTTAAAAGTTTTTGTTTTTTTCCATTCTTTCTGTTTTTTATTTTATGTGTTAACCTACATTGTCAGAGTATATAGCATACTAGAGTTCCTCTTATATCCCTTTAGAAATCTTAGTTCTACATGTAAATGTGTATTTAATATTCATCACCAGTTTTTGTTGATGACTTTCCAGTTCTGTCTATAGTCATTTTCTGGTGGATTCTAAGGAAGGACTCACTGGCATCTTCTATACTAATAATAGAGGAATATGCAAATTGTCCAGGATGCTGTCACGTAATGACCAATCAGGAATGGGGGTGGGGGCGCGACGGAGAGCTCTCAGCACGCCTGTACCAGGGGTCCGAAGGATACGGAGAGGAAGGGAGAGCAGATAGGCAGTTAGGGTGATCAGGTCAGGAGGGGAGATCAGATGGGCAATTAGGGGAGTCAGGCCAGGAGGGGAGCGCAGATAGGCAGTTAGGGCGATCAGGCCAGGATGGGAGAGCAGATAGGCAGTTAGTGGGATCAGGCCAGCAAGGGAGAGCAGTTAGGCCGTTAGGACAATCAGGCTGGCAGGGGAGCAGTTAGGGGCATCAGACAGGCAGGCAGGTGAGCAGTTAGGAGCCAGTGGTTCCGGATTGGAGAGGGTGCAGGCCGGGCTGAGGGACCCCCGTCCCCTGTCCCCCGTGTGCACGAATTTTGTGCACCAGGCCTCTAGTTATAGTATAGTCCCTGATTTCTCACATGTTTATAAGTTTACATGCTGTCTTAATGCTTAAAAGTCAGTTTGGCAAGACATGAAATCCTTTTTATGTTAGCTTTTCTTTGAGCAACTTAAATATATTACTTCATTTCTTTCTTGCATTCAAATTACTTTCTATGTCAAATGGAAATCTTATTGTTTTTCCTTTATCAGTCACTTTTTTTAAACCTAGGTTACCCAAGGGATTTTTTTCTCCACATACTATTAATTGTATCTAAATATGTCTATGTTGGCCATTCTGGGTTAGTTTCTCCAGCTGCATAGTGTACTCTTTGAATATGTGAGTTGAAATATGTTTTTCATTTTTTAAAGAAAAATTGATTGAATCACATTTTTATTATTTATTGTTCTCTTACTTGCTTTGGTGTTATTTAGGTCCTCCTATTATATATGTGTTAGATTTTCATTGCCCATTTTTATATTTATCACAATGTCTCTCATTCTATTTGTCACTTCATTTCTTTTTTTTTAATTTCATTTTAATTTTCTTCTTTTCCTCTTAAGAAATGATATGTTTTGTTTATTCATGTCTCTGTTCCTTTTAGTTTAATTAGTCTTCTTTTCTAAAATGATGTGGTCTATTAATGAAATGACTAACCTTGCCTCAGCCTACTGGCTTCATCATTTGGCTTTTGGGAAGATGCTTTTATTGTCACAAACTGAATTCCATATTAGTAGTACTGCCAAAAGATAATAACTCTAGGTAAAGGTGGGTTACCTTCTGATACGCTTGCCTGACTTAATTTTAGTAAGTAAATATGCAGTGTTATTTCTAGATATGTAGCATTTAGTAGTAGATTCATAGGTATTTATGGAAACTACTTATAAAGTAGAGCCTTTTCAATATTATTGAATATAAGATTTTTGTAAGTGTTTGGTACTTTTGGAAACATAAAGGGAATTGCCAGTATGATGTTAAACTCTACGTTATCATGCTTTTGAAATGACAGGTTCATTTTTATTTTATGAGTATGATACCTGTTTATGGTTTCATGTATAAGTTATAGGAACATTTTACATACCTGCTCTTATAAAATGCCCATCAGATTAAAATAAACTGTGACTGTTCTTAGATTTGGGTTGTTACAAAAAATAGTATCTATGTATGTGGTTTGTTTTTCTCCCCAACTTTTTATGGTTTTATAATGTCTATATTCTAAATATATATAAATACATATTCTTAAATTTAGGTTAAATGTGCACAGTACTGGCCAACAAAAGACGACCGGGAGATGCTGTTTAAAGAAACAGGATTCAGTGTGAAGTTCTTGTCAGAAGATGTGAAGTCATATTATACAGTACATCTACTGCAGTTAGAAAATATCAATGTAAGACTTTTCATGCCCCAAAGATTGGATCTTATATGAAGATTTAAAGAATTACTCTTTATTCGATTTTTAAAAAATTATAATTGACACAATATTACATTAGTTTCAGGTGTTCTTTGTTATTAGATTTGAAGTTTGGAGCAGCACATACATTTTTATCATAATACTTCCTCTTCTGGACTGTTGAGATCAAATGAAGATGTGTATGCAAAGCACCTGACAGAATAAGAGCCTAGTAAACGACAGCTCCTGGTACTCACCACTGTTCAGAGTAGCAAGCTATTTAAGAAATAACGTACTGGAAGGTTGTTGATTTAAGTGATTCACCACACAGACATTGGGCGTTATTGAATTGGGAGAAATGATGAAATAAATTGAACACGTGGTCTTAAGAGTAAATACTTGGATTTTTTCCAGAAACATAAGAATTGTTCTCTGTTACTTGGTTGAGATACACGTAAATGGTGGATTGTGAGCCTGCTATTGTCAAGCTGAGGATCAAGCTTTCTCCCCTTTTCCCACTTGCCTCTTTTACCTTCTTTGTATTGTAATTAGAATAACTAGAAAATATGAAATGAGAGTGATTCTGAAATGCAATTAGAAACTAAGAAAAATAGGAAAATGTTTGCCTGCCATAAATACATAAGAATGTATCTAGTCCAAACAAAAGAAAACAAAACAGAATGTATCTAGTCTATAATGTGAGAGACTGTTTTAGTTAACCATTAAGTAGATTGATTAACATGATTATTAACAAAAAAAAGCTTTATAGAGAACTAAGGGATATACATAAAAGTACTTTCTAGATACCTAGAAATACTTGTATGGTTGATCTCTTGAATACCTCTGTTTTCATTTTATACTCTAAGCGTAGGTGCTATGTACTTTCCATGACATCCATAACTAAGCTTATTATGTGACCTCTTTAGGTCCTCTAAGAAGGCTCAGGGTTGGGAATTATAAGGCTTAGACTTAATACATTTAAAAATTTCCCTTACTGTATTTATTCTGCACCAGTTGTTCCATTTACATATGTCTTAAGCTTCATTGAGATCCATCAACAGCTATTTGATACTGGATTGTACAATGCTATTCCCAGAAACAGAATTGCATTTCCATAAACTTCTCATGGTTCTCTGAATCATCTTCTTTTGGTATTTATCGCAGGTACCTCATCTCTATGGCATTAAAATGAAGAAGGGCATAGATGTTTTTCCCTGTTTCTGAAACCTAATTGAAAATTGATTTTATCTCAAATAATAAAATAGTGACTTTTGTATTTTGTTTATCAGTTCACAAAGCACTTTCACATATCATTTGACCCACAGTGTTCCTAGAATGTGGATACAGTAAATATTCTTACTATCTCTTTATTTCATATTTTCTTTAAAAACCACCGAACACTAAAATCTATTAGGTTATAGGATCCCCCCCACCCCCAATCCTATAGATAGACTACTCAGCTAATAAGTGACAGACCAGAACTCAAATTCAGATCTCCTATATTCTAATGAAATGGGGTTAAGTCTTTTCAAAAGATGCTAATTTTAGAAAAACAAAATTCTTGTTCTAAAGCATCTTTCTAAAGTTGAGGTTACCATGTGAGCTGACGCGCCACTCTGTTTTAGTTGCTAGCAACTGCTTGATTTCTTACTGGCCTGGGTTCAGTCTACCATAATTAAATAGCAACAATTTGTTTATATTCTATTTTACGATCTTTTGTAAGAACTAGGAATGTTAAAAAGAATAAAATAGCATTGCAGTATGAAAGGTAGAATTGCATTTGATTAGATATTTAGACTCTGGAAACAGATTGCCTGAGTTTAAGGCCCAGCTCACCTTAAACTTGGTTGTGTGATTGGTCTCATTATTTAACTTCTGTGCCTCAGTTTTCTCATCTGCAAAGTGAGGGTAATGATGTACCTGTCTCATGGGGTCGTTAAGTATCAAGTGAATTAATACCATAACAATGTCAAAGACTCAGTGCAGGATCCATAGTTATTAGCTGTAGTTGCCTATATCTTTTTCCTTTGTAATACTAATGAATTGAAAAGGACTGTGGAGTAAGGGCAATTGAAAAGAATAGGTCGAGGGAGAAAGAAATAATGAGGGAGGGAGAGGTGATGAAGTAGGGGAGGATAGCCAACCTCACCTGCAGATATATTTTTTTTAAGCTTTATTGTTGAAAGTATTACGTATGTCCCCCTTTACCCCTCATTGACCCCCTCTAGCCCGCCCCTGTCCTCCCCCCCCTCCCCCCTCACCCTCATTTCCCCTGCAAATCTTTCTTGATATCCCTGAGCTTCAGAGAACCAGTTGGCTTCTAAAGGAGTCTGGCTTGTATCTATTAACAGATCCAGGGCAAAAAGCTGTCTGTGCAGGCCCTGCTCTTTTACAGACCTCTTGTCTAATGGAGCAGTAAAGCTACATACCAGCAGTTTTCTCCAGTGTCTTGATTAGAGCTAAGAGTCTGAACTTTGGCCCTGAATGAAGAGATTCAATCTCTGCTTTTAAAGTGGCCCTGTGGCTTAAGCTGTGAAAATATTTTTGAGGGGCTTTTAAAATACAAGGTCATCAAGAGTACTTACTTGTTTTTTAGGTGTTTTTTTTAGTTGCCTTTCACTATTTTCCATAATATTGTTGGCCAGCTTTATGTTTATCAAGTTCCAGGAATGCTATTGTAATGCCAACAGCTGGCCTTCTGTTTCTCTGTTCCTGTAGATTTGCCCAAAATAGATGAGTGTGTAAGTATTATGAAGTTTAGCTGGGATTTGAGTTAAAATAGCATAAAAGTTTATCCCACCTGAAATGTCCCTCCTCTCTTCTCCTCTCTTCTCTATTTGTAGCCTTCAAGTGCTATCACTTGTGTCCATTTTCTTACTTAGGTCTCATATCTGTGATGTATTTATTTCTAACAGCTACAAGCTTCTCTCCATAATTTAAGTTTTACCATTGTACTGGCTTGTTCACTATTTCTGAATGTGTATTATGTATTTTGACTCCATATAACAAGGTTTTCAACTCCTCATGGGCACGGTCCTTACCTGTTACCTTTGAACTTCCCTCTGCCATTGCACTGAGTACATTTTTCACCATACTACATCTGAGTGGTCATTCTCAAACACAGGCATGATCCTTCCACCATGTTCTAAAAACCTTCCATGTGCAATGCAGAAGTCTATGATCTGGCCCAATCTGGTCCTTGCCTCCTTGTCTAATCTCCTCAGGCACTCAGGATTTGTTCTTGCTAAAAGACTTACACTTCCACCTAGGCTTTTCTTTGGGGGCCCATGCCCCTGAGTATTGCTTTTTTTTTTTCTTTCTTAGAATGAAAACCCCATACCCTAACTATTCATGTCACTCTCCTCCCCTTTGGATCTTGTGAGTTATATTAATCTTTCAAACCAAATCAAAGTAACTAAATATTTAACATGGACGATATAAGTCTCCTGGTAAAAATAAGAGACTAAAGTAAGGCAGTGACAATGAGAGTACAGATTTGATAAATCAGTATTTAGGAGATAAGGTTAACAAACTTCGATATTCTTCAAGTGCAGAGGAAATATTAAGTGATGAGATTGAAAATGTGGAGAGTTTACAATTGATTGGAGCTTATTAGGGGCTACAATAAAGGCAATTAGTGAGTATAATAGTTTCAGGAATAGTTTATGTTAAACATTTATCATGTGCAAGCATATGTTAGGCACTTTGCATTCATCGTTTCAATTATTCCTCACAATAGCCTTCTAAGGTTAGTACTATTGTTAACCCCATTTACAGTGCTTATGAAAGCCTTTTGGAATCATAATCTTGGTACCTCCTATATATGCTTAAAGTGTAAAAATAATTAGACTTGGAACCATAGAGCTGTATAGATTTTTTGAACTAATTAGAAACTATATAATTTTATGTATATTGACAATAAAAATAATAATTAACTTGAATGACTTTAGATGGCATGCACTTAAATTATCATTGCCTTAAGCCTATCAGCTCCCCATTGTCTCAAACCTACTCAACTCTAGATTGTCTTTCTGGTCTCCATATACAGGGTGGGGCAGACGTAGGTTTACAGTTGTGACTATTCGAAATACAGAGTTTACTTTTAATGTAATTTATTAATATTGTATTTTTCATACAAATAACAGTAAACCTACTTTTGCGCCCTCCCTCCCCCATATAATGAGTTTGAGATCCTTATTCAAAGACTTTAAAATTCTCCTTCAAAAAATGTAAATGAGATTTTTTTGCCTTAAAAAAATAGTGACCCACTGACATTTTTATGTAGAGTTAGTACACATAATGCAACATTTTACAGAGAAAATTTAGCAGGCATGTACAGAGCAGCTAGAGATGGGGCTAGCTATGCAGTTGTGGATGCAAACCAGTTGTATTTGGGTGTGAGGTACAAAAGTGGGAAAGGGGTGGGAGGGACGGACTGGGCATCACTGAAAAACTGATGTGACATGGTGACTTAGAAGGAAAGAGTACCTCCACAGTTTTGAAATAAGGAGTTTGTCAGATATTCTAAAGTCGAAATGTAGAACTTGTTTGGAATAAAGATTTATTTTGTTTTAGCTCTATCCTTTGGCAAACCTTTCCTCCCCCCCCCCCCCCCCAGCCACCATGAAAAAGAGGGAAGGGGGCTCCAATTATGCATATAAACATTTTTTTTTATGCCACAGAGTAAGCATAAGTCACTTAATGCTTTATGTGGTCTTTTGGGACTTACATGGTTTTATGAGTTGTGTTTTTTTAATCTTTTTTTTTCCAGTTTTTTTTTTCAGTAGGATTAAATTAAAGAAGTTTTTTAGTATAGTCTGGTAGAGAAGAAAAAGACTGATTTTCAAAAATCTATTAGTGCAGAAGACTGTATTATACAAATAGTTGCGAGCATTTCTGGGAACTGGCTTTGAGTATCTCAGACAGCATGACCTGAATTTGGAAAAAAACACACACAAGGGAGCACTAGTCTTGAGCCAAAATCATACAAGCAAAGAAAAAGCAAGCATTCACTTAGGATTGTGAGGTAACCATAGGTTTTGAGCCAGGAGCTTATGCAATAACTGAGCATATAATCACATAGGAACACTGGGCCACACCTTAAGGAGCACAGCTTATATGCAAGGAGGGTTCTGGGGCTACCTCCCCAAGACCTGGGGTATCCAACAGGTTCATACCGTACCTGGTTTAGGCTCACATGGACCAAGTCTGGCTCTGTTGTGCATGGTTAGCACTGCATGGTGAATGATGACCACAGCAGGTGGTTTTCAGGTTGTTACTTATTTATGACTTTGTAAAAACCTTCTTAATTTGAATGTTTTAAGTACCTTTCTTTAATACAGTAAATTTAATTCCCTCTTGCATATACAGTAAAATACAATCTTTTTAATGCACAGTTCTGAGTTTTGACAATGCATTTAGTTGTGTAACACCCCCCATCAACATCCCTCTCCAAATTTTCTCATGCCTGTGTATGGGCAGCCCTATCCCCCCCCACCCCCCCAGCTCCTCGAATCCACTGAACTGCTTCTATTCCTATAATTTTGCCTTTTTCAGACTGTCATATAAGTGGAATCATACAGTATGTATCTTTTACAGCCTGGCTTCCTTCACTTCCAATACTTTGGAAATGTTTTGAAGTCTAGTAACCACAATGATCATTTTTATTAGTAACTAGAGGCCTGGTGCACAAAACTTGTGCATGGGGGGGCGTCTCGCCCGGCCTGCAGCCTCTCGCAATCCGGGACCGCTGGCTCATAACCACTCACCTGCCTGCCCGCCTGATCGCCCCTAACTGCTCCCCTGCTGGCCTGATCACCCCTAACTGCCTCTGCCTCGCCCCGCACCCAGGACCTAGGATTCCCTCCTCCGGCCAGTCGCATGCACCTGGGACCCAGGCCAGCTTCGCGCGGGCCAGCCACAGCCACAGGGGACTCTGGGCGGGTGGCTTCACCTGGGCCACAGCCACAGGTGCCCGGGACTGTGGGGCATGCGACTTGTCCCTCTCCTGGGCTGCAGGTGCAGGTGCAGATGCTGGTGCCTGGGACCGTGGGGTGGGCGGCTTGTCCCTCTCCTGGGCCACAGCCTGGCTGGTCCCCATTTCCCTCTCGCGAGCTCATTTGTGCCTGGCTGGTCCCCATTCCTCTCTCCCCAGTGTTGAGTGTGTGAGCCATTATGGGGTGAAGGTGTGAGGGTGTGATGACCATTTGCATATTAGCTCTTTATTATATAGGATAGGGAGATCTTCTAGTACCCTAGTATATTAATCTGTGCAGGATCATGATATATTTGGAATTATGAAAGCTGGATATAAAATTAGTCACTAACACTATATACTGAACCTTTTAAAAAATATTTTTAAATTTCTACACTGTTTTATCAGTTCTACACCTGACTGATATAACTTAGTCTGGGACTTAGGACTCTTAATTTCTACTGAAAAAGGGGAAATTTTATTATTTTTTTAATGAAAACTGACTTTAGTTTTGAAAATTTATATTGAAAGCAGGATGCTATAATAATAATAATGTTTAGCTGTTATCCATTAAATATATCATGACTTTTTATGTTGCTTCTATAGCTTCTCATTCCAAAAACATAATAAAACTGAAAAATTGTGCAAAGACATGTTAGAGGATTATTGCTTTGTTTACAGAAATGAAAAGTATAAGGCACATAAGTGCTTCTTGGGGCAAAAGGCAATTGGCAAAAGCTAAGGAACATTTTCATAATGAGTTAGTCAGAAATATAAGATCATCAGGAATGTCCAGGAAGTGATAGTGAATGCCAGGCAGGCATTAAGAGACAGGAAACATTTAGCATGTTGGTAAACCATTTTAGCAATCAGTAAAGGCATATAAACAGTTTTAGGACTGGAAATTATTACCATAGGGAAAAGCAGCAATTAAAAGAGCAATTTCAATTAATTTTTAAAAATTAATTCTTAAGTTGTTCCTCTGTGCCCTTGTACCAGAATCTAAAAGATAATTCATAGAATGGAAAAGATTATATCTTAAAAAAAAATTGGAATTTTTAAAAGGGAAACCATTAAAGAAAGTAAAATTACACTGCTAGACATTTTTAAAAGTAGGGGGAAAAATCCACTCATCATCATATATGAATTGAATAAAATAATTTGCAACATATATGGTACAGGTTAGTGGTTAAGAACCCAAATGCTGCACCAGATTGCATCTTCAAATTCTGGCTCTGCCAATTTCTGAATGTGTGATGTTGGATAAATCACTTAACCTTTTAGCTCTGTTTTCTCCTATTTCTATAAATGGTTTTTAAAAGGATAGTTGAATGATCAATACATAAAACACTTAGAATACACCTGCAAAATAATGTTAGTTATTAAAATATTCTAAATGCTAAAGAAAATCTTTCCAAACTTGTGTAAATTATTATCAAAACACAAAGGAAAAATCAGGCACAAAAAGTCCATAGGATTAAAAACATTGCACAAAATACATAATCTTTCTGAAGTAATTTTTTAAAAGAAAAAAATTAGAACTAACTTTTCCCTTTGATTTTTACCTTCTAGAGTGGTGAAACCAGAACAATATCTCACTTTCATTATACTACCTGGCCAGATTTTGGAGTCCCTGAATCACCAGCTTCATTTCTGAATTTTTTATGTAAAGTGAGAGAATCTGGTTCCTTGAATCCTGAACATGGCCCTGCAGTGATCCACTGTAGTGCAGGCATTGGGCGGTCAGGCACCTTTTCTCTAGTAGATACATGTCTTGTTCTGGTAAGTGCCTCTTATGATCTAATTTTAGGCATGTTTACTTTTGTATTGTTTCCATTACCAGAAGTAAGCTCTAATGTCAGTATCCTAGAACTGTGTTTTTCTAATTTAAACTTCTGCCTTTTTACAAAAAAAAAATCCAAAAAACTAAAAATCTCATGTACACTATTGCAGCTGCACTTACAAGGTATAAGAACAGTTGCACCTTAATACATCTATTGATGCCTATATATAGTATACTTCACTCAAAAATTTCATTGGTATATCAAAATGAACTTTGACATGCTTAAAACTCCAGTGTCTATTCTATTAATGGTGAATATTAAAACTGAATTGTGTTTGTGCCTGTTCCCTGTCAAACATAATTTCAACAACTTTTTTCTATTTTAGCTGGTGGCGGGGGCGGGAGGGCGCAGTATGGTGGTTATCATATCATATCAATAGTCCAAGGCCGGTGCAGTGGCTCACCAGTGTCATTGAGGATCTAGGCTCTTTCTGTTTCCTTCTTCACCATCTCCAGATGGCTGCTGTGCACAGACATGAGGGCAGAAGGGCAGAGGGCAAAAAGCTTTACTCCTGCCACAATCTTCTTTAAAGAAAAGAGCACTAATAATCTTAGTGAACCTCTCATTAAGCTAGAACTGGTCATAAATCCTTCCTTAGACCAAATAATGGTCAAGTTGAATGAGGTTACCGTGATTGGTTTGGAATCAATTGTGAATCAGCTAAAGGACCAAAGTCCTCCATCTACTACTTAAACAGTTGACGTGGGGGGAGGACAGGTGTCTGGGGATGGTGGTTTTGTACAGAGTTACAACTTTGGTGATAACTTACCCTTTTTTTTAGGAAGAACATAGGACTTACCAAAACTCTTAGCAATTATCCTGTATTGCTTCTCTTTCCTGGACTCTTAACAACAAAAGGCTTGAATAATTTACTTTCTACCTTATTTGCAGATGGAGAAAGGAGATGATATTAACATTAAACAACTGTTACTGAATATGAGAAAATATCGAATGGGACTTATTCAGACGCCAGATCAACTCAGATTTTCATATATGACCATAATAGAAGGAGCAAAATTTATAAAGGGAGATTCAAATATACAGGTAAGCTTTTTCAGGGAAAAAATAGTACCTGTGTAATAAATATGATTAGCATCAAATAACTGCACTCCATTTAAGCAACTTACAGTCTCCCTTCCAAAAGACATATTTACATTAATGTGGCAAATCCAGCTGGCCATCTTAAAATTATAAAATTTAAGCTCACTTCCTCAAATATACCTACCTCAGCCTCATGCAAAATCCTGCCTGTTACTCAAAAGCCCTACTGGGAACAATATTTCATTAAAGAAAATAAAATTTTCATGTAAGGAGAGTTTAAGCATTTATTTTTATTTATTTATTTATTTTAAATTTCTTTATTGATTAAGGTATCACATATTTGTCCTCATCCCCCCCCCCCCATTCCCATCCCACACCCCTCCCCACGCATGCCCCCACCCCCCTGTTGACCTTAACCACTGGTTAGGCTCATATGCGTGCACACAAGTCCTTTGGTTGATCTCTCCCCTTTACCCCCACCCTCCCCTACCCTCCCAGGAGAGTTTAAGCATTTAGTCATTAAAATAAAATAGAGAAAAAAACACACACAAAAAAAACAACAACAAACATAAACCAGAAAATTTAGGTACTTTTCCTCATTAAAAACTTGACCTGAGATTATAGAATACTTAGTTTATATAATAGATATTTTATAACTGAGTAACTTGAGTACTTATGGCAGTAGAATGTTATATTTTCTCAGGTTGGTGGCTTTACTCTTTTGAAAATATTCTTTTAAAAAAAATTTTTTTTTTTTTTGAGAGTTTGAGGCAGTTGATTTTGGAGTACCTGTTTAATTGAGTGAGTTTGCTGCTCAGAGGCATGGCAAAATGACATTATTGTGTTTTATTTTAATCACCAGCATTAATTTTCTCTCTCTCTCTCTCCCTTTCCCTCTCTCTCACACACACATACACACTCACACCCTTTGCTGAGGGCTTTTCTTATTGACAGATTCTGAATTTGTTGCATATTCTCTGATGTGGCCCAATAAGACTTGATTTTTGGCATTATCTCATTTTTTGACATTGTTGAGTTTTGTCTAGAATAAGGCCAAGTTGCTATAACTAGGTCTTAGTAGAGGATAGAAACTTCAGATATTAACCAACATAAATTCTGGAGACAATTTAATATTTTTTATTGGGTACCTTTTTTTAAAATATATTTTTATTGATTTCAGAGAGGAAGGGGGTGAGAGAGAGATAGAAACATCAATGATGAGAGAGAATCATTGATCGGCTGCCTCCTGCATGCCCCCTCTTGGGGATTGAGTCCGAAACCCTGGCATGTGCCTTTGACCGGAATCGAACCTGGGACCCTTCAGTCCGCAAGCCGATGCTCTATCCACTGAGCCAAACCGGCTAGGGCTACTGGGTACTTTCTTAAACTATCTGGTGTTTGAAGTTGCTGTGCTTTTTACAGATAATCATGAGGGTTTATATGATAGTTAATCCAGAGTACCTGGCTTAAGATTCTGACGATACTATTTATTAGCCGCATAGCCTTGGATAAGTTACTTAAACTCTCTCAATCCATCTCATCTATTAAAATGTTATAATAAGAACAGTAGTAGTACCTACCTCCTAAGATTCCTGTTAGGATTAAAAAGTAGTGTATTTGAAGCATTAGGACAGTAAGTGCTTAGTAAGTGTCTTGTTTCCTGACTTGCATCTTCTTCAATATAAAAAATCTATTTGGAATTAATAACAAAAATTTGAAATAAGGGAAGGAAGAAAAATGATATATAGTCATCTAAAGGGAAAACATCTTACTCTAATGTTCCATTATGGTAATTTTCATAACTATTGGCAAAATATTCTTTCTGGATATGGCTTAAGTCCTCTTAGGTCCTTGCTCAGGAGAGTTTAGTTTCACCCTGTTGTTTCTCAAATGAATTTCAGAGACTTCTGTCCTTAAGGTCTGCTTCCTTTCTGGCCTCGTCTCACAGGATTCAGCTCTATGTGTTCTCATCTTCTCACCAAATTGTACCAAACTGTATTACTCACTGTCTTCCAAATATAATTATAGAATTTTACATTCTCTAAGTCTTTTGTGAACCTACTACTATAAAACAAAAATATACATTAATGTACAGCTTAATAAAATAGACACAGGAAAGTTGGAGTGTGGTAAAATGCCCTTTTCTTTTTAATTCCTCTGTTGTATGATAATGAGGCAAGTTAGAAAATAGTTTATCAGTGTATTAATGAATTTTCCAGGATTTTAAAAAATGTAAATATACAAGCATTGTTTTTAACAATGCTGTTTTATATCAAAGTAAAATTCTGCAACAATAGCTATATAATTCCTTAGTCTGTAGACCTGAGACGCCATCTTTCCATGATAGGGTCTTCAAAGAGGGCCACCTGTCATCTTATTAATCACAACAGGCTTCGGGGGTAGGTGATGATGTTTCATAGATGAAAAAAATGCAATTTTTCTTCATTGTGGTCTAAATCCTGCCCACTTTGAAGTCTATGCATACTAGAGGAGTTTTCCCTAACCTAGTGGTGGGCTA
Source organism: Cnephaeus nilssonii (assembly GCF_951640355.1). Lineage (NCBI taxonomy): Eukaryota > Metazoa > Chordata > Mammalia > Chiroptera > Vespertilionidae > Cnephaeus > Cnephaeus nilssonii. Next base: position 63,833,257 of record NC_137082.1, on the reverse strand, counting down.
GCTACCTGGAGCTGCTAGAATGCCTGGTAGGGTCAACCAAATTAAAGTCCTTTGGCATCATGGGGACCTGCTTGGAGATCTCACCATCGGTTCTTTATTAGATTAGACAGGGGCAAGGAATAAGGAGATACTAGATCACATTCAAGTGCCATCTTGGTTAACGCTTCTGGGGTTACATACCTGTGGATTACGAGTCTTACAGAATCTGGCATTGGCTAAAATCTTCTTACCATGAGTAATATTTTAATGAGGTCCTTTTCTGTTTATCAGTTAGCATTATAGGGTTTTCTTAAATTGACTATAGAATTTCAATTCATAAGTTCTTTTAATATTAAGAAAAACCAAAATTTGAGTGTTTGCATTTGTTTTTTTCTCTTATCTAGAAACGGTGGAAAGAACTTTCTAAAGAAGATTTATGTCCTGTTTTTGATCATTCACCAACCAAACTAATGAATGAAAAATACAATGGGAACAGGATAGGGCTAGAAGAAGAAAAACTGACAGGTGACAGATATACAGGACTGTCCTCTAAAATGCAAGATACTGTGGAGGAGAACAGTGAGAGGTAAGAATAAAAAGATGACACTGTATTTTAAAAAGGTCAGTAGATGTGAACTAATGTAGGCCCTTTGTTTATTGAACTAATATAACCATTTATTTATTACCTGAGGGTATTTAAATAGTACATGATTACATCACTGATCTCAAGGAACTTTTCGTTCTAATAAGCAAATACTTATAGACAGACACCTGTTGAAAATGCTGAACAAAATACTAATTGAGTGCAAAAGTTAATATATATAATTGGATGCTAAAATATATAGCATGGTAGAGCAAATAAATGGTATGAATACCTGCCATTTGTACAATTATGTAATGTTTATACTATATAGTTATGTAATTGGTAATCTGGCTTTTATAAAATTATAAAATATTTAATTGAATGTTAAAGCTTAATTCTATTGGAAAAAGAACAAAGTTTTTAAAAAATTTAATATAGTAATAATTACTTTTTTAATCTAATATAGTTGTCAAAAAATTATAACTTTTAGATATTATTTACATCATTAAGTTTATTCATTTAAAGTGTACATTTCTATATATTTAGTATATTTACAGTTGTGTAGTCATCACCATAATCTAAATTTTGGAACATATTCATGGTCCCAATCTCTATAGCAATTTTTTTTTTATTCAAGATCTAATTGAGGATCATGCATTGTATTTGGTTAACATGATTTAAAAAAAAATCTTTTTTATTGATTTCAGAGAGAGAGAGGAAAGGAGAGGGAGAAAGAGATAGAAACATCAATGATGAGAGAGAATCATTGATTGGCTGCCTCCTGCAAACCCCCTACTGGAGATCAAGACTGCAAACAGCATGTGTCCTGACAGGAAATGGAATGGTGACCTCCCAATGATGACTTCCACTGAGCCACACTGGCCTGGCCGGTTAATGTGATTCTTTAGTCTCCTTTAATCTGGAATTGTTCGCCACTTTTTTTCTTGCTTGACTTTGGCATTTTTGCAGCTTCTAGACCAGTTCCTTTTTTTAAAATATATTTTTATTGATTTCAGAGAGGGAGAGAGAGAGAGAAACATCAATGATCAGAGAGAACCACCGATTGGCTGCCTTCCGCAGACCCCCGACTGGGGAACAAGCCCGCAACCCGGGCATTTGCCCTTGACCGGAATCGAACCCGGGACCCTTCAGTCCACAGGCCGATGCTCTATCCACTAAGCCAAACCCACTAGGGTTAGACCAGTTCCTTTTAGAATGCCCCTCAATCTGGATTCTTCTGATTGTTTTTCATTATTAGATTCAGGTTAAACATTTTGGCTAGGAAAAAGTTGGCTCTTAATGTCGTAGTAGACACTGAAAAGGCATTCAAGATTTTTCATCAAGCTACATGATCAAAGTCATGCTTTAGGAAAATTTCTGTGGCGCTGTTTAATTTGGAGGCAGGAAAACTGGTTAGTTTTTTGCGGTAATATAGGCAATTGTACCTTACATGTTGCCTTTTGTTCTTCTTTATGTAGTCCTAGGGTCATGTATCTTGGAAATCAAAGAGCTTCCGTTGGAACATAAAGTCTGTATTAAATAAGCAAATGGAAGCTAGAGATCTGTCTGGGCAGAGTAATAGGCACTCCCACGGCAGACTATTCTTGGACATATTAAGTTGATGGCTTTTATCAAGGGCCTTTGTCAAAAATAAAACATAAACTCAAAAGGGGATCAGATGCTAGGGGACTCGCTTATCTTCCACTTCTGGCTGGTTAGCAAAGAAAGAAAGAAAAGAGATCAACCAAAGGACTTGTATGCATGCGTATAAGCCTAACCAATGGACACAGACACCAGGGGAGTGAGGGCATGAGTGGGGGGATTGGGGGACAATGGAGAGATAAGGACACATATGTAATACCTTAATCAATAAAGAAAAAAAAATAGGAGGGAGGAAGGGAGGAACCTGACAGTCACCAGTTCAAGAAAGAAAGCTCAGTGCTTATTATCAGGTCCTATTAAAAGTATTCATTAATATTTTATATGTTATCAGAACACATCTTTGGACTGTTTAGAGTACTAAGGCTTTTTATCCCTTTTATTTGTTTATGTTTTTGAGAATTTTTATAAGAGTTTATTTGAGCCAAATCTTTTCCTTTTTAAAAAAAATTTCAATGTTTGAGTTGAATACTGTGTGTATGGCGGGGTGGATATTTGAGTTTAGGTCCTCTGTATGAGTAATTAAGTTCTGCCAAGCACTTATAATTTGTTTATATTTATTCATAGTGTTCTACGGAAACGAATTCGAGAAGACAGAAAGACTAACACGGCTCAGAAGGTGCAGCAGATGAAACAGAGGCTAAATGAGACTGAACGAAAAAGAAAAAGGTGGTTATATTGGCAACCTATTCTCACTAAGATGGGGTTTGTGTCAGTCATTTTGGTTGGTGCTTTTGTTGGCTGGGCACTGTTTTTTCAGCAGAGTGTCCTATAAATAATACAGTTGTGCCCAGCAAGCTTCTGCACTAATAGCTGACAGTGTTGCATTAATCACAAGGATTTTTCTGTTAGCAAACTTCTCATATCCCCAAAGATGGAGCAATAGAATAGAAATCAGCCAGATAAATAATATATTTAGTCCTCAGCCCAACATCTCAGGGCACTACTCCCAAATTGTAAACGGTGATCTAAAATACTCTAATGCCTGTTAAAAACTGGTACGTTTTGCAACTGTATTCATACATGTTAAGTGTAATATTTCATCTGACCAGATTGAGAAATATCCTTTATCACAAGGATTTGTTTTTGAGGCTACCTGGATTTTAACCTGCACTTGATACAAGCAATAAATATTGTGGATTTATCTACATTATTACTGAAAAGAAAATGACCTTTAAATAATGTGTGTAATGTATACTGTACTATTGACATGAGCATCAATAATTTATATTCTTAACCATTTCAAGGTAAATATATTTTATAAGTATTTAATCTTACTTTTGTAGTTAAATGTACTTTTTTAGAAAGCTAAATTTGAAAAATTTGTTATAATAAAAATTGTATGTTGGTTCAATTGTACTGGATATTTTCATAAGGAGAAATTTGAGCAGTTAGAACTCTTAGTAAGCATTTTTTTTTTTTTACCATATATATGCATTTCTTTTATGTTTTACGGTTTTTCCAATTTTAAAAAGAAAATCAAAGAAACAAAATTTTTCCCTAAAAATATATTTGAAAGGAAATTCTCCTTACTGAATAGTCAGGTAATACTGTTGATCAATACTTTGTAAAGAAATTGGTTTCTGTAAAGCCCATTACTTATACTTTCTATTTTTTATGAAAATTTCAATATAACTACCCTAATTTATAATTGAGGTAAATCATGATTTAGAAAATAAAAATAAGGAGGACCATTTTACTGCCATGATTTCAGTATATGAGACTGAAATTTTGAAATAAATATTTTAAAGTTCTTTCTACTTAAATAAATAGTATGATGATGTACAAACTTTACATTGTCCCTTTAACTTCTTAATGGATATTTTAAAGTATATTGTTTAATGAATTTAACTGCTGCTGGAATGGCAGTTTTCTTCAGACCCTACATTCCATTAAGTGTTCAACATATTTAACTTAAACTTTAAATAGTTGTTATACATTTAATTGCTGAAATAATGAAATACATTTATTTCACTGGTTTTCAAACTGTGCTCATTAGATTTCTAAGGGGTCAACAAGAAGTGGTAGGAAAGACTCTAAGGTAGCAACCTTTACTTTCAACCGGACCATCTCTCGTCTCCTTTATCTCATCTATATACTACATAAATATTTTTGCTGAAGTTTAATTTTATTTTAAGGGATTAGTTATAATTTAAAAAACAGTTTGAAAACCATTGGTTTAGACAGATGTTTTGAGTTGAGTTGATAGTCTTCTTGAATGTGTTAATTGTGCTGCAAGTATGAAAGCAGGATGTAGGTGGTACTACATATTAAATAAACTTCTGCCTGTGTCCTAATTCAGTATTACTGTGTCCTGTAACCTTTAAATGGAAAGGAGGTAAGAGGGACATTTTCTTATGTCTGTCTGCATTAAATCTGTGTTCAGGCACCAAGACGTTTATGTTTTAGTTCATTATTGTTTAAAATCTTTCTTTCCAACTTGGCCTTGCTTTGCTAAAATACAATATATTATTCTGCAACTCAAATATGGCTACGACCAAATTAAATTTCCAATTGAAGGCAGCCTTGCTTTAAACAAAAAGGTAAAGACATCTTATGGAAAACAAATGCTGATCATAATGCACACTACCCCACTGCAGGAGAATGAGCTTCATTGGATTCGGTATTGCAGCTTTGCTTTTTGTCTGCTTTCTGTCCTTCTGGGTAGTGTTCGTTGTAACATATTTTTAAAATTATAATCAGTGTAGTAAATATTTGTTGATGAACTTCTGCAATGTTAGTCATCTTACCTCCTCCAAGCAGGTCTTTGAGGATAGTGTGTTAAGTTTTTACCAACAATAATATTTTGGTGGGTGCCATGTGCTAATTATTGATAATCTATGGCAACATTCTGTGGTGCCTATGGTCATCATCCTGACCCTTTATTAAATGAGGGGTGCTAATCAGAGCAAAGGACACAAACATGGCTCCTGCCTTCTCAGGTAACAGCCAGAGGAAAAAGTTACTAATCCATGATGGGTTCTACATATTTACATAATTTGTGTATCCTTAGGTCTTCATAATATTTTCTAATTAAAACATTTTTTAAAAATTTATTTTAAAAATATATTTTGTTGATTTTTATAAAGAGGAAGGGAGAGGGATAGAGAGCCAGAAACATCAAGGAGAGAGAGACATAGATCAGCTGCCTCCTCCACACTCCCCACTGGGTATGTGCCCGCAACCAAGGTACATGCCCTTGACCAGAATTGAACCTGGGACCCTTGAGTCCGCAGGCTAACGCTCTATCCACTGAGCCAAACTGGTCAGGGCTAATTATAACATTTTCAAAGTCAGTTGTATAGTTTGATTTTAGTGAAGTAGTAATATTTTTAATAGATTAAGGAAGAAAAAGATATTTTTAAAGTCAGAGGCTTTATTATTTACATTAAGAAAAGAACATTTACAATAACATCCAGTTCATTTTTGTTTATATTTCCCCCTACTAATAAACTGACAGTAGCCTTTGATTTAATGCCATCTTCTCTGGCTACACCAACTGGATATACACTTGTTTCCAAGTTTCACCAAGTATTTTATGCTGTCTTATGTTGATTTTTATCTATGCTTGCACATATATGTAAAAATATAATTCTCCATATATAATTTATCCATATGTAAAATTAAAATAATACCCTTTTCCTGAATTTTTAAGAGGCTTAAAATGTAATAGAGAACTTTAGAACAATATGAAGACCATTTCTCATGTTTAAAGAATATTTTCTATATTTGCTCTGATTTTCTATCTTTTTGGTCCATTTCACTATGAGTTAATATTTCTATCAAGGAATGAACATAAAAAGAGAAAGGAAGTAAAAATCTTGTTGATTAAAAAAAAAAGTAGCTCTGCTTAACAGGTATGTCAGAGGAAGGAGTTGTAACTCTTTAATTTTATGAATATTTGTTTTATATAAACTAGAATTGATGGTGTGAATCAAAAGATACATACTGGTTTATAAAGTAGTTTATGACATCGAGCAATCCTTCAGTTTTAATATCAGTTCCTTCTTTGTTTTCAGCATCAATTCAAAGTGATGGTTGCTACTATTTATTGATCGTTTACTGTGTGCCAAGCACTGTGCTAAGCACTTTTCATATGTTATATTATCCTATTTAATCCTCACAACAAGCTTTTGAGGTAGGTGGTGTTATTATTAAGTCATAATCAACCTGAGACTTGGCATTTCTACATTCTTTTACGTTATCTTTGAAAAGTCTCATGTGTATAGTTTATTTTAGAATTAGATATTTTTCCAAGAAAGACTTAACCTTGTACAAGTCATTTCCCTCTTTGAAAAATATCTCTGACTAGATTCTATATAAACACAGGCCAGGACCTGATTACATTAGAAATATTTATATTGACCATTATGTACTCTTATTTTAATGAGTACCTACATTTTCAAAATGCCTGCCTGGCTATTATATTATATTTTAAATCTAGTTGTCCTTGATTTTTACTTCCAGATATAAATCTTATAGAGATTTTTTTTTAATGTAGTCTATTATAAGCCTAGTGCTTACTTTGTATATCTGTGTTCAGGCAAGAGTCTAGGAGTTACACCTTCTGCCAACATTGACTTCTTTTCTTCCAGTGGGTCTATGTGGGTTTGTCAGGGGGTAGGGAGTGTGGATCTGTTAGTCTGTTGCACACTAGCAGAGGGTGGCCGACGTTGAAACTTGTTGCATTGATCCTGGTCTGGAACTAAGTGCATAGCAGAAACGTCTGTGTTGTGTTCCTATGTTCTCATTTCTACATTAGCAGTTAATTAAGTCTCTTATTTTAAGAAATCCTTGTTTGGCTTTGACTTACTTAGGTAGGAGCACAAAACCTTATGAAATGAAATTTTGAAAAATAGAGACGTATTATTTTTCCCACATAATAAAATGAAGTTCTCCCCACAGGTCTTGGTCATTCTTTGAATAATTTATTCTGGAATTGACCTGTTTCTTTAATCTTTTCCCCTAGTTAATTGGTTTGAATCTGATTCCATTTTTCCTTATACCTATCTTCAAAACACTGTTTATGGGACAGCAGCAGTACCAGCAGCCCTTACAGCAATGGATGTGTTAGAAATTTCAGCCATCTATCGTTCCACTGAATATGAGTGATAACATGCCTTGGTGGGAAGAAACTCAGGTTGTGGAAGCTCTACAATGCCTATTCTACTCAGGAATGCTCAGTCCAGAAATTATGTACTTAATGGCTATATCCATGTACCTGGCCATAATGAAGCCAGTTCATTGTTCATCCAGATTTGGGAATTTAAGCTTTTAAAATTTGGAAATTTTATGCTACCCACTTTGTTAGGTAGTGTTCTAAAGAAAAAACTTCTAGGGAAATGGTATAAGTTTGCTGTCTCATTTTTCCCTCAACGGTAGGAATATTCATCACATTCAGATTGCTCTAAGCACTGAGCAATTCTGCACAAGTGTTTTCTCTCAACACTCTTCAGAGAAAGGGTAACCTCCTTTGACCACTGGATTCTATAAACTTTGGGGAGAATTTTTCCTCGTCGTCAGTGCTGATCCTTTTCTCAAGTCGTATGTATTCACTCCATCACAGAGCGCTGCCGAGTGTAAGCGGTGGTTCAGACAAGAAGCCACTGCTTGGTGTGGGAGGCTTTGTCTTGGTCAGTAACAAACTGAACAGCTGACAATGAAAACATGTAAAAGCGCTCTGACACCTCTGTGCAGTCCACTAGGAGAGGGAAAAGTTCAATCTTTTGAACTCTCTCTATTTTGGTTTTATAATTTTGAGTGGAATATGAGAATTATGGGATTTAGTGAGGATATTACGGAGTTGATTTTAATGTCTGGTTTTCCATTGCATAGTATGTTTGGGGAGCTATAAGGAGAATTGCTTAGGAATTTTTTTCTTTAAAGAGATCATTTGGCATAGGTGTTTTAGACACCTAATGGTGTTGATATTTCAAATGTCTACTGTAAAAAAGTTGTTTAGAGTTTGGGAATTCAGGAGAGGGAAACTAGATAAGCTCATTTTGTTTATAAGGCAATGCTTTGCTCATCTTAGAGAAGTTTTTATTATTCCAGTGGCAAAACCTATTTTGGGTGCAGTTTTTTTTTAAAAAAAATATTTTTATTGATTTCAGAGAGGAAGGTATAGGGATAGAGAGATAGAAACATCAATGATGGGAGAGAATCACCAATCAGCTGCCTCCAGCACACCCCCTACTGGGGATTAAGCCCTCAACCTGGGCATGTGCCCTTGGCCGGAATCGAACCCGGGACACTTTGTTTCCTAGGCTGACACTCTATCCACTGAGCCAAACCGGCTAGGGCTTGGGTGCAGTTTTGATTTTCTGTTACTTCAGGTGTGGAGCCAGCTTGGGAAGATTTTGCTCTGTGAGCCCAGCTCTCATTCCATTCCAGCGTTAGTACGGGGGGCAGTATCTGAGGCTACTGCTCCAAAGGAAGCACCAAGCAGGACTGATTCCACTTGATTTATTTGAACCGATTTCACTTTTATCTTGTTAAATACTAGTGAAACAGCAAACAGTTATTCAGGTGAATTTTTACCCCCTAAAATGAAGCTCATTTATCTTTTCAGTCTTGCAAATAAATAGCCTTTTAAAATAGTTAACATTCCCAATGATTTCATCTTATTTTCTTGTCCCCCATAATAATACTTAAAAAGAAAGAAAAAAAAGTGAATTTTCAAAAACACTGTCAGTTTCTTTTAATTGTTGTAAATGGTAATTTTCTTTGGTAATTGTGTCTTTAATACCCTGTTAGGGAAGATAGCATTGGATGTTGAAGACCTACAGTTCTGCCAATCAGTTTAAATACATAACCTAAATTTAGCCCCCATAGTACCTCTTCTAGATACATCACATTACCCCTATTTTGAGGTAATAAAACTGAGTCAAAAGATAAGTACCTTGTTCAAGATTGCTCAGCTAGTGCATGCCAGAGCTGGGATTCAAACTCTACTCTTTAGAATCCCATTAACTCCAGATCTCATACTTTATCCATTATGTCACATTGACTCTGTTTTATGCAATATTTAAACCAGATATTTAGGTTGAAAAACATTAGGCAACTACTTTTACTTGTTAAAATTTATAAGTAACCCTCTATTTCTTAAGTGAAACATAGTTTTTCCCAACCAAAATCTTGTGTCTTGTGAAACAGTTTAAACTACCAATAGACCAGAGAAATACTATAACATCAAAATGTTCAGTCTAAACCATTACTACATGCACTTTGGCTAGATTAAGTTCTGTTGTTTCACTGAACAATTTTGTGAATTCTGGGGAATAAAGATGTATTTTGTAGCAGCACAATAAGCAGCCATAGTAATTTTTGTGACCCACAGACATCTAAGGAGACAGTTTTCTTGATGACTTGACATTTCTCTGTCAGTGCTGGGAAATCTGAGAAAACCGGTATTGAGAACACCAGAGTGCTTGGTACTATTACTCTTTCCTCTGGTAGAAGGAGCCAGTAGTCAGGAGAAGCTCCACTCATGGTATTTTGGGGTTTTTGACTAAATGTTTTGGAAAAATATATGTGGGTATGGTTTATATATCCTGTTTATGTATGTGGGGATACAATAATGACAAGTACTTAGATTTGTGTGTTTTTTTTTGTTGTAGTGAGGGAAGTTGGGGGAAGAATGGAAATACCATTTATCTAAAAAGTTTGGCTATTGCAAACATTGTGAAATAACATAAAAAACTCAACTGCCCTAAAAATAGCTATTTTATCTGTCTATTGTTTGTTTAAACTCTCATTTATCTTTTTGGCATTAAAATACAATAAATCAATTACTTTATGTCTGTGTTTTCTTTTATATTGATAGTAACTAAATTGTGTCACCAGTTCTATATTGCTATATTCATTAGTATTATCTTCAAGACAAAAAGCATGCTGCTAACAGTCCGTGATTTTAATGTTCAAACATAACATTCATAATATTTTTAGCAGTATGATACAGTGGAGGTCCAAATTGGATTAGACTTTTGAATTGAATGCCAAAGTATTGGTAAGTCTAGCACATACATATAGTCTTGCTAAATTGTTGTGGGTACATTTTTTTTAAAACCTGTCTGTCAGTATTTCACATGGAGGTTATTTCTTGAGTAATAAAAATGACCAACAAAATTTATAGCAATTCCTGAAAAAACAATGTTATGGTGCTTTAACATGAACCTACCTCACACCACCAATTCTGTTTGAAAACCTAGCTCTTAAGCAATTTTACCAGCAATACAATGAAGCACTTAGTGTGGTTGGATGTGATACGTTGGAATGTTTTTGTTGCCTTTTTAGTTCATTGTTAGTCCTTTTATGTTTGTGTGTATCTATGTACATCTGTGTGTTTGGTAAATATGAATTGAATAGATGACTTCTTATTTTATGTTTTAGGCCAAGATTGACAGACACCTAAATATTCATGACTTGAGAATATTCTGCAGCTATAAATTTTGAACCATTGATGTGCAAAGCAAGACCTGAAGCCCACTCCGGAAACTCATGTGAGGCTTAATAAACCCGTAGATTGCCTCACATTTGTCTGTTTACAAAGTAAACTTTACATCCAGGGAAAGAAGAACACCACCAGCAGAAGACTTTGCAGAACTCTCTACTTTGATGTATTGTTAAGTTTTTTAGTCTAATGTATGAAACGTGGGAAAATGTAAAAGAAATAAATTAGGAGAGACTACTTTGTATTGTACTGCCACTTCTACTGTATTTTTATACTTTTTGGCAGCATTAAATATTTTTATTAAATAGACTATATTGGTTTGTGTGCATTATCTTAGCACAGCTCTACTTCAAATAATGTTTTCTTAAGGATTTATTCTCAAATTTTTATAACTAAATAGTTGACATGTAAGTTGAAATTGGTTCATAACAGTGGCACCTGCTTCTTGAGTTGTTTGTTTTTTGTTTGTTTTTTTTTAGTTACCCCTCAGTAGTCTATTAATATAGATTAGGTAAAAACAATAAAAGGAAAGTAATATTCTTTTATTGCTTGGAAAAATAGTAATATGGATAATGGTATTAATTTCAAATAAATACAACAACCCAGTGCAGTTTTAAAAAATCACAGTGTTATTTATCTAACACATTATTGTGTTTTCACCAAATATTTCCTGTTATAAAAAGACCAGCAGTTCTTTCCTGAGTGAGGCTTTGACTCCTTTATCATTTAATTTCCCAACTAACTGATGGGTTTGGGTTATGTATCCAGTCAGTTGTTGAGTTATTGGTGATATTCTTGTCCAAAGATACTCAAGCCTCTGCATCACATAAGCATCACCTTAACAATAATAACTAATAACTCATAATTTATTTTGTTTTGTCAACTGTGAAAGTTTTATAATACTGTTCATTGAATAAATCTATTATATCTTTTTTTTCTTTTTTCTTTATTTTCTATCTTTAAAAATTTTAGATAACCTTATGTTCTTTTCATCTGTTTTCCAGGGATTCTTAGGTCTATTTTTAGGATTTAGCAAACTATTAATCCCTGCTAAATATTTCCTAAAGAATGCATGAAAAGTTTATTATACCACAAAGTAGTGCAGCAAAGATAATCCATTGTTTCAACAAAGCTTAAAAGAGTTATCAGAGAAATAAGCCAATTGGAGAAAGGTAAATATCTCATATCCTATCTAATAAAGAGGGAATATGCTAATTGACCATCATGCCCTCACAAAGATGGCAGCACCCACAGCCAATAATGAGGGAATATGCTAATTGTCACGCCCTCAAAGATGGCAGTGCCCACAGCCACAAGTTGGCAGTGCCCAGTACCGGGGTGGCAGGCGCACAGCCCAGCCGGGTCCAGCCTCACCACGCGCCTGCCTCCAGAATCCCCCAGCCCTCTCAGCCCCCCAGCCACCCAGGGCCAGCCTGAGGCACAGGCAAACCTTGGATTGCGGCTGCCCAGCCAAAGCCCAAGGCACAGGCAAGCCTTGGCTGCCAAGGGCCGCCCGAGGCTCAGGTAACCAGGGCCGGCCGAGGTGCTGCCGGCAGTGGCAGCAGCAGAGGTGTGATGGGGGTGTTGCCTTCTTCTGATTGCCGGGTCGCCTCCTGCCCCTGAGGGCTCCTGGTTTGTGAGAGGGGGCAGGCTGGGCTGAGGGACCCCCCCCCTCCAGTGCATGAATATTCATGCACTGGACCTCTAGTGTGGAATATAATGAACATAAACTGATGAACTAAAACTAGACCCAGAGACATAGAAGCATCGAACAGACCAACCTCGGGGAAGGTGGGGGTTGGGGGGAAGGAGGGAGAAGACAGTGAGAGATCAACCAAAGGACTTGTATGCATGCATATACTAAGCATAATCCATGGATACAGCCAGTAGGGGGGCGGTGAGGGCATGTACTGGGGTGGGGGTGGGAATGAGCAGGGAGAGGCCAATGGAGGAAAAAGGATTCATATATAATTTAAAGAATTTTAAAAAAGCGTTATCAGAATTCAACTGCTTCGATCTCCTCACTGCCCATATTTACCCCACTAGTATCTGACTTTGTCATATCACTCCAGAAATGACCTAATAAGGTCATCCTTTTTTTTTTTTTAATAAGGTCATCTTAACTCATACTATAGCCAGATATAGTCAAAACTCTTCAGTTCTACCTTATCTCACTTGATGGTGATATTAACAACTCTTTAGAAGCTTCTTAAGACTCAGACCTCTCTCTGGGTTGTCTGTCTCGGTCCTTTGCCTCTCTCCTACTCCCCCCCCCCCCCCCACACACACACACACACAACATGAGATCTATCCTCAACAAAATGTTAAGCCCTAACCGGTTTGGGACTGAAGGGTCCCAGGTTCGATTCTGGTCAAGGGCATGTACCTTGGTTGCGGGCACATCCCCAGTAGGAGGTGTGCAGGAGGCAGCTGATTGATGTTTCTCTCCCACTGATGTTTCTAACTCTATCCCTTTCCCTTCCTCTCTGTAAGAAATCAATAAAATATATTAAAAAAAACAAAATGTTGCCCTAACCGGTTTTGCTCAGTGGATAGAGCATCGGCCTGCGGACTCAAGGGTCCCAGGTTCGATTTCGGTCAAGGGCATGTACCTTGGTTGCGGGCACATTCCCAATAGGGGGGTGTACAGGAGGCAGCTGATTGATGTTTCTCTCTCATCGATGTTTCTAACTCTCTATCCCTCTCCTGTCCTCTCTGTAAAAAATCAATAAAATATATTTAAAAAATAAAAAACAAAATGTTAAGTATACACTACATTATTGTTGTCTATAGTTACAATGTTGTACAGATCTCTAGAAATTTTTCATCTGGTTTAACTGAAATTTTATGCCTATTGATTAGTAAGTAACTTCTATTCTCAACCTCCTTCTCCCTGCCAGTCCCTGACCACTACCATTTCATTTTTGGATTCCAGGAATTACAACTTAAAAAAATATTTTTATTGATTTTTTTGGGGGAGAGGGAGAGAGAAACATCGATGTGAGCAACATCTATCAGCTACCTCCTGCATTATCATTTATTTAATCATCACCCAAGGACATGTGGAAGTTTTAAAGCAGAGTATTTTTGAGACTTGGCTAGGCTTTAAGGTAATGAAAGGAGAACAATACAGAAAACTATTGTTTCAGAGAAAATGCTTTATGCAAGATATAGGCTGTGGTAACAAACTCATTCTAAATGAAAACTAATGATATGAGAGAGAAACATTGATTAGTTGCCTCCCATATGCAACCTAGGTATGTGCCCTGACTGGGAATCGAACCCGTGACTTCCTGGTTCATAAGGTTGATGCTCAACCACCAAGCCACACTGGGCAGGCTTCACTTTAAAAAATATATATATATATTTTATTGATTTTCTACAGAGAGGAAGGGAGAAGGATAGAGTTAGAAACATCGATGAGAGAGAAACATCGATCAGCTGCCTCCTGTACACCCCCTACTGTGGATGTGCCCACAACCAAGGTACATGCCCTTGACCGGAATCGAACCTGGGACCAACGCTCTATCCACTGAGCAAAACCGGTTAGGGCCACTTTTTTTTTTTTTAAGCGTGAGTTTTCAATTGTTGAGTAACCATCTTCAATTATTTGTCTTAATTGGCAATGACGAACAATTTCATTAGGCTTTCTTCTCCCAAGCACAGATACATGATGATGGCTCTCATTCTTCTCTCCCTCAAACCCCACTGTGCTGTGGGAGTGAGCATCTGGAAGAGGTCAGGTGGTGAAAAGCGTTGTCCTGTGGCCGAGGCCCCAATCCAGTGCTTGCCGGAGGAACAGGAAGACAGACCGAAAGCCAGGCTGAGGGAAGCACACATTGCCAGCACCCGTGGAGGTGCACAGAGGTAGCACACACTCAGCCGGTGTGAAGTGTGAGACCGTTGGGATGAGGTCTTTCCCTGAACTCCCAAGTTCAAGTCCCATCTCCAAATTCTCCTGGATAAGCAACAACTTTATATAAAACCGTGGTTAATATTCTATGTTTTCCTGAGAGTTAGAAGTTGCAAATAGGAGGCTCCAGAATAAAAGAATGACAGATCAGACGAGGAAACAGAAGCCACCAAGTACTGCTCTGTCTCTTTATGGTTTTGCTGGACATGGCCGGTTGGTACATCATACAGTCTCAAAGATGTCACGCACCCTGGCAGAGCTGTGATACTGGGCTGATTGGGGCACTTCTCTGTAGACCGTGGCATTTGACATTACTCTTTGTCCACTTGGCTTCTAAGGCTTCCAAATGATCATGTTTGAACCTTTAAAAAAACCCGGTGCTTTAATTATGTTTGGCTTGTGTGTTCAAGTTCAGAGCAGTTTCATGCAGGTGCTAAAGTCAATAAAGCCTTATGGCTGTGGCTGGGTTTTCCTTGTGCAAACCCCTAGGCTCCCCAGAGCAGGCTGCTGATTCTGCCAGGACACCTGCTGTTTTCCCAGCTCTGTCTCCGTCCTTTGTGTGCAGAGTCACTGAAAGGCAGTTCCTGGGAGAAACGCTTTCCAATATGCCTGTTGGTGTTGCTGCCTTTTTAAAAAGGGCTCAGGTTCTGAATTGTCGTGACCATGGTCGGCATTTCTTGTTACGGCCTTGGTGTGGCTGGTGCACAGTAAACAGAATTGAGCTAGACTTATTTGACAGCCGTGATAGAAATGTGATTGAATGAGATTTTAATTACCTGTACTTAACAGAGCAGGCTAATATTTAGAATTTTAGAAGCAAACAACAAAACATTGTTTACAGAATGCTTCCAGAGAGAAATAATAGAAAAGTGGTTTGAAAGTACCACTCCTTGTGTCAAATCAGTTTTACAAACAAGTGTTCAAAGATTAAAAACTGGTGTTTGGCAGATAGAATGACAGAATCAGCACGCATCTTCTCATGTTTTCATGTTTCCCCCTCTAAGAATTAGGAAAAGAGTTCTGGTACATCAATTAGAAACTATACAAGTGTCTCTACTTATTGGTTAATCCTTCATGTTCAACAACAGGAAATTTTCTGAGGTCCTGTAGCAAGCAGTTGAGTTACACATTGAGGTTGATGTCTGCCCTCCAGAAGTTGATTATTTGCACAGGTATGTAATCTATAAGGATATTTCAGAAACCATTAAGTAAAAATTCAAAGAGGAATATGATGAAGGGCCTGAATGTGGGGCGGGCGGGGGGGAGGGGGGGCAGATGACAAACACCAGGGAACTTGAAGACTGATGAGCTTTGCAGAGGCCCCAAAGTATTTGGGGACAGGAGCAACATTTCTTATAGGCCATATGCCCAAGGTGGAGCACATTCTAAGAGTCAAAAAACAGCATGAGCAATGGTTTGAGCATGGGAAGGAGCCTGGGGCCCAGTGAGGGTCCAGACCTGAGCTTATGGAGATGGCTCAGCAACAGGTGGGAGAATAGGCCAGGAGCAGAGAGAAATGCTTGAGTGACACACTTAGGAAAGCATTAGATATTTTTGAGCAAGATAGTAACATAAAAGAACAATCTGGCAATGGTGACTATATCCCAGATTAATCTACATTTTCTATAGTGCTTGTTACCTTTCAACATGTTACGCAGAATATACTTATTATACTTTTTTTTTAATGTATTTTTATTGATTTTAGATAGGAAGGGAAAGGGAGAGAGAGAGAGATAGAAACATCAATGATGAGAGAGAATCATTGATTGGCTGCCTCCTGCTCCTACCGATCAAATGACAACCCGGGCACGTTCCCTTGACTGGAATCAAACCCAGGACCCTTCAGTCCACAGGCAGACGCTCTATCCACTGAGCCAAACCAGCTAGGTCTATACTTCTTGTTTATTGCTTGCTAGAATGTTAGCTCCCCAAGAGGGTCAGGGTCTGCAGAGCACATAGTAGGTACTCAATAAATACTTACTGAATAATCACTATTTTCAAATTTATCTCAAGACCAAAAATGTTTAAAATGTCAAATCCTTAAAATTGAGTAACTGAAATTTCTCTCTGTTGAAACTCATCTGCCTGATTTTTTTTTAAAGGCCCTGACAGAAGAATGATTTGGTTGGGAAAATGCTATTCACAACAGCATTGGGAAGAATCATTTTACATTGAAAGGGAAGTGGGAAACCATATTGGGGGTGGGAATAAGTAGGAGTTGGAAAAGGCCACACAGTGTTGGCTTCTATTCAGGAACCACTAATTATTTTTCCCCTAAATAAAATTTCAGTGAAGAATGGCCACTCAGCACATTGAATTTAGCTGCAAACACCGGTCATTCTGCACAGTGTAACAAAGCCACCACAACATCAGAAAAATTGGCTGAATATTGCTGGCAAGTTTAAAAAATATGTATATTTTTATTTATTTCAGAGAGAGAAGAGGAGAGGGAGAGAGAGATAGAAACATCAATGATGAGAGAGAATCATTGATTGGCTGCCTCCTGCACGATCCTCACGGGGGATGGAGCCTGCAACCCTGGCATGTGCCCTGACCGAGAATCAAACTGTGACCTCCTGATTCATAGGTCGATGCTCAACCACTGAGCCATGCCGGCTGGGCAGTTGCTGGCAAGTTTTGTCAGGTTCTTGCATTGAGAACTGTTGTGGAATCATATATATGGCACCTATATATAAACATATATATAACTTACATAAAATATTGTTGAAATAATCATATACACAGAATTTATGAGCTCAGGAAAAATTTTTTTTAAGAATATCTAAATGTAAATAGACTTCATTAAAAAATCCTAATCTATTTAGAATTTTAAATGGAATTACTGCCAGATGAAATAAAAGTTTTATCTTCACCTCATTTCATTTTATCTGATTTATCTTTCTCTCAAGGGAAAAAAAAATTCTATTTCTGCCAACAGCAAGGCTTTCCACCTCCCCCCCCCCCCCACACACACACACAAATATATCCAGTAGCAATAATCCTTTTAAAAACCACATAATTTCAAGGTTAAGGAAAAACAAACAAACAAAGTTGAAGGAGGAAAATAAGATTTAAAATTTTTATTTAGATCAGAAGTTAATCTGTAGAACTACTGTATTTATAAATTGATACACCATTCTGCATTGTGTAAATGATATCCAAGACAGATTTTTAAAAATATATATTTTTATTGATTTCAGAGAGGAAGAGCAAGAAACATCAACGATGAGAGGGAATCATTGATTGGCTGCCTCCTGCATGCCCCTACTGGGGATCAAGCCCGCAACCAGGCATGTGCCCTTGACCAGAGTCGAACCCAGGACCCTTGAGTCCACAGACCAACGCTCTATCCACTGAGCCAAACCGGCCAGGGTTCCAAGACAGATTTTTATAAAGAAAAAAGTATAACTGACATATCAAGAGAGAAAATAGTCCAACAGTTCCCTCTGCTGGATGTTTGTTTGTTTTTTGTAATTTTTCAAATTTATTGATTGATTTTAGAGAGAGAGGAAGGGGGAAAGAGAAGACTACCAATTTTTTGTTCTACTTATTTATGCATTCATTGTTTTGATTTGTGTATGTGCCCTGAACAGGCTGAACCTGCAACCTTGGCGTATTGGGACAATATTCTAACCCAATTGAGCTACCCAGCCAGGGCCTATTTTGGAGAATTTTTTTTCAATTGTCAATTTTTTTAAAAAAATATATTTTTATTGATTTCAGAGAGGAAGGGAGAGGGAGAGCAAGACAGAAACATCAGTGATGAGAGAGAATAATTGATGGGCCGCCTCCTGTACGCCTTCCACTGGGGACTGAGCCCACAACCCAGGCATGTGCCCTTGACCGGAATGGAACCTGGGCCCCTTGAGGCTATAGGCTGAGCCAAACCAGCTAGGGCCCTCTGCTGGATATTTTAATAGAAAGCTAGACATACTGATGTCTTGCATAATGGAATGCACAAAACTTGGGGATACAGGCCAAACCTGAATGGTGGTCTCTCTGGGGAGAAGGGGGCATGGCAGGAAGGAAGAGCTGAGGGAACATTTAATGTCTGTAGTTTTTGAATTTATTTTGGTGATAACAGGTTCATCATTTGTATAATTTTTAAATTTTTTAAACAAGAGCCCTGACCGGTATGGCTGTTTGTTGAGTATCATCCCATGCACCAAAAGGTTGCTGGTTTGATTCCTAGTCAGGGTACATACTCAGGTTGTGGGTTTGATCCCGGTTGGGAGGCAACTGATTGATCCTTCTCTCTCACATGGATGTTCCTCTCTTTCTCTCTCTCCCCTCCCTTCATCTCTAAAATCAGTAAAAAATATTTACAAAAAATAGCTTTTAAACAAGATGCAAAATTTTATATACAATATTATGTTAATTTAGTTAAAATTATATCTATATCTGTAGATGTATACGTGTATATGTATATGTTTAGGTAGAATCACAGCAGAAGTCAATCATTTTTCATTTTGGCTGTAAGGATTATGGATGATACTTATTTTCTTTATGCTCTTTTGTGCTTATCTGACACCACACATAGTTATTATATTATTGACTATATTCCCTATGCTGTACTTTACATCCCCATGACTACTGTGTAACTACCAGTACGTACTGCTTAATCCCTTCACCTTTGTCAACCACCAATCTGTTCTCTGTATCTATGAGTTGGTTTTATGTTTTGTTTGTTCATTTACTTTGTTCTTTATATAAGTAAAATCATATGGTATTTGTCTTTCTCTGACTTAATTCACTCAACACAATACCCTCTGAGTCCATCCATGTTATTGCAAATGGTAAAAAATTTTTTTATGGCCAAGTAATATTCCATTGTATATATGCACCACTTCTTTATCCATTCATCTATTGATGGGCACTTAGGTTGCATTTGTATCTTGGCTATTGTAAATAACACTGCAATGAACATAGGGATGCAACTGTCTTTTCAAATTAGTGTTTTGGGTTTCTTCAGATAAATACCCAGAAGTGGAATTGCTGGGTCCCTCTTTGACTCTGTTTTATAGGCTATTTTGTCTGGTATAAATATTGCTATCCCAGCTTTTTTTGTTTCTGTTTGCATGAAATATCTGGTGTGATCTGAAGCTGGTTATCGGGTGTTTGTTCTGGGGCCTCTTAGGAGGGACTTGGATGCAGGCCAAGGTCAGTTGCTCCCTATGCCTTGCCTGGGGCCACTTAATATGACCTACAAAGTGGTTTGCAGATGGTTGCTTTTTTGCTGGGCCTGGGAGAGGCTAAGCTGGGAATTGAGGCCAGCTACTATTGCTGGGCTTGGGGCTGCTTAGCAAGAGGTATGGGGCACACTGAGGCCAGATGCTGCTTATATAGGGTTTGTGCACCTTTGAGAGATTTTAGGAAAGTCCACACTGTGAGCAAAGACAGGGCATTTGTATGGAAAAACTACCGGAAGCAGCTTGGGCTGGCCCACACTTTACACCAGTGATGGCGAACCTATGACACGCGTGTCAGCACTGACACGCGTAGCCATTTCTGATGACACACGGCCGCTGAGGTGGCCGCATGCCGAGGATGAAACATTTGCTGCTCCTGAGGATGAAACATTTGCGAAATAATGTTTTTTCCTCAAAGTGACACACTACCCGAATTATGCTCAGTTTTTTGGCGAAGTTTGACACACCAAGCTCAAAAGGTTGCCCATCACTGCTTTACACACCATTACAGTGTCCTGTATTTGTCTATTTACGTTTACCAGAGTTTTGTATTTCTGTATGTTTTCATGTTGCTAAAATCTCTTCCTTTCAACTTACAGGACTCCCTTTAGCATTTCTTGAAAGGCACACATCTAGTAGTGATGAGCTTCCTTAGCTTTTGTTCATCTGGAAAAGTATTTCTTCATTTGTGAATTACAGTTTTGCTGGATAGTATTGTCAGGTGTTTTTTCTTCTTAGAACTTTGTATATATTATCCCACTCCCTTCTGGCCTCTACGGTTTTTGCTGAGAGATCTACTGATTATTTTATGGGAGCTCATTTGTATGCGGTAAGTCACTCTTCTTTTGCTACTTCAAGTTTCTGGATTTCTCATAAAGGCATTTTGGCCTTTATATTATTGCTAAGTTGGTGTCTCTGTGGGGAATGAGGGCAGGAACTTCCTACCCCACTATCTGGTTGTCACCTCCCCTTAGTATTTTATTTTAAAAAAAACACACATATTTTATTGATTTTTACAGAGAGGAAGGGAGAGGGATAGAGAGTCAGAAACATCAATCAGCTGCCTCCTGCACACCCACTACTGGGGATGTGCCCACAACCAAGGTACATGCCCTAGACCTGAATCGAACCTGGGACCCTTCAGTCCGCAGGCCAACACTCTATCCACAGAGCCAAACCAGTCAGGACCCCTTAGTATTTTTTTTTTTTTTTGATCCCCAGTTGGGGGCATGCAGGAGGACCCCTTAGTATTTTAACAAGGGAAACAGGACCAGGCTATGGAACTCAATATGACTTATATAACACAAACAAATAATTTACTAAGTACTACGAAGTAGGGTGTATCCTTTAACCTTTTGCACTCGGATGTCGAGTGTGACTCGACAAGGTTAGCATTAGAATAAAGGAATCGAGAAAAAAGCAAGCGAGTGCAAAGGGTTAATATTAGAAGGCCTTGCACGCATGGAGGTAACAAAGCCAATTAGCAGATATATAAGATCATGTGTAAAAAGTGACTGGTATGTAGTAGGCACTTACTTAAAAATAGAAACTATTTTTATTATTTCTTTTATACTAAAATTCGAGGTGGGGAAATTATTGGAGATTATCGTGTTGTGACCAATGTAATCACAAGGATCCTTATAAGTAAAAGAGGCTATGAGCCAAAGAATGTAGCTTCTATAAACTAGTAAGGGGTAGGAAACTGATTCTCTCCTGGAGCCTCCATAGGGAACACAGACCTGCTAACACTTAGAACAGTGAGACCTACTTTTGGGCTTCTGACTTCTAGAATTGTAAGGAATTTGTGTTGTTTTAAGCCACTAAGTTTGTGGTAATTTGTTACAGCAGAAACAGGAAACTAATAGAGAAGTCTGAGTTAAAAAAAAAACTAAAAAGACATGTCATGAAATTACTTAGGAAATATTTTATTGTACAAAATTTACATTTGTTGTATATGATGAAAAGCATAGCAAAACCAATCTTTTGCTAATCCTTTTTTTCTGTAAAGAGTTAAGATTTATTTTCTAATACATTAGATAATACAACTTTTATACAGTTAACAATTGTGTTGGTAGTAAGTGTCTTGGGACATAAGATATAAAAATGAAAACAGATCAGAAAAGCGCAGGGGGAAGACCACTGCCAAAGAGTAATCTCCAAGAACTTGGCATTTTCCACGGCAAGGCAGATGCTGTGGGGTCATCACTCTGTAAATGAAGAACAAAATGTTTTAATCCTTCATCTTTACCAACAAATTACCTTTTAACATGTACGTATTACATGTTAATCCCTAGCTTTTTGGTTCCTTTTGGTTTTGACACTTTTAGCTCCGTTTTATTGTAAAGAAAAACAAAGCAATAAATTTCTATGTCTTTATGTCAACTTAAGATAACTTTCCTCAAGTTTCAAATCATAAAGATATGCCAGAAAGGCTGTGTATAGATTCCACCAAGTAAAATCAAGTTCAAAAGAAATAGGTATTAAAAAAAAAACTGTGAGTGTATCAATTTGTCCTTAGCAAAATCATAAATTAAAAAGACAGTTTCCTACCATATAAAACCGCCTTATGGGACTTAAAACAGCCTAAAGGCTAACTGATTTCTCTGGGTGTGATGTTCTTATTTCATAATAGAGAAAAGTATTTTAATTATAATGTGTATTCGATAGCTGCAGTATTGCTCATATAACAATACCTTTTGTTTTCTAAAAAAGGAATCCTGAATTCCAAAAAGAACTTGTTTATTTTCATAAGAAGCTTTTTGGTATAAATGCAATATGAACAATGAATACAATGAAGTATATCCCCACATGAGATATATCCCCACACTACTACTTTGTAACTTAAGATATTCCTTTTTTGGAGAATTAGCCTTAATGAAACAACTGTATAAACAGCAGGCTGGTTAACTGCTCTCCTTTAAAAAGTTCAGTTAAAATAAATTTTATGTAGAAACACGTTTATATTCAACATAAACTTTTACTTATTTGGTCTACTTATACAGCATATAAAATACAAGTTTATTAATATATAACCAGAGAAATCAGAGGCTTAAGCTATAGGAAAAACTTACATGTGGTTTGATTATCTGAAGCCATTCATTAAGATATTCAACAAGACCTAATGCATCTGGGATATTGTCTCCTTCTGAAACAAATTTTAGCAGAACAGCCATTGGGATTTCTTTAGAACAGCTACAACAAATTAAAAAAAAAAAATTAAGTATTCTACTGATAAAAGACGCTGACTTCAGCTAAGAACTTTGAGCATGTAACTATAGCTACGTGTGTCTGTTTTTATAGCTAAGATAATCTAGGTTTTGGGCAAGGAGAAGATACCCATCATGAAATCACTTATTTATCTCCTGTTACCCCAGATACATTCTTCTGTTTGTGCGGACAGGACTTGGAGCCATCCATGTAAGCCCACCCTAGGCATATGCAAGTTTGTGCCTCACACCAAGGCTACATGAAAAACCACTCCTCTATCCTTGGTTATAGAACATGAGGTATGTTCTGATCTACTCCTGAAACCTACTGTAGAAACAGCTATTTTTCAGAAGCACCACAGCAGAGACTGAAAGATTTTAACACCTTATTATTGAAAAGCAGCGAAAGAAAACTGTGGAACAGAATAAAGGGGGGTGGGGGGAACCTTACTATTACTTCTTACATTTATTGAGTGATTATTATGTGCTAAGCGATGTCTGCATATTTTATTACTTAATCCCTACAACAATCCTTGAGAAAGTTATAATTATACCGATTTCATAACTCAAATCAGTTTGGAATAATGGGAACAAGGACAGAGTACCCGGATTCAAATTCTAGCTCTGCCACTTACCAGATTATGTCGGGCAAGTTACTTAATCAAGGCTTTAGTGTTCTTCTTCTGTAAAAGAGGGGTCATAACAGATAACAGAACTGACCTCATAGGGTTGTTGTGAGGTTAAAAGGCGGTAGTGATGGCAAAGTGCTTAAAACAGTGCCCATAATTAATGTTAGCAATTAATTATGAGGTAACTTTGGTTCACAGAGATTTCAATACAGTTAACAGGCTCCAAGTTCTATATGTAGGAAGTGGCAGAGGTGGCACTTGAAGCTAGGTCTTTCTGACTCCAAACCGAAGTCTCCTAACTGTTCTGTTATAAATGCCTCAAGCTAGTAACAAGATGGAGATCTTACCAATGCAAAAAGCTTCCTGTTTGCCAACAAAAGCAAAAATCATTTCTAACACCCTAAAACCAAGCACCACGAGAAAAACTATACCAAAACTTGAGAGCACATGACTGACAGAGAGCTACAGATTTAAGACGTGGAGGAGAATTTGACGTTTAAGTTCAAAGGTCTCAGCTGTACAGGGAGAGCCGACCACAGCATTTCAGCTTAAAAATTAGAAGCTGGAAGTTGTTAGCACTAATTATACCATCTCAGTACACAGTTCTGAAATATCTTAGGGACTCTCTGGCTTTGTATGGAAGAACTGTGAGCAGTGTTGGCTCAGAAGATTCTAGTTCCTGAATACTCATGTCATGACAGCCTTAGAAATGGCTCATGCTGAGAGAAAGCCAGCCACCCTGGTGTGCCTTCATTTTAAAGGCTCTAGCTTAAAAAGTGCTGGGGTATGGTCTTGAACTTACAGTGCCCCACACTACTACTTTGTAACAAAAATCTATATATATAAAAGCCAAGCAACTGGAACGGAACATCTGGAACGACCGGTTGCTATGACACACACTGTGGTGGCCAACCAGCCTGATCAGGGCCCTGATCGGCCTCCCGCAACCTCCCACAGCCCCTCCCCCTGGCTGACCTGTCCCCGAACCCCAAATGGGGTGGGGCCGGCTGGCGAACCCCCTGCAGCCCTTCCCCCCCCCCCCGCCCGCCCCTGATCAAACCCCATCGGGGCAGGCGGGCCAGACCCCACCTATGTATGAATTCGTGCACTGGGCTTCTAGTAGTAGAATAAGAATTTTAGTATCATCCTCTGGTCCTCTCTGTAAAAATGGAAGGTGGAGTGTGACTCATTTTATTACTTTTTGTGACACTAAAATCTAACACATGAGATATATCCATTATTCATTTACAATTAAATACAGGAGTAGACTTGCCAAAACCAGTTTGGCTCAGTGGATAGAGCGTCGGCCTGTGGACTCAAGGGTCCCAAGGTTCGATTCCGGTCAAGGGCATGTACCTTGGTTGCGGGTACATCCCCAGTAGGGGGTGTGCAGGAGGCAGCTGATCGATGTTTCTCTCTCATCTATGTTTCTAACTCTCTATCCCTCTCTCTTCCTCTCTGTAAAAAATCAATAAAATATATTAAAAAAAAAAAACTTAAAAAAAAAATACAGGAGTGGACAAAAGTAGGTTTACAGTTGTTTGTATGGAAAATAACAATAATTAATAAGTGATAACAGAAGAATAAACTCTGTGTTTTGTGTACTCACAGCTTTAAACCTACTCTTGCCCACCCCTGTGTAAGGGCTCTCAGGTCAGCCACACCACTGTCACAAGGAGCAATATTTTCTTATCCAGAGATCAGAATATATATTTGTTCTGATAATGAGAAGGCAAAATATGTATATCACAAAAAAATTTAGCAAATAATCTTAATATGCATTGAGGGAGAAAAAAGGATTAAAAATTATATGAGTTATATGATTTTTTTTCAATTTTAAAAATTATTTATTGTGCCAGGCTGGTTGGGCTCATTGGTTGAGTGTGGACCTATGAACTTGGAGATCACAGTTCAATTCTCAGTCAGGGCACATGCCGGGTTTCAGGCTCAATCCCGTGGGGGATGTGCAGGAGGCAGCCAATCGATGATGTTCCTCTCTCATCTCTGTTTTTATCCATCCTCTCCCTTTCTCTCTCTTTAAAAATCAATTTAAAAAATATATTAAAAATTATTTATCGCAATGAATGTAAAATTGCATTGAACATTAAACACAGGTCTTGCTATAGCTGAATAAAAGAAAATTGATTTTATGAGAAACAATTTCAAATAGGATGAACTCTAAAGTTATGTTTTGTAGGATCTTGCAGATACATATATTCAATTCAACTACATTTTAAAGAATGTGGGAAGACTCAAATTACTGATTCAGAAATAAAAGTGAGGACATTACTACTGACTTTACAGAAATAAAATAGGAATTATTATTTAATGCAACAGATTTTCTGTTTAAAATGATGACAATGTTCTGAAAGTGGTGATGGGTTCACAACACTGTGAATGTATTTAATGCCACTTAATTGTACACTTAAAAATGGTTAATGTTATGGATATGTTACCACAATTAAAAAAAAGATTATAGCCCAGTTGGCGTGGCTCAGTGGTAGAGCGTCAACCTGTGAACCAGGAGATCATTGTTCGATTCCCAGTTAGGGCACGTGCCCGGGTTGCGGGCTTGATCCCCAGTGTGGAGCGAGCAGGAGGCAGCCAATCAATAATTCTCTCTCATCACTGATGTTTCTCTCCCTCTCCTTTCCTCTCTGAAATCAATATATAATCAATAAATCAATAAATATAAACAGCCAAAACCGGTTTGGCTCAGTGATAGAGCGTCAGTCTGCGGACTGAAGGGTCCCAGGTTCGGTTCCGGTCAAGGGCATGTACATTGGTTGCGGGCACATCCCCGGTGGGGGGTGTGCAGGAGGCAGCTGGTCGATGTATCTTTCTCATCGATGTTTCTAGCTCTCTATCCCTCTCCCTTTCTCTCTGTGAAAAATCAATAAAATATATTTTAAAAAAAATAATAAAAAAATAAATATAAACAAATATAAAACAAAAAAAAACCCCAAACCAAAACATAAAAAAAGATTATAGAGGTTGCATTGAACAAGTATCAGAATCCCTAACATGCCACACATAATAAAGTGTTAAATAAGGCTTTTCAGGACCTATTGTCCTATAATCAAATTTCAATCTTTCCCCTGAATGTAATTTCCATTTTATAAATATACTAGAGGCCTGATGCATGAGATTCATGCACGGGTGTGTGTGTGTGTGTGTGTGTGTGTGTGTGTGTGTGTGTGTGTGTGTGGTGGGGTTGGTGGTTTGTCCTTCAGCCCGGCCTGTGCCCTCTTGCAGTCAGGACCAGGACCCCTCAGGGAATGTCCGCCTGCCAGCTTAGGCTCGATCGAGGGGATTGGGGGATTCCCCCTCCCGATCCCCCCTAAGCCGGCAGTCAGACATCCCTCTTGCAATCCAGGGCTCTCACAGTCCGGAATCCTTGCTCCTTACCGCCCACCTGCAGTGGAGGCAGGAGAGGCTCCCGCCACCCCCGCTGGGCTTGCCAGCCGTGAGCCCAGCTTCTGGCTGAGTGGCACTCCCCCTGTGGGAACGCACGGACCACCAGGGGGCAGCTCCAGCGTTGAGCATCTGCCTTCAGTGGTCAGTGTGTGTCATAGTGATCAGTCTTTCTGCCGTTTGATCGATTTGCATATTACTCTTTTATTATATAGGGTTTTCAAAGTTCCAATAAGCA
Organism: Cnephaeus nilssonii; assembly: GCF_951640355.1. Taxonomy (NCBI): domain Eukaryota; kingdom Metazoa; phylum Chordata; class Mammalia; order Chiroptera; family Vespertilionidae; genus Cnephaeus; species Cnephaeus nilssonii. Next base: position 63,805,995 of record NC_137082.1, on the reverse strand, counting down.
ATCCAACAATTCTCCAAATTATCTTACTTTCATTTTTAAATAAAGCGGGAACAAATGAACAAAGAGGCAAACAAACTCACCCTTCATCATAGAGTGTTTTTGTGATACCTCCTCCAGGTATACGGATGCAATACGCAGAATCACTTATTTCAGGAATGCATGGGCTTTTTTCCATTTCTTCCCAGTTAAGGCTTTTTATTTTATTTTGAACACTTTTTTGCAGGGAAGGTGTAAGTAGATACCTAAAGGGAGTACTAGAAACAATTACATAATTAACTTTCTAAAAACTCACCAATATAAACATGAAGGCAAAAATCAGTTCTTTTAGAAAAAATTATCTTACATTCTCTATTCCATTGCACAAGGCAAACCTAAATTTTAGCAATCTTTGGAAGAATAACATGTAAAAAATATTGCTCTGACTTGCTATTTACAGACAGATGGTAAAGAGATAGGAATATTTAAACTAAGGTAAGACCATCATGAAGATAAATTTAGTTTTCACAGCTCTGCTCCCTTCTGGCCATGAGGCCTATTGTGAGATTCCTAGAAATTAGCTCCAGTTTTGAAAGGTTACTCTTGGCTGATATTTTTCATCATGACTTTATAGGTGCATAAATGATCATGCAATAAAATAGATTAGCTCTGTGATGTTGCATGCACAATACCACACAATCAAAGCAGTTCCAGAACCATCTGTGTGTGTGTGTGTGTGTGTGTATTTACTGTCCTAAATTGTTTATTAGGTAAGAATTTTATCAACGTTACTTATATTAGCAGTAACGGTGGAGCCGGAGTATTGCGCCTTCTCCAAGCTGCAGGGCGAGGACCACCAATAGTGTGGTGGAACTTGTGGCCCTTCCCAAGGCCACGGCTCTTGCGGCCCGCAGATGTCAGCCCTCGCATCTCCCTGTGCTTGTGGACTGGTTTGGTGATCCACCGGGTGTCAGGATTTCTTACGATAGCCTTATGGAATGGATCAATGAGGATAACCTCAAAGAATTTGTACGGGGAATCTTCACCAACCCAGTAAGAATTCAGGACTCTCAGAGCCCTACAGTGGCGTCCAGCTTGCTCCTCAGCAACAGACTGAAGACTTCGAGCAAACATTAGCTGGTTAACACCGTGATGGACAGGCTTGCCGTAGGTCGCGCCTTTAGGAATAGGGTGTTTGCGGCCACCACGGCGCACACAAATCTGATATATGACATAACCTTGCTTGGCCTCGGAGTCCAGCCTGTGCGCTTTGTCGGGCCGGGTGGGGTGGGGGGCCCTGTGGAGTGCAGAGAGCTGGTGGTACTGCCAGCAGCGCACCCTGAGAAGGAAGCGCATTGCATCAGACTGCTTCTTCCTCCATAGCTCCTGGATGTACTTGTAAGCGCCCATCTTGGTTTACCTGATGGCTGCGGCCAGACGGAAAGGCCAGAACCATCTGTATATTTACACCAAAGCTTTCCTTCTGTCCCAACTATGGAACTAAAAGAGTCTATCTAACTGTGCTCCCTCCTATCTCTTGACTTTTACCTTCTTCTTTCTGAATTTCAGAGAGGAGAGGTAAGGATATACATGGCTTGTAAAACTTATTTTAACCTTTTAATAGATAAATCATAATAATATTGCATAATCTTTACAAAAACATTTTTTCAAAGGCAAAAACATACCTGCGAAGCTGTAGATCATTACAGTGATATGAATGACTGCTCGAAAGAACAATAACTTTGGCACAGTTACTACTTTTCACCCATGAAAGCAGTTTTTCACAGAATGGCTTTGATTTATACTTTGTATATGTTGGGGGGGAAAGAAGAAAATAAAAAAGTTAGATCCTAGAGTATAAGAAGATTCTCTATAATATTTCATCAACTTTATCTCATGATATATAATGTAAATACACTAAAATTAGAATTATTTTAAAATCCACTTACAGTCCTTAAACTGAAGGTGAAAAATGAAGAGCAATGAATTACATATTATATCTTTACAATCTATATACTAGTATATAAAAGTCTAAGCAACCGAACGACCAGTCACTGACAAGCATTGACCACCAGGGGACAGACACTCAGCACACAGGATGGGGCTCCCTCCTGTTTCAATCGGGTCTGCGGGGATTGGGCTGAAACAGTCTATCCAACATCCCCCGAGGGGTCCCGGATAGCGAGAGGGCGCAGGTAAGGCCGAGAGACCCCACCGGTGCACGAATCTGTGCACTGGGCCTCTAGTTTAGAAATAAATTGTGAGGAATCTAGATTTTAAAAAAATTCTATTTTGACTAACAAAGGAAAATTTCCAAGTACTTCAATTAAGTAATCCATTATTACTTAAAAAATTTCTGACCTGTATTTGATCATGATGAAACAATTAGATAAATCCAGAATGCCAAACATCTGGTCTTATTTTCTCAAAGGAGTCAATATTTTGAAGACCAGAAAGGAAAGCCAGTTCTATAGTGAAGGATACCAACTAAAAACATGTAACAGGCATGTGCAACATATGAATCTTGAATGGATCCAAAATTAAAGGATATGTTGAAGACAATTAGGGAAATTTGAATATTCTGGATGACACTACTGAAAAATTGATTAAATGCTGCTTTTCTTAGGTGTGGTAATGGTGTTGTGGTTGTGAAAAATAAATGTCCTTATTCTTGAAAGATATGTGCTAAAGTATTTTGGGGGTGGAATATGATGTTGCTGGCCTGTTTTTGTATTGCTTAGCAAAAGAAAACTGTGCAGAGAGAATCAAGCAAGTGTGACAAGATGTTAACATCTTGGTTAATGTGGAATGTAGGTTATAAAATTATGAGGGGGAGAACCCACTTTATGGAAACTCTTGACATACTGTTAATTCAATAAAATTTAAAATGCAGATAAGGAATGGTTAATCTTTAAAAAATAGGAGTGCTGGATAGTATAATGGTTGAGAGAGGCAATTTCTAGAATCAGGCTGCCTGGTAATATATACAGAGTGCTTAAAACAGTATTGGTGCAAAGTATCAATGCTCAATAAATGTCTGCTACTTTGAAGTCATTATTTACCAAAAATTTCATTTAGAAGTGTTTAACGCTTTAGCCAGTTTTGCTCAGTGGATAGAGCGACGGCCTGCAGAACTGGTTTGATTCCGGTCAAGGGCACATATCCAGGTTGTGTGCTCAATCCCCAGTATGGGCATGTAGAAGGCAGCTAATCAATGATTCTCTGTCGTCATTGATGTTTCTATCTCTCCCTCTCCCTTCCTCTCTGAAATGAATAAAAAAATAAAAATAAAAAAATATATAAGTGTTTAACTTAATTCTTGAACTTACACTGATGTAAGAGTGAACAAAAAGCCATGTGACAAAATGTAAAAATGTTAGCAACTCTTATTGCAAACTTTGGGTATGATATTATTAACTAAAGAAAGTAAAGAGTGGTTCTAATATAAATATTAAAATAATCATAACACTATTCATGATAGCCTAAAATTGGAAAATATCAAATGCTCCAGTAACAGTCCATTGAATTAATTATGATTTATTTATATAGCAGAATCCTACATAGAGGTGAGAATAAACAAACTACCGCTACTTGCAACAACATAAATGTACCTCACAAATAGAATGTTGGTAAAGGAAACTGGAAATAAAGAAGTACATAATATAGCGTCAACTAGAAGGAGCATGGGGGAGGGCCTCCATTGATAAATTTCTGACTTCCTAAACAGATGGAACCTTAAGTCAACATTTATTGACAGCTTCTCTATATGCCAAGCACTATTTTATTTCATTTAAAAAATATTTTTATTTTTTTCAGCGAGGAAGGGAGCGGGAGAGAGAGAGAGAAACATCAATGATGAGAGAGAATCATCAACTAGCTGCCTCCTGCACGCCCTCCACTGGGGACTGAGCCCACAACCTAGGCATGTGCCCCTACCAGAATCGAACCATGACCTCCTGGTTCATAGGTCAACGTTCAACCACTGAGCCATGCAGGCTGGGCTTGCAAAGCACTGTTTTAGAAGCTGGGAATATTAAGAGTGAATGATACATCATTATTTCTCTCAGGAAACTTACTTTCTATTAGAAGTAGATAATGAACATATATATGACATGCCACGTAGTGATGAGTTGTGAAGAAAACTAGCACAGGGTAAGATGATAGAAAGGGTGGTCAGGGAAGGCCTTTCTGATGAGGTAACATTTAAGCAAAGACTAAAGGAAGTGAGCCATTTAGGTATCCAGGGAAAAGTATTCCAAGCAGAGAAATTAGTGTTAAGATTCTGAGACAGGAGTGAACTTCATTTAACAACACAGGGATGCCAGTGTGGCTGAAGCAGGCAGGGTGAGCAAAAAGGGTCCATAGGCAATGAGCACAGAGGAGTGGTCGGAGGTCAGATTAGGTAGAGCAACTGTCCAACAGAACTCTGCACTGAAAGAAATGCTCTTTATGGCAGGTGCTTGCCACATGTGACTAGAATGATGGAGAAACTGAATTTAAATTTTATTCATTTTTAATTAATGAATCAAAATTTAAACAGCTACATGTGGCCAGAGCTATCATATCAGTGCAAATGAAGGGCCTGATAGGCAATGGTAGTGCTGTGAATTCACTCTGAATAAGATAGGAAGCCACTAAAAGGCTTTTTGAAGAGAGAAGTTATGTGATTTGAAAGGAACACTGACGTGCTGTTTGCAAAGACTATTAAGTATTTGTGGTAAGTGGGTGGGGCAAGACTAGAATCAGGGGCATGAGAAATGACAGTAGTTTGGACTACAGTGGTAGCAGCTGGATGCAGAAAATATTTTGATATATACATAACTTATATGTAGATGCCACTGGTTGAAACATAATACAAATGAAATAAACCTATAATATTCACATGCTTAAATTTTTTCACCAAGGCTACCTGAATTGTGAATATGTAAGATCCAAGCTCTATGTCCCAATTCCTTTCAATATAATCATAAAATAATAGTAGCACATCTGAAATTTTATGAGATTTTCCCCCCCACTGTAAATTCAAACCTTTCTTAACTGTACATACAATAAAAACTCAAATTATTTTTGACTCTTAATTCTTTTTTTTTTTTTTTTTAAATATATTCCATTGATTTTCTACAGAGAGGAAGGGAGAGGGATAGAGAGCCAGAAACATCGATGAGAGAGAAACATCGACCAGCTGCCTCCCGCACACCCCCCACCGGGGATGTGCCCGCAACCAATGTACATGCCCCCGACCGGAATCGAACCCGGGACCCCTCAGTCCGCAGACCGACGCTCCATCCACCGAGCCAAACCGGCCTCGGCTGACTCTTAATTCTTAATGATACTTAGTATTTTCTCATTATATTTTACTTTAATAAATTTTAAAAGGCAAATATAATATGCTAACCTTAATAAAAATGGACCTTAACTGAAGAACCACTAGCTTCTTTGAAGGCAATGAATATACTGTAAAGACAAGAAGAAAATGAAATCATACAAAAGTTAAAATGAAGGAGTTATGGAAATAAAACTATTAGCCACCCAAGTGCCTGTAAATAGACAAAAGGATAAAGAAGTTGTAGTACATATACACAATGGAATATTACTCGGCCATAAAAAAAGAATGAAATCTTACCATTTGCAACAGCATGGATGTACCTAGAGTAATATGTTAAGTGAAGGGATTAAGAACTTCAGATTGGTAGTCACAAAATAGTCCTGGAATGTAAAGCACACCCTAGGAAACAGTGAAAATAACGTAATAACTATTTGTCAGGTGGGTACTTGAAATATTGGGGGAACTAATTTGTAAAGTATATGACTGACTAACCACTATGCTGAAATTAATACGAATATTGAACGTAAACTGTAATTCATGCATGGGTAGGGCCCCTAGTGACTGCCGGCTGGGGCCTCCCTTCCCCTGGCTGCCTGCCACCGGCTGGCCCCGCCCCTTGGCCGAACTCCTGGTTGAGGGGACAATTTGCATATTAGGCTTTTATTATATAGGATGGTATTTTACTTTTGTAAGAAAATGTTCTTAAAAGATAAGAGATGCACACTTACATATTTAAGGTGAAATGTCATGTCTATAATTTATTTCAAAATACTTCATCTTAAAAAAACAACAACAGCCTAGCCGGTGTGGCTCAGTGGTTGAGTATCAACCTATGAGCCAGGATATCACGGTTCAATTCCCAGTCAGGGCACATGCCTGAGTTGGGGCTCAATTCCTGGTGTGAGGTGTGCAGGAGTCGGCCGATCAATGATTCTCTTTCATCATTGGTATTTCTGTCTCTCTCTCTCCTTCTCTGAAATCAATAAAAAAATAAAGGAGATTAAAGCATTATAATTGACTTGTTGCCAGTTTGTGTCCATGAAAATCGGTGGGTCCTCCTTTAGAATGAAGGTACACTAGCAGGGTGGTTTGGTACTTAAGAGTCAGCCTCAGGGACCAGAGTGGCTTGATTAGAAGCTCAGTTATACCAATCATTAATCATGTGACCTTAACTTCTCTGTGCAATGGTTTCCTCATCTGTAAAACTACCTATGGAATAACTGTGAGGATTAAATGAGTTAACACATATAAAAGCACAGTGTTCAGTTTATAGATAATAATAAATATTAGTTGTTATCATAAATAGAAAATTAAAAATTCTAGCTCTAATTTTTATAGTCCTTTATCCTTTAAGGAGATAACTGAAATTATATCTTCTATTAACAAAGCCACCTTTCCTGTAGGAATTTCATTAAGATGATTTTTTCAGTGTTTTTTATTATCACAAGTTAATGACATGAGTAATAAGACTAACAAAAAACAAAATGCTTTTTCATTTGTCTTTCAATCCACCAACAATCTTTCATGGTCCTCTAGCACTTCTTGACTTTGACCTTAAAATGATAAAAGAGGACTGAGAGGCCAACAGAGGAACTGGCCATCAGATGAAGTAACTGGATGCTCCTATGCTTTATGATCAACAGCTATTCCCTTACTCATTCAGTGCAGTACTCCATTATAAACAAACAGTGGTCAGTGCAATATAAACTGTGTTCCTGATTAAGCCTGAAAGTCCAATGAAAAATTATGGGAAAGGCCTACACCTACTAGCAACATTAGGCAATTCAATCTTTCCGAGCCTTACTGATATCATATTATGGATTATCCTCTCTAATAAAATGGTAATATGCAAATTAACCATCACTCTGCTACATAAGCCACCAGCCAATCAGGGTGAGTATGCAAATTAACCCCAATCCAAGATGGCTACAGCCACAGAGAGCAAGGTTTCCCAGGTAACAGAGCAAGCCAAGCTTTCCATAGCTGTTGCAGGCCTAAGCCTCCACTCAAGCTACAAAGTTTCAATTATAGAAGGTAAACAAATTCAAACAAATGGCGGCAGAATGGAGCTTGAGAGAGCAGGCCAGGGTTGCTGGCGGCAACAGGGAAAGCAAAGCTTTCTGCACACCCTAGCCGGGCCCACCCGCTTAAGGCTACAAAGTTTCAATTGTAGAAGGTGAATTAACTGCCACAGAAATGGCTGCCGCCCCAGGCTACAAAGTTTCAATTGTAGAAGGAAAATAAATTCCAGATACCAGGGCCTCCCCTTGGGTTGCCAGGGGGCGTGGCCGGCCTGCAAACCACCACAGGCCCCTCGCTCAGGCCGCCCCACACCCCAAGGGAACCCCCACCCTTATCTGTGACACCCTTCAGGGCAAACCAGCTGGCCCCCACCCCTGTACCAGGCCTCTATCCTATCTAATAAAAGAATAATATACAGATTGATCATCATTGCAACATACAATATAGCTGCCCCCATGTGGTCAAAGATCCTGCCCCCATGTGGACACAAGATGGCCACTACAAGATGGCCAGCAGGAGAGGGCTGTTGGGAGGCACCAGGCCTGCAAGGGAGGGCAGTTGAGAGGGACCAGGCTTGCAAGGGAGGGCAGTTGGAGGTGATCAACCCTGCAGGAGAGGGCAGTTAGGGGTGACCAGGCCGGCAGAGGAGGGAAGTTGGGGGCAAACAGGCTGGCAGGGGAGCAGTTAAGCATCAACCAGGCTGGCAGCGGAGTGGTTAGGGGGTGATCAGGCTGGCAGGCAGAAGCGGTTAGGGGCAATGAGGAAGGCAGGCAGGCAAGCAGTTGGGAGCCAGCAGTCCTGGATTGTGAGAGGGATGTCCGACTGCCCGTTTAGGCCCGATCCCACCAGGATCGGGCCTAAACGGGCAGTCGGACATCCCTCCAGGAGTCCCAGATTGGAGAGGGTACAGGCTGGGCTGAGGGACAACCCCCCGCCGTGTACGAATTTCGTGCACCGGGCTTCTAGTATAATAATATGAGAGGATGACTGAAACTTAGATGAGATAGTACATACTAAACATACTGAGGACTGAGCCCAATGGAATACTCTTTTCTCCTTTCCTTGTATTACTGATGCTTACACATGCTAGTAAGAACAGGAAATAAAAGTGAGGATAAAAGGAAAAAAAACACACCCCAGGTTAAAAAACACAAAATTTTCAAATTCTATCAAAGGACACAAGTACAATCACACTTCTCATAGGAGTTGCCATTTAGAAAAGGCTATGAGAATAGGACAATGTGACTGGGTCATCAGTTCTGCACAAAGCTGGCATCAAGGAAATGTCTGCTACCAAACAGGGTCTATAGCGTCTATTTCAAATGTAAAACAACTCTACCTTATAGTAGAATAAAATATGCAGAAATCTTACATACCTTCAGCATTTATACTGAGTTCTGTTGAATTTTCTTCTGATGTTGCATATGGATTATTTCCAACCATTGGCACAAGACAATCGGTATAGAAGTAACCAATTTTACACATATTCAATGTAGAAATGATCAGATCTATTGCAAGCTGGCCAACATTTCCAACGGATACTGCCGGCTGAAATAATTTAAAAAATATATTAAGACATCAACATTAGCGGCACTTTTAGAAGTTTAGACAGAAGACAATAATGATAGCACTAGTACTGGAAGTTTATGCTCAGCTGCATCATTGCTACATACTGATTCTCTCATTAACTGCAACTGAGGTGTCAACAGGGAGGGAGCCTCCTCCACATTTGAGACTATTGATTTAACACTTATTGAACACCTACTATGTGTCAATCATTACTCTAGGTACTGGGAATGCAGTAAAACAAATCAACAAAAATTCCTGCCTGGTGGAGATTCCACTGTAGTGAGAGAGCAATTTATCTGTAAGAAAATAAATGGTAAAATATACAGTGTACAATAGTAATTACAAAAGTAATATGACCAAAAATTAAGTGACTGTAAACATGTGTATATTTGTTTGGCTGTAATTTTAAAAAGGTTTGGTCAAAAAAAGAATTACTTCAGGTGACAAGAAACTATAGGCCTGAAAGAGGTAAGGGAGAGAATATTTCAGGCAGTGGGAAAGGAAGTATAAAGGCTGTGAGGTATGAACAAAAGTGCCCTTGGATTTTCTATTTGCTTTGTTAGTGCCTAAAGGTTGGTGTGAGCTCCTTTTCACACTAAAACCACACACACACACACACTTATCCCCATGACTAACAGTCCAACTGCCAAATCTCTAGCTACTTATCTGAAATGGAGAGCCTAACGGGTATCTCCCCATGGTTATATCAAAGGTAACACACTCAACATATACAATATTAAACTTCTGCTCAAACTTGTCCCCATATTTTGTATTTCAGAAAAGAACAACAATTACTAAGCCAATTACTTACACCGGGAAACTTCTTCCCTTTCTTTTACTAAGCATACCTAATACATGACTAATTTTCATTGATTCTACTTTATATTTCCCCCCCTCCATATTTTTATGGGTCCTTCAGAGTGGTCTCCCACTTTTCATTGTTGTCATCTATTAATCCTCTGGTTACCTCCTGCATTTCCCTTTCCTCTTCTCAAAGATTTTGCTACTTTGGTTAGACCCTCACTTCCTTTATGATCCATCTTTTCCTCACTACTGGGTTCTTCCCATCAGCATATCTTTCGAACCTGGGATCCTTCCGTCCACAGGCTAATGCTCTATCCACTGAGCCAAACCGGCGAGGGCAGCTACTACCTCTTTTTTAAGGTGTCCCTCCACAGCCCCAATTCCCCACAGTTGTTCACTAAAACATAAACAGGCAAAAGTAGGGTTACGGTTGTGATACAAACAAATAACACGATAATTTAAAAATACAAGAACAAACTATATCCCTACTCATGGCTGTACACCTACTTTTGCCCACCCCTGTATGAAATGATTACCAAATACATTTAGTTTTAAGATCCATCACCACAGTTACAATTTTTTTCTTGTAATGAAAACTTTAAAAAAAATATATTTTATTGATTTTTTACAGAGAGGAATAGAGAGTTAGAAACATCGATGAGAGAGAAACATCGACCAGCTGCCTCCTGCACCCCCCCCACTGGGGATGTGCTGGCAACCAAGGTACATGCCCTTGACCGGAATTGAACTTCAGTCCGCAGGCCGACGCTCTATCCATTGAGCCAAACCGGTTTTGGCTGTAATGAGAACTTTTAATTCTCTTAGCAACTTTCAAATATACACTACAGTATTGTTAAGTATAGATACCATGCTGCACATTACATCCCCCCCCCCCCCCCCCCGGACTGACTTCTAACTGAAAGTTTGTACCTTTTGGCTATTTTTACCCATTTCACCCACTCCACTCTACTCGCCACTCCATCAGTTCTCGGCAGCTATGAGTTTGGTGGGGTTTTCTTTCTTTTTTTATTTATTTTTCCTCTCTCTCTTTTTTTAAAGATTCTACATAGGAAGCTTTTCTTAACAGGTCCTTGTGTCCCTCCCTCTCCCAGTAAATCCTTGGGCCTTTCTATATATTTTAAAAACTTCTGTCCTAGCATTTATTGCCTTTATTGATTTACGTGTTTCCAACGAGACGGTAAAACTCGCTGAGGACAAGTACCTGGTCTTATTCTAATATTTTCACATAACAGAAAGTTTACTGAAACAATGAACGAACACGGGCAACTGTAGGAGCCTTAAACCATGTTAGCTGCTGGCAAAGCTGCTTTCATTACCCTATCCGCAGGCAGTTTTTCTGGTTAATGACAAAGACCTGTTTGCTTAAGAATGACTCTAAAACTAGTTGCGAAACGCTTTTTCTAGGATAAAATGTAACGAGAATGTCCCGCACAGCATATGCACAACGTACCTGTAATATCCAAATACATTACGTTGTACAGTCAAAAAAGACTACAAACTGTAGACTTAGATACAAGGTTTGGTGATAACGCCAACAAAGGTTCGGTTTGGATCGAGACCTCCAGAGACAACCTCACCCCATTTTCAGCGGGGGCTGAAAACCCGAAATACAAAGTCCCCCAAACACACTCTTCAAAACAGTTCAATTTTGAAAATGAAATGTGTCTTTATAACCACTCAAAGTGTGTGTATACATTTTTTTGGGGACACCTTATAGAAACAAGTACTCTCTTTCCCCCAGGGCCGGTGATACCCCCGAGTTGGGGTGGCGGCACTGCAAGCGCCTTCCGAAAGGCAGCCCCCCGAGGTCGGGCCGCGGAGAGGACGGGGACTCACCATCAGGAGGGTGAAACCCGCGAGGTCGCAGACCGACTCACCGCAGGGAACAAACATGGTCGCACTGAAGTGGGAGGACGGAGGTAAGCCCCGGCCTGGGAGGAAGGAGGGAGGCGGGAAAGCGAAATCCACGAGCTCCCGCAGTGTCTGCGAACTCGCGTCCCTAGAGCTCCGCGTGACGCACGCGCGGCGGGGCCTGGCGATCGGGGTCCTTCGAGTCCCTCGGCGCGGGGACCTGAGGGGCCTGTCCAGCTACCTGCCGGTCCAGAGGGCCGAAAGGGCCCGCGAGGGAGGGCGATATGGCGGATAGCGGGTCCGGACAAGGTGTTGGGGCGCGCTGAGGTCGTGAGGCGGGAACCGTGAGGGCGGGGAAACGGCAGGTGGAGGTGATCCGGCAGCGCGGGGGACAGCCCTGACGCCTGGCCGTCCGCGGCCGTTTCAAAACAACAGTTGGGCGCCACCGCAGCGGCGGCCTCGCCTCCTGCCCAGCCCCTCGCCTGACGCGGCTGTGGCGTTCCCCCGGGAGCTGCGCGAGGCGAGCGGTCGCGCCGGCTCCGTGCTCAGCCCGGACTGAGGCTCCGAGGCGGGCCGGGGCGCGCCGCGTGGTGGGAGCCCCTGCCGCGGAGCGTGTCGGCGGCGAGGCGCCGGCCCCAGCATGTCGCTGCCTCCGGAGAAAGCCTCTGAGCTGAAGCAGCTCATCCACCAGCAGCTGAGCAAGGTGAGGGCCACGGGCCTCCCCTGCCCGCCGTGTGGCCCCGGGTCTGGGTCCCCCGGCCCGGCGACTGCGGCACCTGTTTGCGGGGGGCAGGGGGGAACTCGAGCCGGGGCTGGGAGACGCCGAGCGCGGGATGGATGGGCACAGCCTCGGTGTGAAGCGGAGGAGCTTTCTGGCCGCCATACAAAGGAAGTGCTAGGAAGAGTCGGGGGCGACAGGATTAGGGGACGGTTGTGAAAAGGGAGCTTTATTGGAGGTCACGTCGGGTGCAGGTTGTTTTTGGAGAAGGTTTACATTCAGACGCCAGGAAATGGAATTACTTGAAGGAGGAAACTCGAGGTGTCGTTGGTGTTGAACCAAATCATCGGTTCTTAAGTCATGGAGGGTTTGGGACGACAGTATCGGCGCTGCCTCAGAGCTGGAGGAAGAGCCCGGTGCCTCGGAGGTGCTCGGTGGAATGCCATCCGCTGAAGTAATAAAGCTCCCGCTCGTTGTGCGCGCGTGTGCCTGGCTTTGTGCTGGAAGCCTCTTCTCTCCCTCCCGGAGTCACGGAGGCTTAGTGAGCTAACTGGGGGCCACATCTAGTAAGTTGAAAGCTGACATTCGTGCTTTGCCGCCTCCAGGTCTGTGTTCTTTTCCTTACACCATACTTTCGGAAGTTTTTTTTCGGTTGAGTGTTATCTGTAGGGAAAGAGGAACAAAGGTAGTATATAACCAGGAGGGTTTATTTTCTAGAATTTGCACCAAAATTTTTATCTTAAGTTATTATTATTATTTTTTCCTTTTGCAAAGCTACTTTGTTCTCATTGAATTCTGGTAACCATTTTTACGTTTACGATCAGCTGGCGAAGCCTTCCTGAATTGCGTCTATCTATTCTGCCATTATAGTTTTCTTTGTCAGTGTTTTAGAAATAAATTAACTAAGTGTCAGTTGCCATTAATTTCTTGTCAGTATTTAAAAGAAATTAAGTAAGTAGCAATCTTCAACTGCTTTGTAATGTTGTAAATGGTAATGCGAGTTTTCTGTGTATAGATGGACGTGCATGGCAGAATAAGAGAAATCCTTGCTGAGACTATACGGGAAGAACTGGCTCCTGATCAACAACAGTTATCAACAGAAGATTTGATCAAAGCTCTTAGACGACGGGGAATCATTGACGATGTGATGAAAGAACTTAATTTTGTTACTGTGAGTAATCTTTTAGGGGGGAAAATTTGAGGGTATAAACATATGTTTGGGGGCCTCTCCTTTTAGTAAAACCACTTTAAAATAAGATCATTTTTGTCTGGTAATATCCTTGTTTCAAGTATAAGCCAATGTGCCCTGGCCGGTGTGTCTCAGTTGGTTGAGCATCGCCTCATTTATCAAAAGGTTGCCAATTCAATTCCTGGTCAGGGCACGTACCCAGATTTCGGGTTCAATCTCTGGTTGGGATGTGTATGGGAGACAACCAATCAATGTCTCTTTCTCTCTCCCTCTCTCTCTAAAATCAATAAAAATATTTAAAAAAAAGTATAAGCTAATGTAACAAGTAGGATTATGTATCAATGAAATTGGAGTTATATACCATATTTCTCTCTACAATGTCAGAATTTTCTCCTTATTTATTCTTTAGGTCTGCAACTTTAAGTATGTATTTTAGTCACATTAGTTCATCATAACCTGTTTCTTTTTCACTAATATTGTTCTAGGTATACTTTTTAAGATTAGGCTTATTTTTTAAATAAGCACTGTTTTGGGACAATATTCTCTGTGATTAAGAAATTATCAATTTAAGAAAATAATTGGCTACATAAGAACTTTCAAATCTCTTCATATAAATAGGTCAGTAGTGGGATGATAGCCTTTCAGTGCACAAATTAGTAAGTAGGCCTTCTTTTGAAAATGAGGCAATAATGAGAAACTGTGACCTCAATACTGGGTAACATAATGTAAAAATTGGATGGACTTCATAATACACCAGGGAATAAGTATTTTAATACAGCATCCTTTTTTGCTTTTTGAGATTTGTAAACCCATTTGTTATAAAAGTTGACCTAGTAACAGCTTTTGCTGTGTGAATGTACTTCCTTATTAAAATCAGTTCATGGCAGAATCATAAGCCAAATGTTATATGAGGTTTGGAGAAAGTTTAACCTTGTTTAAGATATTAGGGATTTGTTTTTAGCATTCTGTGGACATTGCTTGAAGACAGTTTAATTTCTTAATAGTAGACTTTAGGAGTAACCAGTTGCATTACCTCTTTTGAAGGCTTTTCATTATTTTAATTAAGGGGTCTTTTGAGGGGCTTTATCCTGTTTACTTTTGTTGAGTTCTTAAGTTCCATTATTGACATTTTTCTTAACTATAATTTTGTTTTCTAATTTGTTCTGATTTTCTTTCTGCCTTTCTAGGATAATGTTGATCAAGAACTCCCTCCCTCTCCAAAACAACCAGTTTGTTTTACTGATAGACAATCAACATTGTTAAAAAAAAGTATGTGTATTTTTTTTTTTTAACCTTTAGTTATGGATAGTACTGAGGATAGATGTGCTACAGTATTTGGTATTTGTTAGAAAACTTCTCAGTCCCCCCCGCCCCCCCATGAAATACTTATATTTTTCTGAGTAATCATCCAAAAAAACTCAGATTCTATTTTCCATGAAGTATGTCAGAAGATTTAATGTATAGCACAGTGGAAGCAAAAACACCTATTTCACATGTTTTAATGATACATTTTATAAAAATTGTATAGCCTTGCTTTTTTAATGATAATGTAATTATTTCACAAGTGCACTTTGCTGAGTTGAGATAATTGTCTGAGTTGGTTTGTGGAGGTGAAGGAATGTTGGATAAGCAACTAACAGCAAAGGTATCCTAAACCTTGGCTCTGACTCCTTTCTAGCTGGGAGAAAGTAGCCAGAATGTAAACTCAGAAAAAGGTGTCATACTATGTATCTTTTCTTCCCTGGGTGCAAATGGTCCTGGTATATAGTAAATGTGTTATGTTTTTGCCCCCCATCCACACCTCATGCTGTCTTTGGTTTTATTTCTGTCAAGTTATTATTTCCTGTTGTGTTGATCACATTTCTTAAGTTATTTGGCAGTTTCCTCATATATATTGCTACACTTTGCAGCTAATATTGATCCAACACGGAGGTATCTTTACCTTCAGGTTTTGGGTGGAAAAGCTTTCTTGGAACATCTGCAAGAACCTGAGCCTTTACCAGGACAAGTTTGTTCAACCTTTACATTATGTTTGCATTTTCGAAACCAACGTTTTCGTTCTAAACCTGTTCCATGTGCCTGTGAACCGGACTTTCATGATGGCTTTTTACTTGAAGTACACAGAGAAAACTTAGGTAAGGATCAATAATAAATTGTCTTTAATTGAGTAAATCTTTGTGAGGTTTTATTGCAGAACAACGATAACTTGCTGTAAGGAGAGATTTATAATGGATGACCTTCCTTCCCTAGACTTTAAAAAAATGTTTTTCCTCCATTGCTCTTTTCTATATAAACTACTTCTGACTACTTTCTTGCTTTATTTTCTGCTAATTAATTTTCCCTGAAGATTATGTTTTGACTGTTTTAATGGTTGGTTGTTTAGTAATAAACATTTAAATACATATTAGGTGCATGGTACTATGCTAGGCAAGTCCTAGAGATACAGTGGGGAATGAGATATGATCCTTCTCATTTATGAAAAGTGACTATGTTTGCTGAAACCGGTTTGGCTCAGTGGATAGAGCGTCGGTCTGCGGACTGAAAGATCCCAGGTTCGATTCTGGTCAGGGGCATGTACCTTGGTTGCGGGCACATTCCCAGTGGGGGGGCGTGCAGGAGGCAGCTGATCGATGTTTCTAACTCTCTATCCCTCTCCCTTCCTCTCTGTAAAAAATCAATAAAATATATAGAAAAAAGAAAAGTGACTACGTTTATGATATTATCTAATTTTTAAAAATCAAAATTTAGATGTGAATCTGTAACTCATTTTTAGAACTTTAAAATTATAATACTTGATTCCTGTAATTGTTTTACACTGTTTCTTCCTATAAAGTTATTTTGTACATTTTAATGGTCAGTATAGAAATTTTTATAATATATTTGTAAACTTAGCAAAGTTGTAGAATTATACCTTCAGAATTTTAGATTACTAGGATGGCTAATGCAGTACTAAAATGTATTATTTTTTTTCCCCCGGTGAAAAAAATGGCTTAAATTGCTGACTCCAAGGTGTTGGATCTTTCAGTTTTGGGTAGATAACGCAGTGATTATTTCTGGAGATTAGGGATAAAGGTAGTTTTGGAATTAATGTTGACATATTTGAATTACCTTAGTAACATATAGTGTAGGAAGTACTTTAAAAAAATATATATTTTATTGATTTTTTACAGAGAGGAAGGGAGAGGGATTGAGAGCTAGAAACATCGATGAGAGAGAAACATCGATCAGCTGCCTCCTGCACAACCCCCACTGGGGATGTGCCTGCAACCAAGGTACGTGCCCTTGACCGGAATCGAACCTGGGACCCTTCAGTCCGCAGGCTGACGCTCTATCCACTGAGCCAAACCAGTTTCGGCAGGAAGTACTTTTAATGTATAGACTTATCCCTTAGAGCAATCCACTGGTTGGCAGACCTCATGGACCACTGCTCCAAAGATTTCCTTAAACCAGCGGTTGCCAACCTTTCGGACCTCACAGACTACCAGTGGTCCATGGACCACTGTTGGCGACCGCTGTCTTAGAGATTAGAAAATATGGATATTCATTAAGTGACAAAATAACTCATCACAATCTACCAGTCCTCTTAAAAGTTGTGAGAAATAGGACTGTACTTTTTTTTTTTTTTTTAGGACTGTACTTTTATTCTCAGTCTGTTGCATGCTTTCTGAGTTATTACCAAATTATTCTACTTGGTTTTATATAGGTTTATTAATACTTTTCAGTAAAAGTATTTTATGTTAGCCTATCTGAATATGTAATATGGTGTAATATTTTTTGGTTTATGTTGCTAGGTGATGGAACTAGAATGGCTGATTCAACAACAATGTTATCAATAAGTGATCCAATTCATATGGTGCTAATCAAAACAGATATATTTGGTGAGACCACTTTAGTAGCATCCTATTTTCTTGAATGGCGATCAGTTTTGGGCTCAGAAAATGGAGCGACCAATCTTACTGTGGAACTTATGGGTGTAGGTATGATGATTAATATTATGTTACCTTTTTATAGCCCTAGTTTGTTTATAAGTACATTTTATGTTTTGAAAATGCCTTTATAAATCAAGAGGCAAACATGTAAAAAGAATTTCTTTAGAATTACAATTGGACTTTAGTGTTGTAGTCTTGGGAACTGTCTTGAAGACTAGTGTGAGTGTAGAACTTCACAGTCATTCTGGCCTTGTCTTAAAGAAATTTTTTCCCCTGGGAAATGAATAAACAAATTTTCAGAGTTTTTCACCCCAATTCATTTGATTATATATAAGGCTGTAAAGAAAATTAAGATTCTACACATATGCATACACATGCATGCATACACAAAATACCTCCATTCCTGCACATCCCGGGATATAGTGCATCCCCATTAGTACCAGTGGCTTCCTGCAGCAGCTGTTCCTGTGGAATATGGAGTAGGTTTTCTTCTATCCCTTTATATGTGGAAAAGTGATACTCAGAGGTGCTAACCTGCTCAATGTCAGTATCCTCTCTAATAAAATGGTAATATGCAAATTAACCATCACTCTGCTACATAAGCCACACCCACCAGCCAATCAGGGCGAGTATGCAAATTAACCCCAATCCAAGATGGCTTCAGCCACAGAGAGCAAGGTTTCCCAGGTAACAGAGCAAGCCAAGCTTTCCATAGCCGTTGCAGGCCTAAGCCTCCACTCAAGCTACAAAGTTTCAATTATAGAAGGTAAACAAATTCAAACAAATGGCGGCAGAATGGAGCTTGAGAAAGCAGGCCAGGGTTGCCGGTGGCAACAGGGGAAGCAAAGCTTTCCGCACACCCTGGCCGGGCTCACCCGCTTAAGGCTACAAAGTTTCAATTGTAGAAGGTGAATTAACTGCCACAGAAATGGCTGCCGCCCCCAAGGGAGCAGCAGGCTTGTCTCCGCTCCAGGCTACAAAGTTTCAATTGTAGAAGGAAAATAAATCCCAGATACCAGGGCCTCTGCTTGGGTTGCCAGGGGGCGTGGCCGGCCTGCAAACCACCACAGGCCCCTCGCTCAGGCCACCCCACGCCCCAAGGGAACCCCACCCTGATCCGGGACACCCTTCAGGGCAAACCAGCTGGCCCCCACCCATGCACCAGGCCTCTATCCTATCTCATAAAAGAGTAATGTACAGATTGATCATCACTGCAACACACAATATAGCTGCCCCCATGTGGTCAAAGATCCTGCCCCCATGTGGACACAAGATGGCCACCACAAGATGGCCAGCAGGAGAGGGCAGTTGGGAGGCACCCGGCCTGCAAGGGAGGGCAGTTAGGGGTGACCAGGCCGGCAGAGGAGGGCAGTTGGAGGTGATCAACCCTGCAGGAGAGGGCAGTCAGGAGTGACCAGGCTGGCAGAGGAGGGAAGTTGGGGGCAAACAGGCTGGCAGGGGAGCAGTTAAGCATCAACCAGGCTGGCAGCGGAGTGGTTAGGGGGTGATCAGGCTGGCAGGCAGAAGCGATTAGGGGCAATCAGGAAGGCAGGCAGGCAAGCAGTTGGGAGCCAGCAGTCCTGGATTGTGAGAGGGATGTCTGACTGCCCGTTTAGGCCCGATCCCACCAGGATATCCCACCTGGATCCCACCAGGCAGTCGGACATCCCTCCAGGAGTCCCAGATTGGAGAGGGTACAGGCTGGGCTGAGGGACAACCCCCCGCCGTGCACGAATTTCGTGCACCGGGCTTCTAGTCAATAAATAATATTTGAGGACAGAGATGGTGCCTATCTTATTCACCATTGTCTCCTTGGATTCTCGCATACTACTTGATATGTAATACATATTTACCAATACAGTGAAAAACAAAAGCTACCTATGTTTTATGCATAACATAATGGAAGTACTTTGGTATTGAAACTTCGTCACAGAAATAAATCTGACCATTGGACAGTATAGCTTTAGTAATTTAGATTTTGATAAGTCAGACCCTGAATGTGTTTTTACTTAAATAAAAAGTAGAGAAAAAGTTTTAGGTATGATGTTTATTTTCAACTGATACCCATTATTTGTTTTCTAATTCTTTAAATACAGGCATGGATTAAAAATTTGTATTTACATGTGATGTGAAAAATGGGAAGGGATAAGTGGGAATTACTATATGTGACAAAAAGTATAAATATTTTCTGAGAATGAGGTGTTAACAGCTACTTTTACTTTGGTTTTAAAAGTAAGTCTGGTTGGTATCAGACATTTAATTAATATAAAAATTAAGACTTCTGAATCCTTTAGCTTCTGATTAGGAAGCTAAGAAAATAGGTAATCTCCTTAAAATGAGATGAAGGCCTTGGTACCAAATAAAAACTAATTTGATTTGGTTCATTTTTAATATGAATATTAAAGGTAACGTTGAATATTTATGTAAGTGGTAAAGCACAAAATTCTTAAATTATTTTGGTTGACTAAATATGCATAGCGTTAAAACCTCTGAAGTTCTAAATATCTATTTCTACTTATAGGCACAGAATCAAAAGTTTCTGTGGGAATTTTAAATATAAAACTTGAGATGTACCCATCACTCAGTCAAACATTATCTCAAGAAGTAGTGAACACGCAGGTAAAAAATTCTGAATTTCTCTTCTTTGTGTAATTGTTTTCATAATAGTATGTTTCCCTGTTGATCCCAGAAAGCACTTTCTTTTTAGAAAATTACAATTTGTTAATTTTAAGCAAGAGAATGACAATATAATTTAATATTTAAAAATGTCTTGTGAGAAAAAGATTACTCTGATGTTGTCTGGAGACTGATTTGTATGGGGGGAGGTATAGAAATAGGCAAGTCATTTTGAGGGTCTTAAAAATGAGATGACGGTGGCTTAGATTAGTTAGGGTAGTGGTAGAGATGGAGAGTAGTGCATAGATTTGTTACATATAGTAATTAAGGAGAATGAATACAAATTGAAACTTTTTTTTTTTAAATTTCAAGCTTGCTTTGGAACGTCAGAAAACTGCAGAGAAAGAGCGATTATTTCTTGTATATGCTAAGCAATGGTGGAGAGAATATTTGCAAATTCGACCCTCACACAACTCACGGCTGGTTAAGATTTTTGCTCAGGTTTGTAAATTATATTAGAAAAACTCCACAGCTGTATTTGATATTTACTGTATTTTTAAAATACATTTTATTTAACTTGAATTTGTAAAATGTATTTATTCCAGAAAAATGAAAATTTATTTGTAAGACAATGCTGCTTTTGTAATACTCTTTCACTGAATGATATAATACAATCTTTGTTTTATTTTGCTTTTCATTTTTATTTGTTTTTTTTTAAACCCTTTTTGAATATATATCATTTAAAGTAGATGAAAACCCTTTTGTCAGAGTGTATCCTTGACTGGTACTTAGTACTAAATAATTACTAGGACATTTTGCAATTCATATGCAAATTCAGCTTTTGTGTGCAGAACTGGGGCTCCACATATATATTTTTTCTGGTTAGGGTGTGTTTTGTTTTAAAGACAAACATGTATTATGTGTAATAATCCTATATAACCAAGATCCCTAAGCCAATGACCAATAATATTTAGCTGCAGCATTTCAACTATATATATCTGCTTCTATTTTTCTTGTATGCTAAGCCCATTTTCTATCTTTAACAAACATACAACATATGATTAGATCCATATCTTTGTAACTTAAGAACTACTTAAATACTTTATATATATTTAGCCTTTATATAGATGTATTTTTATGTGAATATAATGTAGTATTGGATGATATTTCTCAGATCCTGTGCATTTGTCTAGCTTTAACCTACATTCCCTAGATTTTTAGGACAGGCTAAAAGTGTTTCAATTTCTAGAAGAGGAGCTTGGGAATGGGAGACCCTAGTTGACTAGTGGTGGAAATGAAGGAAATGGCTTCTGACTTTACAGTAACATTATCTGTACATTGAATGACTAGGCAGGCAAGGTAGCAGTGATGTCAGATCAAGGGCAAAGAGAAACCAGTCAAAATATAACTGGTTCCTGCCCTAGCTGATTGCTCAGTGGTTAGAGCATTGGCCACAAACTGAAGGGTCGCAGGTTCAATTCTGGTCAAGGGCACTTACCTTCATTGCTGGCTCTATTCTAGATCCCTGGCCACCAGCCCCAATTGGGGCATGTGCAGGAGGCAACCAATCGATGTGCCTCTCTCAAATCAATGTTTCTCTGTCTCCCCCCCACCTCCCCTTCCACTCTCTAAAAAAAAAATCAATGGAAGAAATATCCTCTAGTGAGGTTTAATAACAACAACAATGCATACATATAATGTTCCTGCTGTCTATTTAGTCTGAGATTGCCATAGGGAATCTGACCAGTTTGGGGTGGTTGGTGGGGGAAGGGGAGGAAGTAGATCAGAGAAATGGCAAATGAAAGAGGAGGAAGGAAAAGAATGGAATATGCAGTTAAGGGAATCAAAGAACTGAGATTGTCTTTTAGGAAATACTAAGGTTCCTGACTCAGAATCTATACTAATAAAAGGGTAATATGCAAATTGGTCACGATGCCCTCACAGTAACAATCGAACAGCAGGCTGCGTGGGGCGACCAGGCCAGCAGGGGGGTTAGCGAGGGACGACCAAACAACTTACCGTCAGGGCGGCAGTGAGGGGTGACCAGGCTGGCGGGGGAGGGGCAGTTGTGCAACCAGGCTGGCAGGGGCGGCAGTTGGGAGCGACCAGGCCAGCGGGGGGCGGGCAGTTGGGGGTGACCAGGCCGGCAGTGTGGCAGTTGGGGGTGATCAGTCTGGCAGGCAGAAGTGGTTAGGGGTGATCAGGCTGGCAGGGGGGACATTTGGGGGCGATCAGGCAGGCAGGCAGGCAGGTGAGCAGTTAGGAGCCAGTGGTCCCGGATTGTGAGAGGGATGTCCAACTGCTGAAACTGGTAGTCGGATATCCCCTGAGGGGTCCCGGATTGGAGAGGGTCCAGGCTGGGCTGAGGGGACCCCCTCCCCGTGCACGAGTTTTGTGCACCGGGCCTCTAGTTCATTATAAGAAGATTTGAACCATGTAAGGTCATTTAGCCTCATGGTAACCATATGAGATTGTCAAGTAGCCAGGCATTGCTACTTTTTGCAAACGGCATGAAGTGAAGATTTTTTTCTAAGTTCCAACACCAACTTAGTCATGGCAAACTATTAAATTGCAGTTTCAACTATTGCTCTTCAGTTTGTGCCATTTCTTTTCATATAGAGTAAATATAATTTACTTTCTTAGGTTCCTTTTTCAATAGCGTTTCTTGTTTCTTCTTCCTATATTTGGCTAGATATGAAATTAAGACACAGCAGCAGTTATTTAAGGCATCAATCTAATTACAAAAACTATAGTTTGAAATATAGATATTATTACACATGGTCTGTTTGAAATATAGATACATGGTCTTAAAATGAATTTCCAGTGCTTCCATGCACAAGAGGAGATAGTATACAAGAGCGCTATCCAGTAGAGCTTTCTGCATTGATAGAAATGTGCTGTCCAATGTGGTAACCCTTAGCCATATATGGCTATTGAGCACACAAAATATGGCTAACACAATTGAACTGAATTTAAAATTTTATTAACATTTATGGGGCGGTGTGGAGCTGGGGCCCGGAAGGCGGAAGTGCTGAGCTTCCGGTTGTCTTGAGCGTGTGGGCTATAAAATATGGCTAAAAGCTTATGGAGTAAGTGGAAAAGGAAGATGCGTGCTGAAAAGAGAAAAAAGAATGCCCCAAAGGAGCTTAGCAGACTTAAAAGTATTCTTAAAGTAGATACTGATGTTTTTTGTTTTTTGTTTTTTTTTTCCTAAAATTTGGCTCTCAAGAGAAATTTCAATTGTACTGCTGATATTTGGCTCCGTTGACTAATGAGTTTGCCGACCACGGCACTCAGAGAAAACCGGAGGGAACTCTTTTTTTTTTTTTTTAAATTTATTTTATTGATTTTTCACAGAGAGGAAGGGAGAGGGATAGAGAGCTAGAAACATCGATGAGAGAGAGACATCGACCAGCTGCCTCCTGCACACCCCCCACCGGGGGATGTGCCCGCAACCAATGTACATGCCCTTGACCGGAATCAAACCTGGGACCTTCCAGTCCGCAGACCGACGCTCTATCCACTGAGCCAAACCGGTTTCGGCTAGATACTGATGTTTTAATGAAAGATGTTCATGAGATCGCAACTGTGGTGGTCCCCAAACATTCTGAAGAGAAAACCCAGTGTGTAGTGAAAGATGACAAAGATGACATGAAAATGGAGACTGACATTAAGAGAAACAAAAAGAATCTTCTAGACCAGCATGGACAGTACCCCATATGGATGAACCAGAGGCAAGGAAAAAGGCTGAAGGCAAAGCGAGAAAAAGGAAAGGGGAAAAGCAAAGCAAAAGCAGTGAAGGCAGCTAATGGTTTGGCCTGGTAGACTTTTAAAAACTTGAAAAGTGCCACATGGGACAGATCTTTGATTAGAATGTATACACCTTTTTCAGCTTCTATCAAATGAAAACATTGTTTTCATTTTTTAACTGGGCCTTTTTCTTTAAACCCAACATAACATCTCAAATTTGTTTTAGGAATTTGAGTAAAATATTTCCTTCGATGAAAAAAAAATAAAATAAAATTTTATTAACATTTAAATAGCCACATATGGTTAGTGGCATTCTATTGAACAGTACAGGTTTAGAGGTTGAAATACTGAAATTTTCTAGATATTTAAATAGTTTATGGGGATATATTTAGGTAATATTACAGACATTGCTATAATGAAACAAGTAATGGTGTATCTTGTATTCCAAGGTGCTACTATTGATAACTTGTTTAGGGCAAATGCATCTTTTTTTTTTTTTTTTTTTTACGTTTTCATTTCTTTCTTGCCTATTAGTGGAGTTGTAAGAATAGAACAAACCCGCCCACACAGGAACTAAATTAATTACCTTTATACAAACAAACATCTTTAGAATATCCAGGGTTATCATATTTAATAATCCATTGTTCTTTTTCTTTCGCACTAGCTGGTTTTGCTATAGTATAATAGTAATTCACTTAATGATAGCTTTTACATTTCCTGTGCAAAAATTTTTTTAAATGCCCTCAGGTTCATCCATATTGCAAATGGCAGGATCTCTTCCTTTTTTTTATGGCTGAATGTTATTCCGTTGTATAATGTATACCATATTTTCTTTATCCATTCATTTGTTGAAGGACGTTCTGGTTGTTTCCATATCTTGGCTATTGTGAATAATGCTGCAGTGAACATGGTGTGCAATCTTTGAGATACTGATTTCAATTACTTTGGATATATATCCAGGAGTGGGATTGCTGGATCATATGATAGTTTGAGTTAGCTCAATGTTTGGATCCTGGCCCTGTTGCATAATGGTAGCTTCAGTTTCTTCATCTATGAAATGAAAGTAATAGAGATGTTATGAGGATTAAAAGGGAAATTGTATGCATAGCACTCAGCAGTCTAGTGCTGGGTACAAGGTAAGCAGTTAGTGATATCCAGAATTATTTTACTCTACATTAATGTACTCTGAGAACAGGTGTTAAAATTGAAAATGATTAATCAGTCATTACAGATAATGTTTTCCCTCTCTTCCTCCAGGATGAAAATGGGATAAATAGACCAGTCTGTTCCTATGTTAAACCACTTCGAGCTGGGCGGCTTCTGGATACCCCAAGGCAAGCAGCAAGATTTGTTAATGTCCTTGGTTATGAAAGAGCCCCTGTTATTGGAGGAGGAGGTAAACAGGAACAGTGGTGCACTCTGCTGGCCTTTCTCTGTAGAAACAAGGTATCCTACACACATAGAATTAAAAGCAGTACGTCATAATTGTGAATTTATGGTACATTTGTAAAATAATTAACTTAGAAAAATGTACATATTATCAACTTGAACAAGACATAATCTTTTCACCATTTTTCTTAACACTTAAATGTTAATGCATAAAGAAAAAACAGCATCTTTATTTTCTCATGTAGCTTATTATTTAATGTAATGTGATTTCTGTGAGGTAAGGATCTATAAGTACTGTTATGTCAGAAACCAAGATACAGAGGTAAATGAAACTGAATTAGAGAGAGCAGCAGGACCACACTATGGCCTTCTAGTACTATTCATGTATTGAAATTTGTTTAGATGATGTGTTTTTTAAAAGAAGAAAATGGCAGTTTAAAATGAATATGGAAAAAATTACTAGATTTATTGGTGTTTTGATTAGATCAAATATAAGTATATATTTAAGAATTTATCTAAATTTATTGATCTTAAACTTAAATGAATTGATTTCAGTAAACTAATTTTATAGATTATGGGATATTTCCTAATTTTATGTGTTCCAAAAATGTTGATATTATAAAAAATAAGTCAGTACTTGAATGTGTTCTGCAGAAATTTAGAGAAAGCTGGCAATATTAAAGCCATGTTACAAGCCTTAAAGACACTGAAGTCATTAAGGTCCCTGAAAATGGCTATAAGAAGTTTTAATAAACAATTTTCATAAAAAAAACAAAAAACAAGTCAGTCTGTCTTAAGCATTCCAGTTCTGTTGAAACAGAACAGAAAAAAAGAACTGTATTGTTGTTTTGAAACAATTTTATTTAGTCTTGAAGTTGTGTAAATATTATAGGTATTCATAAGGCAAGCTTATGCAATGGAAGAAACTTTATATTAGAAATTGACTTGTCAGAATGATTTTGCTTAGACAACTGAAAACAGTTAAACATTACTTAGCAAAATTGTTTTGATTTATTCTCAATCTATAGTTCCCAAAAATTGTGTGTATGGATTAAAAAAATTTTTTTCAAACATAGTAGGAATGGTACATATTTAAAATTATTATGTAAATAATATTTTTTGTAAAGCAAATAATCACCCATTTGATTCACTATGTTGTTGTTGTTGTTTAAGTTTGTTTAAAGAGAAAGCACATCTTTAATTAGAAATTTGAAAATTACGTAAAATATTTTTCTGGCACAAACAGGTTTACAACAGTGAAAGTGAAATTTCATCCATAATCCTATTACCAACATATTATGTCTTTTTATGTTTTTCTCTTGTTATGTATCATTTTTTTCCATAGATTCTCCTGTTATGTATCATTTTTCCATAATTAAGATGCAAGTAAAATTTTGTATCCTTTATAATTTAGCATTGTGCTATGAACTCTGTGTTGCTAATCTTTATGATCTCTGTCTTTTAATGGTTGTATGAAATTTTCTTGAGTTTATATATAAAATCTGCTTAACTATTTCCCCATTGTAGGCACTGTTTCTCTTGGCTGTGTTAGGTTTGCTTCGATTTTTTGATATTATGGAGAAGGATATTTTGCATTGAACATAGTTGGTTGTATTGTTGGGTATTTTGAAAAAAAAATTAGTATAAAAACTCAATGTAGAAATTACTGGTCTGTCAGGTTGTATGTTATGTTTTTCTAAGTCAATTTAATGATTATAAAATGCTGTTTGCTTTATTGCAATTAGGTAAAAAGCAACAGTGGAGAACCACTATTGCAAAATTTTGGGGATGAAGATATATCATCCATTCTAATACTGAACTCATAGTTACTTTTACTTTTGGATGTTACCTGTATTCCTACGTTTAAATACATATCTTCATGTAATTGTAGTCTTACAATTAATATTTTAATAATGTATTTCACAAAAGCTATCATATTTTTCATTTTTTGTAGTTTTTATAATTTTCTAAAATTGTGAATGTAATGTAACATTATCAAAGAGAATCCTATCTAATAAAAGGGTAATATGCAAATTAACCATCACTTCGTCACAAAGATGGAGGTGCCCATAGCCACAAGATGGTGGTGCCCAGCCCTGCCAGAGTCCCCCAGTCCCAGGGGTGGCGGCCACTGAGAGCGGGCAGTGTGAGCGGCCTGGCGGAATGCTTGCTTCGTCGCCGCAGCGACGAGGCAAGCATTCCACCCTGGCCATGGAGGGCCTCTGGGCAGCAGGCACGGAGCAGCCGGAGGGGGTGGGGAACACTTGTCTCATTGCCCCAGCGACGAGGCAAGCGTTCTGTGCCCAGCCACAGATGGGCCTCTGGGCAGCGGGTGCGGAGTGGCCAGGCCCCGCAGAGAGCTACTGGTGCACGGATTCATGTGCAGGGCTACTAGTTTAGAAAATAAAAGGGAAGCCCTGACTGGGTAAACTCAGTTGGTTAATGTGTCATCCCGATATTCCAAGGTAGCAGGTTCTATTCCTAATCAAGGCACATGCAAGAGTCAGCCAATGGCCCTAGCTGGTCTGGTGTTCGCCCACAGACTGAAGGGTCCTGGGTTCAATTCCGGTCAAGGGCATGTACCTTGGTTCCAGGCTCAGTCCCCAGCCCTGGTCCTCAGAGTGCATGCTGGAGGCAACCAATTGATGTGTCTCTCTCACATTGGTAGTTCTCTCTTTCTGTCTCTCCCCCTCCCTTCCACTCTCTCTAAAAGTAAATGGAAAAATATCCTTGGACAAGCATTAACAACAACAAAAAAGAATGAACCAATGAATGCATATAAATAAATGGAAGAACAAATCAGTGTTTCTTGCTCCCCCTCCCCTTCCTTTCTCTTTCTAAAAATCAATTAAAAAATAATTGGAGCCTGAGCAAATAAGTGCATTGGACATTGTATCAGTCATGTACTAAAAGTTGTATTTTAATTAGATTTCAAAGTAAACATACAGGGGGAAATTATATATAATCACCTTAATTATAGCTGCTGTTGTCATTTTGTTGTATACTACCCAGTCATTTGCCTATGTATTTCCTTAAAATAATAATGTATAGATACTATAACTCATTGTTTTCAGTTTCTGTGTTTTCCCATTTATTTGCATTTTCTGCTCTATGATTTGTCAGCTTGTCCATGTTCATTAGCAATTTATTTTTAAAATCTTACTGTTTTTCTTTCTATATTTCTAAACTTTTGAATCTGAATGTCCCCTCTTTTTTTTTTAAGGTATATATATATATATATATATATATATATATATATACATATATATATTTAAATATATATATATATATACATACATACATACATATATATATATATATATATATATTTAAATATATTTTATTGATTTTTTACAGAGAGGAAGAGAGAGGGTTAGAGAGTTAGAAACATCGATGATAGAGAGACATCGATCAGCTGCCTCTTGCACAACCCCTACTGGGGATGTGCCCGCAACCAAGGTACATGCCCCTGACCGGAATCGAACCTGGGACCCTTCAGTCCGCAGGCCGACGCTCTATCCACTGAGCCAAACTGGTTTTGGCTGAATGTTCCCTCTTAACGTATACATATTATAACTATTAGATTTCTGAGCTCTGACTTTGTCAAATAATTTAGGCTCTTCTAAATTTTGTATTTTATTTTTCCACTCTTATTATTTCAGATTAACACTATTTAATGATTAAAAAGGAAACAATTAATAATAGTTTTTATTGTCATTTTGTATTTCTATATTTAATGAGGAGGCAATATGAAGGAACAGATACTTAATTTTTAAATTAATTTTATTTTTATAGGGTGACTGTGAAGATCATGCTAACCTTCTGTGCAGCCTTCTTCTTGGATATGGATTAGAAGCGTTTGTCTGTGTTGGGACTAAGGCAAAAGGAGTACCTCATGCTTGGGTTATGACTTGTGGAACCGATGGAACCATCACTTTTTGGGAGAGTTTAACAGGACACAGGTTAGCCAACTAAGTTTACAAAGATATGAAAATGAAGATGCAAATGTTTTATATTATAGGTTCTTTGTTTAGATTGATGATATCAAAGGTACTTGTTGATAATTTTAGTTATTAAAGCTTTTTCAGTGACTAAAACTACTTCAATTAAAATAACTATGTAATTAAACTCTTAAGAAAGTTTGTACACCTAAAATATTTTTTACCCACATAATATTGGTAAAAATATACATTATATTTACTTTTAATTTTATATAATTGGCATATGCTTTTAAGGCTCTAAGCCTGAAAATAAACTCAAGTTGAAATCATGATTTCTTTTGAAAATTTTATGTGGTCACCAAGTCTGTGTTAATAAATTCATTAGACACTTTTTCAGGTTTTTTCCCCCCAATTTTTTCATTTATTGTTTTTAGAGGGAGAGGAAGGGGGAGGGAGAGAGAAACATCGATTTGTTGTTCCACATAGGCATTGCTTGGTTGATTCTCATATGTGCTCTGATGGGACATTAAACCTGTAACTTTGGCATATAGGAACTGGAGGCTCAGTGCATGACATTCGTGCACTGGTTGGGTCCCTAACAGCTGCTGGCTGCTGGCCAGGTACACCCTCCCTTCCCCCAGCTGCCTGCCAGCGCCAGGGCCTCCCTCCCTTCCCCCAGCTGTCTGCCACCACTGCTGGCCAGGACCTCCCTCCCTTCCCCTGGCCAGCCCACCCCCTGGTCGAACTCTGGTCAAGGGGACAATTTGCATACTATGCTTTTATTATATAGAACTAGAGGCCTGGTGCATGAAATCGTGTACTTGGGGGGAGTCTTCTTGCAGTCTGGGAGCCCCGCAATTGATTGCCCCGCAGAGGGAGGCCCCACCCACCTGCTGTAGCGCCGCCAGACTGGTAGCCTGGGCCTCCCTCTTTGGAGTGATCGCAGAGTCCCCCTGATTGATCGCCCTACTGGCTGGTGGCCTGGGCCTCCCTCTGCAGGGCAATCGTGGGGCGATGGTGGGTGCCTTGCCGACCAATCGCATCGCATCCGCCTTGGCTGGCCTGGCGCCAGTGCATGTCATAGTGTGGTCGTCCGGACGGTCGTTCTGCTGTTCGTTCTGCTGTTAGTTCTGCTGTTGGGACGTTGGGTCGATTTGCATATTATGTTTTTACTAGAGGCCCAGTGCATGATTGAATCATGCACGTCAGGGTCCCGATGGACTCACCATCATGTATCCCAGCAGGCCAGGCGGCACCTCCACCTCCTCGCCCCTCAGACTGCGGCCCTTCGAGTCCATCGGGACCCTGACGGATGGCCGGGGTGAAAAAGCGCCCCACAGGGGCGGGCCGGTTAACCCGGACTTCACAGGGCAGGAGGTGCAGCGTGTGCGCAGAGTGACGGGGCGTAGGTGGATGCGGTGCTTCTCCATGTCTTCCTCGTCGCTGCTCTCCATCCTCTGCCGGGTTTCCGTGGCTAGCTGACTGAGGCCAGAGCTCGCTCCCCCACTTTTGATGATCCGCGGCCGCTGAGGGGGTCTCCCCTGCTGTTGAGAGGCGCAGGGGGTGGCCCTCAGCGGCCTGGATCTGGCCGTTGAGAGGCACAGGGGGCGAGTCCCACCCCCTGTGCCTCTCAACAGCATTGTAGCCCCGCTCAGTGGCAGCGGATCCGTGCCTCTCAATTGCCGGATAGGCCACCCTGAGTCCCGCCCCCCAGCCTCCACCGCCCAATCGTGGGCGTAGCGGAGTGATGGTAATTTACATGGTACGCTATTATTAGGTAGGATTATTATAGATGATGCATATTGGGATGTGGTATATTGGGATAAAGCCACAGCCTTGAGCCCTCTTCTCATTTTTTTGGGTTCTTTTTCTTTTCTAGTTGATAATCATTTTTATTAATCATTTCTCATAATATATAACCAAATTATTTTAATTGTGTTATCTAAGAGATGTTTTTTATTTTAACAATATGCATAGAATATATTTTTATTTTAAAGGAATAAAGTTGGTTTCTATAGCATAAGATATGCTATATAATTTATATAGAGTAATCAAATTATAGAAAGATAAGAAGGAAAAATGAGTATTAAAACTCTAGTCCTGGGAAATAGGGCTTTAAGTGTCCTCAATAAGATGCTGACTTCCTAATTTTTAAGTTCTTATTATATAAAATTATGATTTGCCTTTTTTAGGTACATCCATAAATCTAATAATCCTGATGAACCTCCAGTTGCTGAACAGCCCAAACCATTGTACCCATATCGAACAATTGGTTGTGTTTTCAATCATCAGATGTTTCTGGGAAATTGTCAGCCCTCTGACTCAGTAGAAATCTGTGTATTTGATTTGAATGATGAATCTAAATGGAAACCCATGAGTGAAGAAGCAATCAAATCTGTGTGTGCTCCAGGAGCTACAACATCCCTTCCTCCCTTTCCAC
This sequence comes from Cnephaeus nilssonii, assembly GCF_951640355.1. Taxonomy (NCBI): domain Eukaryota; kingdom Metazoa; phylum Chordata; class Mammalia; order Chiroptera; family Vespertilionidae; genus Cnephaeus; species Cnephaeus nilssonii. Next base: position 63,774,454 of record NC_137082.1, on the reverse strand, counting down.
CTCTTTGTGCATCCACGATTGATGCTTCAGTAACAAGTAATGAAATAGAAATGCAGCTAAGGTTACTAGTGTCAGAACACAGGAAGGTAATTAACACAAATTTGTAGTTTCATGCTTTCTTTTTTCATTTGTTTATGGATAAACAATTTTTGGGGTGTGTATATGATAGTGCCAGTCACTATTATAGCCCTGAACCAGACAAATACTGTCCCTGCCTTTAAAAGCTTATAGTTTTGAAAGTCATGAGATAAAGCTCTGACACTCAGAAATTTCTAAATTCACCAGTATTTCTAGAATTTATTACTTCCTTCTAGAAATAAAGAGTAAATGCTCAGTAAATATTTGAGTTTACTTATATATGCAATTTGTTGATTTTTCTTCCCTCCTATAGTTGAATTTATGGTAGGAGCAATCAAATTAAGCATATTCAACCTTACTAAAATGTGAAGTTAAATAAAATGTGATCTCACAATTTATTGTTACTGTCTTCCATAGTAGGACAATTCCATATGATCTTTTCTAGTGGATAGTAAAGAAGTATAGAATTTGGAGGCTGCATTAACATCATTATATTGAATGTTTTTGTTTTTTGTTTTCTTCAAGAATTAAAATCTGATACCTATAGTTTATTTTTCATTTATGTATTTTTATAAGAATAGGAAGTTTTAAAAATTGACAGGTTTAAAAAATCTTGGTATATATTAGAATAATCAACAGTTTTGTTATAATTGGTTGTTAAAATACTGTTTTTTACTTTTTCTCTTTTGATTGCTATAGGATCTTGGCCTCACTACTGTTTGGGAAGACCAGCTTTCTTATCTCCTATCACCAGCTTTGGCTTCTTATGAATTTGAGCGAACAACAAGTATATCTGCAGGCAATGAAGAATTTCAAGATGCCATAAGGAGGGCTGTACCTGATGGTCACACATTTAAAGGGTTCCCAATACATTTTGTGTATAGAAATGCAAGGCGTGCATTTGCCACATGTCTTCGGTAAGGTGGAATTTATGAATTCATAAATGTTTTGGGGTAGGGCTTTAAGAAATCAGTTAGTCTGGTAGTTATTTAGAAATGACTTCAGATTCACATGGGGAACTTTTATAAATAAGACTTACCTTCCTTGCCACAGATTGTGATTCATTTAGTTTGAAATGTAGCTTTTGATAAGTTTGGGATAATTTTCCCAGTGATTTTTGTGCAATCTCCATTGAGGATCTCTGATCTTGACTAATTTTTTAAATGTATAGATTATGAAGAAATAGTCTATAATTGGATTAAAATTACAGAGCCCTTGGTAGTAAAGACAGGATTTTAAAATATTATTTAAAATGCTGACTTACTTAAAAATAAGAAAGTAAAGCCTATGTTTACTTCCTAAGTGAATAAATTTTCTTCCTTCTGTAGGTCTCCTTTCTGTGAAGAAATAATCTGTTGTCGTGGAGACCAGGTGCGACTGGCAGTTCGTGTCCGAGTGTTTACTTACCCTGAATCTGCTTGTGCTGTTTGGATCATGTTTGCTTGTAAATATCGCTCGGTATTATAGGACTAACATTTGTATAAGAATATACCTGTATTTTATTGGATTTTTACACATTGTATATTACTGCCTGTTTAGAAGTTATTTTAAAAATCACAATCTGGCTTGGGTGTCATATTTCAGTTTTGTATATACTTATAGTGTTTAAAAAATATGTGTGTATTTAAAAATTAAGGATGAAAAACTTGTATAAATTTGAGTTGAATTTAGTATAAATTAAGTGCATATTCTATTTTAATAAATAGTGTTTTATTTATAGGAATTCAGTAGTTTAAATATGAATATAGAGTTCAGTTTTCTTTACATTAATAAGTAATCAGAAAGATATATGTCTGAGAGTTTGAACCATAGTAAAATCAGTAAGATAATTATTTTTCTTAGATTGATGGTATTATTTGATATAAATTAGGAGAAATTAACCTCACAACAGATTTATTTATTACATAGATTAAAAGACATTTTGATGAATTATCACTTTTATGGTTTACCCATGACCATAGGGATATTTGTGACTTTCCAGAGATTTATGGGAAGACTTGATGCAAGAGTAGGAAAAACTAGTACCGGAAAAGCACAAATATTAATAAAACAAACCTCATATGAAAGTACATGAATAATTTGTAAGTATTAGTTTCATTCATTATAAAAATGAATTAGGTATTTTAGAAAAAATTCATTATACCCTTCTGTTGTGATCCTGACAAATTGTTTTCTGTAGTTAATATTGGCATTCTGTTGCTGATTTTCTGTGGTCAAAGGATTCATCACTAGCCTTTTCATGGATTCCATCTTCTGAAAACACATTTTTTCTTTATTTTTTAATTTCATTATGATAAAAACATCAGTGTATATGTGAATAAATCAGAGAATCATTGTGTGAGGCCACATAAAAACAAGCATATAAGAATGACTCCATGATGTTGGTTTTAAAATTGAGCAAGTTTTAAAAGTGAGCATTAAAAAAACTATAGCAATCTGACCTTTTTTGTAAGAAGCTACAAATGTGATAGATTTGACTGTCCTTCAGCATCTCTGTGCACAGATTTTACCTTTGTCCTTAGGAACGGTATACCAGTTGGTTCTGCAAGTTATTCTTTTCATTAATTTACCATTGTGAATACAATTTAATGTTTTTTAAAAAATTAGCTGAAGATATCTTAAAATTTACTTTTTTCATTTCATTTGCATAGGATAAATATTTATGGTTTAACTTGTTTTAAAAGTGTGAGAATATCCTTTTTGTGTCAATTTTCATTGAAAACAATAATTAGATGTTTCTTGTGAGACTGACATGACTTTAGAAAATTAGCAAAATAAGAATTAAGATTTTTTTATTCTTTTGCCAAAATTATTCATAAAGCTATACATAGAGAAAATTGTTTGTTAGGGCTAGGACTTTTCAACTTTGGGAACAAACTATTTATGAGGCATGTACTAAGAGGCAGACTATATTAAGATCAAGGCTATATTATCATTGAGACTGGGCTTCATGTATTTATAAGAGCTCCTTTGATATAAATTCTAAAATAAATTTCCTTTTTATGCACTTTAATAGTCAGGCATGAATTAACGTTTTTCTCTGAAAATGGTTTATTTCAAAAGATTACGTATTTTAGTGCATTTATCACTAAAATTCCACTACTCTTACGATAATTTTTCTTTATAAAAATTAAATTTACCTTGTGTATTTAGCTTGTGTATTCTATTCTGGAATGTTATCTACTTATCTATTTAATTAGATAAGTACAGGAATTAAGTGATCTTTTTAAATGCATTTTTATACCAATGAAATTAGCATTGCTTTCCAGCTATTGGTAATTAAGAAACAGATTGGCTAAAGCCTATATAAAATCTTTTTTCTTTTTTAATATATTTTTATTGATTTCAGAGAGGAAGGGAGAGAGAAACACCAATGATGAGAATCATTGATCGGCTGCCTCTTGCATGCCCCCTACTGGGGATCGAGCCCACAACCCAGGCATGTGCCCTTGATCAGAATTGAACCTGGGACCCTTCAGTCTGCAGGCCAACGCTCTATCCACTGAGCCAAACCAGCTAGGGCTATACTATAAAATTTTAAAATAGTCAGACATAAAGTAGAAGCCATCCAATTTTTTAAAAAAATCTTCAAGGATATATCCGTTTTTATTGATTTTAGAGAGAGTGGAAGGTGGGGAGAGAGAAAAACATCGATGTGAGAAAGAAATATTGGTCGATTAAACCCTTAACCTAGGAATGTGCCCTAACTGGCAATTGAACCTGCAACCTTTCGGTGTACAGGATGATGCTCCAACCAACCAAGCCAGCTGGCCAGGGCAAAGCCATCCAATTGAGAAGGACCTTAACAGACTGTTTATATAGCATAGTGTACATTTAAAACACAAGTTGTTATAATCATTAATGCATTAAAGGTAGGTTTTAAATGTTTAATATTTTCTTCTGAGATTTGGTTGGCATAATCATTGTAATTACATTTGAGTTATAAAATTGGCTTGTGAATTAACTACTTGACACCAGTGTTGAAATAGTCATGGATATTATAAGGAAAGGGGAGGAGGTTATTAGCTGGTAGGCAGTTCACATACATTTCTATGAAATGAGAGATTTCTTTTTCTGATTCTACTGAATTTAGACTTGTACTAATATTCCAAAACAGATGTTTGCTAGTGTTTTTGAAGGTACTAGTCTAATCAAAACTAGAGTTTTAAATGCCTTTATATTTATGCTATTTTTACACATGATTTAATATTTCATGGCCTGGAATAACAGTGTTTTGGACTTGATAGGAATCTTAGGTCTTTTAGTCCACTTTATAGAGAAGTTAAGTTCTCTGTCCAAGCATACATATCTCTAGTAGCAGATTAGTTCTAGAACTAAGTTCTGAATTTGAATTTACCTTTTTTTTTTTTTTTTTGTATTTCTGTGTACACAAATAAGAGTTTTTCTTCTGTGTGGGGATGGGATTATTAGGTATGGCCATTCAACCTATAGTATGTAAAAATTTTGTTGCCATAATGCTATCTCAATTTTTTTTTTTAATAAAAGGTGCTGTTCACTCCTTGAGCCACCATTCCAATCCAGATTTCCATTTTTCATATTAGTGGTTCTGCCCAAGAGGTACGAATATGGAAGGCATCTATCTGTCTTTTATGGTGCCTATCACATAATCTAATACATATATATATGGTATCAAGTCATTGACAGGTGAGGCCAGAATAATTGTTCAGGGAGGATGACCTAGGGAAGCTGAGGCCCCGAGAGGCGGTGAGCTGCCTGAGTGCGGTTCCGTGTGGTGTGTCACTTATATGAAGACATGGAGAATCTTACCATTTGTTTGGGTAAAGACTCAGTAAGTGACTGAGGTGTGCGGATAGTAGCCACTAATAAGCATCTAGAAAATATTTGAGTAATAGTCTATATTCTGAGAATTACTTCTGAAATCCATTTATTTACAAATTAGTTGTAACTAGCCAGTTATTTAACTTTTACAAAATTTTTTCTTTGCCAAAATTGTATGGTGAGAGTATGGGAATAATGGTAAATACAAAAGTAGTTAATTGTCAGAGGTTACAAAAATCCATTCAATTTGAACATAAGCAAACAGATTTTTCATCATTTTAAATTTTTAACAGCTTTATTGAGGTAATTTGCATACCATACAATTAACTAACCTAAAGTACACAGTTCAGTGGTTTGTACTATAAACAGATAGGCAACCATCACTAGTTTTTTAGACTATTCCATCAACTCAGAAAAAAATCCTGTACCCTTTAGCTATTATTCTCCTGTCTCCACATTACCTACCCCTATCCCCACTACCCCAACCTCTTAAGAAGCTACTAATTTATCTTCAATATAGATTTCCCTATTCTGGAATGTTATATGAATTGAATCATATAATAGATCGTATTTGGTGTCTGGCTTCTTTCACTTAGCATAATATCTTTAAGATTCATCCATGTTGTAGCATGTATTATCACTTTATTGCTTTTTGTGGCCAAATATTTCATTTCAGTGATATACCATATGTGTTTATCCATTTGTCAGTCAAATAGACATTTTGGTTGTTCCCACCTTTTGGCTATTATGAATAATGCTGCTATAAGTATTCAGTATACAAGGTTTTGTGTGGGCACATGTTTTCATTTTCCTTGGGTATATATACCTAGGAGAGGATTTGCTGGGTCATATGGGAACTCTATATTCAACATTTTGGTTAACTGCCAAATAGTTTTCCAAAGCAGCAGCACCATTTTTCAAGCTCACCAGCAGTGTGAGGGTTCTGATATGCCCACACTCTTGCTAACACCTATTATTATGTGTCTTTTTTATTCTAGCCATCCTAGTGGGTGTAAAGAGGTATTTCATTGTAGTTTTTATTTGCATTTCCCTGGTGACTAATTTTGTTTAGCATCCTTTCATGTGCTTATTGGCCATTTGTATGTCTATTTGGATTCTTTGCCCATTTTTTAATTGAGTAATTTGTCTTTTTATTATAGAATGTAAGAGTTCTTTATATATTCTAGATACAAGTCCCTTATTAGATATATGATTGGTAAATATTTTCTCCATTCTGTGGGTTGTCTTCACTTTTTTTTTTTTTTTTAAATATATTTCTTTATTGATTTCAGAGAGGAAGGAAGAGGGAGAGCGAGCTAGAAACATCAATGATGGGAGAGAATCATTGACCGGCTGCCTCCTGCACGCCCCCTACTGGGGATCGAGCCCACAACCCAGGCATGTGCCCTTGATCAGAATTGAACCTGGGACCCTTCAGTCTGCAGGCCAACGCTCTATCCACTGAGCAAAACTGGCTAGGGCTGTCTTCACTTTCTTGATTGTGCTCTGTGAAGCACTGGTTTTTAATTTTGATCAAATCTAGTGTATCTATTTTTTTCATTTGTTGCTCCTGGTTTTGTTGTCATATCTATAAGAATTAATTGCCCAATCCAGGTTCAAGAAGATTTATTTATCCCTATGTGTTTTTTCTTTTTAATGTTTCATAGTTTTAGCTCTTACACTTAGGTCTTTGGTCTACTTTCATTTAATTTTTGTATATGTTGTGAGGTAAGGGTCCGACTTTATTCTTTTGCATATGAATATCCAGTTGTCCTAGCACCATTTGTTGGAAAGAAAGAGGATTCTATCCCTGTTGAATGGTCTTAGCATCCTTGTCGAAAATCAGTTTACCATTGATGTATGTGCTTATTTCTAGACACTTAATTCTGTCCCTATTATGCCAGTCTATTCTATTATGCCAGACTAAAATTTCCGTAAGTGTAAAATACTGGCTTGGCCTAAAATTTAGATCTATATGCAGTCTTTTCCAAATCAAATCTTCTTAACTAATTGAAGCTAATAATTCCACCTACATTCAGAATCAGAATGTCATCGCTCCTTGTTGGTTTAAAAATAATTGGGGGCATGCGGGAGGCAGCTAATTGATGGTTCTTACTCATTGATGTTTCTCTCTCTCTTCCTCTCTAAGATCAATAGGAACATATTTAAAACAAAGTAATTGTTTCAAAGGAGAATCACCTTAAGGTGAAACATGACTTGTTTGGCCTAGTATTTTCCAGAGTCCCTCATGAATACACTGTTCATATACTTTACCTTATTCCTCTAACTTTTCCTCAATTTTTATTAGTGGGTATGTAACTTTATCTCAAGGTAGAATAGGTAAATTTATAAACTTAAATGTTACAGAATGAAAATGTGGAAAACAATGGCTTAGTATATAACTTAGCAAAAAGGTATTAATGGTTATTTTCCAATAAATGTATATCTTTGCTACAGGAAAGAAAAAGTTAATTCTTTACAAGTTTATAGGGCAGAGGAAACCAATTTTGTTGTGTTCTTCTCTGGCCTATGTACTTAAAGTTCTTCGTATAAGGTCACATGCTAGTTTTCATGACTAATTTTAAAGATTTTTGGTTAATGTTTAATCTGATTATCAAAATTATAAAAGATATATTTTAAATTGCATTTAGGATTGTTGGTGGAATTAGCTTTAGAAGAGTGATAATTTACAATGCTTTGGTGGGGATGGAAGATAATTGCTATGAGATGACTGCTATGGTGAAACTTAAATTGCCAATGAATTCACAAGGATATGGGGTATCACATCATTTAAAGTGTATAAAATATCAAAAGCTTATTCACTCATATCAGTATGTACAAATTTTAAAGCATCTGCTTGTCATGCACTCATGTTTGGTGGACCGAAGGATGAAGTGTCAGGACTTTTTTCTTGCTCTGTGCAAGTTTGGAGAGACATTGTGACACAGCAGAAAGAGCTGAGCTGGTCAGAGCCCTGGATTCCAGTCCCACCTCTTTCATTTACTAGTCCTGTATTTTATAATCTGTAAGATAGGGGTAATAATATCTGACCTTCATGTTGTATAACTAAAGAAAGCACTTTGAAAGTATAAAATATCACTGTAAAATTATAAGGTATTATAATTGTGGGCAATGAAAATTTAGGTTATGATACTGAAAAAAAAAATGCTGTTCTATTTTTTTCCTTTTTGGTGCACTTTTCTAGGTGAATGTGCCTCTTAGGAGCAATTGTCTGGGAGTGTCTGGGATAAGCTTGGGCTGCATAGGCCAGTTGTGTTCCCTGAAGGCCGTGCTCCCTGAAAGACTCAGAGCAGCTGAGCCAGCACATCCAGAGTATGAAGCATGAAGTACATTTATTCTGCAAAAATGATAAGTAAATATGAGATAAGAAAAAATGTCAAGGATTCCATTTTTTTAAATCAGTACAACAAAATCATATTCAGAGTAACACATGCCACCATTTTTCACAGATCTCACAACACTTTGAAGAATACATTTAAATATTTATTTGAATTATTCAGACATTTTAATTATATAGAACAATTATTTAAAAGTGGTGATGCCACAGACTGGCGTGTGACTCAGTGGTTGAGTGTTGACCCAGGAACCAAGAGGTCATGGGTTCTATTCCCCGTCAGGGTACAGGCCCTAGTTGCGGGTGCCATCCCCAGTAGGGGGTGTGCAGGAGGCAGCCAGTCGATGTTCTCTCTCATGGATGTTTCTATTTTCTTTCCTCATGGATATTTCTATTTATTCCTCTCTCTTCCTCTCTCTCTAAAATAAAAAAAAAATGTATTAAATAAAAGCGGTGATGCCTCAGAATAAAAAAAATTGACATATTTGGGACAAAATATACTGTACATAAAAGGTATTTGAACCTGAGAAAATGGAAAGGTGCCAAATTATTCCACATTATTTTTTGAACCCCTGAAAATATATTGATTTCTGATAGCCTTTGAGTTGTCAACAGTCACTTTTTAAGAGTCCTGTGATGATGGATGGTGGGACTTACAAAATTTCAAAGGGTTATAATAATCATTCAAAAAGTACTAAAATTATGCTGTCTGTGCAAAAAAAGCATCAGGTGTTTAGATTTTTAATGACTAGATTTTTAATAGAACAGCTAGGATTTTTAAGGTTTACCTTTTATTTTTTTCTGCATGCAGAAGAAACATCAAATAACCTGTCATTTTGCCTCAACTTTATTTCATATTAGCTCACAAAGGCAAGAAATTCACTTAGGAAAGGAAAAAATTATTCTGTTGTGAATTTGTTTTAAAGAATAAAGAAGTTTTTTTTCCTTCCCTAAGTGATAAATGTTTTCTTTTTCAATTATAGTTGACATACAATATATTAGTTTCAGGTGTACAACAGAGATTAGACATTTATATACTTTGTGAAGTGTTTACCCCAAAAAGTGATGTTTTTTAAAAATTTAAATACATTTTAGGAAGAAAAATAATATGACACTGAATCACAGGAAGGTTATATACTACAGAAGGACTTTCATAAATTTGTATTGGGGGAAAAAAAGTCCATCTTTTAAAGATAAGGTTTGGATTTGTTTCTTCACTTCCACTCTCTTTCTTCTTCCCTTTGTTATCTTTACTTGGGGATTTATTTACTGCCCTAGGCCTCATGGATTCTTCAGTTTATTAATTCACTGAGCTTGTCTGGAGGGAGTGGGGGTAAGGTAAGGACAAAAATGCAATAGGTTTTTGGCTGTAATTATCAGTGCAACATGGCAGCAATATCCCATAAGGCCAGAAGATGGTGATGTTGTCTATAAAAGTAGACCATTTCCAAGTTTTTCTGCATTGTTGAAACTATTTTAAAGCTCCCTGCATTTTCAAAATTCACACAGGATCTAAACTTTTAAAATAGGGATTTGGGGGAATGTTTTTCCATGTTTTAAATAAAAAGGTTTTATAAATCTATCGTTTCTATATCATAAAAGGAATTAGACCTTTTCAGGGTTTTGACTGGTATGTAGTGCATTTTCACAGACAGGATTATGAATCCATCCCTAAGTGAGGTTACTTTAAAGGGTTGTTTTGTATCTCTTGTAGTGAAATTATAATAAGGTGCCCTCTTTAAATTTCTCCCTCTTTAAATTTCTTACCCTTTTATATCCTTTTGCTTTTCTTTCTTCTCCCCATTCCTGCTGTATGTATTGTGGTATCTTAAGCATTAAGAATCAACCGTTGTAATTTCTTCTGCAAGATATTAAGTGTGCAATGTCTAGTTTCACACATAAAGCTGCCTTTAAAAGATTTATTAGTACTTAACTATGAATAAATTTACTTGTTTGATGCTTTCAACTCTGTAAGATTCTCACACAGGTCTAGCCTCAGAGTGAAATGTTGCCAATTAAAATTTTTACCAGTGAGTGATTATTTTGTCTAAGATTTATATTTTTTTGCATACTTAATGAGTTCAGCAAGGCCCAGGAGTATTTCTTTTATTCTTTGGCTAATTGCCCTCCATTCAATTTTGCCACTGTGTTATTTCCACATCATAGGAACAGACTAGGTTAACTGGCCTTTGATGATAGTGGTCATTGCAGACATGATCTTAGTGAGGAGAATGAATCTGGAAGGAGGCTGATACTAACGTCTGCAAATTACTTACAACATGCTTATATCCCAGGCCCTGGTCTATGCGTTTGGGAGAAGTCAGTAAGCAAAACCCATAGATCCCTGTCCTCATGGAGCTTACACTGAAGTTGGGAGCGAGTGGGAGGTATTCAATAAACAAGATGAAGTAAAGGATAGGGTTTGTTGGTGGCGATAGCTACCCAAAAAGAGCAGAGCTGGGTGCAGGGACGAGGACGCGGCGAGGCCCCAGCAGTACCAAGTAGCCTGATCAGGAGAAATCGCCTCCGGGGTTGCGGGAGGCGCGGGAGGGGGCCCGGCGGGAGGCCCAGGGAGGGTCGCCCGAGGCCGCGCTGCTAACACAGACCTTCCTTTTCTTGGGAATTCCCTGCAGGCTGGCTTCGAGTTCCTCATTACACTTTGGGCACGCCAGTTCGGAGCGGGACTCTGCCAGTGACCTCCCCATTGTGCTGGGGTGGTGACGGGTGGACGCGGCCGGGGCCGGGGCGCAACGGCCGCCGGAGCCCCAGACCGCGCGGACCAAGGGCGGAGAGCTCGGCGGCCCCCGCTCGGAGCGCGGCGGGAGGGGCGGGGCCGGCGGACGCCATCGCGTCGGCTCGGGCTAGCGGCGGCGGCCTGGTCCGGACCATCGCGGAGTCCTCGCCGCCCTCCGCTCGCCCACGGCTGCCCAGGCCCTCGGCCGGCCCCCGCCTGGTCCCTCGCGGCGGCGCGCGCGGCCGGGCAGGGCGGAGCCGTCCCGGGGATGAGGAGGCGGTGGCGGCGGCGCGCCAGGACGATGCTCCGGGGCTGAAGAGACGCCGGCACTGGCGCGGCGGTCAGGCGCAGCGCCGAGCCGCGGGATGGCTCAGCCGGCCGGCCCCGCGGGCGGCGGGGAGCCGCGGGCGGCGGCGGCGGGCGGCGAGGGGCCGCCGGAGCCCGGGGAGGCCGCGGGCGCGGCCGGGGGCTCGCAGGACGCGCTGAGCCTGGAGGAGATCCTGCGGCTCTACAACCAGCCCATCAACGAGGAGCAGGCGTGGGCCGTGTGCTACCAGTGCTGCGGCTCCCTGCGCGCCGCGGGCGCCGGCCGCCAGCCCCGCCGCCGCGTGCGCTCGGCCGCTCAGATCCGCGTCTGGAGGGACGGCCAGGTCACCCTGGCGCCCGCCGCCGGCGACGCGGGAGAGCCGCCTGCCTCTGCGGGTGAGGTCGCCGCCCCGCGTCCTCCGGGGGCCCCCTGCCCTTCCGCCCCGCGATCCCCCATCTCCCAGGGGAGGACCCCCGCCTCGGTCCCCGGGCCCAGCCCTTCCGCCCCGCGACCCCCTGCTCCCGTCTCCCGCGGGCAGACCCCCCGCCGCGGCCCATTTTCCCCGCGCCGGTTCCAGGCCCTTCCGCCCCAGACTCCGTTCCCCCCACCTCCCACGGGAGACCCGGGCTAGGGCCCACGGCGGGGAGCGGGGACGGTGCCTGCGCTGTGGCCGTGCCGGACCCTGCGCAGGTCAGAGAAGGGGGTGGGGGCGGCGGCGGCACAAAGGGGAGGGGAGGGGGCGGCCGAGCGGCCTGGGCGGGCCTGGCTGCGCCCCCGCAGGACGCGGACCTGCCGAGGGGGCTGGGCTCGCACGGCCCGGCGCGGGGCAGCTGCGGGCGGCCGGTTGGGAAACGGGTGGGCTGGTCCCGGCGATGAGCTGTGTGTGCTCACTGCACAGGCCCTGCCATCCCTGTGTTTGTGTCTGTGTTTGTGTTTGCGAGGTGGGAGGTGCTATAAAAGGTTCGCCCGAGATCCTGTCAAGGAGAGTTAATTCGGGTGTCAGGAAAATTACACCTTTCCCAATGAGTAGTCATCTAATAGTATTTTTTAAAAATTGGCCACAATATTCTTTCGGTTCGGAAATATAAAGAAATCTGAGCCCTGAGGAGAGTTCTGCTATTTTGGGAGGTATTGAAGAAGAGACTAAATAACGATTTTTATAGTATCCGAAAGTTGTAAATTAACTACTATTTACCTGTATATTAAAATTTGTTGTGATGGAAAAAAAAGTCTTACAAAGTAAGAAGTAGACAGGATATCAGATAAATAGGTAAAATGGCTTTTAGGTCATTGTGTAATGTAAATTTCCCAGGTTATCACATATTATCAACACATCAACACATAGCTAGGGCTTACTCACATATTTATTGATGAGGAGGAGGAGGTTGGTAATGGTTTCTCCTATCAGTTTTACTCTAATTCTGTCTTTTGAGAGTCAACTCATAAAAACATTAAAAAAAAAATCCACCCTCACTTTTAGAAAGTTGATGGAAGTGTCAAAATGCTTAAGGTGAAAGATGTAATTCAGAACTAGTCAGTAAAACGACATTTAATGAAAATCCTTCTCTAAATTGATTAAATAAAGAGGATTCAAGATTATGTTGTCAGTTCTTTCAATTCCACTAGAACACTTATTATTTTTAGTGTCAAGTATAATTTTTTACATATATTTTTTATTGATTTCAGAGAGTAAGGGAGAGGGAGAGAGAGAAACATCAGTGATGAGAAAGAACCATTGATAGGCTGCCTCCTGCACGTCCCCAGCTTGGGATCCAGCCGCAAGCCAGGCTTGTACCCTGACCTGAATCACATGGTGACCTCCTGGTTCATAGGTTGAAGCTCAATCACTGAGCCAAGGGGGCGGACTAGAATTTTTTTTTTTTTTAATTTAAAGCTAGCATTCGTGATTCTTTTGAAATTATTTCAAAAATTTCTTAGTTTACTTCATCTATTGTGTTTAAACTTGGACTTTATATTAGTGGGGACTACTTGCATTTATAATTTATTTACAATATATTGTATGATATGAAAAGATGCATTTGTAAAATAAAGCAAAGCCTTGCCTTGAGAACCAGTGTTTCAAGGGGAAATGGTTGTGTGCAACCTGCTTTTAGATGCAGCATTGGTAGTGGGGATTTTCTGAAGGAACAAACCCAGTTTACATTGTCTCTTGAATTTAATACTGAAGAGTAGTTTAAGTTATGTTTGTGGACATACTAGTAGTTTAGCGTCAAAGACTTGGATTCTGGTGGTAGGTGTTTTGTTTTTTTTAAAAAAATCAGAACCTGATATTGAGATGAAAATGTTTGCATCATTAATATGAATGATAGTATGTTGGCCTCAATGTAATATTCCACCTTTATGGAGAGAAGAGTAGAGTTCTTCCCTGCGCAGTAGTAATACTCCTGTAATCCATCCTCTTTCTTCTTAGTTTGACTCATAACCTCTGCTACCAATTGTGGAAAGAGCGCAAACAAAGTTGTTATAGACTTGAGCATTTTAGGGTCAATTAATTTAATCTTTAAAAAGTTCATACAAAAACATTATTTATATTAGGCAGTTTATTTCCTTCTAGGTTTTAAGAGTAGTTGCATGGCTATGGAAGGCGCAATGTCTTCTGAACATTTAATTCTGATTCTTAAAAATGCTGTTTAATTTGGTACTGTGCACATTTGTACAAATTCTGTTTTTAAGGGAAAATGGTAATTGTGACACCTTCATTCCAAGAAGCAGGTGTTTTTTTCCCCATTGATGATTATATGTTGTCAGCAATTAAAAGCACGTTTTCACGCACAGTTCATTGAGTTATTTTCTAAATGGAGGTTTAGGGAAATTGGGTGACTTGCTCAAATTCATATTGGTACCTCTTTGAATCAAAAATGCAAGTTTTTAACCTCTAGAGTTTGTAATATTGAGAAATGAAACAAATTTGGTTTGAATTTGGATCATGATTCCTCCCCTTCCTAGCGGAGTGACCTTGAGTTGAGTCTTCTCATCTGTAACATGAGGTCACTTTCTTCACAGGATAGAAGTTTCAGTTAGATAATATATGTAACGTGATGAACACACGGCTTGGTATGGAGCAGGTCCTCCGTAAGTTTAAGTTCTGGTCCTCCCCTAACCCTGTGGTCCTTTCACACCACCATGGTGCCTCTGACCTAGCTGTTTGGGACAAATGTCTGGGTCAGGGTTTCTCAGCCGTGGCACTATTGACATTTTGTCTGAATAATTTGTTGTTGTGGGAGCTGTCCTGTGCCTGCTTAGGATGTTTAGAAGGATCCCTGGTCTCTACCCACTATATGCTAATAACTGTCCACCACCTCCCCCTAGTTGTGACAATAAAAAAAATCTCCAGACATGGCCAAATGTCTGTGGGGGCAAAATAATCCCCTATTGAGAGCCACTGGTCTAGCAAATACATGATGGGTGGTGCTCAGGATGTGTTCAGTGTGGAGAAATGGATCTTGTCTGTAATCCTCAAGCGAGTGAAATTTTCAGCTGGCCACTGCTTTTGCTGCTGTTGAGTTGAATGAATGAATGCTATTGATTCTTACCCCTATCAGCAATTTTACTCCACTTAGTCCCATAGAAAGAAATAGCACCTCAGACACTTTCTTGACTTGTTTTGGGATTTAATGTAGTAGTAATAGATTTTAGTTCTTGTTTACTTTTAACATTATTGATACATCCAGAATATTCACATTCAGTTTGAATTAAGAAATTAGAAATACATTATTAAAAAAATAGAAAAATGATGAAACGTGCGGGAAGCATGGAAGTGAGACCAATATTGGAAGAAAACAATGAAGAATAATTTTATTTAGCAGTCAGATACAACTTAGAGCCCTGTACCAGGGGTGGGGAATGTCCCACCGGGCTGTATAAGCCCTCGAAATCATTTGGTTTGGCCCTGCCACGGCGTTAGGGGGAGTTAAATGTTTGACCAAAGATAGCAGGCTAATTTTTAAGTTGATAATTTTGTATGGCCCGCAAATGATGCTATAAATATCTAAATGCTTCCAATGTTTATGTACTCTTAGTCATAATATGACCTTATTGTTTGGTAAAAGTTTATTATATACAGGTTTTCACAAAAGTGAAGTTTTCACTTTTATACCATTAGTAATGAGTTAAAGACATTCAGCTTCTTGAAATACAACCTGCTGTTTGTCAGTATACTGGCATTTAGAACACATTTTGGTATACACATTCTTTAGAAAGTAGTCATTAATGGAATTTAGGTTGTATTCCAGATCTTCACAAGATTAGAACGCTTTTTTCCTGGGATGCCACGAAGAACTATTAATAACAGTAGTATTAGAGATGAGACTCATTGCATGGACTCAGCAGCCTCTTAGGCCTAAATATCCATCTGACAAAAATAACTTTTCAGATTTTGGTTTCAAAATTTTTGATGTACCTTTAGCTTTAAATGTGTAAAGAACATTAAAATATTATGATCATATCTTGAGTTTAAGTAATCTTAAGATTGGTGATAGGTTTTCCTACGAGGAACAATGAAAGCCTGCATGCATACTAATAAAGGGGTCCCTGGGTATAGAGAACATTCAGGCTTTGTTTGGAATTTGAAAAGGGGATATGATCAGTCAAGCTTATCAGGTTCATGCTAATTTGGTGGGGGAAAGGGTTTTGGAATAATATACTATTTGATTTGAAAGAAAGAATATTTGTGGAGAAGGTTGAAATAGTGAAATCATGTTTAAGAACATTAATTTTTTGTTTTCATTTGCTATATTTCCCGAGTGTCCGCTTCCTGATCATTAAATGAAAGGAACACTTGAAGTATATGTGTATGTGTTTAGGGTAGAGGTTGGGGGTGAATGACATTATTAGGGGGTTGGTGAAATGCCTTTTTAGTTACTATAATAGGTAAGAATTATTCCATTTGAACAATATGTCCAAATATGTGGGTTTGGTTCAGTCTAAAAACATGCATTGAGGCGTGCATATTAGCATAACCAGTGGTCACAGACACTGGGGCTGTGGGGGCTTGTCCTCGGGGTAGGAGTGGTGGGGGAGAGGGGTGGGGAGGAGACACGTAATATTTTAAACAATAAAAAAAAAAAAAGAAAAACATGCATTGAGTGTCTACTATGTGCAAGCAGTGTTTAAGTTTCCATGGTTGATGTAAACGTAAATAGTTCTAGTCACTAAAGAAGACAAAATAAAACATAAACACAGTGGTAAATTTATCATGAAGCTAATGCAGCTTCAACTCAAAGCCCACTCATTTACACAAGCCCTTTCTGGGCTCCTGGGAGGAGCTTTACTCATATGTTCAGATGGTCATTTGCAAAATTAAGGTATTTTAGTTATCAGTTCAGATTGGAGAGAGAGAGAAACATTGATGTGCACTATACTAGATGTTGAAGATACAAAGCGGATGAAAGTGCACCCATACCTTCAGGATGATCACTGGTGCATAAACTAACACTTACAGTACAGTACAGTAATTCATACAAGAGGCATGCACAGAAAACTCTGTGAGCCCAGGGGAGAGAGTGGCTTACTCTGCTTGGTGTGATGTTACGCAGGTTTCACAGAGATCTGTTTTCTGGAGGTCTTCAAGGATGAGCAGTGGGATAAAAGGCGAAGGACATGTTAGGCCAGTGATGGCGAACCTATGACACGCGTGTCAGCACTGACACGTGTAGCCATTTCTGATGACATGCGGCCGCTGAGGCGGCCTCATGCTGAGGATGAAACATTTGCTGCTCCTGAGGATGAAACATTTGTGAAATAATGTTTTTTCCTCAAAGTGACACACTAACCAAGTTATTCTCAGTTTTTTGGCGAAGTTTGACACACCAAGCTCAAAAGGTTGCCCATCACTGTGTTAGGCAGAAGCAGCAGTAAGCACAAAGGATTAGAAATGTGGAAGAACTATTAAAAAAAAAACCAGTAATGCATGCAGTGTGGCAACAACACCCACTTCCCCATATCAAAAGCAGACACTGCTTAATCCGTCATTGCATTTTTGCTGCTAAATTTATAAGCAGCTTCAGAGTTCTTAACGGGGTGCTTCAGGCAGTCACTACCAATTATTTGGAGTTGGCACATGAGGCTAAACCTGTTTGTCTTCTATGCAGTGGGCATCCACTGCGCCTGGAGCATAGGCTGTGTGTGGGAGTGGTGGAGAATGGGAGAGGCTGGCGCGGTATGTTGTCTAGGATGAGGCTGTGGGACTTTTTTGTGCCACACCACTGAGTTTGTACTTACAGTCTGTATAGGTGGTGGAGAGCCATGTAAGGGTTATAGCAGGAAAATGATGTAAGCAGATTACTCTTTTTGTAAGATTACTGGGAGCTTTGTAGAATATAGATTGAACTGGGTAAAACTGAGGGCAAAGACACATAGGCATCTCATTCTATTATTAGGTCTCAGTAGCCTTTAAGTTGCCAAACCAGTTAGGAGTGTTATGGCTGTTCAGACCTGAGATGATAAAGCTCTGAATGAGGGCAGTAGGAATGGAGATGAAAAGTTAGATTGAGAGTGATTTAGGAAATAGAACAGATCATGGCTCTTTAGTTTTTTGCTGTGAGAAAGAGGAAGGAATCTTGAAAGGTTTTCAGATTTTCTGCCCTGGTGCCTGGATGGTAGGGAAGACGGGAGGGGCAGGATAGGGTGGGAAGATGATGACTTATACTTGTTGGAAATTAAAATTGGCCTGGAAAAATATTTTTTCTATGGAGTCATGTTGATTTTTACCAAGTGCCTTTGCTCTTCTAGAAGGTTGCAAATCAGTTGTTTAATGTCACATGGTAACATGGAAAGAACATGAGTTGGTTGCAAAAGTGGTTTTGATTCTTGGCTCTGACTCTTATTATCATCACTTAGTCATCACCTCAGGCAAGCCATGTAAACTTTCTGATTACCTATTTCTTTCTTTTTTGTTAAACCTTACCCTGAGGATATTTTTTCCATCGATTTTTAGAGAGAATGGAAAGGAGGGAGGAAGGAGGGGGAGGAGAGAGGGGAGGAGGGGGAGGGAGAGGGAAAGATGGATGTGAGAGAGACGCATTGATTGGTTGCCTCCTGCCCACACCCTAACTAGGAATCGAACCCCTGACCCTTTGGTGCATGGGCTGACACTAACCACCAAGCCATACCAGTCAGGGCTGACTCCCTATTTTTTTTTTTTTAATCTGTAATATGGAAATAGTATATATCCAGCCCTTACAAAATTTTTGTAAGACCCAAATGAGGACATTTATGAGAGGGCATTTTGTCAACTCATACATGCTACACATATATGTTTTTCACTGAGCCATTTCTTCCCTTTGTAAAAAGAGTATTTCAAGATACTTTGATTCAGGATTGATAAAGAATTTCTACAACAGTCTCAAGTAGATGTATGCTTGGAAGTCCACAAAATGATTCTTGAGGCTGAAACAATCTGAAGTATCAGTCTTCATATTATCATTAGATCTTAGTTACCTTAGATTTTTAGCATAGATTGTAATGGGCTGGGGAGAGTCTAGTAGAATGTCAAGGAACGTTTAGTGTTTGACCACCATTTATTTATAGTTTTAAATGATTTCTATATAAATATTATATATTCTTGAATTTAGATTTTTCTCACTTTACCACTTTTTAACTTGTTTGATATGATATTCACTTATAATTTAATTTAGCCTCTCTGAATCCTTTGGGGAGTGAACAGAGGCTTTTTGTCATTAATAATATAAATGTAAATATGACTTTCCCTCTAAACTCTTGGAACCAATTTCATTTGAGATCTGTAAGATTACATGAAATAGTTGGCCTGTTTATTGCTGATGTGTATAAATTTAAATTTTATTGGTTGGAAATTATTAAAGTTCATTAAAAATTTGTCTAATGATAGTTGTTCTTTAACTCTGACCTTTTGTGATTGAAGATATAAATATTCTATTTGTAATTTAAAGAACTTAGTATTTTACTCATAGGTATAGTAAAAATGTGTAACTTATGAAGTTAGTTACAGAAAGGTGTTTCTTAATATATATATACTAGAGGCCTGGTACATGAAATTCGTGCACTAGAGGGGGGTCCCTCAGCCAGGCCTGCGCCCTTTCACAGTCTGGGAGCCCTTGGGGGATGTCCGACTGATGGCTTAGGCCCGCTCCCTGTCGGTCGGACATCCTTAGTGCTGCCGCGGAGGCGGGAGAGGCTCCTGCCACTGCCATTGCGCTCGCCAGCCATGAGCCCGGCTTCTGGCTGAGCGGCACTCCTCCTGTGGGAGCACACTGACCACCGGAGGGCAGCTCCTGCATTGAGTGTCTGCCCCCTCGTAGTCAGTGCGCGTCATAGTGACCGGTCGTTCCGCCGTTTGGTCGATTTGCATATTAGCCTTTTATTATATAGGATATACACACACACACACACACACACATATGTATATGGCTAAATAGCTAAAAATGTATGCCTTTGTCATTTTTAGAATATACACAGTCTTGACAAGATAAGTAAATATTTGGATAAGTGATATGGGTGGCAGTTATGGTGCTGTATCTAAAGGACCTCAACTTTGGGGATAGAAGTACCTGAGGTAACTCTCTGGCAGGGTTCTTTTTGACTAGGATGGTCTCATGCATGATCAGAGGCCACATTGGCAGAGGAGATTCTAAGAATACACAGTGGTATGTACAAAATGCATGAAAACTAGAATTCTTCAATTGACAGGAAATATGAGAACATTTGGGATTGGCACATACTTTTTATGATTTGGTGTGGGGGAGGTACCCCTCCAAGTTCTTGCTCTTGGGAAAAGTGATATAGTGCTGTGCAGTCAGTGTATTTTTGAGGTTTCATATATTTAGGCATAATTAATATCACATGGGAAAATTTTAATCCAAATGTACACTGTTTACAGAAAGACCACAACTTCCATCATACTGTCCTCTAGCACAGGACTGTCAGAAATGTGGCCTCAGCACTGTCACTCCCTTCTGTTCCTGTGGCAGATGTTGCTAAAAGCACACAGGCACCTCCCGCCTCATATTTGCCTCAGAACTTTTCTGAAGGTAGCATTCTGGACAACCACTACCAATCCAGTTAAAATTGGCACAAGAGAGGAAATCCATTTGCAGTAAGTACAAGCTTTGAGTGTTGCCAAATTACATAAAATAAAGATATATTTGAGTTTTGTTGAAAAAAGTTATACTGAAACTGAAGTAATTATTTTTCAGTGGAATATACTTGACATTACATGATATTTGTTCTGTGAGATGATAGGAAGTTAGTTAATTAAGTTTGCTGAATAGAAAGAGGGAAAATAACACTAATGATTAAGAAAACATGTTTAAAACGTTCATTTTAGAGCAGTGTTAGTTTTAACATGCTTATTTACTCTAGTGCATGGAATGGGTTTGGAGGGTTTGAGATCTGGACCAAACTTACTCCTAGATTATTGCGGGGTGGCAGTGATGTTGATGAGACCTAACTTCATGGAGGGACAGAAATCAGGGGTGTTAGTTCTGTAAAGCAGTCAGCCTTCCTCAAGAAGTCCAGGTACAGAGCTTGCTCATCTGATGAGCATAGCCAGAAAGGGCAGCTAATCTATACTAATTAAAGGGTAATATGCTAATTAGACCGGGTCGACCGGACATCTTCCGGTTGTCCGGTCCTCCTTCCAGACAAAGCCACGGTGGCAGTGGCCGATGCAAAGGTGGTTAGGGGCGATCAGGCTGGCAGGGGAGGGCAGTTAGGGCGATCAGGCCGGCAGGGGAGGGCAGTTAGGGGTGATTAGGCCGGCAGGGGATGGCGGTTAGGGGCCATCAGGCCAGCAGGCAGAGGCGGTTAGGGGTGATCAGACAGGCAGGCAGGTGAGTAGTTAGGAGCCAGAGGTCCCGGATTGCGAGAGGGATGTCCGACTGCCAGATTGGAGAGGGTGCAGGCTGGGCTGAGGGATGTCCCCCTCCACCCCCCGGGGCACAAATTTTGTGCACAGGGCCTCTAGTCCTATATAATAAAAGGCTAATATGCAAATCAACCAAATGGTGGAACAACTGGTCACTATGACACACACTGACCACCAGGGGGCAGACGCTTAATGCAGGAGCTGCCTCCTGGTGGTCAGTGCACTCCCACGGGGGAGCACCGCTCAGCCAGAAGCCCTGAGCTGGGCTTACGGCTGGTGAGCGCAGTGGTGGTGGCGGGAGCTTCTCCCGCCTCTGCAGCAGCGCTAAGGATATCTGACTGCTAGCTTAGGCCTGCTCCCTGCCGTCAGTTGGACATCCCCCGAGGGCTCCTGGACTGCAAGAGGGCGCATTCTGGGCTGAGGGGACCCCCCCAAGTGCATGAATTTCGTGCACCAAGCCTCTAGTAGCTATAAATAAGAGCCATTAAGTGGTGTGTGCTGGGGAAGCCTGGTAGTTGGTTTTAGTCACTGATATTAGGTCCAAGGGCTAGACGGTAGTCCCTAGGAAGATGACTGGCACTAAAAAGCCAAAGCTTGCTTGCTTGCTTTCTTTCCTTTTTTATGCTCTCTTTACTCTGGACGTCCTTCCACACACTTGCTTACACACTGGTGGCCATACCCACTTTTTGCTCACTCACTCTCATGTTGGTGCCCACTCACACACGCTCACACACACATCCACTTGCATATTGGCGGCCTCCACTTTTGCCACACTTGTTCACATGTCCACATACATACATCCTTTGTTTATGAATTCTTTATGACAGACATTTTATACTAGGACTAATTTGTTTCGTAAAGCCATTCTATAGCAATTTATAGGAAGACTGGCTTTTCTGTTTCCTGGGAACTTGTCTAGTAAATCTTAAGAGCATATGAGATGTTTCAAAATGAGTTAAAAAGAAGGGTCTAAAACAACTTTATTACACATTTAAAATGCTCATAACTTTTTTAAAAATTGATTTCAGAGAGGAAGGGAAAGGGTGAGAGAGATAGAAACATCAGTGATGAGAAAGAATCATTGATTGGCTGCCTCTTGCACGCCCCCTACTGGGGATCGAACCCACAACCCCGGCATGTGTCCTTGACTGGAATCGAACCTTCAGTCCACAGGCTGACGCTCTATCCACTGAGCCAAACTAGCTAGGGCAAAATGCTCATAACTTTTGAGAAACTCTGAAGTTTTGCCTTGCTATGTAAGTTATCCCTCTACCTAGTGTTTAATTACTTTGATAATGTGGAAATATTTTGAAACTTAATGTTTAAATATAATTTCAGTTATTTATTGGCATTGTATGTCATCACATAGTTAATCTAACCTTCTGATTAAACTCAACCTAATAAAAATCAGTAAAATCATAAAGTTATTTTATTGAAAGAACTAATTCACCGCATTTAATAATTTGAAATCTCAGTTAGGCCTACCATCAGTTTAGATTACTGGAACTGTAGAAAATAACGCCATGGGATTCTGGAGTTTAGAGGGACTTTTCAGGTCTGGTTCTGTAAAGAGAAGTGGCCAACTTTTGAAGAAAAACTAAAAATTTTTCAAATGAAAATTCTTTGGTGCTATACTGGCAGTTTCTAACTGTTAAATAATGAATGTTTTCCCATGTTATAAATGGTATGTAGCTGGGACAGCACCCCTGTACTCCTGTACCCTAACCCCACTGACCCCTGCAAGTGGGAATGCAAGAACAACACAACTACAGCAATACATCATAGGAGGTTAGGAGCCTTGGAGTCTACTCTTCACTCTGTCATTTTGTGCAAGTCATTTGACTCCTCAGGCTCAGATTACTCATCTATAAAATGAATGGATTAGGCAAGGTCATTTCTAAGGTTTCTTTAAACTCTGCTGTCATGTAATTGGGATTTTCTGATTCCTGGGTCAGAGACTGGGCAGGGATTTGGGTGGCAGAGTAGTGTAGGTGTCAAGCACTTCATACTCACCACCTTTCCGTATTTGCATGACTTAGTCACCAGTTCAGATTGAATAACCAAAAGATACTGTGTGTTCTCACAAAAATTTTTGTCTTTTTTATAGGAGAGCATTTTCAGTTTTATAATAGAGGTCATTGAAAAAAATCTTATTTCATAGGACTTGTGCCCTTTTGACATCACTCTATCATTCTTTGAGCACTTTATTACTTTCTGGTGCAAAGATGTTCCAGCTTATTTTATAACTAGAGGCCCGGTGCACGAATTCGTGTACCAGTGGGGTCCCTCAGCCTGGCCTTCGGGGATCAGGCAGAAACTGGCTTTCTGACATCCCCCGAGGGGTCCTGGATTGCGAGAAGGCGCAGGCCAGGCCGAGGGACCCCACTGGTGCACAAATCCGTGCACTGGGCCTCTAGTATGCATGTAAGAGCTTTGGGTAATCTCTTCCAGCCCTCCACCTCCCTGCTTCCCTCTGAGATTCATCAATATTCCATGTTTCCATGCTTGTGGTTTCCACTCCCGCATTGAGCGCCTTCCCCCAGGTGGTCAGTGCATGTCATAGCTACCGGTCGGATGGTTGCTTAGGCTTTTATATATATAGATAGATTGCCAATTTCCTAAGGAGTCCTGGTTCCTTTGAGGGGGAATGGACTAGGTGTGCCCTTTCATAATGGGATGTTGTTGCTTCTCCCTCATTTGGAGGGCAGAGCTGGGAAATGTATGTTTTTTTTTGAAGTTGTGTAATACCTCTAGTTCTAGTTCACCACAGCAGGGCTCTTCCTCTCCTTCCCATGTTTGGTTTGTATATTCCTTCTCTCTCCATTGGGATGCCCAACAACATCTCTGTATTTATTTATCTGCTCAAATCTACAGTAAATACAAAATAATTTTAGGATTTTTCACCAACACTACTACCAGCAACAAACCTACTACACAAAATTCTAGATTTCTCTTTACCTTAAGAATATATAGCTCTGGCTGGTTTGGCTCAGTGGATGGAGCGTTGGCCTGTGGACTGAGGGGTCCCGGGTTAGAAAAAAAAAGAATATATCATACTGAAAATGTACATCCATGTACTCTCAAAGAGATTACTCTCTCTTATAACTTGTCTTGATACCATCTTTTTCCTTCCCTCCCTTCTTCCCCTTGTACAGAGTAGATGCTCAATAAATATTTGTTCTCTTCTTGAGCTAGTTCTGTCCACAATACTTTCCTAAGTTAAATTCATTACCATTTCTTTAGGAATTAAGTATAATTAATCTGACAGAGCACTAATGTTTTGAGCAAACAGTTATATAACTAAATAAAAAGATGATATATGATATATGATATATATATATATATATATATAGCTTTATAGCATATAGTTTTACATAACAATAAATATATAAAGTTATATATTTATCAAATCCTGCCACATAAATCCATATATATTGAACTAATTTTATCTATATGTTCATGTACTCTTTAATTATGGCTTATATATCTTTTTTTTTTTCTGGTTTTGATTTCAGCCAACATTTCATATTAGGATCATTAATTTATCAGAAACTGGGTTTCAACTTTATTTTTCATTTTACGAATTGGAAGGCATATAAAAACATTTTTATGATTTTTTTTATGGTATCATTGCATACTCTCTAAGGTATATAAATTCTAGTTAAGCATTTAATAAATCACAGGCTAATAGATCAATGGGCTAGGTGCAGGGGTAGTAGGCTGGGGAGAGGTAAAAAGGAGGCTACTGTTGGTGGAAAGAAAGAAGTGGGGCTAAAGTATATTTGAACTTAATGGAATTTGAGAAGTGTAGACTGGGGAAATAAAGATTTTTAGGCCCCAATATAAATGTGTTAGCTAGTCTTTCTGTTAAAACTATTTAATAAATTATTCTCTTAAAATAGCTTTTTTATTTTAAAAGTATGTTTTAGTCACCCAAATTGACAGAAATATATACTTGTATATGTTCTTTGATAGTATGTCTCAGTGATGAAGAGAAAATACTAATGTTGGAGCAGCCAAATATGGTTCATTCTAGTTGTTCTGTAGGCTATCTACTATTGAAAGAACTACTAGATTAACTATATGGTTTTACCTAATCCTATATTAAAGAAAAACAACCATGATATATTAAAGAAAATATGAGTTTGAAACATGTATGCTTTCATTGAAATAATCACTGTACCTTTAAACTGGTTTATGCTAAGTGAAATAAGCCAGTCAGAGAAAGACGAGTACCATATGATTTCACCCATACGTGGAATTTCATGAACAAACTGAACTACCAAGCGATATAGAGACAGAATCGTAGATAGAGAGCAGGCAGACAGCTCTGGGGGTGGGAGTAGGGGATGAATGTTGAGGGAGTGGTTATAGGGATTAAGAAAAAAAGAGAGAGAGAGAACTCATGGACATGGATGACAGTGTGGTGATTGTGGTTGGGGGTGTGAGAGTGGAAGAGGGTATAGAGGGACTAAATGGTGATTGAAAAAATAAAATAAAATAAAAATATTTGTGGAAAAGTCCAAGAGTCCTTTAAAGTTCTTTAAAAGACATTTCACTTTTTAAAGGCATTTCAAAAGTATTTTAAAAGGTACCCTTTAAAAGGATTTTAAGGTATTTTAAAAAGAAAGCAAGACTTGAAAATTATTTTTGGTTTACTTTCATTAATTTGTATATATGCATATTAAAGATGTGTATATGCTTTAGATCTTATTACAAGTAAGCATATCCTTCCCGTCTTTTTCTTTATTATTTTCTTACGGGTCTATGTAAACTTAAATCTCTAAGCAAGACCTTCTAGAATATTTGGTAATTCTGGCACCTTTTATTTGCATAGTTTCATAAATATAATGAAGCCATGGCCAGAGTAGCTCAAATATTTTTTGTAATCAATGATAAAAAAGCTAAAATCCTCTGAAAGTAATTTTTTTGTATTTTTATTTCAGGTAAATTGGGATATGCACATTGTACAGAAACAGAGGTAAGAGAATGCTCAAATATTTCTTAGTAAAGCAGTTTTGCAGTCCTATATAATTTAGCTTTGAGTACTATCAGTGTCACTGTGGGTTTTGGTCTGATAAGAATGTGTTGAGAGCAGGTATATCTTTTACATTTAGGAAGAGTAAAATGTGAAGAAGTCGATTATCTTGTCCATGTTTTTAAAATGTCAGGCTGTGATACAAAAATAAGCTTAATCATAGTTTAAATCTTTTCTTGAGCTATTTGTGAAATTGAGTTAGCTAAGATGAAGAGCCCTTAATTTGAAATAGTTTGTGGTTTTTCTTAATCCAATCTTGTGTGTCATGATAAAGGAATAATTTAAATGTGTTGGACTCCTATGGAGCTGCCTTGGTGTAGGAAAAAATAGGGATGTGGAAACAGTGTTTCTGTAAGATTAATAATGAATTAATTGCTTTGTTATTTGTATAAGTAGGATTTTTTAAGTTTTAATAATTTAAATAATATATATAATATAAAATTCTAATTGCGAAATTTAAGGAATTGCCACGATTCCAGGTGCTCCTTGAAGGAACTGAAATATGAGGGCAGCCTCCATGCGTTATGTGTGTGTGTGTTCCTTTCAGGAACTGTTGCACCCTTCTTTTTTTTTTCTTCTTTTTTTTTTGTTTAAATTTCTTTATTGATTAAGGTATCACATATTTGTCCTCATCCCCTCATTCCCATCCCACCCCCCTCCCTGTTGCATCCTTCTTACACGAGGAGTTTTAAGTCTTGAGTTTATAGCAGTGCCTAATTTTAAGGATTTAAGAAGTTACTTTTCTAACTTTATAATACATCTACATGTGAAAGCAGGTGTTAGTAAATTTTAACTGTTACTTTAAAATGCAAGGTTCCTAAGGGATTATATTGAATGATAAGGGAGCAAAAATATTTTACTATTTTTGTATTTAAAAGTTATACAATTCATTTTTTGTATTTTCTATTCAACTTTGAAAGTAGAGATAATTTTTTCCAAATTAGCTATAAAAATAGTCAAGAACTTAATATTTTTATGTTGCAAGGATTTTTGATGTACTGTTCAATATGATATAAAGGAGTGGGATATGATTTGAGTCAAAAGATTTAAGTTCTATCTATGGTTTCTGGTGTGCGTCTTTCTAGCTATGTAATTTAGAGCAAGTAATTTTTTTCTTAGAACTTTTGCTTTCCTATCTATAATATGTTAATGATAGTCCCTGTTAACCTCATGGGTTGTGAAATTTTAGAGAGACAATACGTGTGAAAATGTTTTGTAAACTCCAAAGACACTATTATATTTAGCAAGATGACACAAATGTAGTCAGCATTTATCTGCATTTAGGTAATGAAATGTGAGGGTTTTACATACAAGGCAGAGTCATAAGTCTTATTATTCTGTCTTATGGCAATACAAGCCATAAAATCAACATGGTTTTAACATATTGTTTAGCCCTTTGCACTCGCTTGCTTTTTTCTCAATTCCTTTATTCTACTCGGGATTTAATGCTAACCGTGTCGAGTCACACTCGACATCCGAGTGCAAAAGGTTAATACTTGCTTTGTATAGGAGTATCATTTCATTTTATCTCCTAACTAGAAGCCTGTTGCACGAAGTTTCGTGCAATAGACTTTTCCTTCACCTGGCTGCCGGCACCAGTTTTCCGCCAGCAGCAGTTTTCCTCTGGCCACCCGCTGATCGATGGGAACGCTTCCAGCCAGCGCGATCGGCCACCCCAAGTTCCGCCACCAGCGTCTTCCGCCGGCCCCATGGGTCCTTCCGCAGTGCCGGCCATTTAGGCCGGCGGGAGGAGCGGAGGTCGGGGACTCGTGAGTCCCCGCTCCCCGCTCCTACCACCAGCCAGTCGGCCACCCTGAGTCCCGCCCCCCGCACCTCCAGCCGGCCCAATCGTGGGCGTAGCGGAGTGATGCAATTTGCATATTACCTTTTTATTAGGTAGGATTATCTCCTAACCCTTATCCTTTGATCTAACTTGGCCACCAAAAGAATTGGAATCTAAACAGAATTTTCTTCCAGGTTTTAAAAAAAATTATAACTACTTAAGAAAAATCACAAGCAAATAAAAATTTCAGTCTGATATTTAGTTTACAAAATTGGTTCAGGGTATTTTCTAAGGGTGAACAGTGGTGGTTACCTCTGAGGAGATTGGGATTTTGAGTGGTGATTTACCTATATTGCGTGATTAAAAAAAAATGAGACTGATCTCACTTATATGTGGAATCTATTAAACAAAATAAATGGATGAACAGAATAGGTCCATAGGCATGGATACGTGGAACAGAATGACAGATCTCAGAGGGGAAGGAAGGAAGGGGAGGGGGCGGGAAGAGATTAGCCAAAGAACATATATGCATATATGCATAGCCTATGGACACAGACAGTAGTGTGGGGAAGGCCAGGGGTGGGTCGGAGGCTAAGAGGATGGGGGCAAAAGGGAGGAAAATGGGAGACATCTGTAATACTGTCAACAATAAATAAATAAAAAAGAAAAAAATTAGACGGTCTCTGTATATACTTGAGTAATTACAATAATAAAAAGGAGGGGCAGTAGAGCAAGTGGGAACTTTTTCAAGAAGTTTGGTGACTTAAGAGAAGGAGGAGAGAGCTTAAGTAGGAAGTTTTGTTTTGTTTCATTTCTGTGTTTAGGTTAAGGAAGACAATACATGCGGTGGTGGTGGTGGTGGTGGTGGTGGTGGTGGTAAGGGAACCAAGAAACAGTGACGCTGGAGTCCAAATTAGAGAGTGGATATTTGCTGAAACCAGACGTAGGACCACGTCTAGAAGATGACTTGACTAGAGCAGTGGTGCTCAAAGGGCTGTGGGAAGGCTCTGGGGAGGCGGCTTCCTGTCACCCTTTTAAGGTCAGGAGAAAGATATTTTCAAAGCAATACTAAGACATTCTTTGCCCTTTGACTTTCATGGTCTCAAGAGTGTACGTTGGAGTTTTCAGGGGCTGCATGAATGTGGGACTATGACTAAAACCAGACTGCAGAAGCAGATACGAGATCTAGCCAGCTTTTATTAAACATGACCTTTAAGAGTTTTGCAAAAATGTAAAACAATATCACCCTTCTCACTTTTTTTAAAAATAGCTTTTCCATAAAATGTTACTGATATTGTTTAATCTTATTTTTTTTTAAATATTTTTTTATTGATTTCAGAGAGGGAGAGGGAGAGGTTAGAAACATCAATGATGAGAGAGATCATTGATTGGCTGCTTCCTGCACACACCCCACTAGGGATCGAGCCTGCAACCCAGGCATGTGCCCTTGACTAGAATCATACCTGGGACCCTTCAGTCCACAGGCTGATGCTCTATCCAGTGAGCCAAACCAGCTAGGGCTAATCTTATTTTTAAATTACTTAATTTAAATAAAAAATTTCTCAGTTTTCATTTCTAATACAGTAAATATTGATAGGTTATAGCTCACATAAACAGAGGCTCCTTGACTCCTCAGTAACTTTTTAGAATGTAAAGGGATCCTAAAACTAAAATGTTTGAGAGCTGTCAGGCTGGGAGATAGTAGAGTTGCTTATTCCTGAGAAACAGAATTGAGAGTTAAGAGAGGTAAAACCAGAGCAAAACCAGGAAGTTGAGGAAATCCTTGATGTAAGGATTTTAGCCAATCTTTTGTCATTGAGAAGACAGGGTTATTTTTGAGAGAGAGGTTACACTGGATCAGAAAGGTGATTGCTAGAGCCTCTTTTTGCCCTTAAATTGTTTTTCTATTGAGAAGCGATCCCTAGTTCTTTTTGTAAGTTAAAAGCCCCATCAAGCTCTTGCTAGTATAAAGTCCAGATTAAGAAAAAGGCTGCTAACAAGTTGTGTAGATAAGTGGAAGTGAGTAAGATCTCCGGTAGATGGAATAGCATATTGCTAGTTCCACATGTAATACAGGCTTACCCCAGCCTTTCTGAATTGGAAAAGGTGTTGTTGGGAAGAGGAACTGTGGTCGGAAAACAGAATCTCCTCATTTTTCTGGGTCTCTAGGACCCTCATCAAGGTCTGTGGTTGAAATACATAACTTTAAGTTTGACTGTTTTTATAGTACATAAAAATCGCTACGAATTATTTTCCAGTTTTACTTTTAATTTTCTCTTTAATGTTTCTCATACAAACCAAACAAAATTATGACTTTAGAGAAAGCAAGGAGGCCATATATAGGTATTTAGTCAACTTTTATGTGATCTTTTACCTCAAGATTACTTGAATGTTTCTTAAAATCAAGTACAGGTGACCCTTGAAAAACTTGGGGGTTAAGAGTGCTGATCCCTTACACATTCAAAAATCCATTATAATATTTTGGGGGGAGTTAATCCTCACCTGAGGATATTTTTTCCATTTATTTTTAGCAAGAGTGGAGAGGGAGAGGAAGAGAGAGAGAGAAACATTGATGTGAGAGACACATTGATTGGTTGCCTCATGAACGAATTCCCCTACTGGGGCTCGGGATCAAACCTGCAACCCAGGTGCATGCCCTTGACCGAGAATTGAACCCAAGACCCTTCAATACACAGGCCAATGCTCTAATCACTGAGCCACACAGGCTAGAGCAAGCATGTCAAACTCAAAGGCTAACACGGGCCAAATAAACAAAGTTTAAATTTATGTGGGCTGCAAAAAAATAAAAGCTTTAATTTTAATTGAAACGTAGGTTTATTTTGATAGAGACATGCGGAATACAAAGGGCTGAAATAAATGAGTAATTGTTAATGAATATTCCTTGTGGGCCACATGTGGCCCTGGGGCCACGAGTTTGACATGCTTGGGCTAGAGCCATTATAATTTTTTACTCTACAATTGGCCTCTCATATCCACAGTTTTTTCATCCATGGTTGGCAAACCAGGGTTGGGAAATGTAGGTAGATCTGAAGTTGGGAAAGCAAAAATACTGTTTTAAAAGACATGCACTTTTTTTTTTTGGCCTTAATAGGTAATTTAATTTTTCCCTACAACTTCTTTTTCCCCCCCAGTTTTTGAAGGTATAATTTATATACAGTAAAATTTAACCTTTTGAATTACAATTGAGTTTTGACTAATACATTAAATTGTGTTAACTAATCCCACAATCAAGTTCTATCACCCCTCAAAATTCCCCCCATTTCTCTTGTAGTTAGTCCCTCTTCTCCCCCCAGCCCTTGGCAATCACGGATCCGTATTTTGCCCCTTTTATTTAAACAGTGTCTTACTGTCAGTTCTCCTTCTCTGGGAATGGCTCAGACTGATATTTATAAACTCTTGAGTGATTGACCTGTACTTGTGGGTACTTGTCTGCCAAGGAAGCAGTCCTGATCCATACTATAGGGGGAGCTTACATCCCCATTTTACAAGTTTTTTCTACTGCCATTATTTAAATAGTTTTGTGGGTTAAAGTTAAAGAAAATTGCTAAGCACTTAAAAATACTAAAACATAAAGTATTTGAATTTTCAAATATTTAATTGTGGCCTTTCACTGTTGTTTTTAGTTTTCCAAATTTCATCACATTCCTGTCTTCTATTAACCACCACTAATTCTGAAGCACTCAGAGGCCCTTAACCTTTAGCAGGAAAGAAGGTTAAATGAATAACTAAAACAATCCTGCTGTTCCCCTTGGAGGATTAGTTGTATTTTAAGTGGAATACGTTAAAATATTATATAAGGTTAACTTTTGTCAATACTTTCATCTTGATAGAGTTAGTTTGTAAAAATAGTAGAAATATTTAAGCTTTACTGAGGGAAATTATTAAAAACACTCATGTTTATCCCTGACCAGTGTGGCTCAGTGGATAGAGCATTGGCCTGCACACAGGGTGGTGGGTTCGATTCCTGGCCAAGGGCAAGGTACCTTGGTTGCAGGGTTGTTCCCCGGCCACAGTCAGGGTGCGTTGCATTTAGGAGGTAACCAATTAATGTGACTCTCACATTGATGTTTCTCTCTCTCTCTTTATTTTTCTTTCTCTCTCTCTTCTGTCCCTTCCCTCCCTCCCTGCCTTCCACTCTCACTAAAAATAAATGGAAAAATTATCCTCAGGTGAGGATTAACAAAAATAATTTAAAAATAAAAACACTCATGTTCATATCTTGGAAATAAACTTCACATATACTTTATATAAATTCTTTGTTTTATTCCCACATGCATCTTTTTTAAAATAAGTTTTTATTTTTCAATTATAGTAGATGCACAATATTATATTAGTTTCAGGTGTACAACCCAGTGATTAGACATTTATACAACTTATAAAGTGATCACCCTGATAAATCTAGTACCCATCTGACACCATATATAGGTTATTATAATATTATTGGCTATGGTCGCTATGCTGTACTTTATATCCCTGTGACTGTTCTGTAACTACCAGTTTGTACTTCTTTTTCACCCATCAGTCCCCTTCCAATCTGGCAACTGTCAAAATGTTCTATGTATCTATGAGTCTGTTTCTGTTTTGCTTATTTACCTTGTTTTTTAATTTTATTACTTTATAAAATATATTTTTATTGATTTCAGAGAGGAAGAGAGAGAGAGATAGAAACATCAATGATGAGAGAGTATTATTAATCGGCTGCCTCCTGCACGCCCCCACAAACTGGGCATGTGCCCTAACCAGTAATCGAACTGTGAATTCCTGGTTCATAGGTAGACACTCAACCACTGAGCCATACCAGCCAGGCTATCTTGTTTTTCTTAGATTCCACATTTAAGTGAAATCATATGGCATTTGTCTTTCTCTGACTTATTTCACTCAACACAATACCTTCTAGGTCCATTCATGTTGTTGCAGATGACAAGATTTCATTTTGTTAATTTTCACCTGAGGATATTTTTCTCATTGATTTTTAGAGAAGAGAAAGGGAAGGAAGGGAGAAGGAGAGAGAGAGAAGGAGAGAGAGAGAAACAGAGAAACATCAATGTGAAAGAGACACATCGATTGGTTTCCTCCGACATGCACCCTGACCATACCTAGGGAACGAACCTGCAATCAAGGTGGCTGCCCTTGACTGGGAATCGAACCATAGGCTGATGCTCTAACTACTGAGCAATGCCAGCCAGGACTTCATTATTTTTTATGGCTGAGTCATACTCCATTGTTTACATGCACTACTTCTTTATCCATTCTAGTATTGATGGACACTTAGATTGTTTCCATATCTTGACTCTTATAAATAATGCTACAATGAACATATGAATGATAGATATTTATTTATTACCATTTTATTATTCATACTTTTGATCTTTTTTTTCTTCTTCTTAAAGAAGACCCTTTAACATTTCTTGTAATACTGATTTGGTGGTGATGAACTCCAGCTTTTTCTTGTCTGGGAAACTCTATCTGTCCTTTGATTCTAAATGATAGCTTTGCTGGTTGTAGATCCTTGCTTTTCATTACTTTGAACATTTCTTGCCAGTCCCTTCTGGCCTGAAAAATTTTGGTTGAGAAGTCAGCTGACACTCTTATGTGCCGCACTTTTTTTTTTCTTTAATATATTTTATTGTTTTGTGTGGGGTTTTTTTACAGAGAGGAAGGGAGAGGAAAAGGGTTAGAGAGTGTTTTGAACTCTGAATCTGGTAGATTGCTTGTCTCCATTTGTTTAGGTTTTTTTTTCTGGAGTTTTGTTCTGTTCTTTCATTTGGGACATGTTTCTTTTTGCCTGTCTCCCTGTGTTTGTTTCTGTGTATTAAATAGAGCCCCACATTAATTTTTAAAATATACTTTAATGCTTACTATGTGCTAAGTATTGTTATAGACATTAACTAATTTCTCATAACAAATTTATGAATTGAATGCTATTATTATTCATATTTTAGAAATGAGAGCTAAAGTATAGAGAGGTTAAGTAACTTATCCAAGTACTATAGTCAGTTCATTCAGGTTTCTCTTAATCAGCCTTTATTTATCTGCAATGTAAGGTATCTGCATAATGCTGATAGTTAATTTAGTGCCCCATTTGGGACAGTGAAATGCCTACGTGTCTCCTTATTGTGTATAGGCCTCTTACCTGTGACTATTTCAACTCCTAACATTATGTAGGCAGGGAATGTGTTTCTGCCTGATGTAAACTGGGCCAAGGAGTGAAATAGTCCATGAACTTTCAACCCCAGTGGTTAGTTGAATATAGGGTTCTATACCATAGTAATTTGAGAAGTAGTTTGGTTCTAAATTACTCAGAACTACTCAAGTCCTTTCAGTCCCTGCCTGCCAGCCCCTTCTATACTGTGCCCTTCCTGGCCAGGCCTAGAGTGACACCACCACCATCATGCTAGCCATGTTCAAAGGTGATGGGATGTGGGGGCTTGCAGTATTCATCTCTGACATCTGGAACTTTAAGAGAATCAACCAGGAGCTGGCTATCATTCACTCCAAGTTCAAAGAGGGCAAAGCCTTGAACGGCTACAGTAAGAAAAAAAATGTGTGTAAACTGCTCTTCATCTTCCTGCTGGGCCATGACATTGATTTTGGTCACATGGAGGCCATGAACCTGCTTAGCTTTAACAAGTACACAGAGAAGCAGATAGGTTACCTGTTCTTCTCATTGCTGGTGAACTCTTAACTCCGATCTGATCTGGTTCATTAATAATGCCGTCAAGAATGACCTGGCCAGCTACAACCCCACCTTCATCCATCTGGCTGTTGTGAACACCAACCTCAACGTCATCTTCATCGCAGGTGACAATGAGTGAGGAGGTGTGGTACTGTATGCTGCAGGTTGTTATCAACCATGATGATATTTAAGACTGTGTTTAAGTTGCTCCAGACCACAGCCTGTCACAAGAACATGGGGAACCTGATTGCTGGGGAGCCCCGCTCCAGCCCCCGGTGCAGTTCTCACTGCTGTATTCCAAGTTCCATCTGTTCAGTGTGGCGATGTGGGCCGTGCTGCTGTCCACCTACTTCAAGTTCATTAACCTCTTCCTGGAGACCAAGGCCACCATCCAGGGAATGCTGTGGGCCTCCCAGCTATGCAGTGCAGATGTGGAGCTGCAGTAGCATGTGGTGGAATACTTCTTCCTCAGCTCAGTGTCCAGCATGGACATCATGGTCACAGTGCTGGAGGAGACGCCACCCTTCCCCAAGTGTGAGTAGTTCATCCTGGCCAACCTGAAACGCAAGAAGGGGCAGGGGACGGCTGGAGGGACCCAACCAGCAATAACCCCAGTAGGGGTGTGGAGCCCACCTCCGGCACCTTATGGATGCCTTCCCCCTCCCACAACCTTTTGGGGCTGTGGGCAGCCCCTGCCACAGCAGCACCCTAGGCTCCCTCCATTGTAGGCAACCTCCTGGTGGAAGTCTCCTCTGGTGGCCTGGCCGCTGAGCCCAGCCTGGGGCCCACCCCTGAGGAGGCCTTTTTTGGGACCTGAACCCCTGAGGACATTGACCCACCCATCCCAGAAGTTGAACTTCTGAATAAATGTGTGTGCAAGAACAATGGGGTCCTGTTTGAGAACCAGCTGCTGCAGATTGGAGTCAAGTCGGAGTTCAGGCTGAACTTGGGCCACATGCATCTCTTCTATGGCAATAAGATCTTGGTACAGTTCCAGAACTTCATGCCCACTATAATCCACTCTGGAGACCCCCAAACTTAGCTGGCTGCGCAGAGCAAGCCATGCAGATAGACGGAGGGGTGCAGATGCTCAACATCGAGTGACTGTGAGACTTCCTGACACCCCTACTCCTGTCAGTGTGCTTCAGGGCTGGGGAAGCCCCTCAGTCCTTCACCCCGAAGCTCTTGGTGATGATCAACAAGTTCTTCCAGCCAACAGTGATGGTAGTCTAGGACTTCTTCCAGCATTGGAAGCAGCTGAGCCTCCTCCAACAGGAGGCACAGAAAATCTTCCAAACCAACCACCCCACTGATGCTGAAGTCACTAAGGCCACGCTCCTGAGGTCTGGCTCTGCTCTCCTGGACAACGTGGACTCCAACCCTGAGAACTTCATGGGGCTGAAGTTATTCAGACTCAGCCCTGAGCTGGGTTGTTTTTTCAGCTGGAGCCCAGTTCCTAGGCTCAGATGTAGTGGCTGACCCTGCATAAAAGCAAGGAGCCTGTTTCTTGTCATGTGTGTGAGCTGCTGGCCTAGCAGTTCTGACCACTGGACTCTGCCCCCGGGGATGTGGCCAGCACAAAGAAGTCCCTTGGACTGAGAGAGCTTTGTTGGATGGGGCAATGAGAGGACCTGTGCTGGTGACAGGTGTGTAGAGGATGTCTGGGACCTTCCTCTGGTTTTTTGTATTTTTATTTTTGTTTACCTGCTGCTGTTCACATTCTGGGGGTAAGGGACAGCCTGTCCCTCCCTTCTGCTCCCAAGCACAGAGGGGAAAGGGACCAGGGAAGCAGGAGCCTCTTCCCCTCCCACCTCACCCTGTTGTGTCCCCTCCTGCCCCTTCCCTGTCAATGGACTACAGGAAAAAATAAACTGTAGTAGTATATAGCAGTTATAGTATCGGATCTGCTCTTTTAGCAAAAAGCTTTGTCTGCTTTTAAACTTTAAGGGTTTATAAATGGAATTGCATGTACTACATCTGATAAGGGTTTAATTTCCAAAATATATAAAGAACTTACACAACTCAACACCTGGAAGACAAACATTCCAATTTCAAAATGGGCAAAGGACCTGAATAGACACTTCTCCAAAGAGGATATACAGATGGCCAATAGACATATAAAAAAAATGCTCATTAATCATCAGAGAGATGCAAATTAAAACTACAATGAGATATCACCTCACATCTGTCAGAATGGCTACCATCAATAAATCAACAAACAAGTGCTGGTGAGGATGTGGAGAAAAGGGGATGCTACTGCACTGTTGGTGTGAATGCAGACAGGTATGGTATAGCCACTGCGGAAAACAACAGTATGAATTTTCCTCAAAAAATTAAAAATGGAACTGCCTTTTGACCCAGTGATCCCACTTCTGAGAATATATCCTAAGAATCCTGAAATACCAATCAGAAAGAATATATGCACCCCTATGTTCATTGCAATGTCTATAATAATAAAAGCGTAATATGCTAATTAGACCAGACAGCCGAACGACCTTCCAGACATTAGAAGGATGAAGCCGCTGTGGCGGGGCTGAGGCAGAGGCATTTAGGGGCGATCAGGCAGGCAGGCAGGCAGAGGGGTTAGGGGCAATCAGGCAGTCAGGGGAGTGGTTAGCAACCAGTAGTCCCGGATTGTGAGAGGGATGTCTGACTGCCAGTTTTGGCCTGGTCCTGCTGCAGGATCGGGCCTAAACTGGCAGTCAGACATCCCCTGAGGGGGTCCCAGATTGTGAGAGGGTGCAGGACACCCTCACCCCCCCTGCACAAATTTCATGCACCGGGCCTCTAGTTATTTACAATTGCCAAAATTTGGAAACAGCCCAAGTGCCCATCAGGAGATGAGTGGGTAAAAAAGCTGTGGTACATTTACATAATGGAATACTACTCAGGTGTAAAAAAAAG
This sequence comes from Cnephaeus nilssonii, assembly GCF_951640355.1. Taxonomy (NCBI): domain Eukaryota; kingdom Metazoa; phylum Chordata; class Mammalia; order Chiroptera; family Vespertilionidae; genus Cnephaeus; species Cnephaeus nilssonii. The sequence goes on along the minus strand of NC_137082.1, from coordinate 63,736,896 downwards.
AAGTTACTCTTCCCTTTTGTGACAGCATGGATGGATGTGGAGATTATTATGCTAAGCAAAATAGGCCAGTCAGATAAAGACAAATACCATATGATTTCACTTATATGTGGAATCTAATGAACAAAATAAACTGACAAACAAAATAGAACCAGAGGCATGGATACATGGAACAGACTGACAAATGTCAGAGAAGAGAGAGTAGGGGGATTGGATGAAAGAAGGGGAAGAGATTAGCCAAAGAACATAAATGCATAGCCCTTAGACATAGACATCAGTGTGGTGAAGGCCAGAGGGGGGCGCCAGAGGGAGGGCCTGGGCGGTGGTGGGCAAAACAGGGGGGTGGGGGATGGGGGACATCAGTAATAGTGTCAACAATAAAAAATAAATAAATAAATAAATAAAAAGGGGGCCCTAACCGGTTTGGCTCAGTGGATAGAGCGTTGGCCTGTGGACTGAAGGGTCCCAGGTTCAATTCTGGTCAAGGGCATGTACCTTGGTTGTGGGCACATCCCCAGTAGGGGGTATGCAGGAGGCAGCTGATCGATGTTTCTAACTCTCTATCCCTCTCCCTTCCTCTCTGTAAAAAATCAATAAAATATATATTAAAAAAAAAAAAAAAGGATTGGAAGCTCCATTTACTGCTGGTAATGACAGCGTTTTCTCCTTGGTCAACAAGTAAAAGGAACAGGAAGGATGCTCACATTCTGCTTCCTGTCTTTTTGTAAATAAGCCTGAATTTACATAGCCATTCTAATGACATTAACTTATATGGTCTGGAAATGGGTTTGTGTGTCCTCAGAGTAAATGTGTCTACCTTTGAGTTGCTGTTTTTTTAGTGTCCTTATTAGTAGAGGTTGGTAGTGAAATATTATTGATGTGATAAATAGGTAATGTCACTTAGATTTCATGTATCATCAGATATAGACTGAGGGAATTATGATAGTTATTTGGCACATTTTAAATTCATTTCTCCCTCCAGCCCTGCCCTCCTCTTTGTCTCCCCCATCCTTGTCTCTTCTCTTCTATCTCTATATCTCAGGTAATATTTATTACCACAATGGCCTTTCGGTTTTAGTCATAGATGTCTTAAATAGAGGGGACATGGTGTGACCATAGGATACAAAATTTTTACAAGTAGTGTTCCTTTGTTACTATATTTGAAGATCAGTAGCAGTTTATATATGTATATATTTGGCAAAGGATTTTAGAATAACCAGAATTATCTGGAAGTAAATATTTTATTCTTTATTTTTATTGTTTGCATTTTATTGAATTTATTGGGGTGACACTGGTTAAAATTATACAGGTTTCAGGTGCAAAATTCTACAAAACTAATATATAAGTTTAACAAGGTTGCAGGATACAAAATCTTAATAGAAAAATTAATTATACTTCTAAATACTTGCAATGAACAATCCGAAAATGAAATTAGGAAAACAATTCCATTTATAATAGCATCAAAATTAATAAAATAGTTAACAATAAACTAAGTAAAAGAAGGGCAAAACTTACACTCTGAAAACTACAAAACACTGTTGAAAAAATTAAAGAAGATCTAACAAATGAGAAGAAATCCTGTGTTGATGAATTGGAAGCTCAGTACTACGATTGTAATACTACCCAAAACCACCTACAGATTCAAGGCAATCCTTGTCAGAATCCCAGCTGGCTTTTTTGCAGAACTGACAAGCTGATTCTAAAATTCAGATGGAGATTCAAGGGACCCAGCAGAGCCTAAACGAAGAACACAGTTGGAGGACTCACACTTCCAGATTTAAAAGACTGGGCACTGGCCTTAATTTAGTCTATACTTTGGACACAAATATTCCCTCTTTACTTTAGAGGCACCAGTACCTGTTTCCTAATTATATACTAGCTCTGTTTCTTTAAAACTGTTATTTATATACAGTTTGGTTTATTAAACTTAGAATTTTATTAATTTTTTTCTGCATAGTTAATAAAATTAGGTAGTTAATACCAAGGCAATAAAAAGGAGCAGGGCAATTATAATTTGCATTATTTGATACTTTTTTATTAAGATATTTTCAAATGTATTTTTCTATTACTGTCCTGTAGTTTACACAAGAAAGAAATTTAATAAATTAATAAAAAATGGATCAACAACTAGTATTTGTGAAATGGGCCTGGTGTCTCATGGTATGGGCCAGTAGGGTTGGCCTTTAATAATGACTGCCAAGTATAGAAGTGGCTGCTGTTGGTTTTAAAGAGGTCATGGTTACCAGATCTGACTTTACCTTGAGAAGGAGAAGAGCAGAATGCTTTGAGGAAAGGAGTTGGCAAAAGAATTGAAGGAGATTGTGAAACCTCCTTAAAATTTCTATTAAAGAGCTTGTTAAGTTTTCTGTGTTAAATTTCTTTGTTCTGGAAGGGACACTGGCCCTTTTAAGAATGGGAGATCTCTGCAACCCATGACAAGCTGTGAAGGGTTGCTAAGGAGATTCCTATGAGAAGGAGTAGTATGTAAATGATCTGTTTTTGAACTCTGACTTCTAAAGGCAGGAAATGAAACGAGGGAGGATGCTTTTATTTCACTCCTCTAATATTTTAGGAAGCAAGCAAAAGCAAAAATCTTTTTTTTTTTAAACACAGAAATAATTTGTTTTGGACAAAATTAATTTGTGTCGTGTTAACATTGTATTTTTAAATATTTTATTGAAATATAGGGCATTGAGAAACGTGCACAGATCAGGTTATAGCTTGATGAATTTTTACAGATAGTTATAATGTTTTTTTAATGTCATTTAAATACACTCTATTTATTATATGTGTTTGTAAAAATATTTTATAAAGTTTTATTTCAAGTGAAGATCAAAGTGATCATTTCAAAGCATTATGGAGATTTTCAGTTAGTTTCTATTTTTAATTGAATGTTGTATTCCCCCACCTTCTTTCCCAGTCTTCTGCTTATTAAAACAAAATCAGGGAAAGAATTTCTTCCAGGGAGGAAGGAGCCATTCTGATTAGAACTGGTTTAGTGCAGTGCTGTCCAATAGAAATCTAATGGGAGTCACATGTCCAATTTACAATTTTCCAGTAGCCACATTAAAAAGTGAAAAGAAACAGGTGAAATAAATGTTATAGTATATTTTATTTAACCTGATATGCTAAAACATTATCATATCAACACACATTCAATATGAAAATTATTACTGAACTACTTTATATATTTTTTTATAGTAAGTCTTTCAAGCCTAGTATGTATGTTTTACTTCAGCTCCTCTCAGTTTGGACTAGCCACACTTAAGGTGCTTTGTAGCCACATTTGGTTAAAGGAGTAGGGAGAAGAAGAAATGGAAATGTTGAGGAAATGAGAAATTTGAAAGAGCTTGAAACTATTTTTTAAAAACTATGAAGCTTATTGGGGAGTCAGTAACAGCATGTTGGGTGGGGTGGAGTCTTATGGAATCACCAGGGGAGGGCAAACAGTGTGAGCCAGTTTGATGGAGAGTCAGATATAGTGTCCACCAGCCGGCTCTGTGCGGGGAGGGCTCATCAAATGAACAATGAGCTCGGCCAGCACTTATTCTGGGAGAAAGTTGCCCCTCACCCCTAGTTCTCCCTCTGATGCCGGTCAATTCAGTTACTTCCCACATGTCTCTGATGCCCTTCAAGCTGCTGCCCCAGTGTTGGAGCTCAGAGGGAGTGAGTCTGGGTAAATCTGTGTGTGGGCCCTTTAAGAAGACTCCAGCAGCCCCCCATCTCACTCAGGCTCAACCCCAGCTGGTTTTTACAGCCAGAAGTTATGGGAGCTTCTCTTTCTGGCACTGGAACCCTAGGCTGGGGGCCTGCTGTGGGGCTGGGACCCCTCACTCCTCAGGGGGTACCTCTGCAGCTGAGATAGCCCTCCCAATTTTTATCCACCACAGGTGCCTGTGGGACCAGCACATTTGGTTTCTCCACCCTTCCTGCCAGTCTCCATGTGGCTTCTTATCTAATTCCCTAGTTGTAGGACTTCCATTTATCCAGATTTCAGGCAGTTCTGAATGATGGTTCTGTAGTTTAGTTATAATTTTGATGTGGTTGTGGGAAGAGGTGAGCATGCACCACATTTACCTATGTTGCCATCTGGACTGGAAGTTCTATAATTTGTTACTTTATTGGGCCCCAGTTTCCTGTCTGTAAACTAAACATATTATCACCTGCCCCTGAAGTGGTTGTAAGGACTAGAGAGATCAGGTGTGAAAAGTGACTAGAATAGCAAGCGTTTCTTGGGATGGCTGATGCTATTACTTTCGTCATCACCTGAATGTAAAATTTTGTTAAAAGGAATTCAGGTATCAGAGTATATATTTGTATTTTCATATGCAAATATAGGAGTATAGATTGTAAATAACTTTGGAGAGCAATTGGGCAATACTATATGTACTAGAGGCCTGGTGCACAACATTCATGCACTTGGGGAGGGTCCCTGATCCCGGCCTGTGCCCTCTTGCAGTCAGACATTTCTCTCCCAGTCTGTGGTTCTAGCAGTCTGGGACCCCTCGCTCCTTACCGCCCGGGAGAGGCTCCTGCCACCACCGCTGTGCTCACCAGCCATGAGCCCAGCTTCTGGCTGAGCGGCGCTCCCCCGTGGGAGTGCACTGACCACCAGGGGGCAGCTCCTGCGTTGAGCGTCTGCCTCCTGGTGGTCAGTGCACATCATAGTGACTGGTCGTTCAGCCATTTGGTAGATTTGCATATTAGCCTTTTATTATATAGGATTATTATATAGGACAGTGGTCGGCAAACCGTGGCTCGTGAGCCACATGCGGCTCTTTGGCCCCTTGAGTGTTCTAATGCCACTTCTTCAAAATAGACTTGCCCATGCCAAAAACCGACTTCTGCGCATGGGCCACGAAGTTTCAATTGCACGCCCGCATGTGGTATTTTGTGGAAGAGCCACACTCAAGGGGCCAAAGAGCCGCATGTGGCTCGCGAGCCGCAGTTTGCTGACCACTGGTTTATGTGAAGAGATATGGCCCATTATAGTATAAAACAGGTTATAAAATATGTAGTAAGTACCGAATGATCCAGTTTTTCTAAAATAATATTCAAAGGACAAATATAGTAAACTGTTAACAGTGATTGCCTCTGGAATTTTATATATTCTTTTGATTGCTTGTATTTTCTGAGATTTATAAGGAATATGTTTTGCTTTTGTAATAAAAAAAAAAAAGAGGGAGACATCATGGGTTTGTGTCTGGGGATGGAAGGTCCTGTGAAGAGAAAAACTAAAGATGGAAGCATACAGTTTGCCTTCTTATAAGTCATGAGTAACTGTAGTAATTTGCTCAATTTTGCTGTCCAAACTCGAGTCCAGTCCCATGACTAAGCCAGGTGAGGCAGGGGAGGCAGAGCCTTGCTTGTTGCCTTGGGGGCCTGGCTACAAGTCAAGAACTAGAGTTAGTTGATTTCCATAACATTCTGTCTCTTTAGGGATTTTGATGATTTTCAGCTACAAGGGAAAATCAAAATAGGGCTGAGGTGGAAAGCACCTATTGAAGGCAACACAACGGAAGAAAATGTAAGATATGAGGGAAAGCTAGCAGTTACAGGCCAGTCTAAAAAGATAAACTGCGCTGCCACTTCTTCTAAAGCCTTTTCATGAATATTGTTGAATTGGCACAATCCAGTTTTGAGAAACAGGACCTTGTGATTGTCACAAGTTATTCAAGCAATTAGAAACCAGGAAATGTACTCTGATGTAAACCAGTTCATGAGTCACCGTTAAACAAGTACAGTAATGAAGCTTTCAGATCCAGTGCTGTTCTTGTATCAGATGACTTCCCAGATAATTGAAATATTTTCCAAAATTTGTTTTATTTACCTTGATTTAAGTTAAAAATGAGTTGCATGTCCTAACAAAATTATTTTTTATTCCATCGTTTAGCAGATGTAAGAGTAAATCAGATTTTTAATTATGTGTATAGTACTAATAAAAGAGAACATTAGCATTTTTAATTGTAAGTCAGGTAACCAAAGGGAAAAAATAATTTACTGGTTATAGTAAGATGAGCCCTCCTGAAAACAAGCTAGACTAGGGCATAGCCCTGAGCTATGAAGGTACATAGATACCTTCTCCCCTCTCCTCCCTTTTCCTTCTCCCTCCACTCCTCCCTCTCTCCTCCCCTTCCTCCTTACCTCTCACTCCTCCTTCCACTCTCTCCTTTTTTCCTTCTTTCTACAAAGAAAACACCTGCCCTGTGCCAGCACTTTTCTAGTCATTGGAGTTATAACAATGGACAAAACAGATAAAAACTGCTTGCATGGATTTATATTCTATTAGCTATAAACCATATACAGATAAATTTATATAAATATTATATTAAGTGCTATGAAGAAAAATAAAGGATGGCAAAGGATAGATTACACTGGAGTAATCTGGCAGAACTACTTTGTGAATATTCATTTTGTGTTCTTGCATAGTAATGGCGAGAAAGTTATTAACATAAATGTAGCAGCTATAATAATTACACATTTATTTTGCTCGTAAACGTGAAAGAAGACTTTCCTATACTATTGGCAGATAAATGTTCACATTTTTTTCTAGTATTTTAAAAAAGAAATATGTTTGTCTTTACCTGAAAATTTTGGATGGTTCATTGTGAAGGATATTACTTTATTGTTTTCTAAGATGTTAACTAATGATTCTTCTACTTGTTTTTACTGACTTGAAATGGAAAGTTTGTTACCTACTATATTTTTATACTATGGTTAATTTATGGACTTATTTTAGTTATTGTATTAACCTTACTTTAAGTGGCATCTATTTACAAATCCTATATAATAAAACCCTAATATGCAAATCGACTGAATGACAGAATGACCGGTCTCTATGATGCGCACTGACCACCAGGGGGCAGATGCTCAACGCAGGAGCTGCCCCCTGGTGGTCATGCGCTCCCATAGGGGAGCGCCACTCAGCCAGAAGCCGGGCTCATGGCTGTCAAGCACAATGGCAGTGGCGGGAGCCTCTCCCACCTCCACTGCAGGTGGGCGGTAAGGAGTGAGGGGTCCCAGACTGCTAGAACCCCAGATTGTGAGAGGAATGTCTAACTGCCAGGGGGATCGGGCCCAAGCCGGCAGGCAGACATCCCCTAAGGGGTCCCAGACTGTGAGAGGGCGCAGGCTGGGCTGAGGGACTACCCCCCCTCCGAGTGCATGAATTTTGTGCACCAGGCCTCTAGTAAATTATAATTTATACTAAATAATTACATTTGAAAAGTTTATTCTATGACTTAAACTTTTGCTAAATTGGCAGTTAATTTGACTTGATGAAGTTTTATTGTTATTTAGAAAACCAAATTATGTAAACAGTGATTTATATTACAAAGATATGTTGGAACAAGATAGAGCCTGAAAGCAAGTGGTGATAGAAGTACACTTCTTCTGTATGGCCATTAAAATGTAATTTGAATTTTATATGTTCTCTATTCTTCATAGGCAGAATTCAAAATATTGCTTTTAATAAAGAACCAAGCATTTGGGGAGTATTCTTTTTTTTTTTTTAACCTCACCCAAGGATATGTCTTTATTGCTTTTAGAGAGAGAGAGAGGAAGGGGGTGGGGGTGAGGAGAGAAAAACATTGATGTAAGAGAAAAACATTGATTGATTGCCTCCTGTACATACCCTGACTGGGGATCGAACCTGCAACATATGTATGTGCCCTGACCAGGAATCAAAACCACAACCTTTTTGTGTACAGGATGATGTTCCAACCAGGGCTGGGGAGTATTCTTTTATTTTTATTTACTTATTTTTTAATTTTAGAAGATGATATAATATCAAATGTTAGAGAAGTATTTCAAAAGTTGATAGAAGATAGTAATAGTATATAAATTAACATGACAAAATTATTTTACCTAAAACATCATTCACAACTATAGAAATGACTGTTGCATAGCTATCAAAATAGTTTTTTAGATCTTTTGATGGGGAGTATTCTTGAAGGAATTATTGCTTCTAACATAATTTGAAAGGAATTTTAGGTTTGAGGTATCTTATAATCATTGTACCATTTCTAATTTAGTTTAAAAAGTAAATGTGGAAGAGAACCAAGATGGTGGCATAGGTAAACACCTGCACTTGCTGCCTCTCACAACCACATCAAAACCAACAACTAAAAGACAAAACAACTATCATCCAGAATCACGGGAAAGCTGGCTGAGTGGAAGTTCTACAACTAGAAGGAAAGAGAAAAGTGCATTGAGACTGGTAGGAGGTGCGGAGGCGCGGAACAGGCTGGAAACCGGGTGTGCTGTTTTTTGTTGTTGTTTTCAATTGGGAGGGAGATACAAGCTCCCAATTGCTCTGAACTCCAGTTCTGGGCGAGACTCTGGGGACCCAGACTCATATGGGGAGAAACTGGACTGTCTGGCATCAGGCCAGAGCGCAGGGCAGCTTTCTCTCAGAGGTGCTCACAGTGATCATTGTTCCTGCGCGGGGGCACAGGACACAAAGATGCAGTGACCTCTCCAGTACAGGGCTGACTGGCAGCCATTGCTGTTGGCTCCGCCCTAGTGATTCCCTGAGACCCCGCCCCACCCAATTTACAACCCCACCCAAGCTGTGCGCAGCAGCTTTTGCATATGACTGGCCTGTCCTTTCTCAGCCTAAAACCTGTCAAACTGCAGCTGGGTCAGAGAGCCCCAAAGCTTCCAAAAGTAGGCCCAAGGCCCGGCAGCAGCAGTCTGCCTTGCTTCACAGCTGGGCCTCATCTGGGCACTTTCAAACCCCATACAAAGAGGAGGAATCTGCAGATCTCTCTGTAGCTCCTGCTGGGTAGCTTCAGGCAGTGGCTGACTTTGCACCTCCTTGGAGATCCAAGAGCCAGTGTACCCAGTGGTCGGTGTCAGACTATACCAGATTACAACTCTTCACATCCATAAGTGACACACTCAAGGGGCAGACTCAGTGAACACCAAAGCCCCACTGAAGCAAGTCCTTCCCCATAAGGGTGTCTCCTGCATAGCAGTTCTTCCATTGTAGATACAGCTGGTCCTCACACCCAATTAGCCTGGAGGTCAATTCTTCCCAGTGATACCAACAATAATCAAGGCTTAACTATAAGACTGTGCACACAGCCCACAAAGGGGTGCTCCAAGAGTGTCCACCTCAGGTGATTGGGGAGGCTGAGCCACTGGGCCCTATAGGACACCTACCACACAAGTCCACTCTATCAACTCAGGGAAGCAGCCAAAATGCAGAGACAAAGAAACATGTCACAAATGAAAGAAATTGAGGAAAGCAAACTACTGGATATAGAGTTCAAAACCACAGTTATAAGGTTACTCAAGAATCTTCTAGAAACCTCCGAGGAACTTAGTGAGATCTTTAAGGATCTTAGTGAGAATGCCAAAAAAAAAATGGAAAAGGACCAGTCAGAAATTAAGCATACACTGACTGAAATAAAGAATAATATACAGAGGTTCAACAGTAAACTAGAGGATCCCAAGAATCAAGTCAAAGATTTGAAATACGAGGAAGCAAAAAACACCCAACCGGAAGAGCAAAAAGAAAAAAGAATCCCTAGCCAGTTTGGCTCAGTGGATAGAGTGTCGGCCTGCAGACTGAAGGGTCCCGGGTTCGATTCCGGTCAAGGGCATATGCCCGGGTTGTGGGCTCGGTCCCCAGTGGGGTGTGTGCAGGAGGCAGCCTGTCAATGATTCTGTCATCATTGATGTTTTTATACCTCCTTCTCCATTCCTCTCTGAAATAAATAAAAAATATATTAAAAAAAAGAATCCAAAAATATGAAGATAGTGTAAGGAGCCTCTGGGACAACTTCAAGCATACCAACATCCGAATTATGGGGGTGCCAGAAGAAGAGAGAGAGCAAGATATTAAAAACCTATTTGAAGAAATAATGACAGAAAACTTCCCCCACCTGGTGAAAGAAATAGACTTACAAGTCCAGGAAGCGCAGAGAACTCCAAACAAGAGGAATCCAAAGAGGACCACACCAAGACACATCATAAGTAAAATGCCAAGGGCAAAAGACAAAGAGAGAATCTTACAAGCAGCAAGAGAAAAACAGTCAGTTACCTACAAGGGAGTACCCATACAACTGTCAGCTGATTTCTCAACAGAAACTATGCAGGCCAGACGGGAGTGGCAAGAAATATTCAAAGTGATGAATAGCAAGAACCTACAACCAAGATTACTCTACCCAACAAAGCTATCATTCAGAATTGAAGGTCAGATAAAGAGCTTCACAGACAAGAAAAAGCTAAAGGAGTTCATCACCACCAAATAAGTATTATATGAAATGCTGAAGGGTATTCTTTAAGAAGAGGAAGAAGAAGAAAAAGGTAAAGATAAAAAGTTATGAACAAAGTGACAACAAATACACATCTATCTAAAAATCAAATGAATAAAAAATCTGATGAACAGAATAAACTGGTGAATGTAATAGAATCAGGGGCATAAAAAGGGAGCGGACTGACAATTCTCAGGAGGAAGGGGGTTTTGGGGGTGCGGGAAAAGATTGGACAAAAATCTTACACCTATGGATGAGGACAGTGGGGGGGGTGAGGGCATGGGGTGGAGGGGGGCTATGGGGGGAAAAAGGAACATTTGTAATAATCTGAACAATAAAGATTAAAAAAAAAAGTTAATGTGTATTTAGGAAGATATAATTATACCAAATGAATATAAGAAAAATATGTTAGGAGCAAATGATATACATATTACTTTGTTTTCTTATTTAATGTCATATATTTAAAAAACTTTAAATGTCAAAGATAATATATACCCTTTAGTTTGGTGACTCAAACTAATCTCTAGTGTAAAAATCCAAAGTATGTGAAATCTCTGCCGCCTCTGCACTGCATCGCTGGCCAGTACAGTCCTGGCTGACTTCTCACCCACATCTCCACTCCAGTGTTGTTCAGTCCCTCACTGGATGTGAGTGGATGGCGGTCAGCTGGGGGCAGGAAAGGGGCCTACACATTGAGCTATGCAGTCATGTGGTCATCTGTGCCATTTGAGTCCGCTCTTCTTTCCCCAGCCTGCATGTTTAATGATGCCCTCTAGAAAGTGGACCAAAGAAATTAGGCAACCATTTCAGACAGGTGGGCTGATTTTAAAAAAAATTAGTAGAGACCATACTTACTCTGCTTTTTGAATACTCTTAGTGCAAGAAGAAGCTAGGTGTTGAAGTTAGTATTTAATTCTCAGCATATTATTATGTGCAGTTTTCTTTTCTTCTTGCCAAACATTCCTTAAAGCTGTTAAATTATTGGAGGCCCTGAGATGAAACCATTAATTTGGCAAATGTTCAAAAGTACCAGGCACAGATACAGAAATAATCATATAGTTTCCCCTTAGTTTTGGCACCAGTTGGACATAGGAAAGCTGTTCTGGCTCTTACCTGTTTGGGTGAGTCTTCAAGGTCTATCTATCGGGGTTGAAACAGTACCAGCTCACCCCCTCTCCCACCACAGATATCTCTTACCTGTGGTGATGCCTGATTCATTGGGATTTCAGACCTGTCAGCTTCTTCAGTTGTCCTTCAGGCTTGCTCCGATACACAGGCTCAGAAAAGAGGGAATGGCGACATGGGTAGGCTCTCTTCAAGTTGGCAGATGTAAATAAGCCAGATGGTTGAGTAGCAAAAATGAAATGTTGACTAAAAGCTTTGAGATAAGAGATGATTAAAATGGCGCACTTTGGTTATGTAAAGGAACAAAGGAAGAAAGAAAGGAAGGGATTTGTCAAGAGGTGTTATTGGCCAGAAAAAAGTAGTGGGGTGATGAAGATTGTAGCAGGTTTTTGGGTCACTCATTCTTACAGGTGGAGGAGGAAACAGGAGAAGGGGGTTAACAGGGCCGTGAATTGCTGCAAATATGGTATCAACATATCTACATTGATCTTTTTAAAGAATCTATACTAATAAAAGCCTAGGTGGTCATCATGCCCTCATGCTGTCACAATCCATCACCAGAGTGGGCTGGGCTTGACGCTGCATGTGCAGTGCGGGGGCGGGTCCCAGAGGCTGCTCCCTGCGGCTTCCACCGGGGGTCCAGCGGCCCCACACAGGCCACAGAGGCAGGACGCCTGGCTCTGGCCTACCTCTTTGGGGCAATCCATTGAGGAGCCCTGTATGGGTGGGTGGGGCCTACCTCTTTGGGGTGATCGATCCCGGGGCTCCTGCACTGTGAGATGGCACAGGCCAGGCTGGGGGACCTCCCCCTCCCCCGAGTGCATGAATTTTGTGCACCGGGCCACTAGTATGTAATAAGTTGATGTAAAGTAAATGACACGCCTTGCCTATGGCTCAGTGGTTGAGTGTCGGTCATGGTTCAATTCCTGGTCAGGGCACATACGCGGATTACAGGCTTGATCCCCAGTAGGGGGTGTGCAGGAGGCAGCTGATCATGATTCTCTGTCATCATTGATGTTTCTCTCTTTCCCTTTCTCTGAAATCAATAAAAACATATATGTTTTTAAAAAAGTAAACGACAAAAGTCAGATCTCCTAACTGTATATTTTGTGTTATTTGACACAATCATTTTAAATATTAAAGTGTGTGAGCAAAAGTGTTTTTAAATTAAGTCCAGTGCCAGAGTCATTTACAATATGTAGATTTTGATCCACAGATTTCTCCTTCTAATGAAATTTCACAGTGAATATCTGACATGGGTAATAACTCAAATTACAATTACTTATGTGATTTTCACTGTCAGGATATTTTTTATTCCAATTTTAACTTCGTAGGAAAACCCTCCTCCAAAGTTTCTGTATAAAAAGGTTTAAATACTCAACATGGCCAGATTGATATTTATATTTCATTATTCCTACCATATTTAAAAGAAAATTGGAAGTAGTATGGTGAAAGAGAAAAATGAAATGTCTGTGAAATGAAAAAGGAAAATAAGTGTAGGAAATAAGTGTAGCAACTGTTTTAAGAGTTGGTGATAAGTTTTTAAGAAGAAGGCAGAGGGGAAAATCATTGTTTTGGCTTTTTGGAGCAGATGAAACAAGAGCAGTTTATAGTCTTTTAAAAATATACATATACGTTTTTTTTAATTGATTTCAGAGAGGAAGGGAGAGTGAGAGTGAGATAGAAATATCAGTGATGAGAGAGAATCATTGGCTTCCTCCTGCACGCCTCCTTCTGGGGATGGAGCCCACAACCTGGGCATGTGCCCTGACCCAATCGAACCTTGAACTCATAGGTCAATGTTTAACCACTGAGCAACACCAGCCGGGCTCTAGTCTTCTTTCCTGACTTTTATATTGCCCTTCATTTCTGTTTGCTTTCACTAAAAGATGAGTAAAATTGGGCTTCCTTTTTTCTAACTATATGGCTTTACTAGAAAGCTCCTTGTTCATACGTAGTCTGACTGGACTGCATGTCTGCCCTTGACAACCCAGAGTGCTCAGGAACAGGAGACGATCTGATAATGTATCTCTTGAGTGGGTCATTGTGTAGTTCCTACAATTGGCTCCTTGTAAAGCCGGTTTAGTACATCAGCATTGCTTTGTGAGCCCAGTTTGTATAATTGGTGCAGTGTGTCCTCCAAACTCCCTCCTTTTTTTTTCTTGTGGCAAATAGGTCAAGGTGAGTGGGATAAATGGACTCACTGGAGTGCATGGGGCACATATTAAAGAGCAGTTTCTACAGTGTCAGGAGTGGCATACTCACATATTTCTGACACTTCCACAAAAGTCTGTCCGCAGTACTTCCACAGAGCTTTGTAATATCTCTAATATTTCCCTCACCCTGTTGTACTTTCTGTTACTCTGCTTGACTGTAAGCACTTTCAGGGCAAGGGCTGGTTCTCATTTATCTTTGTATCTATATTTCAGTGTCTCGTACAAAGCAGGCATTTGATAAAGGTTAGTCGGTTTTAAAACACAGACACAACTATAGAAGTCTACCATTTCCCCGACCCTGTAATGGGTGAGTTACATGTATACTTTTCTTTTCATAGTACTTGGCCATATGGAAAAAGTTCTAATCTAATTTGGATTGTTTATACTAACTTTAATAATAGGAGGAATGGTTAGAAAATAAATGTAAGCAAAAAAGAAAAGCCACCCGTAACCCTCTTTCCCCCAGCAGTAATTGCATTTAGCATTTTGTGATTTTTATCTTTTTTCCTATGTACATGTATATATTTTTCATAAGTTGTATCACGTGAACATGTGTAATCTAATCTAATTTTCAGTGTAGTCATAGATGCTCAATAGGTATTTGTTTTAATGAATATTTTTCATGTTTTCAAATATACTATAAAATTTTTATGGTTACCTAATATTCTATTATATGGATATACTATAATTTATTTAACCAGTCATTTATTGCTTAATGGTTAGGCTGCTTATTCATTTAAAGGAATGTTTGATCATGCACACTTCTCTGGTTTCATTCCTTTCCCCTTCCACTCTTTACTTTAGTTAAATTAATCCACTTTTAAGGCTTTGAAAGCCTCATCTTTTACGTCCAGATATTTGCAATGCTGTTCCTTCTGCTCATAACACACTTCCCACTTTGCCTAGCTAATACCCTATGTTCAGCCATTTCTTCTTCTTGGAAGTTTCCCCAGACTGGATTAGTTGTCTCTCCAAAGTGCTTCAAAGGTGGCATTTTGTACTTACTCCTAGAAGCACTCAGTCTGCTGTATTTTAATTGCATGCTTTCTAGACTATAAACACCTTCAGGAAAGGAGCTATGCCTTATTTCCTGTTGCATTTCCCAGCCCTTAAGTGCAGTGCCAGGTATATAGCAGGAACTTAGTAAATATATTTTTGAATGAATGAATACATGAAGGATCCCCCAGTTTCCAATGTGTATCATTAAGTGGTGATCTTCAACAGTCTCATATTTTTTATTTATCAGATAAGCGTGTCTTTTATTTATAAAGTGCTTTATAGTATACAAAATATTTTCAAAACTATTACATCATATTGTTAAACTTTGACTAACTTTTAGTATTATGCATTATAAAATGAATTGATTTGTTTAAATTCTTAATATATTAGTCTTGTCTTTATTGGTATTTAAATGAAAATGTTAGTAATTCTCATATCTTATCTAAGTTGAGAATTTGTTTTCTAAGCAAATAGACTATATTTTAACCCTATCTTAAGTTATGATTAACTATTAACTCTGATGAGTGTTTTGTAATTATGGTTAAATTGATTTAAAACTATAGCATAAAGCTAAAGGCCATTATTATTATTATTATTATTATTATTATTATTATTTTGTGGCTAATGATTCATAATAATCAGGCTTTGATCAGGTACCAGAAGAGTAGTCATACAGCAGATACTTGATTGGACAGGGATCAGAGAACCTAATAATAACTTCAAAAATAAAAGCACTTGATTAGGTTCAGAAAATAGAATTGAATTCTTCACAGTTCTCTATATTGTCATTAAGTGACAATTATCCTTTCTTTTCCTTCTTCGTTCATCTTACAGCAGTGATTCCCACGTGGACATGCACACCTTTGGGGGTAGAGGGGGTGGTGCCCGAGTCTCTGAGGAGCTTTTTCAGCCCCTTTAACCCTCTCCCTATATTGGCAATTATATCGCCATCTGTGATGAATGATGATCAGGTGTGTGAAGATAGAAACAGGCTGGGAACCACTCCCTTTCAAGATAACCAACTGGAACTCCTCCCTCAGAAAAAGCCATACATAGTGTTAGAGTAGACGGGACGCTGGATATTGCAGTCTGCCACTGATTGATTAGTTGTGTGAATTTAGGCAGATCATTTCATCTCTTCACCTTTAGCTTCCTTTCAGTAAAACAAAAGGATTGGATTAGATGATCTGTAAACTCACTTTTAGAAATGATCTGATTTTTCTGATGATCAAATATACAAAAATAATCTTACTCTTGAAAGAAGAAATATATGTGAATGAAAAATGGGATTATTTCTTTGTGTAAAATGTGATGGCACTGGTTTAACAGATTATAAGTATTATTATACATTTAAAGAGCTCTTTAAATGAATCTTCAGAAAGTAATTGCAAATTGCTGACAGTTCTTCATTATCTCAGAAAAAGAACATTCCTGGTGATTTCTTTTATCTTTACTCAAGCTCTTGAATCTAGGACAGTGATCTCATCTGGCCTGATTGTCTTAAATATCATCTCTGTGCTGACGACTTGATACCTGAAAACTGCATTGCTCCTCTGAAATTGCTGGCCAGTTTACCAGTCCTCTGAGATATCAAATGGGCATCTCAAACTTAATCTGCCTAAACAGAATTCCTGATTTCCCTCCAAACCTGCTATTCTTTAAGTCTTCCATATTTGATCAAGACAGAAACTTTGGAGTTTCTTTGGTTACTAATACTTAACCATCCATCTATTGGCAAATGCTTTTTGTTTTACTTCCCGAATATAACCAAACACTGCCCACTTCTCACCAGCACTCCTTCCTACTGCCCTATTCCACTAGAGTCTATTTTCAGTCAAGAGCCAGAAGCATTCATTTTTAGTTATAAATTATGTCATTGTCACTCCTCTACTCAGAACCTTCAGTGGCTCCCCATTCCCCTTAGCATAAAAGTCCAACAGTCAATGAAGTTTTGTATGACCTGGCACTTCATTACTTCTCATTTCATACTTTCTCTCTTATTCACTTTTCTTCAGACACACTGGTCACCTTGCTATTGACAGAATATTCCAGGCACACTCCCTCCTCAGAATCTTTGCATCGGCTGTTCTTCTGCCTGAAACTAACTCCCCAGATATTCACAGAACTGCTCTCACCTCCTTCCAGTTGCTTCTATGTTAACTATTTGGTGTAAGGTCTAAACTGACTTTTCTATTTAAAATTGCATGCTACTACTACCACCACTCTGCACTTTACACTTTCCTTTCCTCCATAGCATGTAGCACCATCTAATAATACTGAAATTTATTAATCATGTTTATTGTCTGTCTCTCTTCTAAAATGTCAGCTTTGGAGGGCAGGGATTTGTTTCGTTTTGGTTCACTGCTGTATCTGCAGAATCTCTTTTCTCATCTGTAAAAATAAAGGGGATAATAAATGGTTATATATTGTTTATAGATATAATTTTGGCTAAGTACTCCTTAGTGAGTTTATATTAAGGCTGAAGAAGTCATGAGTTGCATAACTCATTTCACAAACTACAAGCAGTAACATATGCATATAGGAGGGCGGGACTCAAGAAAAGGTGGCCCTCTGGCCTGTCTGGCCAGGAAGCAGCAGCACTCCTGCCCACCTGTGCTGAGAATGACTTCCTCTGGGAATCCTCATGCTTTCTTTTCTCACTGCTACTTTTCATGGCTGGTTCTTAAGACCTGCACAGCACTGATGCTGCTGTTCTCTCTGCTCGGGGCTCAAAGGGTTAGAGGGGGTGCATGGGGCCCAGACCACTTTTGCAGTGTACTTCCATTTAAGGAACAGTTTATAACTTTTTTTATTGAAAAAAATTAATTCCTAATTTCCAGGCTTCATCAAAGGGAACTCTGGAACATAACCCATTCAGAAGTTATGAGATATGCCTTTTAAAATGGCATTTCAGTTGCCACATGTTACTGAAAGAGGAAAAATGTTACCAGAAGAGGCAAGATTAAAATATCCTCAGAACTCAACTAGTCCTGAAAGTATATTTATTATGTATTTAAGCCTTTAAAGATTGCAAATCTCTGTTATTTATTCATACAAATTTGCTTTATGAAGATAAAATGTCTATGAGGACAATGGAAAAGTACATATTTTGATAACCTAATATCATAGTGACATGAAAGTACTCTATGTGTAGCAAAACATAATTTAATCCTTAAAAATATTGGTCCCTGCTTCCCTGTTTTGACAGGTAAAAGTGAATGTTGAGGGTGGTGGCTATGACTGGAGTAGAACCAGAAGGAACTGGCAGTTGGTTATTAGCGGCTGTCCTTGCCTTGACTCTTCTCAGGTTGTACTTTCTTGTTTGTTTGTGTGTGTTTTTTCAGTTTAGCACAGAAGCCTTCGCTTCAGAAATTATGAGGTGAACTCCTCAGAATGAGCTAGTTTTACATAAGAGCAATTCAGTAGCACCTGGGGCTGAGAGAAACATTCTATGTACTGTGGAAATTTTTGTGCCTTTTCTGTCCTGTGTGCCTGTTTGAAGAAAGGTTGTAGAAAGAGTAGGTCTGCCTTCTCTACTGAAACCCCAGAAGGGCAAGTTGCCATTGGACGTCCTCCCTCAGTACCCCACTAGTGTGCTCTGTGGTCACGAGTGTCTTCCTTCTTCACTTTCTGTTCCTGGCTTTAACTGTGTTGCCTTTGACTCTGTGTGAATAGAGCTGTGCATTGGTTAAGTTCATAGGTTTTGAGGCAGACCTGGTTTGAGTTCTGGCTCCATTGTTTACTTAATTATTTTCTTAATCTCAACTTGTTTATCTCTAGAATTGGGAGGGGATAATATGCAGAGTACCTCCATAATAGTACTATGATGAGAATTAAATAAGATAATGCATAAAAATGTTTAGCACAGGCCCTTACACATGTAAATAAGCTCAATAGATGTTAGCTATTACTATAAAATCTACTTTAAGCTGCATTTCTTTTATTCACTTTTTTTTTTTTAAGCAGGCTTAATTCACTTTATTTTTCTTGCATAAAATTATTTGGTGGCCACAGCTGGAGCTTGGGTCCTCTGCACAGAAACTCTGGTGTGGGTCTTTACAAGATCGTCAGTGAATTCCTAATAGGGAGACTTGGTGAACACAGTCTCTGTCCAGAGATCTGGGGTGAGATAGCTGTAGGTCTTAGAGATGGCATCAAAGGTGGCCTTGGCGAAGTTGCCCAGGGTGGCAGTGCAGCCCCTGGCCAAGGTATAGCAGTCATCAATACCAGCCATCATCAGCAACTTCTTAGGCACAGGGGCCGAGACAATGCCCGAACACCTGGGGCAGGGATGAGGCGCACCAGTACAGAGCCACAGCGGCCAGTCACCCTGCAAGGAACGGGTGTGGGGTTTGCCGAGCTGGTTTCCCCAGTAGCCTTGCTGCACAGGGACAATAGAGAGCTTGGCCGGGATGATGGCTCCACAGAATGCAGTGGCTACTTCCTTTGAGCACTTAACACCCAGACCAACAGGTCCATTGTAGTCCCCAATGGCAACAAATGCCTTGAACCAGATCCTCTGACCAGCACATGTCTGCTTTTGCACGGGCATAATCTTCAAGACCTGATCCTTGAGGGATGTCCCCAAGAAAAAGTCAGTGATCTCTGATTCCTTGATGGGCAAGGAGAATAGACAGATCTCCTCTAGGGATTTGATCTTCATGTCCTTGACGAGGCGGCCTAGCTTGGTGACAGGGATCCACTCCTTGTCCTTGTCCTTGTCCTTGCCTTCACGAGCTCCGCTGCCTCGGCCCCTGCCCCAACCCCGGCCATGACCCAGGCCCCGGATGCCACTGCCAAATTGCCACAACCTCCTATTCTGGGCGGCCCCTGGGGCCTCTCGGCCCTCCCACAGCACTGGCATCAACCGCCATTTGGTGTTTCGTCGGAAAAGAACTATTCACTCTCAACAAAATATTAATAATATACATGAATAACTATCCATACCCTTTGCTGGGTGCCAAGAATACAACAGTGACCTAAACAGATGTGGCCTCGACCACACTGAGTCCAGGGAGATTTTTGTGCCTTGGAACTTGTCAATTAGTAGAAGAAAACTTTTTGACTCCGTCTAAAGCAGAAAAATTTAAATTGAAGCAGGGATGAAGTTTTAAATTAAAAGCTTAATAAAAGACTGAAGTTTAAAAAATAAAAGACTTAGAAAAATCAGTGTACTTTTGCAGCGTTTTGAATAGAAGTGCTTCTACAAGATTTAGATTGCCTGTAAGGACAATTAGTAGGTCAGCACTGTACAAGTAAGAAAGGGAGTAGAAAGAAATAAGGTCTGTGAAGTAGACTGGAGCAAGTCCATGGAGGTTTTTTTAAAAAAAGTGAAACAAGGAAAGCAATTGTGAACTGAAAAGTGAAGTCAGTAATTTTCCAGCACAAAAGTCATAACCTCTGGTGCAGAATCAGAATTTAAGAACTAGTTTGAAAGAGGCAGGATTTGGTTTAGAAATAAAAACTTCTATGTGATAGTTATATTCATATTTTGGTAACTTGTTTGTTTTAATATCAATAAATAATATGTCAGAATATGCTATTAACTATAAGTAGTACATTTTATATATTGTAATAACACATTTTAAATATATTTTTTACTATAGTGAACAGATTATGTTGATATATTTATTTACTTGGAAAAATCTTACTGCAAAATTTTTTTATATAATCTTATCTATTAAAATTAGGCAATTTTAGAAACAAATGAATATCAATCAACTGATGAATGGGTGAATAGAATGTGTTACATTCATGCAATATAATGTTATTTGGCAATAAAAAGAATTGTAGTACAATATGGTTGGAGTATGTAATGAGCAATGCTAAGTGATAGAAGCAGGTCACAAAAGATCACATACTATATAATTCAATTTATATGAAACATCCAGAATAGGTAAATTTATAGAGACAGAAAGTAGATAATGGTTGTATACTAGTCGGGGAGAGAATGGGGTTAGGGAAAAATGGGGAGTGACTGCTAATAGCAATGGGGTTTCTTTTGGGGTGATGAAAATGTTCTAAAATTTGTTGTGGTCATGATTGCATAACTCTAAATATACTAAAAACCATTGAATTGTACAGTTTTTTCCTTTAAGATTTTTAAAAATTGATTTTTGGGGAGAGAGAGAGAGCGTGGGAATGAGAGCAAAACATCAATTGGCTGCCGCCTGCATACCCCCTACTGGGGGATTGAGCACACAATTCGGACATGTGCCCTGACTGGAAATTGAAATGTAACCTTTTGGTTCATGGGTTGATGCTCAACCACTAAGCATCGTTTTGTTTTAGGTATATTTATGGTGAACAATATGTTGCTAGATTATTTCTTTTTAATCTCATCGAAGAGTCTTTTTAAAAAATTTATCTTTATTGTTGAATGTATTTTTAACAATACATTTTTTAATTAAATTTTTTTAAAATTAATTGCAGAGAGGAAGGGAGAGGGAGAGAGACAGAAACATTAATGATGGTAGAGAATTATAGATCGGCTGCCTCCTGCATCCCACTGGGGATCGAGCCCTCAACCTGGGAATTGAACTGTGACCTCCTGGTTCATACGCTCAAACCACTGAGCAACATGGGCTAGGCCCCTCTCGCTTTTTTGTCCCATTGACCCCCTCCACTCCACACCAACCCCTCCCAGGCCTTCACTTACACTGTTGTCTGTGTCCAGGGACTATGCATCTATGCATATAAGTTTCCCAGTTCATCTCTTTTTTTGACTGGCTTATTTTGCTTAGCGTAATACTTTCCAGGTCCCTCTATGCTGTGTCAAAGGATAAGAGATTCTCCTTTTTTACAGCTGCATAGTATTCCGTGGTGTAAATATACCACAGCTTTTTTTATCCACTTGTCTACTGAGGGCACTTGGGCTATTTCCAGATCTTAATTGTAAATTGTGCTGCTAATGAACATAGGGGTGCATGAATTCTTTCTGATTGGTGTTTCAGGTTTCTTAGGATATAGTCCTAGAAGTGGGATCACTGGGTCAAAAGACAGTTCCATTTTTAATTTTTTGAGAAAACTCCATACTGTTTTCCATAGTGACTGTACCAGTATGCATTCCCACCAGCAGTGTATTAGGGTTCCCTTTTCTCCACATCCTCACTAGCACTTGTAATTTGTTGATGATAACCATTCTGTCAGGTGTGAGGTGATACCTCATTGTTGTTTTAATTTGCATCTCTGATGATAGTGACTTCAAGCATCCTATATAATAAAAGCCTAATATGCTAAATATCCAGTCGTCTGGTCGGCCATTCAACCAATCAAAGCATAATATGCTAATGAAATGCTAAGGCCGCTCAACTGCTCACTATGATGTGCACTGACCACCAGGGGGCAGATGCTTCACTCGGTAGGTTAACTTGCTGCTGGGGTCCGGCTGATCGGGACTGAGCGAGATGGGCCAGACACGCCCTGGAGCCCTCCCCGGCTGGCCAACCTCCCATGTCTCTCCCCGGACCTGATTGTGCACTGGTGGGGTTTGCCTGCACCCTCTCGCAATCCAGGACCACTTAGGGGATGTCAGAGAGCCGGTTTTGGCCCAATGGTGGAACAACCGGTTGCCATGATGTGCACTGACCACCAGGGGGCAGATGCTCAATGCAGGAGCTTCCCCCTGGTGGTCAGTGCGCTCCCACAGGGGGAGCGCCACTCCGCCAGAAGCTGGGCTCATGACTGGTGAGTGCAGTAGTGGTGGCGGGAGCCTCTCTCACTTCCGCAGCAGCACTAAGGATTTTCGACTGCTGGCTTAGGCCCACTCCCCATGGGGTGCGGGCCTAAGCCGGCAGTCAGACATCCCCCAAGGGCTCCTGGACTGCAAGAGGGTGCAGGCCGGGCTGAGGGACCCCCACCCCCGAGTGCATGAATTTCGTGCACTGGGCCCCTAGTCTATGTAATAAAAATCCAGTGGTCATGACACCGTAACGACCAAAGACTGGTCAACAGAAGGCTGCGTGCACGGCGAGGCGTGTGCGGGCAGGCAGGGCCGCGCGATTTCGCGCGCTGGGCTTCTAGTTTTTTCATATGTCTCTTGGCCTTCTGTATATCTGCTTTGAAGAAGTGTTTATTTAGGTCCTTTGCCCACTTTTTAAATTGGATTGTCTGTCTTCCTTTTGTTGAGATGTGTGAGTTCTTTATATATTTTGGATATTAACTCCTTATCAGATGTATCATTGGCAAATATGTTCTCCCATACATTGGGTTCCCTTTTTATTTTGATGATGGTTTCTTTTGCTGTGCAGAAGCTTTTTAATTTGATGTAGTACCATTTGTTTATTTTTTGCTTTCTATTGCCCTAGCAGATGTATTGGCGAGAATTGTGCAACCTGAAATGTTTGAGGTTTTGCTACCTATGGTTTCTTCTAGGATTTTTATGGTTTCATAACTTACATTTAAATCTTTTACACATTTTGAGTTTATTTTTGTCTATGGTGTAAATTGGTGTCTAGTTTCATCTTTTTGCATGTTGCTGTCCAATTTTCTCAGCACCATTTATTGAAGAGACTGTCTTTAATCCATTGTATGTTCTTGCCTCCTTTGTCAAATATTAATTGACCATAATGGTGTGGATCTATTTTTGGGTTCTCTGTTCTGTTCCATTAATCTATATGCCTGTTCTTGTGCCAGTACCAAGCTATTTATTTTGATTACAGTAGCTTTATAGTATAACTACAGTTATGTGGTATAAAGTTATCTGCTATTGTGATCCCTCCAACTTTGTTCTTTTTTCTCAAGATTGCTGTGGCTATTTGGGGACTTTTTTGTTCCATATGAATTTTTGGAGTATTTGTTCTAGATCTATGAAGTATGCCATTGGTATTTTACTAGGGAAGGGTTTATTTATTTATATTTAAAATTTTTATTTTTTTTATTGATTTCATAGAGGAATGGAGGGAGGGAGAGAGAGAGAGAGATACATCAATGATGAGAGAGATTCATTGATTGGCTGCCTCCTGCATGCCCCCAACTGGGGATCGAGCCAACAACCCAGCCATGTGTCCTGATCGGGAATCAAACCATGACCTCCTGGTTTATAGGTTGATGCTCAACCACTGAGCCACTGCAGGCGGGCAGGGAAGGGGTTTTTAATTAGACTAACCTTTAAATTGGTAGACTGAGCAAAGCAGATTGCCCTCCCTAATATGTGTGGGCCTCCCTAATCAGTTGAAGGCTTTACAATTCTATAAAAATGTTTAGTCACCTCCATTAACCACTTTTTTAATGTTTCTAGGTTATTGAATCTTTGGGAATTATTATTTATAAAGCACTGGACTATGGTTTGAAGGAGAATGAAGAAAGAGAATTAAGTCCTCCCCTGGAGCAACTCATCGATCACATGGCCAACACGGTCGAAGCAGATGGTAGCAATGACGAGGGTTATGAGGCTGCAGATGAAGGCCTGGAAGATGAAGAAGATGAAAAGAGAAAAATTTCAGCTATCCGGTCATATAGAGATGTCATGAAGGTAAAGCCGCAGTTTACATAGTACTGATTTCTTTCAAGAGTTATTTCACTTAAAAAAATTGATGATTCAGTATTTGATAATAGTTCTTACATTTTCAGCTAAAAGTGAAATGAATAAGGAACTAAAATACTCTCGATTCTGTGATTTGTTCAGAGCTTCAATATGGCCTTTTAAAAACCACTTTTAGGTATTCATAAAGTTTATCATATATCTTCAATTGACTTATGCATTTTTCTTTTTGAAATGGAATAAACAACAATTGTGATCCATTTATTTATAGGAAGATTCTGAACCTAAACTATCACAACTGATTATTTTACTTGTTTTCTTGACCTATCTATTGCTATTTTTCTATCATTTTCGAATAGACACTAATTCTAGTAAGCTCAAAGGTGCTGTTGGATATTTGTTAGTTTAGTGGACCACTTACTGATGGTCTTGTGCTGCGTTAAGCTTTGACTAATGGGAATTGCAGAATTGCCTTGCTGTCTGATGTGAAAATACAAATATACTAGGTGTGTCTGTTTTTAAGGTACAAAAAAAACCCCACAAATAATAAACAAGCATCATTATTTTCTTCTTCTGTAGTTATGTGCTGCTCATCTCTCAAGTGAATCAGAGGCACCAAATCATTATCAGGCAGTATGTCGTGCACTGTTTGCAGAAACAATGGAACTGCATACATTTCTGAGTAAAATTAAAAGTGCAAAGGAGGTAAGTACTATTGCTTTCATATTTATTAGCATTGTGAAAGATAAACATAAATTTTCAACATTGTCTACCATATTATTTAAAGTATTTATTACCATCCTTCTGATGAGTGCTAAAATTCATTCAAGAAAGAAGCAACTTAGGCAGGATTTATTTATTTTATTGTTGTGTGTATTACAGATGTCTCCCATTTTCCTCCCTTTACCTCCTTCTGCTGGACTCCCACCACACCCCAGGCCTTCACCTGTCTATTGTCTGTGTCCCTGGACTATATATACATGTGTATAAGTTCTTTGATTAATCTCTTCCCGCCCTCCCTCCCACCTTCCCTCTGTCTGTTCTATGCTTCCATGTCTATGGTCCTGTGTGTGAACCAATTTTATAAAACAAAGAGTTTTATAAAGCATCCTTATAAATGAGAAATAAATAATACTTAATTGGTTTAATCAATTTCTCATATGACTTGATTTTTCACTCTTTCTGCCATTCTTTTGTTCACTTGAAAACATGTTAGTACATCTTTCAGGAAGGGATAAGGACTTACAAAGGAGGCTACACCTTTGATATTTTAACTCTTTTATAGTGGATTTGATTAAATATTTAATGGAAGAGATGTGAATTATTCAGATTATCCAAAATCTTACTTATTTTATTATTATTTACTAGAAATTCATGCACTGTGGGGCAGGGGGGGTGGGTGTCCCTCAGCCCAGCCTGCACCCTCTCCAATCTGGGACCCCTTGGGGGATGTCCCACAGGGATCGGGCCTAAACCGGCAGTCGGACATCCCTCTCACAATCCAGGACTGCTGGCTCCAACTGCTCACCTGCCTGCCTGCCTGATTGCGCCTAACCACTTCTGCCTGCCAGCCTGATCACCCCCTAACCACTCCCCTGCCAGTCTGATCGACGCCTAACTGCTCCCCTGCCGGCCCGGTGGCCCCCTACTGCCCTCCCCTGCCAGCCCGGTCACCCCCAACTGCCCTCCCCTGCCGGCCCGGTCGCCCCCAACTGCCCTCCGCTGCTGGCCAGGTCACTCCCAACTGCCTTCTCCTGCCGGCCAGGTCACCCCCAACTTCCCTCCCCTGCCGGCCCAGTTGCCCCTAACTGCCCTCCCCTCCAGGCCTGTTCCCCCCCAACTGCCCTCCCCTGCAGGCCTGGTCCCCAACTGTCCTCCCCTGCCGTCCTGGTCACCCCTAACTGCCTTGCCCTGCCAGCCCGGTCGCCCCTAACTGCCTTCTCCTGCTGGCCTGGTCGCCCCTAACTGCCCTCCCCTGCCGGTGGCCATCTTTGACCATATGGGGGCGGACATCTTTGCGAGGGTGTGATGGTCAATTTGCATATTACCTCTTTATTATATAGGATTATTTCTATGAGTTAAAATATTATATGTAGAGTACAAAAATAAGCATTCTAACTTATTTACTAGGTGAATTGCCATATTTTACATTACACAGAAGGTCATCGAGATTCATGAGTTCTGTATAAAGCAGCACAGCATCTGACACACAGTAACAGCTCAGTAACGATTGGTAGTGGGTATCGTTCCTTTTATGACTAAAGTAGAGAGTGTATCTGAAATGCTAGTTTAGAACTTAGGATGACACAGTTTATGGAGGTATGCATGTAAGGGAGGAAGGAAGCAACTAGTCAAATATTAGTCAAATAAGACCAATTAGCTCTGGTAATCAGTTAATGACAGATGTCTCAGCCAGGTCACCCTTAATAAATCACCTTGAATAAATCCATTGTATATGTATGAATCAGAGCTCTAAGCATTCCTCTTCAATTCTAGCCAGGCTACTGCTTATAGTCTGTCTTTTTATGTTAGGCCAATGAGAAGCTATGTCTATTTCTTTTTAGGATTTTGTAGAGCTGGACCCAAGAGGCAAGTCTTCAATAGGGTGGAAAGGGTGAACTACACTGAGTGGCCAGATTACTATGATCTCTGAACGCATAATAATCTGGCCACTCAGTGTGTGTGTATATATATTAATGAGGCCCGGTGCATGAATTCATGCATGGGTGGGGTCCGGCCAGCCTGGCCAGGGGAGGGGAACATGGGCGGTTGGCCGGCCTGCCTGCTGGTCGAACTCCTGGTCGAGGGGACAATTTGCATATTAGCCTTTTATTATATAGGATATACACTGAGTGGCCAGATTATTATGCGTTCAGAGATCATAATAATCTGGCCACTCAGTGTATATGTCATATGAAGAGTAAAGATACATAGATCACAGAGTCACTTTTCCTCCTGGACAGAACCAGAGGATGTAGGGTTCAATTAGTAAACATCTAGAAGCACATCCTCAATTATGGTTTAGTAAGTAGTAGAAAATATTACTTAAAAAATGTATATATTTTTTATTGATTTCAGAGAGGAAGGGAGAGGGAGAGAGAGATAGAAACATCAGTGATGAGAGAGAATCACTGATCGGCTGCCTCCCGCACACCCCCCACCAGGGACCAAACCCACTACCTGGGCATATGCCCTTGACTGGAATTGAACCTGGGACCCTTCGGTCTGCAGGCCAATGCTCTATCCACTGAGCCAAACCAGCCAGGGCAGAAAAGATTACTTTCTAAGGTTGTAATTATTGAAATTGCCTTATCCAGAAACGTAAGTTTTGTTTTTAGGGTGGAAGTACAGTCCTGTGGGTTTAAATGGCCTCTTTTTTTTTTTTTTTTAAGTCCTTGCAACACAGACATTCTTAGAAACTATTTCTGAGGTTAAAGACAGTATTAATAAGTATTTTTCTACTCCAGTGAGCTTAAAAAAATTTTTTTTGTCTTGATTATAAGTCCTGACCCTTTGGTACATGGGCTGACCCTCTAATCTCTGAGCCACACTGGCCAGAGATAAGTACTTGCTAATCTCTGATTCCCTCTTGAAAAGCTGCTCTTTCCTCCACATCTTCATATCTCTGGACTCGGGAGAGTTAGTAATATTCTCTCTCTCTCTCTACTGTTTCCAAACAATTACTCTTTATCCTTATACAAAAAACTCATGCGGTCCACTTCTGTTATTCTTAAACCCATTGTCACTGTCATCTGCCATCGCCTTGAGTGATTTCTTCGATAAAAAGGAACTATAGCTTTGTATTCTTGACTTCTCTATTTCAGTACTCTGCATACCTGAATACACCATTGTCCTTGAAATAACCTGCAATCATTCCACCTTGGAAGTCATGGGCTCTCAAACCCTATAACTGCCCCCTGTCCTTTGCGCTCTTCCCCTCACTGCATCTGACCTAGTCTTCCAATCCCTTGCCGCCCCCCATGTTCTTCCAGTCTATCACTTCCTGGAATCAATTTCTTTCCTACACGGACTAGGGTCAGTCACTTTATCAGTCCATGTCCCCATGTCCAACCTAGATTACTGCACTGCCTTCCGGCTTGTCTCGTCATCACTGTGAATCCTCTCCATCCAGTTCATCTTCCACATTGTCAATGAATGATTCTCGGAGATGAAAGAGCTGACGTGAGCAATCCAGCTCCAGGCTCAAACCTCTGTGTGATCCTCCAGTCTGACCATGTGCTGGCTTTCCTTGGCAGGCCTCACAGGAGAAGCTGCCCTCCCCACATGGGACTCGGTGCACAGCCAGTGTCCTGCATTCTGGTTTTCTGCAGGGATTGCAAGGACTCAGAAAATCCCACTTGACCAGCCATGCTTGAATGCACACTGTATTCCTAGCCTGGCGCTTCCACTTGAAGGCCCTTTGTTGAGACATTTTCCTTCCCTCTGACTCAGAACTTTCCATTCTTAGCCTTCCCTCTTTCCCTCCCACTGGTCCTCAAGTCCATCGAATGGCAGAGCATTTTCCCAGAATTCCTCAGCAGTCGGAAGATTTCCCCCACCTGCATTGCATGTCACCTGACCCTAGCTCAGGGCTGTTCTGTAGGGGGAAAATGGAACACGGGGAACAAAACATCCTTTTTGGCCTCTTGTTCACACTGTTGCAGTAAGTGAGTAAAGGCTTGATTATTACTTTCAGTTTGTCTCATCCTCCCTGATCACTAGACACCTGGCAACTCAACAGAGTTATGTTGCTCCCCTTAATTTGACTCCCCATCACCTTATATCAAAACTCCATTGTATTCCACACAAGGCCCTTCATGGCATTCCATGTTCTTGTGTTTTTATTCTCCTTTTCAACACTATCTTCTTTGCATTTTAAGTTATCCAATCAAAATTATTTATATTTCTGAATACATCATGTGATTATATATTTGTGACCCTTCACATTCTGTTTTTTCTGTTTGGAAATTCTTTCTTCCCTTGTCTGCTTGGTGGACTCCTATTTATCCATTTAAACTCTGCTCACATTTTACTTCCACATGAAATATTTTTTTTAATATATTTTTATTGATTTCAAAGAGGGAGAGAGATAGAAACATCAATGACGAGAGAGACCTATTGATTGTCTGCCTCCTGCACACCCCACACTGGGGATAGAGCCCACACCCAGCATATGCCCTGACCTGGAACCAAACCATGACCTCCTGGTTCATAGGTCAACACTCAACCACTGAGCCACGCCAGCTCGGCTCCATGTGAAATATTCATGACCTCTTTCCAGTTTTGTGTCTTCCACAATATTTATATCTTATACATCCTTCAGTCTTGCACTTCTGATACTCCATGGCAGTTATTTGCTTATGTACTTATAATTTTTTCTGCATAAGTGAACCAGATGCTTCTTGAAATAAATGACTGTATTTTAAATTATTTTTATATTAATGACTCCTTTTTTTTAATATATTTTATTGATTTTTTACAGAGAGGAAGAGAGAGGGATAGAGAGTTAGAAACATCGATGAGAGAGAAACATCGATCAGCTGCCTCTTGCACACCCCCTACTGGGGATGTGCCCGCAACCAAGGTACATGCCCTTGACCGGAATCGAACCTGGGACCCTTGAGTCCGAAGGCTGACGCTCTATCCACTGAGCCAAACCGGTTTCGGCTATATTAATGACTCTTAATGCAGTACGTGCACATAGGAAATACCCTGCAAATGTTTGCTAAGCTTAATATATACATACTATGTGTTTTTCCAGATATTTTTCTGTTTGAAAGAAGACAGTTTTGAAAGTATTTCTGACTATTAGGTACATTTTTGCCAAAATATTTCTGGGAAATATGA
Source organism: Cnephaeus nilssonii (assembly GCF_951640355.1). Classification (NCBI taxonomy): domain Eukaryota; kingdom Metazoa; phylum Chordata; class Mammalia; order Chiroptera; family Vespertilionidae; genus Cnephaeus; species Cnephaeus nilssonii. Next base: position 63,706,969 of record NC_137082.1, on the reverse strand, counting down.
GAACTTTTGTAGGGTATAGATGAGGTCTTTGAGTGTTCTTGCCATTTTAAAAAATGTACACATAAAATTCATTTAATAATGAGCCTTGAGAAGGCAAGCTGTAAAATATGTGGAAATCCTGACACTTTAAGAACATTCTGGCCAAAACCGGTTTGGCTCAGTGGATAGAGCATCAGCCTGCGGACTGAAAGGTCCCAGGTTCGATTCCGGTCAAGGGCATGTACGTTGGTTGTGGGCACATCCCCAGTGGGGGGCGCGCAGGAGGCAGCTAATCAATGTTTCTCTCTCATTGATGTTTTTAACTCTCTATCTTTCTCCCTTCCTCTCTGTAAAAAATCAATAAAATATATACATATTTAAAAAAGTACATTCTGTACCAGTTAATTAAGAGATTTTGTGTTGCATAAATTTCCCATCAACACTGAGGTTTTAAAAATAAAGTCTTTCAGGGTCCAAATGGATTTCCTTTTCCTTTGCAATGTATATGACTTTCTTAAAATTACAGAATAATACATGTTAGTTCATGCATGTATGTTAGCCATTTTAACATTTTCTCAAGAGTACTGAATTCACACTGGTAATAAAATACTCTGTGTTCATTTGGTATTCTTTTTAAAAAAATATATATTTTATTGATTTTTTACAGAGAGGAAAGGAGAGGGATAGAGAGTTAGAAACATCGATGAGAGAGAAACATCGATCAGCTGCCTCCTGCACACTCCCCACTGGGGATGTGCCTGCAACCAAGGTACATGCCCTTGACCGGAATCAAACCTGGACCTTCCAGTCCGCAGGCCGAAGCTCTATCCACTGAGCCAAACCGGTTTCGGCAATTTGGTATTCTTTTAAAGACCTCCAAATACTTTACATATTTTAAGAATCAGACAATTTTTTATACCTGTGAGTTGGTGTATATCAATTGGAACTTTAAAAGTAATAACCTCTAATTCAGCAAGCTTACCTGATTATCCGTGATGTTTCGAAGTACTGTGTATGTGTACGTGTTCGTGTATATAAAATTAGGATAAAATCTTAGTATGATAATGTTCCATTTGATAGGAAAAAGTAATTTAATTATATTAAATTTCTCATATGCTCGACTGACATTTTATTAAAATATAAAACCCATGATATATTTCCAAGAGTTATAGTTGTTTTTATAAAGTGGTAATTATATTTACTAGACCTGGCTGATTTACAAAGCACAAGGCTTTGTAGTTCATCATCTATTTAGAAAGCAAATTCCCTCTCATTCTAATCTCTTTTCATGATGTGATGATTTCCTTCTTAAACAATGGTTGGTTTTTCTCCTAATGATAGAGAAGAGTTGGATAGGCCTGCTGTTAACTATGGCTCAAAAGCAATTTGATATTCTGAAAGTAAATACATATTACGGTGTCTCATAAGCAATTTGATATCCTTGTATGTAAGTGTAGATGGAGGTGCTATCTAAGCAATCCATTAGTGTGCATCGGGTTGTATGAAAGAAGAGACAGCCTGTGCCCTACCGCCAGAGCCCCACCACAGCCCCAAACCCTGCCAGCACGTGTGGCTAGTGAGCACCTGGGGTGGAGAAGGGAGAGTGTACTTGACAGTTTCAAATGTAAATATCTTTATTGGAAAAAAGGAAATTATACTTATGGTAGTATTCTTTTTTTTTTTTTTTAATATATATTTTATTGATTTTTTACAGAGAGGAAGGGAGAGGGATAGAGAGTCAGAAACATCGATGAGAGAGAAACATCGACCAGCTGCCTCCTGCACATCCCCTACTGGGGATGTGCCCGCAACCAAGGTACATGCCCTTGACCGGAATCGAACCCGGGACCCTTCAGTCCGCAGGCCGACGCTCTATCCACTGAGCCAAACTGGTTAGGGCTATGGTAGTATTCTTTAATTTGTTGCTGTCTAGGTAGTTTTTGATCATCAAAACTACCTGGTTTTGTTATTGTTAAATGAAAGGATCAGTTTCTCAAACTTTTAATACCTGCTACTCTCCTGTATTGTATTCCTAGAGCTTTAAAGTGCCCCTGTTGCCCTGACTGGTTTGGCTCAGTGGATAGAGCGTCGGCCTGTGGACTTGAGGGTCCCGGGTTCGATTCTGGTCAGGGGCATGTACCTTGGTTGCGGGCACATCCCAAGCAGGGGGTGTGCAGGAGGCAGCTGATCGATGTTTCTCTTTCATTGATGTTTCTAACTCTCTATCCCTCTCCCTTTCTCTCTGTAAAAAATAAATAAAATATATTTAAAAATAAATAAATAAATAAATAAATAAATAAATAAATAAATAAAGTGCCCCTGTTGCATATTCCAATTAATCCTCATGATCAGTCCTGTGACTCTTACTTTGATATAGACCTCTCAGCAGGATTGGAAAGAAGTATGTGTGAGCCAGAGAATAAGATTGGAGTTGGGGGGAGAAGAGGGTTCACAAGTGAATATGTGTGTGTCGGTCTCTCTGTCTGTCTCACACATATACATAAATAGGAATGGGATGGGAAGAGAGACGGTATCATGTTAAGTTTAGGTATGACATAAAGGAAATCTGAAATGGGAAAAGCCAAGATGTCATAGAAATGTCAAACACTTGAAAAATAATTTTAAGACTAGGAAGTGAGTTGATTTTATTCCAGTATGTTCCTGCATGATCTAATCATCATTGCCACCATGTTGAGAGTGTCTAGTGTGCTTGCCCCCACCCCAATTTCCCAGTAAATTCATTGTTTCACATTCTACTATATTTACTATATTTACTACTTGATGTATCAGAGAAAACAACTTGATTTATCAGAGAAGAACACTGTTTAGAAGAATCGTTTTGAAAGAAAACTCCTTTTTTCCCCCAAGTAAATAACTGTTTTTCCATTTATTTTATATTTAAAATAGTTATATTAACACTGGTCATTTAAAAAAAAACACCATTTATTGTTGGTTAATCGTATTCTTTCACTCATTATTCATGTGGCCTAAGTCAAATAGCCTTTGCTAGATTTCTTTTGCTAAATTTTTGTGTACTTATCTTTAAAACAGGAGAAGGGGGCAATGAAACATGCTAAGGTTCCGTCTAGTTACATTGTCTACAGAAAATATAGTTCATGTGACTAAATCTTTGTTCTATTTATTCAACAAGGTTTTCCTCACTTTTGTACCAATCTGGTTGTGTAGGCAAAATGTATACAGATAAACATTTTAACTGCATACCCAGTAAAATTTGCTATGAAATTATTATATTATGTTGTAAATTTGAGTTGGATTTTATAGGCAAGCAATTCAGTGTTGTTAATGTTGAGCTGTAGCACTCAATATTGACATTACTACTATATTGATGTCAGTATAGACTAAAAATTCTGTATTTTAAAATCTAATGGTAAAAATCCCTGTAAAGAAGCAATTCCTAATACAATACTATTACTCACAAATGAATAAACAATAAAAATAATTGAGCATAACATATGCTCATATAGTAATTGCAATAAGTATGCAATTTTAGAAGGCATGTGAAATAGATTTTTAAACTCATAATTTTTGTTTTGACTTTTCATAATTCACAATTCAAATTTTCTGAAAAGTCTTTTTTCTCACTTCCCTCATATAGAAAATGCCTACTTATGCTGATGATCTAACTCAAATGTCCACTCTTCTGAAATGCTTTTTCTGATCATGTACTCAAAGTGATGAAAATGTTCTCTTCCCTTTCACCTTCTCACATCATACATATAAACATCCCTAGAACTAAGGTAGACTATTCCAAACATTTTGATCTTTGAGGGATAAGATGTCTAATATAGTTAAGCCATCTTGGATTTCTTCAGAGGCAGGCTCCACAGGTGTGGATTGCCATTTCTGATTATCTGATTATAATGATCTTTGATCTCCTCTCAAGTGTGACTGCACCTGTGGTGCTTAATTAGTTTCTTGTTGACATCTTAAATTCCTCCTATAAATTGTCTTCATTCACCTATTAATTATAGTTTTTCATTGCTTTCTTCAGGGCTCAGCTGAAAGAACATCTCATCCTTTTATATTTATCACACTCTTTAAAATCATGTTTCCCTATTTATTTCCTTTCTAGTGGCCATCACAGTCTGTAGTTGTCTCGTAGCTCTCTTTTCTTAGTCATTAATATCTTCCACTGGAATATAATCTCATTGAGAGCAGAAACCTTTTTTCTTTTATTTACTGCTATATCCCATTGTAATAGGGCCTTTGTAAATATTTGGTTAGTGTTGAATGAATTAGCGAATCTATAGTTCAGATGTTGTAGATCTGATGTGTTACCACGAAACTTGAATCTTGGTCTTCTAACACTGTTGGCTATCTCCGGAATGCAGAACCTCCTTCATATTCTCACTGCTTGCACCTTTCTCATGCAGTGGTCTGGCATCTCTTGCCTGGGCTGTGGCAAAGCCTCTTAACCTTTTTCCCCTTCTCACATACAGTCTATCCTACAGTGTTAGACCCCTGTGTAAAGATGTTGTTGGCTCCTTGATACTTGTAGGTGGAAAGTATAACAGACCCCTTAGCATGATGTAGGAAACCACGTGCAATTGGGCCACAATCTGACCTCTCAGAGCTCTTCATTCAGTGTTCCCCACCACATATGCCTCTTCTGCTACCCTTCCTCCAGTCCCTGATCTCCTAGGGCCTCTGCAACTACCCAAAATCTCCTTTTCCTCTCTTCTCTAGCTTAGAAAATGCCTACTTACTTTGCCGACCTAACTCAAATGTCCACTCTTCTGAATTTTTTTTTTTCTGATTGCAGTTAATTTATTTATTCTCCGTGTTCATTGATAGAACATTTTTCTCTGGCTTCTATCACTTATTGTAATCAGTGTTTACATCTGTCTATCTGCTCACTAGATTGAGAACCTAAGAGCAATGACCATGCTTATATTGCCAAGCCTGTCATAGAATTAGGCATCCTAGGACACAATCTCTTGTGCTCTTTTTAGGTATGTTTTCCTTGCTGCTTCCTCAGCTTAGGACAACACTAGGGCCATTCATCAGTGAGATGGGGTGTGTGTGTGTTTTTTAACCTAGTAAATATCACATTTGGTTCTCAAGTTGTATGTTCCTAAATGTTTAGCATATTAACATTCAAGAACAAATAGAGCAGAATAGAATCAGCCTTAAGTTCCTTATAGCCAACTTCTACAACATTTATCCTGCTGTTTGAAGTGGGAACGAACCTGAGGAGTAGGGCGTTGAGATTGAATACTACTCAATTTTTTAAATTTCTAAAACATTTCCACTTTAAGAAAATTTATGTACCTCTGGGGGAAAAAAGATCCAAAGCCCCCAGTAACAGCTCTGAGCTCAGATAATGTATTCACTTAAACAGGTATAAACCCTGAGTATGTCTTATTTATTGCTTATGTGAACACTTCCTCATGATATTCCTATTAATTAGGTAGAATTACCCTTTTCCTCCCATCATTTTGAAAGTATTACAGATGTCCCCTTTGTTTGTGGGTTTTTACCCATTGACCCCCCTCTACTCTGCATGCCTCCCATCATTTTGTAGGTAGGAAACTGAAGCACAGTTTAACAGCCTGTAATAAATTAGCTGTCCATGGTGATAAAAAGAATTGGGGTTAGCACTACTTTTTAATGTTTTAGAAATAGTGACCAACAACAAAAATGGATCTAGAGAAAAGAAGTCAGGATGTGAAGGGAGGTATCTATAAACCTCAATATGGAAGGAACTGGGGAATTTTGGTGAAGAATTGTGAGAACGTAATATCCATATTTTGCTGTAGCATATACATGTGAGTGAAGAAGCACTAGATTTCAAAAGAACTAGGATCAGTTGGCAAAATTAATTAATTCATACTACAGTTATTTAGTGTGTCTCCTACATGACACATGCTACTACAATTAATAATAGCCAATATTTATTCTATACTTTGTGTGAAATACTATTCTAAGACTTATTTTTTAAAATATTTTTATTGATTTAAGAGAGGAAGGGAGAGGGAGAGAGAGAGATAGAAACATCAATGATGAGAGAGAATCATCGATTGGCTGCCTCCTGCACACTCCCCACTGGGGATTGAGCCCGCAACCCAGGCATGTGCACTCGACTAGAATCGAACCCAGGACCCTTCAGTCCACAGGTTGATTGATGCTCTCTCCACTGAGCCAAACTAGCTAGGGCCTATTCTAAGACTTTTTATGAATTTATATGGCTCTCACAACAAGCTGTGCCTTGTGCTATTATTATTTCCATTTTCATTGGGGACATAGTGGTGAATAAGATACTTGAGTAGGAATGACAGTGTAGGAGCAGCATTCCAGCAGTGTGAGGAGGGCTGTGGTAAGTGAACGCAGGGCGCCGCCAGCGTCGAGCCAGGGAATGAAACATTTTGTTTCCTCTACCAATACACATAGCTACTGCTATTTAAAATGAGCATTTTGCTGATGTCTTGATTTTCTAGATGTTTAAATGATCCTCACATCTCATTAGTCAAATTCTTCTGAATGGTTAAGGTTACCCTAAATTTAATAAAATCCTATTGTGGGAGGATGATTTCTAGATGCCCAGATTGGAGCCAATTTATCTTTAACTGCTCTTCTTTGATCAGATATGGAAATTATGAGGTAAGAAGATGAATTGGAAATACTCATGGTTTATTATGAATTTTCAAAAGATTATATGAGTATATTTTATACTATATAATCACACTACAGTGACACTTTAAGTGATTTACATATATAATTTCAATTTGTGCTATACAAGAATCATAATTTCATGATGCAGTCCTTGAGCTCAGTTTATCTTTAATGGGACTGTTGCTAAAATATTTTGCTTCAAAGGGAATATTATACATAGGAATATAAAAAGGAATTTTATATAGAGTATCTTCTGTTAGGAGAAAAAACAATGTGATTTCTTTGAAAGTATATTAGCATATTTTAACTGAGTAAAAAACTTGGTTCACGGATTATTGAAACATTCCTTTTTACACATTTAAAAGTTTCTGAAATTTGCATAGGGAAATACCATTAGATTACAAATAGTTAACAATATGGAGGAAAATGGTGATCATTAAAATGCTGTTATTAAAATACTAGAGGCTTGGTGCATGGATTCGTGCACCGGTGGGGTCCCTCAGCCTGACCTGCGCCCTCTCACAATCTGGGACCCCTCGGGGGATGTCAGACTGCTTGTTTTGGCCCTGCCCCCGCAGGCCAGGCCGAGGGACCCCACCGGTGCACAAATCTGTGCACTGGGCCTCAAGTATGCATATAAGATCTTTGGTTAATTTCTTTCCACCCTCCACCCTCCTTCCCTTCCCTCTGAGAGTCATTAGTCTGTTCCATGTTTCCATGCCTGTGTGTTGAGCGTCTAACCCCTGGTGGTCAGTATGTGCCATAGCTAACGGTCGAACAGTTAGGCTTTTATATATATATAGATAGGTTATTTTTATATGTGCATATATTTGTAAGGGTAGTTTAATTTTAGAAGAGACATGTGAATTAAAATTACTCTCTGAGCATTTGATATACTTGTAATTTACAGAGTAGATTTAATTTCTTTATTTTTAACATGCCAGGAGCTGAAAATGTTGGCATGGAGCAGTTCTAATTGTTATCTTGAGACTGGTTATGTTAGAAATGGGGAGAGTTAATTGCCATGTGGGTGCTCTCAGAACTTTTTCACCATATTCCAAGCACAGGTTGGCATCTGTTATTACATTTGTGCAAGCAAAAAATGTTTATTCAGAAGCTAGAATGTAACTGACAGAAGCTTATTTCTAAAATTAGAAAAATCTGTAATTTTATTTCAAATATCTCATTTGTTTTTGCTGCTAATGAGAAAAACGTGAGATTTTTAGTTGCACATTTGTTGTAGCTTGTTCAAGTATAGTATTTATAGATTTTTAACTGTATTATATTGATTTATTGCTGAATCAGAATTTTATTTCATAAAGAAGCTAGAGAGAGATCTTATTTGGTAAAAAGAATGCAATGTTTTTGTGATGGAATAAAAGTGTTCACAATCAAATCCTCATAGATATTCATTGGCTTATAAAGTTAATACCTACTATATGCTTATGATGAACCAGGCTGCATGCTGTATTTCTCCTGTATTACTTTATGTAATATTAACAGAATGCTAAAGGTAGTTATCTGCATTTTACAGATGAAAACATCAAACTGAGGATTTGAGCAGTTTAATAACTTGTTCAAGGTCACACAGCTAGGAAGTATCTGAGTTACAATTTATGCTACTGTTCAGAAAAATAAAGAAACATGAAATTCTTGGACTGTTCATTGAAATTATCTTCTGTGTTATAAAGAACAGATAGTGTTTCTTAGCAGAGAGTTAGAGATTTTATCACAGCACATGTAAAGGTGGAGATGTGTAGAGGCATAACAGTGAGACCATCCTGACTACATTTAGTCAGGGATATGTTGGAGAATAGTAAAAAGTAAGGTTGGATGGAAAAGAAGCCATATGTTTCTTCTATTCCACCAGAGTACCACAAAGAAGAATGAACTCCTATTTCTAGATTAAGAGGACATATTAAATCATAACTGTTTCCATTGCAAGTGACAGTCCACTCAAATTAGCATTGGTGCAGTGGGCCGGGTTTATTGGCTCCCATAAGTGGGAAGTTTAAGGGTACCGTTAGCTTTAGGCACGGCTGGATCCAGTACCTCAAACCCTGTGATCAGGACTGGCTTGCTTTCTCTATTCCCAGGACAGGCCCTTAGGTAAAGGCAGGTAAGATGATAGTGTGCCACCCAAATCTCAGATGTTCTCAGTTCAGTAACTACAGCAGAAAGTCTTTTCTGTTAACTGGGGCAGAAAAGTAATGGAGGAAGATAAGGAGTTATATGCCCACTCAGGAACCAGTCACTGACTGGGGAGATGGTATCCTCATCCCTATGAGTAGGTGACAAGGTGCTAAGCATGGCTCAGCCCTACTCAAACTGTAGGGGATGCATTCCCTACAGAGAGAAGGATCTTTATGAAAGGAAGGGAGGGAAAGGGTTTCTAGACAAAAACAATGGATGCCCACTGACATATATATAGTATATATCCTGTAGTTCAGAGGAGAATTAGGATATGCATGTTTTGGAACATGTTTTGGAAGTTCCTTTTCCCCAGAGGATGTAAATGCAAGGTTCTGCTATGTTTAATTGATTATATTTTAAATACAACACCATGAGGTAGATGGTGGTATCTTTCTTTTATTTTTTAAAAAATATATTTTATTGATTTATTACAGAGAGGAAGAGAGAGGGATAGAGAGTTAGAAACATCGATGAGAGAGAAACATCGATCAGCTGCCTCTTGCACACCCCCTACTGGGGATGTGCCCGCAACCAAGGTACATGCCCTTGACCGGAATCGAACCTGGGACCCTTGAGTCCACAGGCTGACGCTCTATCCACTGAGCCAAACTGGTTTCGGCGGTATCTTTCTTTTAAAGGTGGGGAGCAGAAGGCCCGAAGAGGGAACTTAAACAAGGCCATGACTCAGAAGTGGCAAGTGTCTTATAAATAGTCCCAAGCAGGAAACCTGACTTCTTTTTAAAAATAATTATGGAAACACTTCTGAAACCACCAAATATACTTTTTTTCTTTTAATTTCTTTCCTAGGGAGAGAGGAGATAATGCATTATTTATACCACCTTTTCTTCAGAGTAATTTTATTCTTTCTGAATAAAATTAATACTCCTAGGCATTACTAAGTACAAAAAAGCCAATGGTGTTATTATCATTTTGCAGATGGTTAATCTGAGATGTTGAAAAACTAAAAATAAATGATTTAGAAATATTTTATATTAAGTATTCATTATTTGTATATAAAACAAATTAGGTTTCCTACAATTTATTTAAACTTAGTCCAAATGCAATTAGGCAAATATGCTTAGCAAAATATATTAGAGTTGAATTATTGTGAGTAGGAATGTTATAACACAAAATTGTAATTAATATGTGAATATATATTTTACCTATCAAAATTTTTTATTGCAAATGTTGAATTAATGCAATTTCAAAGGGTATAAACTTCCAGTTATAAGATGAATAAGTTCTGGGGATCGAATGTATAGCCTGGTGACTATAGTTAACAATATTATATTACACTAGAGGCCCAGCATGCACGAAATCATATGTGAGTAGCTCACTTCCGCTTGCTGGCCGCCCTGCCCTCCGCTGCTCGTAGGTCTCCACCGCTAATAGCTCGTGCCCCTGACGGCGTCACAGCGTTACGGCTACGGGCCTTTTATTAATATAGATACTTGAAAGTTGCAAAGAGAGTAGATCTTAAATGTTCTCACCATTTAAAAAAAAGATAATTATATGAGGTGATGGAAGTGGGACTAACCTTATTACCTTATTGTGATAGCCATTTTGCAGTATATACATGTATCAAATTAAAAATAAATAAAAGGCATTTTGTATATTGAAATGTATTAAATTATTTGACAAATATATATTGAGCATCAAAAAGTGGCAATGCTTATATTAGCTTCTGAGAACAGAAATCTGAGTCATGAAGTCTAGAGGAAGGCACAAACAAATGTAAAATTAGTGTTGATAAGAACTATAGAGGAAAGGTTTATGGTGCTACAAAGTTGTATGGCAGGAAGATTTGGCTTGTTCAAGGAGGAAGGGAAGGTTTCCCTGAAGAATTGGTGATTCTGTTGAACCTGACACTACCTGTATTATCTACTTCAATAACGGTTTTGTTTATATTTTATCTGAAGGTATCCATTAGAAATTTTAAGTTGAGAAGGTAACTTAATGAAATTTTTACACCAAATATTTTTATTTCAACTGGTAGAATCTTAAGAAGATTCAAGAAATGGAGAAGAGCGATGAATCAAACACAGAACTGGAGGAGCTGAAAAACGCTGACTGGGTAAGAGCTGGGCATTCTCCCTGTTCTGTTTAGTGTTGGAGAAGAAATAACTGGTTGTTAAGGACTGTAGTATGAATTGATGTTACATGAATTTGAATACCTAGTCTTTCATTTGAGGAAATATCTATTTTCCATTTAATAAAATGATCTGATTTTATTAGAAACACCTCAATATCTCTGTGAGTTTGGTATTTTAAAATACTAATCTTTCTGGTTATATTAATACTTTAGCATAATCTTATATGTAAGTCAAAGTTTATGCTCTGTTTCAGGATAAGGTATGAAACTATAGTGTAGTATATTCAATTATTTAATGAATAGTTACCTGATTCAGGCCCTGGGGATGCAGAATGAATAATATGGGGTCTCTACCTTCATAAAACAGAAGACAGATTTCTAGAGCAGATGATGGTGGTGTATTCATGTGACACATTTGAGTGTCTGCTGTTTTTCCAGCCTGGTACTAGGTCCCTGAATCCCTGTCCTCATAGATGACTTAAAGTCGGGCAGGCATGACGGCCTTGGGGACAGGACAGTGAATGTCAGAGTTAGATGGAGGTATGTTCAGGTGTCAGTGGGGAAACACATTTTAGGATTCTGACTTTTCAGGTTAAGTACACTGGATAAGTAATGACATTATTAAATGAGGGAGTAGGAAAAGATACAGATTTGGGGGATATGAACAACTTGCTTTTGACCATATTAGATCTGCTTTCTAATTACCTAGAAAGATTAGAATGAAATGAGGAAAGAATAAGGAATAGAATGAAGGAGAATCAAAATTTCTTGAGTGGCTGACTCTAAACATCTCAGAATATTCCTAGTGGAATAAGGCGAAGTGATAAAATCTCTGGGAATATATACAGTGACAGTTGTGCATTATCTATACTAATAAAAGGGTAATATGCTAATTACACCGGGAGACCTTCCGGACAAAGCCATGGTGGCGGGGCCAAGGTAGAGGCGGTTAGGGGTGATCAGGACAGGAGGGGAGGGCAGTTGGGGACTATCAGGCTGGTGGGGGGGGGGGGCAGTTGGGGGAGATCAGGCCGGCAAGAGGGGGCAGTTGGGGGCGAACAGGCTGGCAGGCAGAGTGATTAGGGGCAATCAGGCAGGCAGGCAGGTGAGCGGTTAGGAGCCGGCGGTCCCAGATTGCAAGAGGGATGTCTGACTACCAGTTTAGGGGTCCCAGATTGGAGAGGGTGCAGGCCGGGTTGAGGGACACACACACCCCTCACCCCCCCGTTCACGGATTTCGTGCACCGGGCCACTAATCTATATATATATATAAAAAGCCAGCGACCATAATGGCCATAACAACCATAACGACCGGTCGCTATGACACCCACTGTGGCCAACCACCGATCAGGGGGTGGGGCCCGCCGGCCATCCTCGCAGCCCCTCCCCCCTGCTGGCCTGCCCCTGATTAGACTCTCCCACCCTGATCAAGAGCTGGCCGCCGGCCAAACGCCCCCTCTCTTCCCCTCGATCAGCCCGCCCCACCACGATACGCCCTCAGCCCTCCCGCTGGCCGCCCCACCCCTGATCTCACCCACCACCCCAATAGGGGGCAGAGCTGGCGGCCAACCTTCTGCAGCCCCTCCTCCTGGCTGGCCATGCCCCCGATGGGCCCCCACCACCCTGATCGGCCCAAAGCCCCTCCCCTCACTGGCCCCGCCCCTGATTGCCCCCCACCCCAATAGGGGGCGGGGCCATCCCACCAATATCCTGCAGCCCCTCCTCCCACCCGGCCCCACCCCAGATCGGTCCCTTCACCCCATCAGGGGCAGAGCCAGCCGGCCAACCACCCATGGCCCCTCCCCCAGGCTCCTGGCCCCCAATCGGCACCCCCCCACCCCATTCGGGGGTGGAGCTGGCCAGCCCACAGCCCCTCCCCATGGCTGGGTCTGCCCCCATTCGGCCCCCCAACCCCAATCAGGGTCAGGACCCTCTGGCCAATCACCCGCGGCCCCTTCCTCCAGCCGGCCCGGCCCTGATCAGGCCCCAATCAGGGTGGGCCAGCTGGCCAACCTCCCGCCATCTCCTCCTCCCCACAGGCCCAGTCCTGATCCGCCCCAATTGGGGGCGGGCCAGCCGGTCCCCACCTGTGCATGAATTCATGCACTGGGCCTCTAGTACTATATAATAACCATTAATTTCTGAAAAGTAATTTGTAAAATTTTTGCCAAACAATAATACATAAAGAACTGGCTACATAAAACAAGGCTGTTTTATTTATTTATTTATTTATTTAATTATTATTTTTTAAAATATATTTTATTGATTTTTCACAGAGAGGAAGGGAGAGGGATAGAGAGCTAGAAACATCGATGAGAGAGAGACATCGATCAGCTGCCTCCTGGACACCCCCCACCGGGGGATGTGCCCGCAACCAATGTACATGCCCTTGACCGGAATTGAACCGAGGACCTTCCAGTCCGCAGACCGACGCTCTATCCACAGAGCCAAACCGGTTTCGGCTTATTTATTTTTTTTAAATATATTTTATTGATTTTTTACAGAGAGGAAGAGAGAGGGATAGAGAGTTAGAAACATCGATGAGAGAGAAACATCGATCAGCTGCCTCTTGCACACCCCCTACTGGGGATGTGCCCGCAACCAAGGTACATGCCCTTGACCGGAATCGAACCTGGGACCCTTGAGTCCGCAGGCCGACGCTCTATCCACTGAGCCAAACCGGTTTCGGCAAAACAAGGCTGTTTTAATCCTTTCATAAATTATAGCAGAAGCTATGTGAGTGATCATCCCCTAATTTATCTATTTTGAGAATTCAAGGTTTCATATGTCAGGTTTTCTTAAAGCCTGAGGAGGTCAGAGCAGACCTCTCATATTTTTAAAAGATGAGATGGAGATGGTGCTTGAACTGGATCTTAAAGGAGTAAGTACGAAAAGTAGAGAAGTTGGGAACAAGAGTATTTCCAAAGAGAAAGCTAACTATTTTAGGGATGTATTAGAATATCTTTAATGGCAGAATCTAAAAATCTATTTTTTTTAAAAAGGAATATTTTTAGAAGATGTTCTGATGGGTATACCTCAATATTAAGTACCTCAAATTCTTTTTGGAATAAGAAATGGTATACATTTTGTTTTTGCTTTTTAATCACAGATTGTTTTGGGGGACATTTTTGAGAAATTTAATCAGAGTTATCTTTATAGACAATTCTTATAAATTATACCACTTGATGTTAATATAGTATTAACTATATTAATATATATATTATATTATATTTAACTATATATATATATAATATATAAATATATTTAAGTAGCTATTTGAGATACTTATTAATTTTAACAAACTATAATATTTCAGTTAATATCATATTGATTTATTTTTCAATGAAGTAGAGACTATGACACTGTAGCTTATAAAGCGGGAAAACAAAAGGGTTAAATTATAATACACATATTTAATATATTTTATATTACTATGAGTATTTCATATATATCTCATTCTTTTGAAGGATAGACAAAGCAACTTGCTATTTGTAGATAAGAAAACTGATATTAAATAATTTGTGCAAAGATAATAACATAAAAATTATCATTTTTATGCATTTTCCATGTACAGAACACATATTCTATGTAGAGAACATCTCTGATCTGCTCAACGAGTTATGAAGTACCATTTTCTTTTAGTGATAAGGAAGCCAGGGTTCAAAAAGGTGAAGCAACTACCTGGATGTCCAATAGCTAGTAGGTGGTTGTATAAGTTTGTTATGGTCACTATAATGCCATGTAACCAAACACTACAAAATCACTGTGGCATTAGGCAGTAATATTAATTTAGCTCATGAGTTTACAGATCAGTTGTAGTAACTCCACTCTATGTGTGTCTCATCCTTCTCCTAGGTGGTCATTCCAGTGGGTATCATGTCAATCCAGGCATGTTGTCCTTATGGCGATAATAGAAGTACGAATGACAGCCCATTGTGCATTTGCTTTTGAAGCCTTGAGTCACGTCATATCCATTACTATTCCAATGGCCAAGCAAATCATATAGTCAAGGTGTGAGAAGTACAGTCTTCCTCTTTAGTGAGCAAAGCTACATAACAGTGTAGACACAAGGAGGCCTGAAGAACTGAAACCATTAATGTCTACCAAAGTGAATGAGTTAGGATTTATACCCAGGTGTCTCAGCAGTTATAGCTTGTAGATTCTCTGCTGGGCTTTCTACTCACTTTTTAGTATCCTAAAATTTAATTTTAAAATTGTTTTTGTTTGCAATCCAAGCTCTTCATTTTTTCTGTGTGACTAGGTATTTATAGGAAACTAATAAATTCATTCATTGATGTCTCTCCACTATTTATTTTTCAGGCTCGATTCTGGGTACAGGTGATGAGGGATTTGCGGAATGGAGTAAAACTTAAAAAGGTCCAAGAGCGGCAGTACAACCCTTTGCCCATTGAATATCAACTCACCCCTTATGAGATGCTAATGGATGACATTAGATCCAAAAGATACACTTTGCGAAAAGTGATGGTAAGTAACATAGAAAACTATTAATGGATTCAAATGGATATTCTGCAGTAATCTTATTTGTTGAAAATGTTCTTTTCAATGTTATACTTAAAAAATATTTTTTTCTCATAAAAGTAATACATGGTCATTATAGAAAATTTGGAAAATATAAAAAAGCTCAAAGAAAAAAATTAAAAATATGTAATTTCACAATCCAGAGAGAAATTTTGCTAACATGGTGGTGTATATAACCTTCAGTTTTTTTCTATACATTTTATTTGGACAATATGGATTAACATTGGAATCTTTGTTTTCTAACCTGATATTTTAACTTAACATATGAGCATTTTCTTATGTCATTGTATATTCAACATCATTTCTAAATGACTGTATCTTTTCCAGCTTATGGCTATACCAGAGTTTACTAAACTTTATCAACATCCTGTTTTGTGTTACCTTGTATATAAATTTTTTTGAATAGTTACAATTAAATCCTTGAATTAAGTTCTTAGAAGTTAAATCATTATATAACTTGATCACCTGATAAATCTAGTACCCATCTGACACATACATAGTTAATACAGTATTATTGATTATATTCCCTATGTGGTACTTTATATCCCTGTGACTATTCTGAAACTGCCAAATTGTACTTCTTAATCCCTTCACCTTTTTCGCCCATCTTGAAACTTTTAAACTGTTCTCTGAATCCATGAGTCTGTTTCTGTTCTTCACATCTTGACCAAATTGGGTATCTTTTCGGTTTGACCAATTTGAGTGAGACAAAATACTCCTTTATTTTTAAAATCTGTATCTCTTTGCTTACAAGGGCATTTAAATATTTTAGATTAAATATTTTAGATTATATGCAAGGTATATTTCTTTCTTTTTTTACTTTAAATAATTTTTTATTTTTCAATTATAGTTGACATACAGTATTATATTAGTTTCAGGTGTACATCCCAGTGATTAGACATTATATAACTTACTAAGTGGTCACCCGATAAATCTAGTACCCATCTGACATCATACATAGTTATTATAGTATTAATGATTATATTCCCTATGTGGTACTTTACACTCCTGTGACTATTCTGAAACTGCCAATTTGTACCTTCACCTTTTCACCCATCGCCCCCAAGCTCCCTCCCATCTCGAAACCGTCAAACTGTTCTCTGTATCTATGAGTCTGTTTCTGTTCTTCTTGTTCATTTATTTTGTTTTTTAGATCTATTTTGTCTGGTATACGTATTGCTTACCACAGCTTTCTTTTTGTTTTGTTTTTTATTTGAAGTGAGTCTTTTGTAGTCAGCATTTGGCCACCGTATATCTTTTAGAGTACATAATTCATTTAAAGTAATTATTGCTAGACATGTGCCATTTTATGATTTGTATTTTTGATCCTTTATTTTCTTCTTTTACTTCTTAAAGAAGACCCAGGGATTATGCATATATGCATATAAATTCTTTGGTTAATCTCTCCCCACACACCCACCCACCACTGCCTTGCCTCTGAGATTCATCAGTCTCTTCCATGCTTCTATGTCTCTGGATATATTTTCTTCATGAATTTATTTTTGTTCATTAGATTCCACATCTGAGTGAGATCATGTGATACTTGTTTCTCTGATTAAGATTGTCATTTATTTATTTGACAATGTAAGAGAAAAGAGGTCAGTGCCCCTGACTAAATAGTCAGGTATTGCTTGTTTTAAAAATTCTTGTGGCACACTGTTGAAAATCACTGCTATAATCAAGTGAATCTTCTACTTTCTGTCTTTCTTTTTCAGGTGAATGGTGATATTCCTCCTCGGTTAAAAAAAAGTGCTCATGAAATCATTCTCGACTTCATCAGATCAAGACCTCCTTTAAATCCAGTATGTAATTTGACGTATTCCTCTTGATTAGAGTTAACAGAATGAATTATTCTCCTGTAGAGTGTGATCTCTAGAACTCAGCTCTTAAAGTGGTTAGTTTTTGCATTGAGCTTTTATTCTCAGAACTAGAGGCCTGGTGTATGAAATTCGTGCACAAGTAAGGTCCCTAGGCCTGGCCGGTGATCAGGGCTGATCGGGGCCTTCTGGCTGCTGGCCACCAGCTGGGGCCTTCCTTCATTTTGCGCCGCCCCCTGGTGGTCAGCGCATGTCATAGCTAGCAATCGAATTCCCGGTTGAACTCCCGAGGGGACACTTTGCATATTAGCCTTTAAATATATAGAAGATAGATGACTCCCAACTGTAGATTTACAGTTAAGTCCAAGGAAAACTCTTAACATTTGTTTAATACAAGGCTATCTTAGGATGTTTCAATTCAGAACAACCTGGGTTATAGTGCAAAATCTGGACAAAAACTTCCTAGGATAATGGCTAAATATAATACCAAATTGTTCCTGGTGTGGATTGCCTGCCCATCCAGTTTACTTAATAGTGCTAATAACCTCTTTGATTAAGTTGTAATTTCCATACTATTTTGCAGTAAATTCACCCTTCTGTACATCTACTTTTATATTATCTTCCTCTGTTAACGGTTCTTTCTAGTGACCATGGAATCAGAATATTTTAATCTGGATGAGCATTGGTTTGTGTTTCCTTTGTTTCTCACTTCTCCCCTTGGCTCAATACCAGTGCTCACCAAAGCCTCTCAACCCTTGTATATTCATTAACCTGGAAGGGAATGTACACAGGGTCTACAGCATAATTAATGATCCCTCTTATAAATCTTTTTAAAAGAAGGGAAAGAGGCCACCTAGGAAATAATTTTAAGAATGCAGATCATGGGAGAGAAGAGAGAGCATGGCGTCAAATAAACCTGGATGTACACACTAGCTCCAAGATTTAGCAGCCATATGTTTGTGAGTAAGTTAATCAGCCTCCTGGAGCCTTTATTTATGCAACTATAGAAGGTTGTGGTGACTTAAAAATACTCTTTTCAAAAACAATAATAGTATTAAAGTATAGCTTGCATTTCAGTTAATTGCCTCTCATGCTTGCATATAGGGAACATAATTTTAACTTTAGCAAAATTGTCTCTTTTTTAATATATATATATATATTGATTTCAGAGAGGGAGAAGGAGAGAGAAACATCAGTGATGAGAGAGAATCATTGATCAGCTGCCTCCTGTACACCCCCCACTGGGGATCAAGCCCACAAACCCAGCATGTGTCCTGACCTGGATTGAACTGTGACCTCCTGGTTCATACATTGACATTCAACCACTGAGCCACAGTTGTCGCTTTAAAATTAGTTAAGCACATATGACTAAATCACTCTGAAATTCAGCAATCTCCCTATTGCTTTAGGAATCTTGATAATGACTTTAAATAGTTTTTTTATCAAGCAATGTGTCAATCCAAAAAATATAATTTCATAACACTATACTGTATGAATGGACTTAAGTAAAAACTATTTAAGGACAACTACTCTAAGTCTCCAACCATTATGTGTTTTTTCAAGGCCTCAGCCAGAAAACTAAAACCCACTCCACCACGGCCACGGAGCCTCCATGAAAGAATACTAGAAGAAATCAAAGCAGAAAGAAAGCTGCGGCCCGTCTCCCCAGAAGAGATTAGACGTAGCAGATTAGGTGAGTCACTGCTTTCCACACTCCTGGTCTAGACACACCCGCTTGAAAAAGTGTCTTTATGTCATCAGCTTAGTGGAACTAACGGTACAAGAATAAGAAATTCTTTCCCTACATGATCCTGAACTGTACAAGAGCATCCTAGCATAGTGGACAGAGCTCTGCCAATCTCTAGACTGTGGTTTTAGGAGAGTGTCTTTACCTCTCTGAGTGTCTGTTTCTTTGTCAATAGAAGGGGCATAAAAATTCCTCTACACCTGCATTATGGCTTTTTTGGAAGAATTAAATAAGATTGTGGTTAAAATATTTTATAAATTGTGACACATATACAAAGTTATGTTTTATAATAAAGATATAGTGTTACTTCAAGTTTCTATTGTCTTAATTATGGGTTTAAAGATATGGTATTAGGTGATAAAAGCATCAATTACTATCTGGTATCACTTAACTTATTTCCAAACTTCCTTTATATTTAGTAAATTTAATGTGTTTAATGTATACTATAAGTGCACATTGATTTTGATTTATAGATAGATCATATTGTAAAATGTCTGTAAACATTTTGTTTATACAGCTCTCCTCCAATTTGTAAGGTGCCCGAAGAATTCAGAGAAACTTCTGTTAGGAAAATAGATTATAATGGCACCTGAACAGGAAAGGAATCAGTTCTGTGACACCACCCTCTCCTAGTTTCTCCTCTGATTTCTTTTTCTGCTTCTTTGAGACTCTTCTTGATTCTTTACGTTTCTATCTTGGGCTCACTTCTTCCTGTTCAACCATGCCCTTTTCCATAGTTTTTTTTTTCTGGCTATCTTTCAGCCCCCAATCTACACAGATTTCTCTAAAAGTTCAAACTCATGCATCCATCTGTCTACTAGATAGAGCCTCCTTATATCCTACAAGCAAGGCAAGCCCAACAAGTCCACAAGTAAACTCATCGGCTTTCTACCCAAACTATCTCTTCCTGTTTCCCCAGTTCAGTGTGCCCAACTCAAACTTCAGCATCATCTCTGACTCTTAACAGCCAAGCCCTGTTGATTTTACTTCTGGATCTTTCTAGTCTTCCACTCAACAGCCACTATCTTAACCTAAGTTGCCATCTTCTCTGGTCTATTTATTGCATCAGTTCTGATTACTCTCCCTGCGTTCAGCTCCAAACTCTTCAGTCACTCCATATAGATGTTCCTTGACTCTCAGCCCTTCTGTTACATTGTGACCTTCATGATGGCAGGACCCGTGTCTGTCTTGTTCATTATTGTGACCCCAGTACCTAGTACAGGGACTTGGCTGTAAAAAGAACTCCCATATGTGTTGAAATTTTTTAATGTACCTTACAATTACTAAACTATAAATAAAAGTTATGTCGATTTATCCCTGTCTAATTTTTATGGCAGCAAGTATTGTCTCTTAAAAATGATGTTTAGCCCAGCCAGCATGGCTCAGTGGTTGAGCATCGACTGGTCAGGGTTTGATTCCTGTCAGGGCATATGCCTGGGTTGTGGGCTGCACCCCCACTGTGGGGTGTACCGAGGCAGCCGATCAATGAGTCTCTCATCATTGATGTTTTTATCTCTCTCCTTCACCAGTCCTCTCTGATATCAATAAAAATATTTTTAAATGATGTTTATAGCATGCAAAGTGACAGATCCATATGAGCATTTACATAATAATGAGCCAAAACATATAAACCATGTGAACCAAGAGTTCTTATCCTGGGATCCTTAACTGGGCCTGGGGAGGGTCTGTGAATCCCCTGAAATGTTTTAAAAATATATGCATATTCCACAGACTATATGTATGTGCATTTTTTATTTTTTTTAGAACAGAGAGTTAGAACCACTGTGGAAAAATAAGGAAATTGAATTGTAGGATAATTGTTTTAGACTAGATTTTTAAAAATTTACTACACCTTGAAAAGGAATAATTGAGGTAATACAAACGATTTCAACAAAACTATAGAGTAAAACAAATAGTTTGCCATGAGAAAAGTAAGCTTTATGATTTACAGGAATGAAGATTAATTAGGTTTGGGATTATAAACTTTAATGGAAGTACCAATAGAATAGAAAAAGGAATAAGACAAGCATAATGTACTTGCATTACTTAGATGGTATGTGGCATTGAGTCTTTCTTTTTTTTCCAATACTGTTTTGAACCTTTATTTTCTATTAAACATTGTGCCGGCTATTGGGGTACACAAATGAATAAGGCATCTTCCCTGCCCACAAATGCTTACAGAAGAGTGACTCTGGAGTGTCCTGCATGTTCATGTTGCAAGAGATATACATGAGTGCTAATAGCAGCCAGTGAGAGGTCATTAAGTGAGGTCATTTGAAGGAGTCTAAGAAAGAAACTAACAATCTTTATAGGCATCAAGGGGACACTCTTAAATTGCATGGAATGTCATCACAAACACTAGTCACACACATATTCTTCTGTTTCATTTTAAACAAATCAGATGCTAATAGAAGCCCTATTTTACAATAACTAAATATCAGATTTTGTTGATCATATATCTTATTTTAACCTTATTACTTGGTATTTCACAACAACCAGAATTGAGTTGTTATAGAAAGTGATTGTTCTATGAGAGTCTTACTTCTAGACTTCTGTCTTCAAAGTGATCTTAAATTTTAATTGAACAGTAAAAGATTTTGGCTTATTATTTCTGTAGATGTATATTGGTTCTTACAATTTTCCTTTGGGGGGTTTGGTTAGGACAGTGGTCGGCAAACCGCGGCTCGCGAACCACATGCGGCTCTTTGGCCCCTTGAGTGTGGCTCTTCCATAAAATACCACGTGCGGGCGCGCACGTACAGTGCGATTGAAACTTCGTGGCCCCTGCGCAGAAGTCGGTTTTCGGCCTGGGCGAGTCTATTTTGAAGAAGTGACGTTAGAAGAAGTGGGGTGTCGGTCGCATGTGGCTCGCGACCACTGGGTTAGGATAAATTTGGCAGAATTAACTTGAAGAAATTTTTCCCTAAATATTTTTATAATCTTTCTTCTCCATGTAATTGCAAGTAGAAAACTACTGTTGAAATGGGGGAAATATGTAAATGTTTAAAGAAGAAATGTTACCCATAGTTTCAACAACCAGAGGCAGTTCCTGCAAATCTACTTGTGCATCTTGAATTAGAAACAAAAAATTTATGTACAGTATTCTGTCTTCATTTAACATTGTATGTGGCATGAGCACTTCCACTGCCATTAAATATGACTCAAAACATTATTTATAAGGACATGATATCCTCACATATGGCTAAACTGTGTTTATTTACCTATTTCTCTGTTGTTCTACAGACTATTTTCTTATTAAGTCTGAAATTACTATTCTTGTACATAGTGTTCATATCTGATCATTTTCTTTTTCCTAACATCTCTTATTGAGATTTTGGGTTTTAAATATAAGTTGTTACTTTTAAAAGCATCATTTTTCTAAACATCCTAGTGGCTATGATGCTTGATTGCTGTCCTCTTTGTGGTATATGGAACTTAGAAAAATCTGAACCTCATCTTACAAGAAATAATAGCATCTCTTTCTTGTGCAGTAGTCAGTCCATTTCAAAAGATATGTTCATGTACCAGAGAAGAGCAGGATAATATATTGGAGAAGAGTGATGAGTGCTTTTACAATGTGTAGTAATATATTTACTCTACATAATTGGGGAACTCTAGATTCGGTAGTATTGAGTTTAGAAATGCAGAGTTTTTTTAATGGTGTGTGGAGGGTTATTCTCGTCAATGTAAAATCTTGAAAGACAACTAAAACACAGTAAATTGGTTATTTAAAAGTTATAATGTAGTTCGTATATTAGGATAAAATACATAAAATATTATTTCCTGGTTATCAAACAATAAGTATGGTTCTTAACAAATAGTTGCTTTATTTGCCCTATTTAATAGTCACATCCCCTTTGTTGACTTAAGTGCTTTTTAAAACATCTGCATGTGATTCTGACATCTTGCTAAGTTGAGTTTGAGATGTAACTGAATGCTTTTCCTTCACATCATTTTTTTTTTAAGACACTATATTGAGACTTTGGGTTGTAAATATAAATTGTTCCTTTAAAAAAACATCTGCCAAAAAACATATCGAGAGATATTTACATGCTGTTAAATGTGGGCGTTAGAACACTATAGGCAATCTACCTGGAAAACTTGAACTGGACAGACACGCCTGTACTTCCTTCCTCACTAGATCTAATGTTCTATTCTCTTCTGCCACAAAGACGCCTGTCTCCCTGAGCCTAGGTCACAGAGTACATAGTCCTGGTAAGAATTTTGGGCTGTAGTGAAAATAGATAATTCTGTCATGAATACCCAAATTCATCAAATCTTTGTATAACCTTTTTAAAAACAGTTTTATTAAGATAAATCTGCCTATCATAAAATTCATCCTCTTAAAGTTAGAAAACTCAGTGGGTTTTAGTATGTTATAAAAATTTAAAAACAAAGTAGTCAATAGGAAATAAATAAGTTTATTCTTAAGAAAGTATATTTATTGAGCTTTTTACAGTGTACCAAGCCCTGTTCTGAGCACTTTTTCTTTTCTTTTCTCTCTTTTTTTTTTTTTTTTTTTTTTTGGTGCAAAATTATTTAATCTTCCTAACAGTTCCATGAGGTGTAGGTATCATTATTACCATTTTACAGATGAAGTAACTGAAGCACAGAGAGGTTAAGTAACTTGCCCATAATCACACTGGTAGTAAGTGGCAGAGCTGATGTTCAGATTTAGGCATTCTGGCTCCTGAGGCCTCTTTTCGACTACTAGGTTACACTGCCTTCAGTAGACAATTATTGACATACAAGAGGCCCAGTGCACAAATTTCATACACTGGTAGGGTCCCTAGCAGCTGCCAGCTGCTAGCCGGGTACTCCCTCCCTTCCCCCGCTTGCCTGCCGCTGCTACAACTGGCCAGGGCCTCTCTCACTTCCCCCAGCCGGCCCCGCCCCCTGGTCGAACTCCTGGTTCAGGGGAAATTTGCATACTACGCTTTTATTATATCGGATTGTGATGCTTCTAGTTCTTAAATGAGATTTCATATAAAATGTTTTACCTGTATGCAGAAAGCCAAATTTTCACCCTGAAATAAATTATTTAATAACACGTTTATCTTTAAATTTTAAAGATTTTGTATGTTCCCTAAAACTGTGTTTTTTAAAATGGCTATTTTTTTCTTTTGATCAATATTATATTGAAGTCAAAAATTCTATAGTACTATGGTTCTTTAAAATTTTTGTCTTTATCATGCTTATTTTTAACATGTTCTTTAAAAAGTTATTTTCTTTTATTGTTACTTCATTTGAAGTCTGAGTGATAGAGTTGAAACTAAGACTCACGGTTTCATTATATTTTAGATTTTTATTCACTGCCTTCTGCCTTACAGTCTGAAATGTGCCACTCCAGGTCTTCTCGAATTTTCCCTTCTTTTTTGTCCTCCCTGTATATTTCTAACAGCTGAATTATTTTCTTTTTATTGTTTGTTTTCTTTTTTTCAGCAGTGCGGCCACTTAGCATGTCTTACAGTTTTGACTTGTCAGGTAAAAAAAAAAAAAAATGCTTTCACACCTGACGTGGGTTTTGTGGTTTCTGTGAAATACATTTCATTCATCTGCTTGTTCAAAGATGTCAAAAAAGAAAATAGAAAGGCTTCTTCTAGGCTGTGGTCAGTAAAATAAGACTTTCTGCTTATACTTTTAAAAAAGTAAAACTGCAGTAAATCTGTTGCCTACCCAAGGGGTTATGGAAGAACCATTACACCATACTTACGGTTATGGAATGTGGCTGCCGATCCTTGTGGTCTCTCACTCACCCACAGTCTTCTAAAGCAATGATGTCACAGTCTACAACAGGACTTTGCTTTAAGAGACTAGAAAAAACCTTCGAGAAACGAAGTTTTGACACATCTTATCCTCTAAAGCATTTAAGTAGCTAAACTGCAAACTGTCAGCTACTTCAGGGGACCGCCGCTTCTCAGTTGATGGGCAGGAACTTGTATCTCTTTGCTCCCTGTAGAAAGGCCAAGTCACAAACAGTTCTGAGTGCTCATTAACAGTATGAAAACAAAAGCACTGAATGGCTTTGGTTGTAAAATACGAGCCCCGGGTTTGTGGTACAAGTTTAGGACCCCCCCCCCCCCCCGCCCCTTAAGTAGACAGGGATTAATAGTGAAACAAATAATTATTAATGAGTAAATGTAATCTATAAAATCAGCCCTCTTTTTAAATTGAGTTTTTAAACTATATATGAGCGAAGGTTCCAAGCCAACTTAATCCTCATAAATTATTTTGCAAGTTAGAATTTTTAATTTCAGAAGCTGTCGTTTTCAATATAAAATGAGATAAGATGTTGAGACTAATAATTTCTTCCAGAATTTTCTTTTATATGCCATGCAATTGTTGGCATATATTAAATATAAATCCATATTTAAAGATCCAGAGAGTTCTAGTTTTATATTCTGTATATGAATATTTACTGAGTATCTTTCAACTGCTAAACTAGTTCCCAACTGTTTTTTAAACTTCTTTTTATATTTGTATGTCTCAGACATGACTAATATTTGTGCTTTCAAGAAATTCAAATAAATAATTTACACTCTTCATTTACTACTTTTGACTGACCACTAAAGAGCTTTTCTATTTTCTTTATCCGCTTGAAAATTTTCATTTTACCAACCATTTGCAGAGTAACCTTATAAAAAATTTTGTTCTGGAAAATAAACTCAGAAATGTTTTGGAATATATAAGTTACTACCAGTCTCGTAAAAGTTGGCAGTATATATTACAGACACTCTACCTCTTCTAAATATCTACTAACGATATTTCCATCAGTTGGACTGTATGAGAGTGGCTGGCTACCTAAACACATTGACTATTGGCTAACACAATTAAGCACAGGTTTAGACATTATGCATGCCCATACACATTATATATAGGTGTATTTTGGGTTCTTATAGGTTATATGATGGGTTGTGTATTGGGAAGAAGGATATTGGTACTTGACCTCCTTGATATAAATGAGTAACAAAACGTTTTTATGTGCTTTCACTGCTCATCATTTGCTATAGTTTATTTCATAACTTAGTGTATATACTTCATGATTTCTACATGCTTTGTTCTCGATTTCTTGTGCTACTTTTATGTTTTCATAGTTGCATCTTGACAAATTATAAATGGGCCCTGACTGGGTGGCTTAGTTGGTTGGACCATCATCCTGGACACCAAAAGGTGGCGGGTTCAATTCCCAGTCAGGGCATATACCTAGGTTGCAGGTTCAGTCCCTGATCAGGATATGTACAGAAGGCAACCAATCAGTGTTCTCTCTCACATTGATGTTGCCCTTTTTCTCTCCCTCCTTCCCTCTCTCTAAGATCAATTTTAAAAAAATTATAAATGGAAAAGATGGATCCATTCTTTAACCTAGTGCAAAATTGGAAAACTAAGGAGTAAATATTGAAACAGATAAATAATTTCTCTGAACTCAAGTGTAGAATAAGACATAAAGTATATTCTGTTGCTTAGGTATATCCTAGAAATATTAATCCTTAGTGGAAATTTTTAATCCATTCAACATTAATTAAGTATAATTTATTTTTGCAATGCAAATATTAAATATGTAATCTGTATACCAGTTATATTTACTCCAACTAAGTAAGACAGCAACTGGGTGTATCTAACACACATAAAGTTATTATAATAAAGCATTCAATATCATGGCCATGCACTGAACCTGAGATATGTGACTTTTAAAGCCATATCTAGCATCTTAAATATTTTGCTTAATTATAAATATCAGTTTTTTTCCTCAAGAAATTGTCTTACGTAGAAGTACAAAGTTTCATCTAAGTATTTGGTTTTCTCACTTACACTAAAGTAATGAGGGTTTATTTATTTGAACAGAAGAGTGTAAGTAATCAAACTACTTAAAAACATCTCTTAAAATATGTTCAACTGAGTCTTTTATAAATATGAAATATGAGATGAAATCACACATAATATTTAGTCTCATATGTGGAGATCATTCTGAAACCTTACTGTTACATCGCATATTTTTTATTAATCCTATTTATCTCAAAGCCTTCAATTTAGTACAAGGTGTTTATTTTAGTAGTTTTAGTCAGTGAACTCTATCAGTCTCATAGCACAGTGGTTAGGCAGTTAGAGAGGTATTGAGTAGTTTCTCAAATCTCTGCCTTGAGAATGAAATGAACTCATGGCAGCCCTTATTACTTAACAGTGTTTCCTAAGCTTCAGTTCAGACACCACCCTCATGATTTTTGCCAGACTTAAGTGCTGCCAAGTACTATTTTAAGTTTTTTTAAATCCATCATAAATGACTTAAATATCTTAACCAAAAACATCCATAAAATCATGCATCTGATAAGTATTTTTTTTGAAACATTAAAGTAAATATATAACCATTAAAACTGTTTCAGTGTTCCTCCAGGCACTCCTAAGCGGTCTCACCTGACCTGATAGATTGGGAATGTGAGACCTGCCTTGGGAAGCTGACTGCGCTGCGTTCTCACTATACCTCCAATTTGGGAGCCTCGATTGAAATATGGGTAGTTAAGAGGGATGAAAGAGTGTGTAATTTTAACTTTGTGCTTTCTCTTAAAAGACTAACTAGTACAACAACATGAACAATTCCATAGGAAAGGTATGAAATGAGATACCCTATAGAATCAGGTTTTTAAAAATATGTACTTCTGCCCTAGCCCATTTGGCTCAGTGGATAAAGCGTCGGCCTGCTAACCGTAGAGTCCCTGCTTCGATTCCGGTCAAGGGCACATGCCTGGATTGCAGGCTCAATCCCAGTAAGGGGCATGCAGGAGGTAGCCAATCAGTGATTCTCTCTCATTATTGATGTTTCTATGTCTCTCTCCCTCTCCTTTTCTCTCTGGGGAAAAAAAAATTAAAAATATGTATATATACTTCAAGACCATATTTAAGCACTACCTTTTTTCTTGACTAGGAATTAATTAGCCCAATCATTTCCTCCTTTGCTTTCTAGAAAACTTGGAAATTATTCCTAAGTGTGGCAGCCTACCACTCTATTAAAGCTGTATTTGAAGACTTTAACCATTATAATGTGTATAAAAACTTGCTGCTTTTACCCGTTTGTCCCCTTCAGCATACCTCCTTCCCTAATTATTTATTTGTTCTAGCTACTTAATACCTGGAAACATAATAACAAAAGTAATGCACATGTTGTCAAAACTTCTATTAGAAATCTTATGTAAACTGGTAAATGATTGATGGGCAGGTATGCCTGTCTTCTTCCTTCCTTTTTCTTTTCCTCCATCCTTCCTAGCTTTCTCAAGCCCTTTCTTCTAGTCCACAAGGGAGTGTTCGCTGGCCTTCTTGATCTATCAAAATAAGTAGAAATTGTAAATATTAAGTCAGATAATGTTATAGAAGGCTGTACTAGAACACATTTATATACTTAATCTTTCCTGAAAATCCACTTCTTAAACTTCAAGCATATAAATATTATGCGTTGGGGGGAACTACTAATTCTTAATTTTATAATAACCAGTTACAATGCCTTCCCCTCGTAAAGGAGCTGAAAGCATGTCTTTTTCGCTTAGTACTTAGTGTACCCTTACCCCAACTACAGGGGCTTCAGACTGTTCCATGTGCACAGACCTGCTCACGGTGCTGATCTGGAACTTAAATTACACAGTGACTGCTTTTTCCCATCTTTAAATACTCTAATTTGGTAGTTATTAAGCTTTGATGTTTAACACTTCATTTGAAATGCTGAAGAAAAGTGGTTCCACTTGCATTGGAAGATTCCAGGCTACAGTGCAAAAAAAAAAAAAGTGGACTTTAGAATCAGTACTGACTACGATTCAGGTTTCCGCCACCCACGAGCTATGTGGCTGGCTAAATTACTCTGATCCTTGGCTTACTCACTTGTTAATGTAGATACAAATTGGTGTTATTAATT
This sequence comes from Cnephaeus nilssonii, assembly GCF_951640355.1. Lineage (NCBI taxonomy): Eukaryota > Metazoa > Chordata > Mammalia > Chiroptera > Vespertilionidae > Cnephaeus > Cnephaeus nilssonii. The sequence goes on along the minus strand of NC_137082.1, from coordinate 63,678,074 downwards.
GCTAACATTCATGGTGAAGTGCCTTTAATACACACAGCATTAAGTATCTTATATACAGTTGTTAACTTATTTAATCCTTACAACAAACTCATATCTGTTGTTAGCCCATTTTATAGATGAGGAAACAAGAGGTTAGCAGCAGAGCTTGACTTTGAGCAGAGCCATCTGCATCTTACTGTACTGTATACCCTGTGCTCTGCTATGTACCCTGCATTTCTTTAACTTGTTACATTGCTTTCCCATCCAGATTGGAGCTCTGAGTAAACTAAGTCAGCTTTATCAGAGGGGTTGTATCCCAGATTCTTTGTGTTCATGTTTATATGAATATGGGTTATTAGCTATTTTAAATCAAACGATGTTCGTACCTGACAACCATACACTTAATTGGGCTTCATGCATGCTGTCACTTTGATCCACCCATCACTAGCTCTTTAGAGTCTATAAAGTAAAACTAGCCTCTCTGAGCCTCTGGAAAATGAAGAAGTTAAGTCAGTTATCTGTAGGACTTCTTTCAGCTCTAAATTTTAACCTATAAATGTGAATATATCATTAGTCAGTTAAAGGTTTTCTTCAATTGAATCTGACAGGTATTATCTAACAAAAATGTTTTGTATACATAGGTATATCAAGCGTCTGTGCTCTGTATGTGTGACATGGAAATGCTATGTCACTGGTGTGCGTTTCTGAGTGCAGGTACTTGGGGAAGTGTGTTTTGTCCACTGATTACCTTTCTTAGCTCAAGAAAAGCTTCCTTCTTTCTCTTACCAGATGTAACTACCCCTGATTCTCCAAAGCACACTGCGGAATCATCAGTGGTGAATGGAGGTTTGACATCACAAACAAAAGAAAATGGGTTAAATGCTGCACAGCAGGTGCCTGTGCAGCGGAAGAGGCTCCTCAAAGCTCCGACTCTGGCTGAACTGGACAGCTCTGACTCCGAGGTGAGGTTCCGCGAGGCCCTGGTTCACAAAGCTTGACTCCAAGTTCAGGATGCCAACACTCGCTGACCTCCCCATTTTTCAAGCAATAAAGTTAGGGTTAAAATGGATTGGTTTAGCAGGAAATAAAACAGAGGATTATATACTGTCACTTAGTAAAGATCAATATAATTACCATAATATATAGAATAAGTTTTAAAATATTGATGTAGTCTTAGATTATGGTGGGGTTAAAAAAAGTCAACAATTTTTAGGCTTATATTATCTTAAATACCTTTTATATGGAGGAAGGGAAAAGAAAAACATATTTACACTAAAAACACAACACTGTAGAATAATCATCCATTTACTTCTCTCTCTAAAATACACACACACTGACACATCCCTACTGAAGGTTGTCCTTTCTGTAATAACATCAGGCAGGCCTCGGAAAGAAAACTGTGCTAGTGTTCTCCAGATTTTATCTTTCACTACTGCCCTCTGGGCAAGATCTGACATCCTTTTTTCAAGAAACAGGAAGGATGCTGTTGCTGATGCTTCCCAAATCTCTCAGTCCTCTGTCTGCAGCATCAGTATTGTATATCTCCTCTGCTCCATCCTCAAAATCGACATGTGTAAAATGAAATCACATTCTTGCCCTCCTTCCTCCTGCCCTCCCCCCCAACCGCCACCACACCAACAGCACACACAGCCGGCTTCTCATCTTCTGTTTGCTATTGTGGTTGCTGGCTCCACCCTCTCCACATCCATCCAGGGTAGAATTTAAGGCATTTTTCTTTAATTACCCTCTCATCAGTCTCCACCCCTAACCCAGAAGATACCAATAATAACAATTTTGTTACTAAATGTTTTTCAAACATTAAGAATAATAAAGAAATATCCTTACTACTGCCTGACTTCAGTGCACACTGTCACACATGCTGTCTCTCTCTTCAGGCCCATCTTACCTTTCTTCTTTCTAGCCTTCCCAATTCCATCTGACATCACTCCTGCTTGACACCTTTTGAAGGGTCCTTGACACTTACAGGATTAAGTTCATGTCCCCAAATAACCCTGGTGATCTGATGCCTGTGCCACCACTCCCTGCCTCAGTCTACACCTCAGCCACACTCAGCCATTTGTTCTTCCCTGTACATTCCCTCCTTCCTCCACTCTGTGCTTAGTCGTGTCTGCAGTCTACCCTCATTCCTAACTCCTGTTTATCCTTTAACAGTCAGCACGTACTTCGCCTTCTCTTTTCCCCGACATCCCTAATCCATTAGGCCCCCTTCTCTGTGGTTCCATAATAATCTTCCCTTCTCTCTGTTATGTTAGGCCACTTAACACTGTAGTATCATAACCCATGTATTTCTCTCTCCCACCAGAGGGCAAGCTCCCTCAGAAGAGAGACTGTGCTAAATTCACTTTAGATCCTCGGTTCTTAACACCCAGTAGACACTCGCAATTTAGATAAATTTATACTAACCTGTGAGAACAGCAATTTAAATTAAAAGACTATCTAGCTCTGTACTGTTCATTATAGTAACCACTGATTACTGTGACGGTTGAAATTTAAAATGTGTTAAAATTAAGTAAATTTAAAACTCTCACTTCCAGTTCCTAAGTGCTCAGTAGCCACGGGTGGCAGGTGGTGACCACACTGGATGGCACAGAGCACAGCGCCACCCTCAGCGGAGCTCTGTTGGACAGCACTGGTCTGAAGGACAAGCGGTGCTCCTCCTCCACCTACTGAAGCGTTTTTAACAACTTCCTTTCCCTCCTCCACTCCTCTCACATACCTGGCCGCCGGGAGATGAGTGGGCAGCCTCCACAACCTTCCTGGTGGTCCTTTGTTTGAAGCTCTACTGCCAGAGTCCCAACACCAAATCTTGAGATGATTTGCTAGACACAATTCTTTTAATCCGAGAGAGGCCATTTTTGAGCATCTAATCAGTTCAAATATGAAGCAAGAAATAAGGTGCTGATTGTATGCATATATGCATAACCCATGGACACAGACAGTGGGGTGATGAGGGCGGGGGCGGGAGTGGACTGGAGGGAGTGGCGGGGAGGACGGGGGCATAGGTAATACTTGTCACAATAAAAATTAAAAAAAGAAAAGGTGCTGAAAAGAGATGTGTTAGAGCGGGTTTTCAGCTAACTCAGACCTTTGTCGCTGGCTGCCGAGTTAAGCCTGGATGATAGTTTCTTAGTCATTGGTAGTGGAAATTTCAGACTCATGGAACAAGTGAATGTTCTTAGACACTGGCCTAGAACTAAGCATTTTTCTCTCTTCCTCTTCAAATTAAAATTGATGTTTTTAAGTACCAAAGATAGACTAGTCAAAAGTGTACTAAATGAGCATATTTATGTTCCTTTCTGCTGAATATAGAATTTTAAAACTTCTAAATACAATTTTAAAACATCTAAATATGTTCAAACTTTAACATTTAGAAAACACAGATCCCTCGCCTTTTTCTCTGAGATTCGACAGTCTGTTCCATGCTTCTATGTCTCTGGTGGATCTATTTGGTTCATCAGTTTATTTTGTTCGTTAGATTCCACATATGAGTGAGATCTCTTAATACTTATCTGGCAGCTTTGTACATTTAAATAATAATAGTTAAATAATAAATAATAAGCACTAACTGCAAGCTTTGAAAGTTCCTAGTTATTAAACTTGGCCATTTGTTAAACTTGGCCCCAGAAACCACTTTTGGCCTTAGAAATAGGTTGTCTAACCTGTCATTTTGCCAGAACTAGAACTAACCTGTGATTTTTATTTAAAAAAATGTATCATGAGCATTTTCCCATCTCATTAAATAACCTTTTCCAACATGATGCCTAATATCTGTGTGGTATTCCATCATAATAGTTTATTATATTTTATTTAACCAGTCCCTTATTTGGAAATTATAAATAACACTATTGTAACTATGCTACATTTTTGCTTTGAACTGTTTCTCAAAATGTTTCTAGAAATATATTTTGGTCAGTGTCCCCACATTTTTTTCTGTCTCCTACAAACTGGCTTGCATTTACCCCACCTGCCCCAGGACAGGTTGGCTGTTCGTAGTGGGAGAATTCAAATCAGTAAAGAAGAGTAGGGTGAAAGGTGTAGACATACCTCTCAGAGTTCTGTTAAATTAGGCTTTAAAAAATGTTTTTTGGGAAGGTGGGCTGAAGTATGTGAGGCAGGGGGCTGATTTCTGCTGTTTAAAGCAGGGTAGCACCCACTTCATAATTATTTGGAAAGTGCTATGTATGACTTTTTTTCATTTCCTAAGAAATACTCTTGACTTTTATTTCCTTTTGACCTTCCATAAGCAGAAGGAGGTCATTCTAGTTGTTTGATAGCTTTTCTGGAGATTTGTGTGACTCGGAGGTTGAGGATTTGCTTACATTGCTTGATTTGTTTTTCATGGTAAGTATCAAGAGCGTGGAGGTCACTGTTCCAGCCTTCCTTGTTTGAACCGTGTGGTTTACACAGTCTTTTTTCTTCTGTTCTTCGATAAGATCCTTTGAATTGTAACTTGTTTGAAACTAATGCTTTCAGCAGTAGGTTTTAGGTGAGGCCAATTTTTAGTGAATGGCTAATTCTTAAAGTCACCTTAACTAAGTAGGTCTAAGAGAATTTTCACTATTTGTCTTACATAATCATAGATTAATATATTAACCTGATTTTCTTCTATATTTAAAAATATCAGTTTTCTATAGAAATAAATTGCCTGATAGTTAATGTGTATTCCCGATCATAGAGTAGATAATAAATTTTTTATGAATAAGTATTGTACTTCATTTTGGTATAGTATAAACCAATAAGATCTTTTCTCACTGATAATAGGAATTTAAATTTTATTTGGCACAATGTAGACAATTTTCTAGAATCATGTCATTTCATGGAATGTTTTTTTTCATCCATTTATTCAAAAAATGTTTATTCATTATATACTAAGTGATGGATTTGATACTAGGTAACAGCAATGAATAAGACACATGGCCTCTACCCTCGTGGGGTTCCTGTTACTGTTATAAATGTGTTAAATATTCCCCTAATAAAAATATTAACCACCATTTATTATAGACCAGGTAATGTGTTAAGCTTTTTGAATGCAGTATCTCATCTGATCTTTCCAATAATACTAGGAAAGATATACCCTCTTACTTTTTAAAAAAATATTTTTATTGATTTTTAGATAGAGAGGAAGGAAGAGAAAGAGAAACATCAATGTGAGAGAGAAACATCGATCTGCTGCCTCCTGCTGCATGCCCTTCACTGGGGATCGAGCCCACAACCCAGACATGTGCCCTGACCAGGCCCCAAACTGGCACCTTTTGATGCACAGGACAGTGCCCGACCAACTGAGCAGCACTGGCCAGGGCAATATGTACCCTCTTCTAAAAATGATGAAACTAAGAGTTTTGTTCAAGATGGATAGAGTAGCTAAGTGCTGTACTTGCCTCCTCCCATGACCACATCAAAATTACAACTAAACTGCCCTGGCTGGTGGTTCAGTAGTTAGAATGTTGACCTCCAAGCCCAGTACAAGTGGCATCCATCTGGAGATCACTTTGTAGCTCATACCATGTGGCCACAGGCAGTGACTAATTTTGGCCTGCACCACCCAAGAGGCCCCAGAACCATTGCACCCAGTGGTCAGCTTCCCGACCACATCCAGAGCATCACCCAACCACCTCAACAAACAACACACCCAAATGGCAGATTCAGCCGGCATCAGGGCCCCACTAAAGTGAATCTAGCTCCATAGGGTCAGCATCTGCACAACTGCTTCTTCACTATAGTCATGGCCAGTCCTCACAACCAATCAGCCTGAGGATCAATCCCTTCCATTGACATGTCTCAAGGCTCAACTACAGTAAAGGGGCACATACATCCCACATGAGGGACCCAACTGGAGACCCAGCTCAGGTGACTAGGGAGACTGTGCTACTGGGTCCCATAGAACACCTACTACATAAGGCCTCTCTACCAAGACCAGGAGATGTTGCAGCTCCACCTAATACATAGAAACAACCACAGGGAGGCTGTCACAGTGAGGAGACAAAGAAACATATCCCAAATGAAGAACAGAGCAAACCTCCAGAAAACGAACCAAAAAAAATGGAGACAAGCAATCTATCAGATGCAGAATTCAAAACATTGGTTTTAAGAATGTTCAATGAACTTAGAGGAAGAGTATATGAATTTAGTGAGAATTTTAACAAAGAGATAGGAAGCCAAAAAATGGAGATAGAAAACATAAAAAAGAAGCAGTCAGAAGTGAAGAATACAATAACATGAATGATAATATATTAGGGGGAATCAATGGTAGATTAAATGAAGCAGAGGATCGAATCAGTGATTTAGAAAGTGAGGTGGCAGAAAACACCCATTAGAATAGCAAAAAAGAAAAAATACATTTTTAAAAATGAGGATAGAATAATATTGAACTTGGTAACATTTGTATCATAGGGGTACCAGAAGTAGAAAAGAAAGAGCAAGGAATTGAAAACCTATTTAAAGAAATAATGACAGAAAACTTCTCTACCTATCAAAGGAAATAGATGTACAAGTCCAGGAAGCAGAGAGAGTCCCATGCAAGATGAAGCCAAATGAGCTCACACCAAGACACATCATAGTTAAAATGGTAAAGGTTGCCCTGGCCAGTGTGGCTCAGTTCTTGAAGCATCATCCCATGCACTGAAATGTCATGGATTAAATTCCTGGTCAGGGCACATGCCTAGGTTACTAGTTCGATCCCCAGTTTGTGCGCATATGGCACCATTTGATGTGTCTCTCTTACCATTGCTTATTTCTCTCTCTCTCCCTTTGTCCCTCTCTAAAAATCAATTTTTAAAAAATGGCAAAGGTTAAAGACAAGGATCTTAAAAGCAGCAAGAGAAAAGCAATGTTACCTACAAGGGGGCTCCCCTAAGACTGTCAGCTGATTTGTCAACAGAAAATGTGCAGGCCAGAAGGGATTGGCATGAAATATTCAAAGAAGAACTTACAACTAAGATTACTCTACCCAGCAAAGCTATCATTTAGAATTAAAAGAGAGATAAAGATTTTCCCAGACAAGAAAAAGCTAAAGGAGTTCATCAACATCAAACCAGTATTACAGAAATGTTGGAGGAGGAGGGGAAAGGGGGGCGGGGAGAGGAGTTAAAAGAGGAATCAAAAATATAAATAATAAAATACAATAATTACGTATCTGTCAGCAATTTCTTTAGATGTAAATGGATTAAAGCATTTAACCAAAAGACATAAGGTGGCTGAATGGATAAAAAAACACACCTTACATATACTGTGTACAAGAGATTCACTTCAGATGACATACACAGACTGAAAGTAAATGAATGGGAAAAGATATTTCATGAAAATGGAAAAAAACAAAAAACCTGGGGTAGCAATACTTATACCAGACAAAATAGACTTTAAAACAAAGACTGTAACAAGAGACAAAGAGGGACCCAGCAATTTCACTTCTTGGTATTTATCTGAAGAAACCCAAAACACTAATATGAAAAGACATATATGCACCCACATGTTCATTGCAACATTATTTACAACAGCCAAGATATGTAAGCAAGCTAAGTATCCATCAGAAGATGAATGGATAAAGAAGTGGTACATATATACAATGGAGTATGACTCAGCCACACAAAAGAATGAAATCTTGCCATCTGCAACTATGTGGATGGACCTAGAGGTATTGTGCTGAGGGAAATAAGTCAGACAGAGAAAGACCAATGTCATATGATTTCACTTATATGTGGACTCAGAAAAACAAAATAAACGACCAAACAAAAAGAAAATCAAACTCAGATACAGAGAACATTTTAATAGTTGCCAGGTGGGAAGCGGGTTGAGGGCTGGGTGAAAAAGGTAAGGAGTTAAGAAATACAAATTGATAGTTACAAAATAGTCATAGGGATGTAAAGTACAGTATAGGGAATATAGTCAATATCAGGGTGGTCACTTCATAAGTTATATATTTAATTACTGTGTTGTACACCTGAATCTAATAAGATATTGTATGTCAACTGTAATTGAAAAATAAAATTTTATTTAAAATAAACAAATGATGACATTAAGATAAGAAGCTTGCAAAATGTCACCTCACTCTAATTAGGGACAAAACTGGGACACAAACCCAGACATACCTAATTTTAGATCCTGTCTAGTTTGTCTTCTACTTCCTTTGATTTTTTTTTTACATTATAAGTTGGTGCCTCGTGTAAAAATAAATATTTAATAGCAAAATGTTAATAATTAGCAGGAGAGCTCTAATAGTAAAGTGTTATTAATTAGTCTAGGGCCGTGGTCGGCAAACTGCGGCTCACGAGCCACATGCGGCTCTTTGGCCCCTTGAGTGTGGCTCTTCCACAAAATACCACGGCCTGGGCGAGTCTATTTTGAAGAAGTGGCGTTAGAAGAAGTTTAAGTTTAAAAAATGTGGCTCTCAAAAGAAATTTCAATCGTTGTACTGTTGATATTTGGCTCTGTTGACTAATGAGTTTGCCCACCACTGGTCTAGGGAATCTCACTATTTCTCTGTTCATTGCTTTCCCAGGAAGAGACTCTGCACAAGTCAGCCAGCAGCAGCAGTGTGTCTCCCTCCTTCCTTGAAGATCCCTTACTGGAGGCTGTGTCCACAAGGAAGAGTAAGTATTTGTGGCACAAAGAACTAGCATCAGATACCTTAAAAAACACACTTGTCCTCGAGTAGGGGATCCCAAAGTGCCTTGTAATTATTTGAGGTATAAAGAACTAAGCCTGGAACTTCACGAGTCCAAAACAGAAATATTCAGTTATATTCCTAGAGTGACAGGACTCAGGTTTTTAACTTAGATCAGTCACCTTTGGGTTTACAGATAACAGTTGTAGGAAATAAGTCAGTTGTCTCTGTGTGTGTATGTGTGTGTGTGTGTGTGTGTGTGTGTGTGTGTGTGTGTGTGTGTGTGTGTTTTGTTTTTATTGATTTTTTACAGAGAGTAAGGGAGAAGGATAGAGTTAGAAACATCGATCAGCTGCCTCCTGCACACCCCCTACTGGGGATGTGCCCACAACCAAGGTACATGCCCTTGACTGGAATCGAACCTGGGACCCTTCAGTCTGCAGGCCGATGCTCTATCCACTGAGCCAAACCAGTCAGGGCTGTGTGTGTTTTTTATATTAATTACCTCCTTGTCTGAATTTAAGCAAGAAGTCCAATAATCACACTTGTTATTACCTTCCACACACATATACACATATTCCATATCTATATATTCATACCCACAGGACATGTGTAAATAGTAAAAGCAATTTATAACTTTAGAATAGAAAGTTAAGTGGCTTCTAAATGCTTTTATTACGTTTTTATTTATAAGATTTTGTAAAGGCATAAAATTTTTATATTAAGAAGATTCTGGGGAGATGGTGGGAGTTGGTAGTACCAGACAACAGTTGCTCTGGCAGACTTTGCTCTGTTTTGGAACTCTGGAGTCTGTTAAAAGCTTTCAACTTCCAGGGGAAGACTTGGATAGTAAATTGTGGTTAATTCTGGTCAGCTATTAGCATAGAACCAGCTACTCACCCCCGACCCTCAGCCCCTGGCAGACAGTGTGTACTGCTTCTGGAGCAGCTTGCACAAAGCCTGCGTTAGCCAGGGTGGACCAAAAGGACCCTGTCACCAAATGCGATGCCCTGGTTGCTGCCTCTGACTCCAAAGGTGGGCAGCCATTGTTGCATTTCTGCTAGCTACCCCGCTGCTCCAGCTCAAGGGACTTCCAAAGCTTTTAAAGGCTGGCACCCCCCTTCTTTCATTTTTATATTGTTCCCCCTTTGAGAGCCAGACATTATACATTAGGACATTCAAAAGCAACTGCATATCAGGGAAAATTAGAGAGTGACTATGCATGCCTAGAAAGGAACACTAGAATTTTGTTAATGTCACCCTGTAAAGTACATGATTGTTTAACCACTATGCTGGCTGTATATCTGAAACTAACACAGAATAATATTGAAAAATAAAAACATTTCTTAAAAGAATTTTGGTTTGATTTGGGAGACTTTTAGATATAAAAAAATGCATATTTTACATGATTTGTTGAATAATGCCTGAAACTCTTTAATTGCAAAATTCCGTGGAAAACAACATGAGGGCATTTGTATGTACAAATTTGAGACTGTACTTATATTGCGTTTCTAGGTAGGAATTTGAGTGAATATTTTTTGCTTTTTCCTTGCAATTTCTGTAGCAAGTTTATCTTGCAAAGATTCTTCTATAACAATCCTCATAGTAAGAAAATTCATTTTAATTTGGTTCATTTCTTTAGCACCTCCGAAATTCTTGCCCATATCATCAACGCCCCAGCCGGAGAGACGGCAGCCTCCCCAGAGACGGCATTCCATTGAAAAGGAAACGCCCACTAACGTGAGACAGTTTCTGCCACCGTCCAAGCAGAGCTCCCGGTCTCTTGTAAGTAACTAAAACACTGCATAGTAACTGCAGGGCCAGGTAGAGGACCTAGAATCATTAGCTTTCTTGAGATGATGATTAGGAGAAAAAACTTCCAAAGGTTAGAATGAACTTTAAATAACCTTGTTTTTAATACCTAAAGAAAACCAACCTAACAGCAACCTAAATGAAAGTTGGTCCTTCTTTGTTCATTTAAAGCACCTTTTTGCCCCCCAGAAGACATCAGTGATAGAAAGTATGAATTACTAAAGAAATGTTTTCTTCCTTTCTAACGGTATTGATCTACTTAAAAATTGTTAAAACTAATAATAAAAACAACAAAGTTTAGCTACAGTAGACTAATTTATTATGCAGAAGTACCAGGAGAAAATTTTGATTCATTGAAAGCCATTATTCACTGTTTCCAAGTATATTTTGGAGCCGAAGCTGCTGTTTGGACTGGTTGACAGTTTTTGCTGTTTTCCAGAGACTTGGATTCATGTAGTGGCCACTCGTTTCTCAGAACAGTGGGACGTGGGACACAAGGCCCTGCCAGGAAGAATAGATCACCAGCCAAAGGAGGTCTGCAGAGATTCTTTTGTAGTCCCGCTTAACTTCAGAATGTGTGCAGGCAAGACGCAAGGCTTCAGTCAATAGTTCTACTGGCAACCTAACATCTCATGTTTTTTTCAGATATTCATGAATAAACTGGAATATGCTTAGTCCATATTTTTAGGCTGTGATGTATCACTCCAAGTAGAGGAATCGAGTGTGGATAGTGTGAAGATACTAAGGTTGAACAGAGCTTACAGTGTTGAAATTTAATCAGTCATCTCTGCTCCCGAACGATACAATTAAAGAATTAATGATTTTATGGCAATTCTTGACAGGATTCCTCTTAGTCACCAAAACACTAATATTTGATTAAATATAGCAGGAAAACAGAATTCTAACGAGACAGGTTCAAACTTTTAAAATCTGAAGACTTTTGTTAATGTGAACAAGTTATTGCTTTAGCAAAATAGAGAGTTACTGTCACAACTTAAAAATATGTACGAGGGAGGTCCTTAGTGATTATTTTTTACAAGTCTGAAAATTAGGCGATTCTTCTGTTCACATGGCTTTTCCTAGAAGCCAGTTTATCATGTAGGTGTGTCCCTGCCTTGTGATCATATATGACATCATTGTTGAAGTTAGACTTAAATTTTAAAATTCTCAATCAACCATCAGATCAACTACAAAGGAGTTTCAGGTAGCAATAACAGCTTTGCCAAGAAAGACTATCAGTCCACATCAAGAGCCCATGAAGTATACTTCCTGGCAAAGGGGACCTCTCAGAGTGTGGTTGGTCGGGCTGTGAGTTGGGTTTTTCTGTGGGGAAAAGAGCAAAGGAAAACCAGTCTGCAATCACTAAGAAGGGTCTCAGTGAAAGGCATTGCATTGGCTATTCAGGCTCCACACAGAACTACACTCTTTCCAAGAACCTCTACGCACCAGCTGAGACAAAATAACATCCTGGTCAAGTAATGACTTTTCTTGCTAGTAGCTTATCTCAGGAAATCTATCAAATCGCATTTCTGTGTGTAGTACCCTCCAGCTTGATAAGTATTATTTTTAAAGTATGCTCATTTAAAATCTTAGCTATATTTTAGAAACAGAATCATTTTGTATTTCTAACCCCTTTACTGAAAATGGCAAAAATGTCTTTATTGTTATTCTCTTATTTTTATTGTATCCCCCTCCCTTTCCTTAGGATGTTTTAATATGTAATTTTTTTGTCCATCATTTGGTCAAATGATTGAAGGTGATTGCCCATCTAAATGAAAGCTACTTGTCATAAGAACCTTCCCTGGGGGAGCAACACTCCCACACTCTCTCCGGCACAGCGGCAGTTGCCCTGTCCTGCATCTCAGCGAGCCTGGTTTAGGAAACTCAGTGTTCACCAGACAACATGTTAGGCAATTTGAAGTTCAGGTCTTTGCTGTATAAACTTTGAGATTCTCTAGGATTGACTTCATGATTTGATTGCTGACTTATACATGTGGGCGCAGATGTTGGTGTGGACACATGCATGGAATCTACCATTAACATCCTTTGTGGTGTTTTTGTTTTGTTCTGTTTGTCTTTCATGCTCTGTAATCACTATTTGTAGGTCACTCATGTTCAGCATTATTTTCTCCTTTTCTTTTCCCCCTGCCATATTCTTTTCCCTTATCTGTTGTTCAGGTTCCTAGGATAACCAGTGTATGGCCATGGACGCCTTTCCGACCACTTTTCTCTACCATACAAACAGCTTCTCTGCTCAGCTCTCATCCCTTTGAAGCAGCCATGTTTGGGGTAGCAGGGGCTATGTATTATCTATGTGAGAGAGCTCTTACCAGCAGGTGGAAATCCTCAAAGGTTGGCCTCTTTCTGCTGGTTCTGGGAATTATTTTGCTCTATCTCTGACAGCGATACCTGAACTCCTGCACTCTGCAAGAATTAACAGCTTAGATGGGCACTTTGCTTCTGATCATTGATTCCAATCATTTGTAGGATGCATAGAGCACACCATGATCTCAGTTGAGAGGAAAATAACTTTGAAAGGACAACAAACTCAAAATGCAGCATCAGATTCAAGGGACCTGTGAGTGTTTGTCTCTTGGAGTGACCCAATTTTATAGCAGGAGGAATGCTGCCCCGTCTCCAGGGGCAGGGGCCCCCTGAGAGCCTGTGCTTTCACCCCAGGGCCTCGCTGCCATCCGAGGAGACTGCCTCCCACAGAGCCCTGTCACTGCCTGTGCCCCACACTCCCTGCCCTGCACTTCCAGGGCCGTGTGCCCATTGCGTGTCTCCCCTGCGCTCAGACTCCTCTCTTCCCCAGCACCGTTCATACAGCTGTGTTGTGATGGTCAGGGTGTTATATGGTTGTTATGATAGCCCCTTCTCTGTAAAGAGAAACTTCAAGTTTTCTTTTTATTGCTCTGGTTATCTTAGATATTTTAGGTAATCTTGCATTTTATTATTGTTTTTGAGGTTTTCATACAGAGTGTACTTTTTTAAAGAAAGTACAATAATTTCCAAACCGCAGTGAAATGGAAAGCCTGGGACCTCGTGAGGCTTCCCCACCCGGTGTGACGCTGCTGCTGACAGTGTTGGCGGCAGCCTGCCTGTTGCACTGACCAGGGTCCCTTATTTCCTAAACACGCCTTGACTGAACCAGTGAGCCAGCAGCTGGTTTCTTTGTTATTCTTCATTACCCTTGATTTAGAAAGGAAACTGCGAATGTGAATGAGAAACAACAAATCCCTTTCCCTGTTTATTTGTCATGAAATGTAAGATAAATCTCTGACCTTTTCCCTATTTTCAGATCTGCCATTTGGGCAGTATGGTTAAGTGCAGGAATGACATTTTAACTCCTGTCACTCCTTCTGCTATTATTGAAGATCTGTCAACATTTTTATTTTTATTATTCATCCTCCCCAAACACAGATATATATATACTTAATCCACATATTACTTTAGGCAAAGAATTCACTTAGCATTTTAAAGTTAAACTTGAAAAAAGGAAAGAACAATTAAACTTAATAGTTGCTATTTTTATTTAGTTTAAAAACACAAAAATTTATCATTTTGGACAATTTTTAAACTTATTAGGAAGTTTTTTGTAATTAAGAACATGATATAAAATATGACTATTCCCATTTCTCTCTGTGACTCAGTAACCAGATTACACATTTTGTTCTCTAATTTCTGTGCTGCCTAACTCTGACCTGTTTTTTGTTTTGTTTTTGTTTTGTTGGTTTTTAAATATATTTTTATTGATTTCAGAGAGGAAGGGAGAGGGAGAGAAAGATAGAAACATCAATGATGAGAGAGAATCATTGATTGGCTGCTTCCTGCATGCCACCTATTGGGGCTGCAACCCAGGCATGTACCCTGACCTGAAATTGAACCATGATCTCCTGTTTCAAAGGTCGATGCTCAACCACTGAGCCTCACTGGTGAGGCTCTAACTGTTTTGAATGGTAAAAATAACCAAAATCTTCAAAACTTTGTGACATACATAAAAGTAAATTCTAAAGGCACATCTGCTTCTATAACATATTGTCATCATTATTAAAACATTTTGAGATTCAACTTCCCTTTCCTAAATTTGAGAGTCATTTTGAAGTACAAAGAAACTGGAGAATTAGAGTTGTGCTGATCTAGTCTGTATAGTCCATGTCCCACCATGAAAACGAGCTCAGTGCTTGCTGAAGGAGTGACTGAGCCACTGTCACTGTGGGGAAATGCTCTTTATGTTTGGAGCATTAGTATCTCAGCAAGATCTGTTAAGGTTTAATTTGGCTTGGGGGATGTTGAATCAATATTTTTTTAGCCATTAAAAAAGTGAAAAATAGTAACTTTCTTATTTTCTTTCATGTTGCATTAAAGTTTTGTTGTCCTTGGGAAAGCACCAGAATTAAAACATTAGCATTTGTCCTGATGGAAATTATCTTACTAAAGGCTAATCTACTTGAAATTTTTTAAAAGAAAAGAAACACAAATTAAAAAGCCCACAATTGATTATTATTTCCTTGTGAAGTACAGGATTTGCCTGTGGTTCAAAGCAGTAGGTTGAAAGTATGCTTGACTAAGCCCTTATGTGACTTAAGACTGGGGAGAGAGCAGTTGTCAAGTTTATTGCATGTGCTAGTGGAAAGGATCCCGTCTACCAGAAATATTGACCAGCCCAGGCATCCAAGTTTAAAGTTAATTAAATTGGCACTATTTGCCATCTTTCTGTTGGGCACAACAATAAATCTCAGTAGAGATTATATAGTTATTTGCTAGATTTACACATTATTTTGTTCCAAGTCAACAGTTTTGTCACAGAGTTAGCTATCAGAAGATGTACTGCAGTCACACGTATAACTGATGAATGAAAATTACCATAGGAAAAGTTCCATGAAGTATATTCAAAGCTGTCATTCAGATGTGTCCAGCCAACAGTTCGTACTTAGTGGAGCTTAAGGTCCTAACCTTCACCAAGTCAGTGCCTTGTCCCATTTGACACTACGCTTTTCTCAGGGTGGAGCAAACAGAGTAGATATTGAACATGCCTATTTAATCTTATTATCTTTGAAAGCTTTCCCTTCGAAAGAGAAAGTTATGTGGTGGTGATTTTTTAACAAGTATTTTAGTCATTTAGAGTAAATGACATAATCTCTGAACAATCTATCTTCCCAGCCTCCAGATTCAAAGTTCTTCATCTTAAAAATTCAATTGCAGGATTTTTTCCAAAACACAATTAAGCAAATTTAACCTTCCTTAAGTTAGCTTGAACAGAGACGATTTGGTATTGACTGTTAGTAAGAATCAGTAGATCTTCAAACTTTTTTTTTAGTAAATGCTAATGTTTGTCAAGTTTGCAACCTAGATTTGTTTTTGTTTTTCTCTGATTGAAAGACAGAACTGAATGTTAAACTGCATTCATGGTCATGTGCTTTCTCATTTGGCTTGTTTGATTCCAGAATGCCTGTGACCAGTGCTATTGTGTGTGTGGGAGTGAATTATAATGTGTTTGTACTGAGAACACTAAGTTTCAGTGTCACTACACCACAATGGCCCTTGTGAGGCCTGGCAGGGTGCGAATGCACAAGACTGTTCTGTCTTTCTGTTAGATCCACCAATCAAGAGCAGGCCGGATGGGGAGCAGATGGGTGTGAGGCTCTTTATTCAGTGGGATCAGTTACATCAACATCTTCCTCAGCTGTTTTTGGGGAAACTATTAACATAAGACAGTCAACATAAATATTTATTGTGAAATTATTCTGATTTTCCCCCACATCTTTCCAATGCTGGCTGTGCATTCAGTAGTTGTTTAAAAGGCATAATAGAAATCTGGAGAACTGTGGAGCAGTAGAGATTGCCTTTTGGCTGTAAACTGCATCAATGTTCCAGCTCCACTCATGCCATTAGGGTTTTTCAAGGTGTGCTGATGTAACTTACCACTATGCTTCTCAGTATAAATTACTAACCACCTTCTTTTGGCTATTCTGGGTACCACAAACCAGTTTTTAAAATAGTACCAATGTTTTTTATTTGCTATTTATCTATTAGCATATAGTATCAACACAACACTAAATAACGTCTTTGCATAATCATACGAGATAACTGACATAAATTTAGTTTAGAATAACAAATATTTTTTCAAGATTTCACAGCATAGATACATAGCGACGGGCTTTCATTTTTTTTGGAAACTTCAGTAAGCTACAGTGTTTCACATGGTCCCCAGACGTTTTCTGCCATCTGTTATCTTGGTATAATCAGAAATTATGTGGTACCCAGAGTAAGCCAGCTCTGTTCCAGTGTTCACTGGGACCTCTTTTCTTCTCAGAAGCTACTAACCAGGTGTCTGATCTGGAGGGGAATTTTGCAAAGCCAGAAAAGGGGGTGGGAGTTTCTTATTCATGTGGAATTTTGAATTTCAGGAGGAATTCTGCTACCCAGTGGAATGCCTAGCTCTTACTGTGGAGGAGGTGATGCATATTCGTCAGGTCCTGGTGAAGGCAGAGCTGGAAAAATACCAACAATATAAAGATGTCTACACTGCCCTGAAAAAAGGAAAGGTAGAGCTGTTTCAAGTCGATTGATGAGAAGGGGTAGCAGAATGGTCAGTCACAGGCATGGTCTCCTGAGGGAGCTGTCTGCTAGCCAGATGGTGCAGGACTTTTAGGGGATTTTAGGAGGTAAGAGGCTTATTCTCCAGAAGTCAATTCCTGTTCTGCCTTGCTCACCAAAGTAAATATTTTCTCCCTTAGAAATCAAAACCTCTGGAAGATTAAAACAACCATAATAAATAATGGTATGCCTTCATAAAACCATGTCTGCATGTAGTCATTATACTGGAGAGACTTTTTAGAACCTTCTTCCAATTGCTTCCATGATGGTCCACTCTAGGGAGCTGTGGCCTTTTAACAGTAGAATAAGATTAAATACGGAGCCGTGTTATAATTATCACAGAGCCAAACGTAAAAACAGCGTTTGTGAATTCTCCTCTTCCTTCTGTGTACTAAACTTCCCCAGTGTATAAATATAAAATGCATTAAACCATGTAAATTAGGAAATTAACTATTGTCGATGTTTGTTTGTTTGTTTTCTCCTTTTACACTTGTATTTTTTAGCTTTGCTTTTGTTGCCGAACCAGGAGATTTTCCTTCTTCACCTGGTCTTATACCTGTCAGTTCTGTAAGAGGTAAGGTTTTTTGTAATTGATGACAATAGTCAAAGAAATACCAGTTAACTTCATTGTTTCATTATTTTTCTACATAGGAACAACATTAAAAATAATCTATTATCACATTGTGCTTTGTTTATGGGTTAGGAATACTGATTTCTTCAAAAGAGTGGATCAAACAATTATTTAGTGTTAGACCTTAAAAATGTTTCTCTGCATTTATTTCTTTTACATAACCAAGATCATTCTAATAATTATGTGTCATGTTTGAACAGAAAAAAAAAATAGGTATGATTGTCATATGACCCTTGGATAGAAAAATAAGAAAATTCCAGATGTAAGTTGATCCTTTTATAGGAAACAGTGTACGAGTTAAGTTTTACAGATTGATTATCTTTTTGGCAATCCACAGTTGTATCAATTTGTTGTATTCTGATAGAAAAACCAGAGAGTTCTTGCAATTTATTGTAGAAATTGACAACATGCAGCCATTGGCTTCTCTAACTCTCCTGTCGCATCTGTGGCATCACGCTAAGTAATACTTTTGATTTTGTATGCAGGCCCGTGTGCTCACAGTGTTGCAAAAAGGTAAGCTATGCTTGGTGACATCATAACGTAATAGTAATTTTAATAGACTGCCTTTTTAACAGAACTGCTCATTCTCAGTTTTGTTTGGGATAATAGATGCGGCTGCCATCCAAGCCATACTCTACTCTTCCGATCTTTTCATTGGGACCTTCTGCCTCACAAAGAGGGGAAAGTAGTGTGAGGCCAGAAAAACCCTCCACCAGCCACCAGCGGCCACTGCGGAGCATTTCCAGGTGAGCGAGAGGCCTGGATCTTCAGAGCATTCTTTGGAAAAGAAGAATGCTCCTTTTGAGGACTGTGGTGATGTGGCAGGGTTTTGGCTCGAGGGTTTGGGTGGGTGTGTGGGTGGGTTGGTTGGTTGGTTGGTTGATTTTAATACAGTTTTGAGCTGCACAAATCTCCAAAACTTCTGAAAGGTAACTTGTCAAGGTGATAATGATTAGCTACTTGAAGGATACTTTACTCTCATAGTTTATTTTTATTTCTATTTAAAAAGAATTACTTTTTTCCATATTGTATTTTTTAAATGTATCTTTATTATTGTAAGTATTACAGACATCCACCCTTTGCCCCTTTATTGACCCCCCTCCCCCCACTGCTGTCTGCATACATGGGCTATGCATATATGCATATAAGTTCTTTGGTTGATCTCTTCCCTCCCTCCCCTCTTCCCTCTGAGAATCCCCAGTCCACTGCATGCTTCCATGTCTCTGGACCTCTTTTGTTTGTCAGATTATTTTGTTCATTAGATTCCACATATAAGCAAGATCATGTGTTACTTGTCTTTCTCTAACTGGCTTCTTTCATTTAGCACAATACTCTCCAGGTCCCTCCATGCTGTCTCAAAGGTTAAGAGAGTCTTCTGTTTTTAACAGCTGTATAGTATTCCACTGTGTAAATGTACCACAGCTTTTTTTATCCATTCATCTACTGATGGGCACTCGGACTATTTTCAGATCTTAGCTATTATAAGTAGCAGTGCTATAAAACATAGGGGTGCATATATGCTTTCTGATTGGTGTTTTGGGATTCTTGGGATATATTCCTAGAAGTGGGATCACTGGGTCAAATGGCAGTTCCATTTTTAATTTTTTGAGGAAACTCCACACTGTTTTCCAGTTTGCATTCCCACCAGCAGTGTACTAGGGTTCCTTTTTCTCCACATCCTTGCCAGTGCTTGTTGTTTGTTGATTTATTGATGGTAGCCATTCTGGCAGATGTAAGGTGGTATCTCATTGTCATTTTAATTTGCATCTCTCTGATGATTAGTGACATTGAACATTTCTTCATATGTCTCTTGGCCATTTGTATGTCCTCTTTGGAGAAGTGTCTATTTAGTCCTTTGCCCATTTTTTGATTGGATTGTTTACCTTCCTTTTGTTGAGTTGTATGAGAACTTTATATATTTTGGAGATTAACCCCTTATTAGATGTATCATTGGCAAATATGTTCTCCCATTCAGTGTGTTCCTTTAGAAATAATTACTTTTGTATGTCCTTTAAAAGTCATCTTTAGATCTGCCCTTGTTTTCAATGGAGTTGAAAATGTGCACGTAACAGTTTAATCTTTCTTCCCTTCTTTAGTTTGAAAGAAAATCTGTTTAATCCTATGTTTACAATGATCTGCAATTTAGTTTCCTATTGTAAAGGCAGAAATGAAGCTTTTTAAAAGAAAACAAAAGTTGCCTGAGCATCAGTCCCTTTGCATTTGATGCAGAGTAATAGTAAGGTTAGTGTTGGTCCTTAAGAAAGGTGGAAGGAGGTCAGGCCCGCTTTATAGTCTAGCCACCATGACTAAATCAAGCCACAATTTGGTAGCTAAGATCTCAAACTAAAATTTATTTATTTTGTTTGCTAGTTCAGTTTGTTCATTAAAGTCCACATATGAGTGAGATCATATGGTACTTGTCTTTCTCTGAGTGGCTAATTTCACTTAGTATAATGTTCTCTAGGACCATTCATGATGCCACAAAGAGTAAAATTTTCTTCCTTTTCAAGGCAGAGTAGTATTCCACTGTGTAAACATAGCATAGCTTTTTCATCCACTCATCTACTGATGAGCACTTGGGCTGCTTCCAAATCTTTCTTGGCTATTATAAATAACTCTGCAGTGAACATAGGGGTATATATTCTTTTGAATTAGAGTTTTGGGTTTCTTTGGATAAATTCCCAAAAGAGGAATCACTGGGTCATAAGGCAGTTCCATTTTTAATGTTTTGAGGAAACTTCATACTGCTTTCCACAATGCACCAATCTGCATTCCCACCAACAGTGCACAAGGATTCCCTTTTCTCCACATCCTCGCCAGTCAGTATTATCCTGTCTAATAAAGAGGGAATAATTGACCATCACGCCCTCACAAAGCTGGTGGCGCCCACAGCCAATAAAGAGTGAATATGCTAATTGACTGTCACACCCTCAAAGATGGTGGCACTCACAGCCACAAGATGGCAGCGCCCAGTCCCCTCAGCCCTGCTGGGGCGGCAGGCGCACGGCATGGCCGGGCCCACCCCCAGGCAGGTCTGGCCGCTCCGCATGCCTGACTCTGGAGTCCCCCAGCCGCCCAGGGCCAGCCCAAGGCACAGGCAAGCCTTAGGTGGCAGCTGCCCAGCCGCCCGAAGCTCAGGTAACCAGGGCCTGCCAAGGCTTGCACTGCTGGCAGTGGCAGCAGCAGAGGTGTGATGGGGGCGTCGCCTTACCCTGATCGCCAGGTCACCTCCCGCCCGAGGGCTCCCGGACTGTGAGAGGGGGCAGTCTGGGCTGAGAGACCCCCCTCCAGTTCATGAATTTTCATACACCGGGCCTCTAGTTTCTTACTAAAACATGTTCCCTTTATCCTCTCCGCCCAACTCCGCCCCACCCTGGCCTTCACTGTACTATTGTCTGTGTTCATGGGTTATGCATATATGTATATACGTTATTTGATTAATCTCTTCCCACCCCCCACTTCCCTCTGAGATCTGTTGGTCTGTTCTATGCTTCCATGTCTCTGGACCTACTTGTTCACCGGTTTATTTTGTTCATTAGATTCCACATATAAGTGAGATGATGAGATTTTTGTTTATTTTTTTTAATATATTGAACCTTTTCTCCAGTTAGAAATTCTTTGCAAGAACATGACATGACTAAATCACTCACCATTCCATAATGTTTTTGCAACAAATTTTCTTTTTTTGCACTTATTTTTTTAGTATTGCAATACAACTATGAGTAATAATGCTGGATCTTTTAAACATTTTGTTTTATTCCAGGTTCTCCTCAAAATCTAAGTCTGTGGACAAATCAGATGAAGAACTACAGTTTCCCAAAGAGTTAATGGAGGACTGGAGTACTATGGAGGTGTGTGTAGACTGCAAAAAGTTTATTTCGGAAATCATCAGTTCAAGCCGGCGTAGCCTGGTGTTGGCCAACAAAAGAGCCCGATTAAAAAGGAAAACACAGTCTTTCTATATGTCCTCACCAGGCCCCTCAGAGTACTGCCCTTCAGAGAGGACTATCAATGAAATCTGAGCCCCGTGCCTTTCAGTTGCTTTTGTGTTCAGTGTCGGTGTTAGCACAGGAGAACACTGAGCTGGACTGTCTCTCCTTGCTGTGGGCTTTAGTTAATAGGCTTGATTTGCATTAGGTCAGGTTTTTGCTGCATCGCATTGTTCCACAGACTGAATGCTGTGTTCATATCAATTGATGATATGTGACAGGTCAGCCAATTGCTCGTTTGCACTGAGAGGACAATAATTTGAAACTTGCTTTTGTGTGTGTGTGTAGATTTGGAGGCCAGAAACTTTTTCCTTAGTTCAGTTCCTTACTGTTCCTCATATAATTTTCTGACTAAGGTAAAAATCTTCTCATGTGAGAAATCAGCCTAACAAAGGTGTCGATGTTAGCACAGTTCTAAGCAGTAAGTCATATTGGCACTTCCACCTGACAGTGTTCCTATCTAATGTACATAGTGATCCGGAGCCCTGCCACTCACCAGATGTCTGGGGTGGGGCCCCGCTACTTATCATCTCACAGCACAAAGCCTAGAAGGATTTGCTCATACTGTCAAACTGATTGTAAATTATTGCTGCTCTTGAGATAAAGACTACAGGAGGACTCCATGCCTACATTTTAGTGCAAAACATCTGAATAAGCTGTCCACCCGAGTGGATGGCCATTTCCTCTGAGCTGCTGTGTTTGCCCCAGTGCAATGGACCAGTGTCTCTTGAGTGAGTGACAGGTTTTCATTCCCTATCTTACATGTACTGTGGTTACTTGTAGTTTTATATTGGAGATCTAGGAGTTAAAATTTTGTAGGACTAGCAGACTCAACGTTGGTCAATAAGTTAACTATAAAAAGGGTTGTAACAGCATAGGGTGCCAGCTATCGGCCACACTGGGAATGAGCTGGAGCTCATGCATTTTCAACTATGTTTTTCATAGCTTTATAGTCTAGCCACCATGACTAAATCAAGCCACAATTTGGTACCTAAGGTCTCAAACTAAAATTTATTTATTTTTATAAATGAAGTTGAAAAGAAAAAAAAAACATTGTGTAGTTCTTTTTAAATTACAAGATAATTAACCTGCTGTTAGTCTTTTTGGATGCTTTTTGCACAAGTTTTCCTTGTAAACAACTGAGCAAGTGGGGTGGGCTTTTGATGAAGGTAGGTTGGAGGACAACATTGTATACCTGAAATTTCTCTTGTTTGGCCCATACCATGGGCTATACTTTATTATTTTGGTATGCTTAGAAATGACCAACCAATCAAATTGCCATTAATGTTTGCAAAGTCAGTTAATGCACATGCACAATAATTTCCTAAAAGCTGTAAGACACGTCTGTAGTCAACACTACGACAGCACCATTTAATAAAAGGCATGGCAGTCACACTTCATACCACATCAAAATGTAGTAACATTTCTATATTAAATTAACAGTAATACCTCAAAACTGCTCTGGTAGTAGTTCTTAATGGATTGAAGTTTACAATTTAGTAAATGGCTTAAAATTACTTATGAAATAAATCTTACCAATTGACTAAAATAATGCATGTTAACAGTTTGTCTGTATTTGCATGTAAAGTGGGCCACCAGAGAACCCTTATTGATTATGCAAATGTTTAAATTATTTTAAAGACTCTTGTCTAAGAGCTTTTACACGTTATATTGGGTGAATCTCATTTATAAAATTTTCCCAGGGACTATTTGAACTCTACCCCAGATGGTCTGGTGGGAGCCACACCTTTCGAAGGCCCAGGTCTGGGCCTATAAAACAACTACCAGGAGGGGTGCCAGGCAGAGGGAGTGGTATTTGATATGACCTGGGATAGTGTGCCTTTTAATAGAATGACACACTATCCCAGGTTATGTGGTTAGTTAAACATAAGAAACCAAACTCCCAAAATGATCATTTCATTCACCAGGCAAATATCTAGCACATCTGAATCTTTGACTTGACTTCTTCATATGGGCAGATTTGGGCATTATGATCAACTCATACCAGAGCATTGCAATGTAAATTCTCCAACAGCATTATTGCATTAAAGAGGTTACATGGATGATATATCTGCATGAGACAATTTGCAGAAAGTAGTGTAAGGAAAGAGCACATGATATAGTTAAAATTAGAGAAATCAAATTATCACTTTTTGTTGCCAAAATAATTTCTTGCATTTAATCCTGCCCTATCCATGACATGTACCAAACACCTCCACTAAATTAGGTAATTTCCAGAGAGCAGTTCACTAACAGCTTGTAGAGTGTGGTCTTACAATCCTTAGGCTGACCTTAGGTCTCTCTTCCTCCTCTTTCTACTAAAATAACATACCTTTCAGTGTTCCTCTTTGTCCTGGTTTCCAGCTCTTTGGCATTTACTTCTGATCCAACAACAATAAAAGAGTTGTTGGCCAGCTGGTCTCACTTGGAGCCTGATGTGTCTTAGAGCGTGGACGCACCCCTGAGCAGCCCTCCCTGCGCACATCCCACCTCTGACTCTCGCCCTGACTCCCTCCAGGCTCAAGCACCCACCCGCTGCCTTGGTCCCAGACCTCATGAGCTCACCCTGTTGGAAGATCTTTGTTTTCTTCCCCATGGCTTACCTTTCTACCAGTGTCAGAGTAGATAAGAATGCTTGTAAATACTGTAATATATTTATTAATATTTGAAAGGCATTCATTCAGTGGACAATGGAAATTAACTCTCCCAAGACAAGTAAAAATTAAATCAAGTAATTGATATGTACATCGACTTAACAGTCTTACTCGAGTTTGTCTTAGCCTTTCAAATTAAACCAGAAGGTTGTTATGTAGAAATGTAAAAAATGATCTTACATTTGAAGAGATTATGTGATTAACACCGTGAACTCATACCATGAATTTTCTAAGGCTTTTATTTTTCTAACTGTATTAATAAATATAGGACTGGATTTTAGGTGTCACATAGGAGACATGAACGTTTTAAATTATGTTGCTATTTGCTAAAGCAAAATAGCAGAAAATTTTGTACATGCAAAACTGTGGAAGGGCCATGGAGAAATGTGTATACAGACTGGGCCTGGACCTGGCTTCCTACATGTATGAAAGACAGTGTCGCTGGCGTTCAGGGTGACATGGCGGTACTAGAAGTTTTCCATTAAAGTCTTTTATTTTAAAATTTATCTGGGGGAAAATAAAATGACTTTCCATCATACCTTCTGTGTTGAGTTCCTATTGTAAAATGGCGATGTCTTTCGATAACTAGCTGTCAGCAACCACCTAGGTTGTGAAGGCAGATACTTTTATCATCAGCACCTTATGATCAGTTTGAGAAATACAACCTAACAAGGACCACATTGGAAAAATAAACAGAAATGGAGCCTCCAAGATAACTGCTGTGTTACCAAGTAGGCATGAGTCCTTTTTCACTTCAACAGTGTAGAAAATTAAAATTTTATAAACACTTTATTGCATAAGAAGTTGTATATATGGAGAAAAATTATGTCTACAAAAAGATGATAAAGCTTTTATATATATATTTTTTCAGCTCTTTGTGTTGTTGTTATTGTTAATCCTCACCCGAGGATATTTTTCCATTGGAGAGGAAAGGAGGGGGAGAGAAACATCAATGTGCGATAGACATATCAATTGGTTGCCTCCCACACATGCTCTGTCTGACCAGGGCTGGGGATCCAGCCTGCAACCGAGGTATGTGCCCTTGACCAGAATCAAACCAGGACCCTTCAGTCTGAGGACCGACACTCTCCACTGAGCCAAACTGGCTAGGGCTTATTTATGTGTTTTTTTTTGTTTTGTTTTATATTTTACTGATTTTTTACAGAGAGGAAGGGAGAGGGATAGAGAGCTAGAAACATCGATGAGAGAGAAACATCGACCAGCTGCCTCCTGCACACCCCCTACCGGGGATGTGACCGCAACCAATGTACATGCCCTTGACCGGAATCGAACCTGGGACCTTTCAGTCCGCAGACCGACGCTCTATCCACTGAGCCAAACCGGTTTCGGCTTATTTATGTTTTTTAAATAGAATTCCTCAAGGGATGTATTCCTGAAATGTCCCATGGTAAGAAAACTTATTGTTATTGCACTTCAGTTGCTTGAGAAAAAATTGGGAAGATCAAACCCAAAAATGAACTTTGGAAAGTTATGTTTTAATATTAACTAAGTAGAGAGAGAGAGCGTGCATCAGTTAAGGTATTTACATGTCTTAAATATTACATGATACTGAGTTTGATATTCATACACACAAGCTACTCCCTTTTTTCCAGACATATTTTAGGATCTCCTTCCACTGAAGTTTCTCTGTGAGATGTGTATTTGTATGTATGCAGCTCATCATCCAAATGTTCACTGACTTTCCAGGCTAAAAGTCTTTGCCTCATGCCTCCTTGGATTCCAGAGATACAGAAAATTCAGATACCATAAAAGGGAAAGCTTTAGGTAACTGTTATTTAACTATATCTTTTTTAAAGTAAGGATTACAATTCTTTTTTTTAAATATATTTTTATTGATTTTAGAGAGGAAGGGAAAGGGAGAGAGAGAGAGAAACATCAGTGATGAGAATCATTCATCGGCTGCTTGCTGCACGCCCCCTACTGGGGATCGAGCCCACAACCCAGGCATGAGCCCTTGACTGGAATCGAACCCAGGACCCTTCAGTCCACAGGCTGATGTTCTATCCACTGAGCCACACCAGCTCGGGTGGACTATATCTTTTTTTTTTTAAATACGTTTTTATTTATTTTAGAGAGAGGGAAAGAGAGATAAACATTGATGAGAGAGAAACATTAACATTGATCAACTGCCTCCTGCACTCCCCTCACTGGGGATCGATCGGGCAACCTGGGCATGTGCCCTGACTGGGAATTGAACCAGCGACCTCCTTGTACATGGGTCGATGCTCAGCCACTTAGCCACCTGGCTGGCTGGGCAAGCTCTATCTTCCTTTTTCCTTTCCAGCTCCAGTGGAAGAAAAGATACATACTTGTAAGTCATCATTGTCTAGAATTTAATAAAGAGAACTACTTTTAGGAAAGGGCTTGATTGCACATGTGATGTGTTTAGAGATTCCAGTTCTGCTATTTCTACAGATTATGCAGGCACACACACGGAGATACTCATTATAAAGCTCATAAAGGGTGCTCCCTCTTCCCTGTATCAGCCAAAGGCCATGAGTAGAAACATCTCCCCAAAATGTTTACTAGCTAAGAACCCACTTAATATAAAACTGCATACATTAATTAAATGTTTAGGTGCGGTTACCTGTCAGACAGACTTGCACTATTATTCTGGCTTATTCCATTAAAATGCATATGTTGTATAATTTATTTAGAGTCGGTCTTACTGTGCAAACAAAAGAATTATGCAGCTCTGTTTCTGCATGGCATGGCAAAATCTGAGCCACTGCAGCCTTATTGAAGCAGTGGAAAGAAAAGGGCTTCAGAATTATAGGACATAGCTCTTGAAAAGTGGGCTTTGGAAAATGGGGCACCAAGAAATTGCTTTGCCCTGGCCCCGTGTCTCAGTTGGAGCGTCCCATACACCAAGAAGGTTGTGGGTTCGATCCCCAGTTGGGACTCACACAGGAGGCAACCAATCTCTTTCTCTCTCTTCTCTCTTCTCTCTTCTCTCTTCTCTCTTCTCTCTTCTCTCTTCTCCCTTCTCCCTTCTCCCTTCTCCCTTCTCCCTTCTCCCTTCTCCCTTCTCCCTTCTCTCTCTCTCTCTCTCTCTCTCTCTCTCTCTCTCTCTCTCTCTCTCTCCCTCTCTCCCTCTCTCCCTCTCTCCCTCTCTCCCTCTCTCTCTCCCCCCTGCCACCCCCCCTTCCCTCCTCTCTCTTTAAAATCAGTAAACATATCCTCGGGTAAGGATTAAAAAAAAGAAGTTGCTTTATGTCCCTGGGGATTAAGAGCTGAAGAATCATCTTGATGTTTGAACCCATGCCATGTTCAACACAACTCAGTGTTCAGATTTTGTTTGCCACCCGGAGGGCCAGACACTGGGTTGTGAACTAGGAATGCTCCTGCAAGCTGTTCTAATACACCTGATTCTCTAGGATTGAAGCCCTTGTGTGTGGCTGGCAAGAGGGACAACCTTGAGCAAGCTTGCTCACTTGCAGTTTGCTCTTGTATATGTTCTTTGCTTTGGTGTTCCCTTGTGACTGCAGGAATTGTCTATCAGTCCCTGGCCTACCTCCTCTCCTCCCCCCGCCCCCCTCTTTCCCTAGGCCAAGGTGACAGACAACAGAGAATGTCACTTCCCCACTCCTCCCAGGAGCAGCAGTGTGTAAGAGGGGAAATGCCGAAAAGGACCTGGGGGTTTCTGTAGAGCTAACCTGAACTTAACATGGGAGAAAGAACAGCAAGATTCTGCTCAGGTAAATCTTAAACAGTGTGGCTACTGCAGTAGAGAATATAAACGTGTAAACAGGAAACAGTAACAACTTCTAAGGGGAAGAACGTTGAACTCTGGCATTCCAGAGAAAACAGCCTTTCACCTTGCCCACCAAGGAGGACACCAGGACAAGGTAAAAAGCCCCTTGGGTTATCCTCCCACAATCTCAAGGTTGTTTCAGGTCCACAGACTAGAAGCTTGGACTAAGCCCTGGGTGTGATGGCTGGGCACTCCCACCTCCAGGTGACTCCTGTGGCAGCCTACCATTTCCTTGTAGCCAGTGGTAGACAAAACTTAATCGTAAGAACTGGGTCTCTCTCTGTTCCAAAATGGTATCCCCTAGCACAGTGATCGGCAAACTCAGTCAACAGAGCCAAATATCAACAGTACAACGACTGAAATTTCTTTTGAGAGCCGAAAACCAACTTCTGCGCATGGGCCACGAAGTTTCAATCGCACTGTACGTGCGCGCCCGCACGTGGTATTTTGTGGAAGAGCCACACTCAAGGGGCCAAAGAGCCGCATGTGGCTCGCAAGCCGCAGTTTGCCGACCACGGGTCTAGCAAAAAGGACTTTTTAGGCCCCAAGAGCTTTCACCCTGCCTTGCACCAGGCAGGTTCGTGGAGTGATCTACCGTACCTGGTTCCAGGTATCTGAACTGGTTCCCCTTAAACTGCCCCAGTTTGGCAACAGCAGGCCTACCCTGACATTGGGAAAGTTCTGTAGCATTTCTGGACTTCCGTCTCCATTTTAAAGCAAGGGTGTTGGACAAGGTGGTCTCTAAGACCACTCTTTTTCTAAACAGTATTTCTCTGTCTTGATGACAAACCTGATTATGCACAAGAAAAAGTGCAAAATATGCTACATTTATTTGAAACTTGGGGAGGCAAATTAAATTTTACTAATTGCTATAAAGAAACTGAGTCCACTTCCCAAAATTAAAACCGCACAACAACGAGTTGACATTTATTAAACAGACACAAACCCCTTTGCACCAGCCATTTTGCATCAGCAACATGTGGTTGCTGGTGGTTCACCTCCCGCGATGGAAAGACCTTGTCTGGTTTGGCGAGTCTTTGTTCCCACAGTGTGATGCGAAGAGAAGCAAGTAGCTGGAGTGGCAACTACATATAACAGACTGCTTTAATTGCATTAAAAGGAAACAGAAGTACAGACAACGCATCATCCAGCTCGGTCTAAGAAAGTTACCAGAGTCCCCAGGAGATATGCCTCCCCGGGTCATGATGGGATTCCCAGCCAAGAAGTTTGTCTCTGGCTTTACACTCACACACCCATCACTGCCTGAGCTCTCTACCACATTGGACTTTCAGAGCTGAAAGTGGTCCAAGAAGACATTCGGTCCAACCTCCAGCCAACGGTAAGCTCCCAGCTCCATCACTGCACAGGTCTAACAGTTGAGAAGTTCAGCCCTCCTGTAATTTACTCCCATGGAATACTCCCTGGCCCTGCCTCATGGGCTATGTAGAATGTGCCTACTCTCCCTTCCAAGTGACTGCCTTAAATAGCATCTTAATTCTCACATCTCTCTGCAAGCTCCCTACTCCTCCTTACTCCCCTCTGCATTTCCTTTTTCTCCGTTGCAGTTAGCACCTAACAGCCTATTACATTGTCCCGTGAAGATGGGGATCTTTGTCAGGTTTCCTCACTGCCACATCCCCAGTTTCTGGAAAAATACCTGGCATGTAACAGATGCTCAGTAAATGTCTGTGGAGTGAATTAATGAATGAAAGCAAGTTCAGTGTAGAAATGAGAATAAACATAAAAATGGAGCCATGGAGATGTTTTTGGGACAACTGATGTAGTGTGTTGTCTGTTAACAGAGATGCCATGTGAAGCCCCGTGTTTTTCCGTTGTCAGGAATACAATTCTAAACCAAGAAATCACCACAGCCCGAAAGTAGCTGATTTTTAACAATCTTTATTGTTGAAAGTATTACAGATGTCTCCTTTTTCCTCATTGTCCCCTTCTAGCCCACCCCCACCCCCACCCCAGGCCTTCACCACACTATAGTCTGTGTCCTTGGGTTATGCATACATGCATACTAGTTCTTGGTGGGTGGGTGGGTAGGAAGAGATTAACCAAAGAGATTAAAGTAGCTAATTAGAACAGTGATCGCCAACCTTTCGGACCTCACGGACCACTGGTTGGTGACCGCTGGAGAACCTTAGAGATCTATAATTGAAGCTGCTACATAAATGTAGAGGGTATATTTATCAGTACTGAGTTCATACTCATTAACTTTTACTATGTTTAGAGTATGGTAATTAACTCTTACTAGTAATCATAGGATTTTGATTAAAATGTATGTGCCAACCAGACTGAAGCATTAAACTATTTCAAATTTGTCATATTAATACATTTGGCTAATAAAAAAATAAGAAAAGATATGAAGACAAGCTTTATTATATTAGGTATTCTGTGCTGTGTGTTATTAATACATAATTTAGAAACCATTTTGGTAGTTTTCAGTAGCTAATAATAGCTACCAGTTATCAAGCACTTACCTATATCAGTATACTGTGCTAAGCACGCTCAGACACATTATCTCCATTAATACTAACTGTGAAGTAGGTAATATTAATTTCCTCCTTTACAGACGAGAAACAGGAATAGCTAGGGCATCATTCGCTCAAGGTCAAACCGCTAACTAGCCCAACATCAAACCTGAGGTCTCCCCACTTCCCTGCTGCTCTCCCACCTGCTGCATTGTCAGCTGCTTTCCTGCTAGCTGCTGTGGTTCTGAGCCGAGTCCTCAAGTCACCAAAGCATTCAATGAGCTGTGCATGCAAAGTAACAGCTCCTCTTGGCACCCAAAGAACTTTAAATTGGTCAAATACATATGTGAACAGTTTTAAAAAAGTCCAGGAAATATAAACCTCTAGGAATTTATAGTAAAAGCTGTGATCTGGTGTCGGCTTCAAGTGCAGCTTCGTGGAAGCAGATTTTAAGATGGGGTCAGAGGAGGAAGGGCCCAGTATTCCCCCAAGTACAGTCTGATGACCACCTGTATTGGAATAATCGAGGCCAATGCCTCGGCCTTGGTTGTTGGTTTTTGTTTTTTAATCTTTATTGTTGAAAACATTACAGATGTCTCCTTTTTTCCCCATTGACCCATTCTAGTCTGAACCCACCCCACCCCCGGCCCCAGGCCTTCACACTTTTTTTTTTTTTTTTTACCATCACACTATTACTGTCTGTGTCCATGGGTTATGCATATATGCATACAAGTTCTTTGGTTAATCTCTTCCCACCCTCTAGGCCTTGGTTTTGACTTTTTCCAAAAAAAAGAATGAGGAACCTCTCTAACTTTTTAATCAAGGGAGGTTATGATAGGATTATTTTTGATCAATGTAAGGTGGTTGTACTATACAAGTTTAGTATAAGGTGAAGTATTAGTTATCTATTGCTGTGTAACAAATTATCCCAAAACTCCGTGGCCTTAAACAACCAACGTTCTCTCACGGGTTTCTGTGGGTCAGGAGCGCAGGAGCAGCTTCAGCTGGTGGTCCCGGCCTGGGTCTCAGGAGGCTGCAGTGACCACGTCAGCTGCCGCTGCCCGGAGTCGGAGGCTTCGCTGGGGCAGAGGACGGCTCCCAGGATGGCTCCCTCCCTGCCCCTCTCTTCGGGCTCCTCCTGAGTGCTAGCTGGCTTGCCCCAGGGCAGCGATGCCAGCCGGAGGCAGGGTGCAGGCTGCACTGTGTCCATGGCCTGGCCTGGCTGGGAAGTCACACACCATCGTGGAGCAGTGTGCCGGGTCCCGCTGACCCACAGTTCAGCCTGCTCTGTGGAGACCGCGTGAGGACGTGGTCACCAGGAGGCAGCCTGTTGGGGAGGTGGGGGGTCTTGGAAGCTGTCTGCCCCAGGCGGGAAGCACCCGAAGCAGCCTGGGACAGTTACAGTGAAGGCAGAATTGGTCTGAGACCTTGCATAGGAATGTTGGGTTTCCAAATGCAGACAGAGAGAGCAAGAGGAAGACGTCAGGTGACTCAGGTTTTATTAGGGAGGTGGAAGTAGCACTAATGAGAAATGGGGGAAGGAAAGAAGTTTGGTGGAAGAAACCAAATTTAGTTTTGTTTATGCTGATTGAGAGAGTTAGTGGGATCTTTACAGCAACTTTCTCTGAAGGGCCAGGGAGTAAATACTGCAGGCTTTGT
The DNA here is from genome assembly GCF_951640355.1 of Cnephaeus nilssonii. NCBI lineage: Eukaryota > Metazoa > Chordata > Mammalia > Chiroptera > Vespertilionidae > Cnephaeus > Cnephaeus nilssonii. The sequence continues at coordinate 63,645,878 of NC_137082.1, read as the reverse complement.
GGGCCTCTTACAGTCTCTGTCGCATACTCCTCTGTATGGAGAGGGGGAGGGAATATTTACAATCCTTTAAAAAATGCAAAAACCAATTTTGCTCACATGCTGTGGTTTGCTGGCCTCTGCCCGAAGCACACTGCCCTGGGCCAGCGGGACACAAGCGCAGAACCTGATGAGAAGTCAAGGCTGGAATCCCATCAGCACTGAGTGCTCATTCCTTTCTTAACCAGCCGCCTCCTTTCTTAGTGTTGACAGTTAACTCTTACTAGCGATTATACAAGTTTTAGGAAAAACAAAACGCACCCTCACTAAAAAGTAGTTCCATCAATGAAGCCTATTGTTTCCGATTCCAGCCCTGCCAGCAGTCCCCCCAGAGACTCCACAGCCCAGCGGTGGGCCAGGGCCGGGCCAGCACCAGCAGTCAGCACAGTGCACCCGACCAACCCGACCCGACCCGACCCGACCGGACTGAGCCACAAGCCCATGCGGAGGCACTTCACAGCCTTCTCTGGCTCAGTCCTTTGAGGAGGTCATCAGCGTCGGCATTTTACAGATGAAGCAACAGCTGCGTGGTCACCTGATCTGCCCAGGTTTACTCCTCACACCTGCAAGCCCAGGGCTGCTTCACAAAGGGCCCCCTCCGTAGCTGCCACAGTCACCAGGATAACCCTGCCTCTTCTCTAGATACTGAAGTAACAGAACCTCTCAATATCTGTTCTTAATATATTGGTCATTCGCTCAGGCTCAGCCATAAGTAGAGATCTAATAGGGAAGACTGTCCAAAAAACCCACTTTTAATAGAGACACCCAGCAGATAACTGCTGTATCAGAGCTGCCCACCCCTTCCTCAACATGAGGACAGAAATGCTGGAGGCAGTCACCCGATCTTTAGAAGCTCAAGTCATAGATACAGCTTTAATAGTTGGTTCTAATGCCAAATGGGTGGAAGAATCTTCAAAGAATATTTGGTGCCATTGTTACCAGTGGGGGGAGGAATTCTTGCAAAAAAAGAATTGTCTGAGACTCTGAAGGGAGAACTGATGATTTTTATTTGTATGTAATTAAATCCTTGAGTTTCCAAGGTCCCATTTAACTCAGTCCCACCACAGAAGAAGTCCCATTTTGCTTTTTTAAAAAACATATTTTTATTGATTTCAGAGAGGAAGGGAGAGGGAGAGATAGAAACATCAATGATGAGAGAGATTCATTGATCGGCTGCCTCCTGCACACCCCCTACTGGGGATTGAGCCTGCAACCTGGGCTTGTGCCCTGATCAGGAATCGAACTGTGACCTCCTGGTTCAAAGGTCGACACTCAACCACTGAGACATGCTGGCTGGGCCCATTTTGCTTTTAATAGAGCTGAAATAAAAGCCAGTGTCCAGAGTTTCCATTCCATGTCTTCACAGTCTACTACAGCATCAGGCCAGCTTAACGTGTACTCCCAGCTACAGTCCATCAGTCCACTGCATGTGGGGTCCGCAGGGACACATGGCTATGGCGAAAACATGGGTGAATACAAGGACGCAGGAACAGGAGAGCCCCATGAACCCAGAGCAACAAGAGAGAGAATTCCTTTGTTTAGGGGATTATGTATTCCCGAATTTTTGTGGGTTTACAGTGGCCCTGCTCATTCTGGCCAGTGATCTTTTTTTCAGGTTTGATTGACAAGTACCTTCCCTAGGTCACCCCAACTTTACTGCATGTGGGCCCATCTCCCTTTGTTGGACCCCTTCCCGGTGACCTGTGGGGAATGGGCCAGTGGTTCCCTGGGGAGTGTGAAATTGCAGCTTCCTGGTGAAGCTGCCCAGATGACATGTCTCTAATGTCTGGCCTTCCCTTGGTCCTTTTCTATTAATAACTAGCTCATTACAACAAATCACCACTTTTCCTACGAGAAGGGAAGCCTGTGGCTTCTATAGTCGGGGTGCGGCGGTGGCAGCCTGACCGGAAGGCAGGCTCGGGGACACAGCGCCCAGGACGGCCTGGCGGGCTCACAGCCCTGGTTTATCTGAAGAGTTCACACAGTGACTCACACATTCATCTATTCCTACCAAACTCAAGGGCCACCATCACAGGGATATAACACTGGGAACAAGGGAAAGGCAGCAGAATTCTGGATTTATTTCTATGCTTTTGGCAAAACAATGAAACTTTAGGCCAGTAATACATTATCAAAGTAACTAGTTTTTCTGACAGTCATTTCTCCTCTAAAAAACTTAAACTGATTTGATTAAAACATAAATAAGGAAAATTGTATCCCATTTCATGTTCAGGATGTTGGAGAGTGGGAATGTTTGAGCATGCTTCCAGAGAGGCCGTGGACTATGCCCCAGATAGAGATGTCAGTGCTGACACCAGGCCAGGCCTTGAGATATGGTCTCATGGCCCCTTCCCAGCACGTAGCCTTCTTTCACAGAACACTGTCAGCTTTCTGAAGAACAGGATGACCCTATGAATAACATGGTCGTCATTGGCACGATCCTGACGTTGCTTGGGAAAAACTGTTTTGTCTTGGGTTACTTGTTCTGCAAAAACCGGATGTGGTTAATGTGCTTAAAAGCGGTCCTACACAAAGGGTCGCTGCTGCTCTCTGGTCTCCCTGCGTGGAGAATGGCAGAGCAGTCGCCGGGTCGCCCGGTCACCCGGCTAATAAAGGCTCCCTAAATTTTAATTTGGTCTGGGCTCCAGTGGTCATTCACTCGCATCCGCTCCACAACACAGGAACCAAAATGAAATAGGGATGCTTTATGTTACTTTCTATATACCTATCATTAACAACCATCTCCTACATGAACTCTAAGGGCTGTGGTCAGGGGAAGATAATGAAATCTGGTAAATAAAGTGCCTGCAGAACGGCTGCGACACTGGGAGAACAGGAAACCAGTCCTGTCCGTCAGCGGTCAGCGGCAGAGCACCAGGCACGCGATGGGCGTGGCAGTGCCCCTCGGCCTGGTGAGCTCCCCAGCCCAGACCGGGCAGGACCCCTGGGGCTCACGGCCTGAAATCAGTCAGTTGTGTTAACCAGCTCCCAAGGTCAACCTCGGGCTCCACTGTTTAAAACCACGGTGCCCGGCATTTTTCTGAGGAAGCCTAGGGGACTATCCATGGTCCATGATCACAGCAAACTTGAGGATCAAAACTCACAAGAAACTTCTATTTGAGGGTTAGGCTATAGAGTGTGAGAAAGCCGGTCCCTTTTTCACTCTCATATTTTGGTTTCTGGGAAAAGGATATCCAAGATTTAAATTAACTTCTTGTTTAGTAAACAAAAAACCTTTCCACCAAAAACAAAAAGAATGACGGTAAGCCATAGGCCAAGATGTAGCAAAGTCACTCCCTTTCTCGAGTCCCTTTCCTCTGTTTCCTGGCTGCATTACCACAGATGTTCTCTCTGGTAAGTGTCCAGCCCCACAGCCCAGGGAGGAGGGTGAATGCCAAGTGAGAGAACACCGAGGAGCCTCTCAGGGGGCTGTGTCTACATTTATTTCTTACCTTTTATTTATTTTTTAAATTTTACTTTTATAATAAAATACAATTTATTTCTGCATGTGGTTTGTATCACAAAATTCAGAGTGGAGCACTCAGACCAGAAGCATATCTTAGACTCTACTCCAACTCTGAGCTGGGCATGGCCTGAATCAACCTGATTTGACCTCCACAATAGTCCCCATTGGGAAGTTTTTATCTCTGAGCAGGGAATTTCTGCTTGTAAAAAAAATGAACTGTGGTGCCATAGCAGTGTAGACAGGTAATCGTTATGAAACAAGACTATATGATTAAAGTTGAGCTTTTGAATATTTTCTTAAATTAGAAGTCCAGGTTAAATTTCACATGGCTATCTGCACCTGGCTTTCACAATGTCTTATAAAACATTTTGTTCTGATGGTGAATTCCAAACAGAGTTGCACAAATAAATATTGAATCCATGCCCAGAACAAAACCAGACAAAGTCCTACAGCCAAACTGCTTCACACTAAACAAATTTCGACAATAATCACTATTGCTTTCTTACTTAGTGGCTGACCCTAAGGAAAACAATATTTATTGATAATGAAAAGCCTAGGAGGATAAAAAAAACACCAACACATGTATGTGCTTATTTTTACTCCACTCCACCAAACTCTGAAGTGGCCCAATAACCTACATGGACAACTGCCCCTGCCCCGAAAAGCAGTCTTCCTGCCCTGGCACCTCTGCTCACCCTCCCCGTCGTGCAGCATTCAGGTGCCTGACTGCCTGACGCATCCTGGCTTCAAAACATGGTTTCCCAAACCACGAGTCTCTAGATTTCCCTGCAGAACAGAACTCCGTCTGTGACAATTCTTGGAGCATTGTCTCTAGGAGGTTATACAGAGCTACTTACGAGTGGAACAAGAGGTCGTCGCTGGAGGAAGGGTTCGGAGTGTCCAGGGGGATGCACGCCACGAGGGCACCAGATGCTTTGTCTGCACCCACCGCCTTTACAACCCGGGACTTATCTGCAAGGAGCCCTCAAATCTCTCAAGAATTAAGACTTTGGTGCTATACAGCTAATCCTCAAGAGGGACCTTTTCAAGATAGTGGTGCTTAAAAGCAGAAAAAAAGACGGACTCAAAACAATGCATATAGTATGATCCATCCATGTTTAATAGAAGAAAAAAGAAAAACTTACACACATACTTCCATATGCACCAAACATTTGTAAAATCTGGGAGTCAGCTGCAGAGGCCAGCCATTCTTTCTCTCAAGGGGAGGCTTTTACCCTTACACACACTCCTATTTTTCTTTAAATCATAGACATGGATTGCTTTTATGTATTTTTAAAATTTGTATTGTTTGTAAAGGCGATACAAGATGGTGGAAAAAGGACCTCCTGCCCTTGTCTCCGAAAAGTCCATAGAACTACAAGGAAAAGAACAGAAACACAGACTTCAGAAACCACGTCGAGTCAGCAACCTCCCACCCACCACATGAAGCTGGAAACGGGCAGGAGCAGTGACGTGGCACAGTGGGTCAGACACCACCATGCAGAGCCTGGGGAGCGTCCAGAGAAGAGGACCCGCAGGGAGGGGCAGGGACAGGCTGAAGAGGAGGATTTCACAGCTGGGCTCTTAGGCCCCTGGGAGCCCTACACACCCCCAGTAGGCTGAGGGGTCTTGTTGAGAGAACTGAACCATTCTAGAGGAAAGTAGTTGGGGGTCAAGGGAACAGCTGGACACCCTATGGTGGCAGCCCCGAGGGGAGCCCAGCTGTCGGTGACCTTGCTCTGCCCCTGGAGCTCGCTGCGCTTGGGGAACGTCAGTGTGAGCGACACCTGAGGAGAGCCTCCAATGTAAAGGGACGGGGAGGAGAAGGGGAGGTAAGAGGGAAGCTTTGCTCCACGTTTATTTTGCAGGGAGAGGGAAGGCCCACATCTGTGAAGCAAGAACGGGATGCTATAACCAACAGAAAGATTTAGAAATTAAAAATGCAACTTGCCAAAATAAAAGTGAGTGAAAGGGGAAATCTCCCAGAAGGTAGAAAAAGAGAGAAAATATAAGAAAATTACAAGATCAATCCAGGAAGCTTAACACATGACTAAGAGGACTTCCTTCCAGTAAAAGATAAGAGAGAATGGTAAGAAATTATCAAATAAATCATTACCAGACCCAAGACCACCAACTTTCCCACACAATGATTTTTTTTAACTTGACCTCAGCTTTATTATGTATATGTATGTATGTATTTGTTTAAAACTATGTATGTCCTTATTTTTTACTGAGGTGAAATTCACATACCTTAACCATTTTAAAGTATACCCTCAGTGGTATTTAGTACAGTTAGTGTTGTGCAACCATCACTTCTATCTAATTTCAAAACATTTCCATCACTCCAAAAGGAAATCCTGTACCCATCAAGCAGTCTCCCCCACGTGTGCCTCCCCCACCTCCTGGCAAACACCAATCTGCTTTGTGTCTAAACAGCTTTACCGATTACAGATACCATGTGTAAATGAAATCACACAGGATGCAGCCTTCTGTGCATGGCTTCTTTTACTTAGCATAATGTTTTAGAGATTCACCCATGATGTAATATGTATCAGTACTTCATTCCTTTTTATGGCTGAAAAATATTCCAGTGCACGTATACACATTTAGTTTACCCATTTATCAGTTGAAAAACATTGGGTTATCTCCACCTTTTAGCTATGAATTCTCCTGTGAACATTCCTATAGTTGAGTACTTGTTTTCAATACTTTTGAGTATATAACTAGGCGTGGAGTGGCGACACCGTTTTACATCATCACCAGCATGCACAAAGTTTCCAGTTTCTCCACATCTTTGTCAATGCTTGTTCTTTTCCATATCTTCTTCAGAGAAATGTCTCTCTAACAATCAATAAACATATCCTCGGGTGAGGATTTTTTTTTTAAGGGCAAAGGACCTGAATAGACACTTTTCCAAAAAGGACATACACATGGCCCATAGGCATATAAAAAGATGCTCAATGTCCTAATCATCAGAGAAATGCAGATTAAAATCACTTCACACCTATCAGAATGGCTATTATCAATCAATAAACAAGTGTTGGTGAGGATGTGGAGAAAAGGGAACCCTCTTGCACTGCTGGTGGGAATGCAGATTGGTGCAGCCACTGTGGAAAACAGTATGGAGTTTCCTCAAAAAATTAAAAATGGAAGTGCTTTATGACCCAGTGATTACAATTCCAGGAATATATCCAAAGAAACCCCAACCTCTAATTTGAAGGAATATGTGCACCCATGTGTTTATTGCAGCACAGGATTCCTGCACTGGTGGGGGGCGTGGCCTGCAGGGATGGCCGTTGTGGGAGCGCTGCTCATCCCGGTCAGCTGGGCGGCTGTGAACCCGCCCTCTGAGCAGCTGCTTATTCCAGTCAGCCTAGTGGTGCTCCCACTGTGGGAGCGCACTGACCACCAGGGGGCAGCTCCTGCATTGAGTGTCTGCCCCCTGGTGGTCGATGTGCATCATAGCGACTGGTCATTCTGCTGTTCGGTCGATTTGCATATTAGGCTTTTATTATATAGGACAGCCAAGATTTAGAAGCAGTCCAAGTGCCCATCAGTTGATGAGTGGGTAGAAAAGCTGTGGTACATTTACACAATGGAATAGTACTCAGCCGTAAAAAGGAGGAAATCTTACCCTTTGCGACAGCATGGATGGACCTGGAGAGCATTATGCTAAGTGAAATAACCAGTCAGAGAGAAACAAGTACTATGTGATTTCACTCATATGTGGAATCTAATGAACAAAATAAACTAACAAACAAGTTGATCATGCCAGCTTATTGGATGTTTCATTGGAGGGACTGATGCTTGGAGCACCCACCACTGCCATTTTCTGTGATGTCACTATTTATATATTTTTTTAACTTTTAATTTTGACATTATTATCGATCCACAGGAAGCTGCAAAGATGCTACAGGAATGCCCCGTGCACCTTTCACCCACTCCTCCCTAATAACATCTTATATAAGTATAGTATAATATCGAAACCAGGAATTTAACACCTACAACACAGTGAATTTTAAAAGATCACTTCAGACCAGGCTTAGCCGTATGCAATTTCCCAGGTCAGAGATAAAAGATCCTAAAAGCTTTGAGAGAGAAAAAAGCCCCAGGCGGAGATCAAGAACCAGAGTGCAAAACCATGGGGCAATGCCTCTGCACTTGGAGTGAAAGCATTTTTTCTCTAGAATTATAAGTGAAGCGTGAGAACAGAAGAGACATTTTCAGATGTGCTAAGTCCTAGGTGCTACCACAAGATGTCCTTCCCAGGCGGGAACCGGAAAGAGAAGAGGCAGGGAATCCAGGAGACAAGGTTCCCGGACAGGAGGCGGGCCAAGGAAGTGCCCTGGAGTGAAGACAGCCCCGCGGCTGCTTGGCCACAGGAGAGGAGAGCAGGCTCCCAGGAAGGGCAGCAGCAGGGAACCGGGGGAGGGATCATCTGTGGGCCGCGATGTGGCAGGGTACTGCAGAGGGGTGAAGAGCGTAGAAGGGCTCAGCCAGACTTTTAAGAAATAAATAGATGAAGAGAATGAGATTAGTATTACCTTCAAGGGAAAAAACTTAGATAAGAAAACATAATTCTGGTATTTACGTTTGGCTTGGTAAAAAATAATAGTATTTTCAAAATGTTGGAATTTCTGAATGTGCTTTTAACCATAAATTACAATATAGCTGTATTGGGGAAGTGGGGGAGGGAGAGGAGCTGTAAGAGAGATAAAATAATAGTCCACCACCACGGGAAGTCAACAGACCGCATCTAAAATTATTGAATCCAAAAAAAAGCAGAATATGCCGATATATTTAGAAATCTAGCAGTAGATGGCAGAACAGCCAGGAGTTCAGAGTCCTCTCAGAGGGGGCAAACCTTGCAGTGCAGAAGGGGTACGAGTGTTTGTTTTTGTCATAAAAACTATTTTGCCTTAAGCTATATGCATAAAACAGTCTAATAAAATAATAATTTCATGTTGGATTGGAAGTACTATATCAAACAAAAAGCAATACCTAATAAAACATAGTGAAACACAGTTCTACCATCCTTTATGGAGGAGGCCTTCTCTAAAGATTTTATCATTTGAAAGAGATTGTACATTTTACTTTTGAAAATGGGAAAATGAAAACTCCCACTTTGGGAAGCGCCGCCAAGCTGACAGAAAAGCGGTGGCTCTCCCTGAGGACAGGTCTGAATGGGGGGAAGGGACCGGGCCTTCAGCACTTGGGGTCGCCGGTCCCAGGATGGCAGGACAGACGAGGTGCAGGCCGAGGACAGAGCTTTGCTCTCCTGACCAATTCTGCCTCCGATCGGAGAGCTCACGGCACTGTCAACCACACGTCACCGTTGGGGGTGGACGCCCCTACTCTAGCGTGTGCAGATTTGCGCAGTGATGAGGGGAAGAGAAGGGTACATGGCAACACCATCTGAGATGGCAGATGGTAACCAGACATGTGTGAAGGGACTGGTGGTGAAGACCGTTATTTAAGAGGCATGGGAGGGAAACGGGCATTGATCTGAAAAGAGAAGAGCTATTTAGTGCTTTCCCAGGAACTGGCAAGGAAGAGCGGGAGCGGTTGCTAAGGAGAAAACAGACAAAGGCACAAGAACAGTCTGACTAAACGCTGGCGTGGGGGCGGCTGGGCTGAGGGCAGGGCCGGCTCCCAGGACCCTGCTGGGCAATCGGGATGACAAAGTGGCAGCTTCATGGCCCCTGTCCTCCTCCTGTTAGAGGTCTTCTTCCTCTGGGTCTCCCTCTGCAACAGAGGAGCTCCTTCTGCACCTCGGCTGAGCTTCCTGTCCTGGGGTCACCACGGAGCTTCCTGTCCTGGGGTCACCACGGAGGAGCCTGGCGGAGGCTGTGAGCAGGCAGGCGGAGTCCAGCAGATTCCACACCTCTCCCAGACTGGGCCCTTGAATCGTATTCAGGACTCACTTCTTTCTTCCTTCCTTTCTTTCCTCTTTGATTTTTTGGGCATCTGATTAAAGATTGAGGCAGTTTAGCTCTAGTGTATGAGGAAATTGAATGTGGCAGAGTCCACAGCTCAAACTGACACCATCCCACACACCACACTGCCCACACACACCGTGCTCAGCCAGCGGTCACCTCAGCGGTGCACCCATGGAAGAAAAGAGGATCAGCCGCAGACCATGACCTTGGGTTCAAGGTAAAGGTGTATGGCAAGCCTGAACTTCAGTGACTTAAGAGAAATCAGCAAGAAGTTCTTAAAGAAGCCTGAACCCCGTGGCTGTGGTTTGCTGACTGAGGCACCAAATGTATACCCAGACACTGCAGACCGACCGACCGGGGGAAGCGGGTCCCAGAGCAGCACAACGGAGAAAGTCAACAGGGTGAGGAGTTTCAAGGCAGGAAGGTAAGGATCCCATAAACGGAAGGCAGCGGGAAACTTAGACTTTCTTATGAGATATGAAGATCACTGCTGACCATTAAGTGTCAAATCCGTGCTGACAATCCAGCCCCTGCTGACCTAGGAAACCAAGGGGTGTGTGGGTAGCTCCAGGAGGTGCTTCTGCCACTCACAGGAAACGGCCAGTGGCAGGTGCACGGCCGGGTGCTGGCGTGCGGGGCGTGAGGAGGTGGCCCACTTTCTCCCCTCAGCACTGGCGCCAGGGCACAGCGTCGTCTTTATAAGAACATGTGCAAATATCCAAATCCCACTCCAAATGAAGCAATCCTCCCGTGACCCGGCCTTTAACACTGTCTGGACCTACTAATGAAAAAGCCCTGTACTCTGCACAGGCTGTGGGAGAGGTAAGCAGGTACTTCATTAGAGACAAGATGACAAGTTTTCAGGTTTCCCTTGAAAACAAATCCTGCCACGAAACAAGGAGATGGATGAGGACGAGGACAGACCTAATGATTTTTTTCTCACTACAGAAGACACTGTGGAGCACAGGGGTGGAGACTCGCACGCAGCTCCAGCTCATAAACCGCTTCCGCACCGCACACCATGCACGTGGCTAGCAAGCTGCTGGATTCTCAGCCAGCTTAAAGAATGTGTAGTTACCACTGTTCATCCTGAGGCGCAGGTGCAGACCCCGTTAGCTCACAGCGCTTTCAGGATTTTCAATTATCCACTCAATAGCAGCCCACCCCTGGAGCAACACAGAAGGGTTTCAACATGGTGTGAGAGCGCTGCCTCCTGCAGCGGCAGCTGCAAGCCTGTAATTTAAACGGCAGTTTTAAAGATACAACAGTAACCATTTGCGAGCAATCTTTCCCTGTAAGCAGGCAGTGTCTCAAGTTCAAAATTAGGGGGTATGCATTCTGCCTAAAATTCCTGCCCCGGGTTGGCTCTACGGACACTGCGCCCCTCATCCGCACCGCCACCTCCTGAGTGCAGGGCGAGGGGGAAGGGCAGCCGCCCTCCCGGCCTCCATGTCCCTAAGCTCTGGCTCCCGAAGCCCGGATGACCTGACTCCCCAGCTCCCAGCTCCTGTGCCCACCCTCGGCCTACCAGCTCTCCCAGGCACCTCCCCAACGGACCAGGGATTCTGTCGAACCATAACTATAACGAGAGGGAGGACTGATTCTCTACCAGGCCTTCAACACCAACCCTTACGATCAGTGAATAAAAGAATTGTATTTGGCTGCATTGAGTTTACCCCGATTTTTCTCATAAAAGGTCTGAGGTGGCTTTGGCCTCGCCCAGTATTGACTTCCTCCTGTGTTTTTTCACACCTGAGGGCGCTGCCCTAAGCCAGACCCTGGACACACGGGTAAGGCTGCCCCGCCGCCCCCACCGCGGAGGGCTCCCACCGGGGACACGGTGCGAGCGGCGTCAGGCACTGTGATTCCACCTTCCCTGAACGGAGCTAAGCGACAGCGTACGTTTCTCAGATCTGGATTTTTCTAAACAGTGGGGCAGATTGGCTCTTCCAGACTGAATGCGAGCAAAAGTGGTTTCCGCTAGGATCTGACTTAAGCGTGGTAGGAAGGGAAGGACGGCGTAGGCAGCAGCTGACCGATGACCAACACGAGGCATCACTTCTGACTGAGCCGAAGGGAGAGAAGGGGAGGGAGAGCCAGGGTGGGAGCAAAGGGAGGACGCCTGGGGAGGGTGGGAGCCTGTGAAGGAAGCTCAGGTGAAGAGCCCAGGCCCTGCCCTGGTGGGCGGCAGGCATTACCTTGAACTTGCACACATCCAAGCTCTCTCTTCTGCTGCAGAGGAAGGCAACCTAGACCCCGGGAGTAGTCCCTGAGGCTGAGCCCTCCACCCGGGCACCCGGGCAGGACCTGCCGGGCGCATCCTTTCTCCTCTCACCTCCACCAAGCTCACTCCCAGTCCTGCCAGAGAATGCCAGATGCCTCCCGAGAAAGCTTTCAAATGGAGAGGTGGGGCCAAAGCTACACAAAGCCTATTTGATAGGAAACGGGTGAAAACCCTGAATACCCTGCCTGATGATGTAAACACACAACATTTTGATGTGTGGAGTTTGTTTAATAACTGAGCCGATTATTTCAGCTCTTTGCCTCGGCTGGCTTTACCCTGCAAGTTTCCCTCGGATGGGCACGCCTCCCTTGCTGCCAGTTTTGAATGTAAATGTGGAACATGATGCAGCGGTACAAGCTAAACTAGACAGCGGGCCCAGCACGCATGGACTACGGGACCTCGCATTCACCCGCTTCCCCTGGCACCGAACAGCCAGAGCACACACAGGGCCGGACGGAGAGCCATACCTTCTTTGCGTTGGATGATATTGTGTTGGCCATTAAACCTTCCAGGTAGCTACCCAGGCTGATCCCCTTCACGGTGATGATGGCTTCCTGTGTGAGCACCGTCCTACAGAAGAGCAAGAAGCACAAGGCTGAGCTGCCCTTAGAGAGGGGAGGCTCCACCCGCCCTGACCTTGGAGTTCAACGTGTGGAAGCCGGGGCGAGACCACGTACATTGCAGGGTTCTTCGGATGGGGTGTGTACACCAACCTCTCGTTCACCGACACCAAGTTTGTGAGCGTGATCTTAAAGAAAGGAACAATGGCTTTAGGTTCTGCTTCTCTTCCATTTCTTCCCAAACCATCCGCCCATACTCTTCCATCCCCAAAACAGAACAGAAGAAACATTTTGGCCCAGAAGGCACCACCGTATTAAGTCCCAGGGAAACCAGATCCTGGCTGCTGTCACCGGCCGCTCTCCACCCACACCTGAGCTGGGCCTGGCCTTCCAGGGACAGGTAGCCCCCACTTTTTGAAAGTTTGCATATGCTACTTTGCTTTTAGGAAAGACCTACATTAGTCCCTGTTTTTGCTAACTGATAGAAACTTGAAGAGGATCTTTGCTTTTATGAAAAAAGGTGACAAGCAAAAACAGCGTTCAGGAGCCATGCTCAGCATCTCAGCAGCAAGCCCCGGCCAGAGCTGCGAACTGTCGGTGAGCATCTGTGCTTTATCTCCATTTATTTTGTGCTCGTTACCAGGATGTGTCCTAATGAAACTGCTTCTTCACTTGACACCGTTTCGGCTTACCTAAGGTTTTATTGGAACACTCGACTTTTGGATAGTGAGGGAACTTGTATTTTCAAACTTCCAAACCCTCAGCAAAAAAAAGGACAAAATATTCCTGGGTTAGCATGCAGGTAAATGAGCGGGAAGCTTCTCGCCCACCAGGGGCAGGCTCTGGCTTTGGGACACTGTGTCCTGGGGTTCCGCAGGGCAGCACCCTAAGTCTGCACAGACTGTGAGAGCAAGGTATATAGATATCTCCTCAGTGCTGTGTCCTGTAAACCAACTAGCCCCCCCCCATGTATATTTTTAACATTTTCTATTAAAAACTATTTGAAAACTGGAGCTGTAGAACAGCACGGTCCCACAGAATTTTCTGTAATATTAGAAATGTCCTGCCCAGCCAGCGTGGCTCAGTGGTTGAGGCTCATCCTATGAACCAGGAGGTCATGGTTCAATTCCCAGTCAGGCACATACCTAAGTTACGGGCTCGATCCCCAGAGTGAGGCTGTGCAGGAGGTAGCCAATCAGTGATTTTCTCATCATTGATGTTTTTCTCTCTCTCTCTCCCTCTCCCTTCCTCTCTGAAATCAATAAAAAAATATTTTTAAAAAATATATATATTAGAAATGTTCTATCTCTGAGCTGTTCATTGTCAAAGTCACTAAATATGTGTGGCCAGTGAACACTTGGAATGTGGTTAGTGTGCAGGGGAACTGAATTTTTAATTTATTTAATCCTAATTAATTGAAATGGAAATAGCCACATGTGGCTGCCATATTGGCCAATGGAATTTCATCTTTGTTTAACCCAATTTACTTTCTTATCAAAGAGCCAATTCCAATATAAGACCTTTTTTTTTTTTTTAAAGTTCAAGTGGTCAAAGGCAATGTAATCTTCCAGCAATGATAAGCTTAAAGCACTTATACTCTGCTCATGTAATAATCTTTCACGGAGCTCCCTAGCCTGGCCTCTGTTCTGACAAAGGGGTTAGCAGGGAAATCTCTTTCCTCCTATTGAGTACAGAGTAGTCAAAAGCTCATTAGTTACAGTGAATACAGTGTATGGAAATATTTATCAACATTAACAATGAAACTCCGATTAGCCATTATCTTTTTATGTGCAATATTTTTATGCCTGGCACTGTATTTTATAAACCTTATTTCCCTTCATTAATCCTCATAACAATACTATGAGATTTGTTCTTTTTTTCTTTTTAAGGCAAGGCATGTGGGACCCAGAAAAGGTTAGTCAGGAACATACGCAGTCCTACAACCATTCCGTGATAATTTCAGGATACGGGTTCACGACTGTCCTACGCCATACCTCACTGTAGCATGAACAATCCTTCTTTGCTGAAAACTAAACTTTCGTGAAGGACGGAGTGGGATTGTCCAAGCAGAGGAGAGGAAACAGAATGTGTGAACTGTCAGCGGGCCGAGGGGGGACACACTGAGAGGCTCCCTGTGACTTTACAGCAGGGCTGCCTGGGGCGAGGGAAGGTCAGAGATGGTATGCCCAACACTGTAAGGGGTTCAGGACCTACCTTCCAGCACACAGAGACACAATCCACAGTGCGATTTCATAAAGTAAGCCATGTTCCGAGCCGATGCATTCTCCCCAACATGTTTTTGAATGTGCATTAAGCCAATGTACAGTTTTTTAATTGAGAGAAGTGAGAGGGAGTGAAGGAGGAAAGTTGCTTTTAAAATTTCTGCTAAATCCAAAGAAAAATGAAATTACTGCTAAAAATCACCCTTGCTAATGGAAGTCAGGATAGAGCCGTGGTCGGCAAACCGTGGCTCGAGAGCCACATGCGGCTCTTTGGCCCCTTGAGTGTGGCTCTTCCACAAAATACCACGGCCTGGGCGAGTCTATTTTGAAGAAGTGGCATTAGAAGTTTAAAAAAATTGGCTCTCAAAAGAAATTTCAATCGTTGTACTGTTGATATTTGGCTCTGTTGACTAATGAGTTTGCCAACCACTGGGATAGAGGTTATGCCGGGCGGGGGGGGGGGGGGGGGGGGGCGGGGGGCGGGGGGGAGGAAGATGGGCGATTCTGGAAAGGAGCAAGGGCGGGGGGAGGGGCAGTCACATTCTATCTCTCCATCTGTCCGCTGGTTATATAGGTGTGTTCACTTTGTGACAGTTCATCATTACATGCATTTTCTAGACACTTATTGTACTGAGATAAAAAGATAATAACGTACTACTAAGTAAGTTCCCCTATAAAAAACAAGCGATCACTCAGACCAAAGGTGGGCTGAACACAAAGTTAAATGAAGCCGTTACGCACCATCACCAGCCATACCAAGCACCTTTCTCATCCTAGGCCATTGCTTACATTGGTGGAACAAAGCTCCATTTTCTTTTCCACTGGATCCACAACAGAATGCTCTTTGATGTATGTTAAAGTCCTACTGGTTCCCAAAATCTAAAAAACAAAGCAAAACTAGCATCATGGAATGTTACAATGTCATTCTGTAGCATCAAACACAAAATACCATTCCATTTACTCATTTGTACACGGGTGGGGGTGCGCCATGAACCTGTGCGGTAACCTCAGGTTTCTGTCCCGGCAGGTGGGAGAGACACTGGACAAATGAATGAATTCAAGTGGACTGGAGTGTCTGAGCGTCATGAATGCTTGGATGAAAAAGAAAATGGGGGGTGGGGGACAGGAGTGCAGAGAAGGCCCCTCTGCCAGGGGCAGAGCCGGGGAGGGAGGAAGGGTGCCACGCAGAGTTCTGGGGTGGGCAAGGGTCCAGCACGTGAGGAGGTGGTCGGCGGGCAGGCGTCTCTGAGCCAAGGAGAAGCTAGAACACACCCGTCCCTCACGGTCCTCAGAGGAAACTACCCTGCCGGCACCTTGCTCTTGTACTTCCAGCCTCGAAAACAGAGAAAACAAATGTCTGTGGTTTAAGCCCCCGAATCTGTGGTGGTTTATTTCGGCAGCCCAACAGGTGCAACACCGTGAAGCGAGGCGGGAGGGGACTCTGTGCTGGCGGGGGCGGAGGGCGGAGCCATGCCACCCGTCAGGAGGTGTGTCGGGACCATGGAGACGGACAGCTTCACGACGTTTGCAGGGGAACAAACCATCTCTTGGGCTGCCTAGAAATCCCGAGTGGGCGCTCTAAGGGAAGGTAGTCATTTCCTGCAGATGGTGCCGGCTGAGGGTGTAGCCAGGTGAGGCAGGTGTAGTGGGACAGAGCCGGTACCAGCTGGTGGTGCAGGTGCAGCGGGCCGGGCAGGACCAGCGGGGCAAGCAGCTGTGGGCTCACCGCTTTCACGAGGGCAGGCAGCCCCCACTCGGTGCTGAGGAGGCGGTGGCTGTGAAGCCGGCCGCGGCGGTCCACGCTGCGCTCCAGCACATCGACTCCCACGACACAGGGATTCATCGGATTCGGGTACTTCCTCATAGCAGCCTTGATGACCGTGTCCCATGGGTGGCTGGAGGGAAGAGACAATCGCCTGGCATAAGCAAGCAAACCTTTTGTAGCGTGTACCAGAGGGGCGCTGGGAGCCAGAGATGCCGTGTGCCACAGAGTGAAATGAGTCAAGTTTTTCCTTTTGGTTTTAATTAAAGGTATAGCCAACAAATATATATCAGGAGTCCAGCTCCGACCTAAATCCTGGATCCTGGGATCCTGCTGAGCCAACCAAAGGCAACCAGAAGGCTTTGCCACCAGGCTGAGCCAGGAACCTGAGACAAGAACAGGAACAGGAACAGGAACAGGAACAGGAACAGGAACAGGAACAGGAACAGGAACAGGAACAAGAACAAGAACAAGAACAAGAACAAGAACAAGAACAAGAACAAGAACAAGAACTCGGGCCCCACCCTGACCGGTTTGGCTCAGTGGATAGAGTGTCGGCCTGTGGACTCAAGGGTCCCAGGTTCGATTCCGGTCAAGGGCATGTACCTTGGTTGCGGGCACATCCCCAGTAGGAGGTGTGCAGGAGGAGCTGATTGATGTTTCTCTCTCATCGATGTTTCTAACTCTCTATCCCTCTACCTCCCTCTCTATAAAAAAATCAATAAAATATATTTAAGGAAGGAATGAAGGAAGGAAGGAAGGAAGGAAGGAAGGAAGGAAGGAAGGAAGGAAGGAAGGAAGGAAGGAAGAACTCGGGCGCCTGGCAGCTGCGCTCATGCTCATCTCACCTGGTCGGCACTCCCAGTCCAGAGGCCTCGCAGACGGTGGCCGTGGCTGGGGCACTTTCCTTCCCTGTGGCTCCGCACTTTTCCTGTTCCCGCACTTCCTCCTCCCTCTCCCTCCCTCCCTCCAGTCCTTAAAGAGGTAAAAGCTTTAGCTTAGGGCTTCTGAGCAGGGAGATAATTCTCCCCACCCCTTGCCTGTCACCTGCCCTCCCCTGCAGTTCCATGGGGTGACGAAACACGAAGGAGCAGGCACCATTTCTGACTCTTGCCTGCACTGTTGCAGTGACTAAAGGCTTGGCTGGCGGTGGCCATGGTGGGGTGGGAATCCATCCCCAGGGCGCGTGGCCTCTGTGCCCCACTGCAGGGCGGCTGAACTGAGGGCAGTGCTGGTGCCAGGGAGGTGGGAGGCCTCATTCCCTACCCACACTGGGAAGCGGGAAGGCATAACCAAGGCCCCGCTCTATGCACAGCGAGGGTGTAGAAACAGGGCTGGGATGGAATGATAGGACGTCTGGGATTTGTCTATAATAAATTGGAGGAAAGAACAGTAGGTGGGGACACGTGAAACCAGACTGGCTGCGAGAGGGGAACTGTCGACCTGGAAGATGGCACTGGGCCTCGGCATTCTAGTCTTCACTTTTGCACACTTTTGAAATTTCCCTAACAGCAAGTTTTTGGGTTTTTTTAAAAATATATTTTATTGATTTTTTACAGAGAGGAAGGGAGAGGGATAGAGAGTCAGAAACATCAATGAAAGAGAAACATCGATCAGTTGCCTCCTGCACACCCCCTACTGGGGATGTGCCTGCAACCAAGGTACATGCCCTTGACCGGAATCGAACCTGGGACCCTTGAGTCTGCAGGCCGACACTCTATCCACTGAGCCAAACCGGTTAGGGCAAACAGCAAGTTTTTTTTAAAAAAAGGATGAGGGCAGCCACAAACAAGGTGAAGTCACCTGCACCCTACTTGAAGCAACTCTAGGCCCACATCTGGGCGCGGTCCACACACCCAGAGGTTCCCATACTCTTTCAGGAGGTCTGCAAGGCCAACACTGCTTCATGATGCTACTAAGTTTGTCTTTTTCACTCAATTGACATTTACGCTTCAAAAGCATCGGCGGGTAAGACTGCTGGCCTCCCCCCACGGATTAAAGCCAGGGCCCTGCTCACTGCTGTGCACGCGGGGAAACCACGCCACTGTTTCTTAAGACTATCCGTGATGAAAGAGTAAAATTTTGTTTGATTATTCTAAACCCCTGAGTACTTTTCTTTTCATATTCTGACCACAAGAAAGCTAAGACCAAACTGGGATTAGATACCCCACTATGCTTAACCCTAAACAACTTATATAACAAAATTATTCCCCGGAGTACTACTAGCTACAGTCTAAAACTCAGAGGACTTCACGGTGCTTTATATCCCTCTAGAGGAGCCTGTTCAATAATTGATAAGCCCCGATAAACCTCACCAACCCTTGCCAATTTAGTCTATATACCACCATCTTCAGCAAATACTAAGAAGGAATTACAATAAGCACAAATACTATAAGACATAAGCACAAATATCTATATATATATAAAAGCCTAAGCAACCGTTATGACCAAATGACTGGAACAACCAGTTGACCAGTAGCTATGACATGCACTGACCACCAGGGGGCAGATGCTCAATGCAGGACCTGCCCCCTGGTGGTGAGTGCACTCCCACAGGGGGAGCGCTGCTCAGCCAGAAGCCGGGCTCATGGCTGGTGAGCGCAGCTGCCATGGCGTGGCGAGAGCCTCTCCTGACTCCTCAGCAACCAGCTGTGGCCGGCAGGCGCAGCAGGCTGGCCAGGATGAGCAAGAGTGGGTGCAGCGCCCGGACTCAGCTTGGGCTCCTCCCTGGCCGCCTGCCACTTGGCGCACTGCTACATCTCCTGAGCGGTCCCGGATTGCAAGAGGGGCGCAGGCCAGGCTGAGGGGACGTCCCCCCCGCCCCGCCCGAATCTGTGCACCGGGCCTCTAGTAAGACATAAAAATGTTTTGCTGTCTAAGGAGGCCGGGGAAGTGCTGGGCAGCTGTGGGTGGTGGGCCCAGCTGGCTGCTTCCTTCCACGCCCATCACTTCTACTAGCTTTGGTCATCTGGCAGACATTTTCTCAAAAATCAATTAAATGGGCCCATCACTTCAAGGAAAACAACTGATACTATTTGTTGCCAAAGATAAAACTTGGGTTTTGAGTGAAAATTTCAAAAACTTGTATCCATTGCCCTGACGCCTCATATTGTAACCGGGTAAACCCATACACTCCCAATGAGCAGTGCCAGACGCCACAAAAATCACACAATAGTGAGAGACTCATTTAAACTTTTGGACAGGCCAATTACTCTGGTCATTATGGTTTCAGATTTTACATTAGTTTTGTTGTAGTAGCAAAAATAGCCACAATTACTTTAAAAGACTATTAAAATACTCCTACCTTTTCCAGTGTTTTATTCACACACTATGTGAGGCTGGGTTTTACTCACATACTTCAAACAAAACAAGACTGTAAACTCTGAATGCAGAAGGAAGATATGAATATCAAGCCACCTTCTATTTAATAGAATCTATTAAGTCAGACACTATAAAAATTAGCATAAAAATAGTATCACTTTTCTTACTAATTTGGGGGGTATCTTGGAAAATACAGGGTTTTAAAATAAAAAATGTTATGTTCATGTAATGGGTTTATTGTTCATTTTAATTCATTAATAAATATTATTTGTCAGTTTTAATTTCTAATATGGTAAATATGGATAGCTATAATTCACATAAACAAAAACTGTTAGGGTTTCCCAACATTTTCTTAGATAATAAAGAAGTCATGAGGCTGAGGGGTTTGAGAATTGCTGGCCTAAGTGGGTCCTTGATTAAGTGGACCAAAAATATATACACAGTTGGTCACTGCAGTATGATGTGTAATAAGGGGGGAAATGATGTTCTTTCAA
The DNA here is from genome assembly GCF_951640355.1 of Cnephaeus nilssonii. NCBI lineage: Eukaryota > Metazoa > Chordata > Mammalia > Chiroptera > Vespertilionidae > Cnephaeus > Cnephaeus nilssonii. The sequence continues at coordinate 63,625,794 of NC_137082.1, read as the reverse complement.
TAAGAGAAAGAATAAATTGCAACACATTCATACAATGGAATATTATATAGCTATGATACATATACGTGTGTGTGTATACATACACAACACACACAGATCTCAAAACCATACTGTTGAAAGGGAAATTTTTAAAAGATGTATACATCTGATGTCACTGATTTCTATTTTAAAACAATAAACACATGCCCACATAGATATAGTCAAATGGAATATATATATTATCTTCAGAGGGATACCCCCAAATTCATAATTTTGTCTGCCTGTGGAGAGAGGGGATACCACACTGGGGGTGTGTGCTTCATCTCTTATCTCTCTTATCTGTAATGCTCAATTTCTTATTTTTAAAAAAAAGTGGGGGGAGGGGCATTCTTTTCCCTGCTCCTGGCTAGAAAGCAAGTTTGTTTTAGGACATCATGTCCTCCAGAGCCCTTAATTCCCTGAGATGAACATTACCTACTAGAGACCTTTCCTGGTAGGTGTTAGAATTCAGAGTATATGGCCTTGAATCTCTGCCCGAAATCTACTTGTGTTGGCTCTGTTCCTGAAGATTTTATAGGTCTACCTGAAACCCAAGTCAATGCTGTGAGGATGAAGTTTATAAGCCTATTAACTTTTAAATGCCCCTTTTTATATTTTTATATTTCAGTCCTACCTTTTTTTCATTACTATTTAGACAATCTTAAACCCTGGCTAGGTAACACACACTAAATCCAGATGGCTTTCTCAACGGGGTCTCCATTTCTGTAGGCATGTTTATATTGCTCTCTGCTGGGCCTGACCTCCAGTCCCTGGGGATTCTATGCCATGTGGACTAAGAAAGAAATCTTGATGTGTTCAAAAGGTTTTGTGCCTACTTATTTCTTGCCTTTCCAGAGCAAATTTATTAATTTTTGGTCAAATATTTATCTGACAGCACAACAAATATATAAAGGAAATACGTATAAAAAGAAATCTATAACCCTCAGAGAAAAAAATAAATTGGTGATTTCTGACGGACTAAGCAAGGGGTGAGCTCCACAATCAGCCAGAAGGCTGGGCTTCCCATTTTGTGCTGTTGCCGCCGCACATGACTATGTCACTCGCAGCCCGGCAGCCACAGGGGCCCACCCCACACTGTCCTTGGCCAGCTGCACTCCACGTTTGTCAATTTTCATCACAGCCCTTGGCTTTTAACTTCAAAAATCAATGGCAGGGGATCAGTGCCGAGTCCACAGCGGCTTGGTGTTGACAAAGTTCTTTGGCGGGTAGCCACCCCCATTTTGAAATGGCATCTAACCTCAGCAAGATCCCTCAGCTCCTCACAGAGCACCTACTGTGTGCCAGGCCACAAATTTGTATTTGCCCGGAATACAAATCGAATGAAGTGCTGATACAGGATACCACACAAACGAACCTCAATAAAATGATGCCAAGTGAAAGAAGACAGGCACAAGGGACCACATGCTGTGTGATTACATTTATATGAAATGTCCAGAAAAGGCAAATCTACAGAAACAGAAGGCAGACTAGCAGCTGCCCGGGGCTGGCAATGGTAGCCAAGACTGACTGCAGATGGGCACGAGGGGACTCTGTAGGGTGATGGAAATGTCCTAAAACTGGTCTGCGGTGGCGGTTGTACAACTCTAAATTTACTAAAAATTACTGAATTGTACACGTCAAATCAGTGAATTTTATCAATAGTGACTTTTCACAGTTGACAATTCACTTCTGCTTGTCAGTCGGCATTTCATGAGCTTCTAGGGCAGTCCTTGTCAACTATTCCATGACAAAACAGCCCCTCTGCCCAGGCATCTACAGGACGCAATGACTTCACGTCTCCCCGCGGCATCTAGCCCGTGCCAGTTATGTCCCAGCCTTGGGAGAACTGAGAATAAAAAATCAACACTAGAATTGGATCCCATCAAGTCTAAGGATTTCATTAAAAATAATTTTAGAGGTTCTAACCTCTTGATATATTTTTAATCATAATTTTACATTTAAAACGCCAAAGGATGACAATTCCATTTCATAAAGTTTTTAAAAACTTCTTTTTAAATTATAGTTGACCATTATTTTTTTTAAAAAAGTTTTTCTAAGTGGAGTTGGGGATATTTAAAAATCTTTATTCCTTTAAAAGATATTGCCCTAACCGGTTTGGCTCAGTGGATAGAGCATCGGCCTGCGGACTGAAGGGTCCCGGGTTGGATTCCGGTCAAGGGCATGTACCTTGGTTGCGCGCACGTCCCCAGTGGGGGGTGTGCAGGAGGCAGCTGATCGATGTTTCTCTCTCATCGATGTTTCTAACTCTCTATCCCTCTCCCTTTCTCCCTGTAAAAAATAAATAAAATATTTTTTTAAAAGATATTAAAGAATGATTTCAGAGGGTCACAGATAAATGACTTAGACGAAGATACCACCTAGGTCAAGAAGGCACTTTTACCTAGCTCCCAGCTTCCCATGCGCTTGGAGGCCTTCCATGCCCACAAGTGCACCCCGCGCCACAGCCCCCACTGCTTCCTCCACATCTGCTTCCTCCCGAGCTCCGGGGCCGCCGTGGACCCTTCATTTAGAAAACATGCTTAATGTTCGTGATCTGCTGCACTGCAGAGTAAGACCTCCGCTCTCCCCAGGTCCGCACGCCCCTGGCCCCAAGGAGAACAGGGTGTAGGCGAGATCAGGCCTGGGGGGACTGAGGGCGCACTGTCACCTTGACGGGTCCCCTCCCAGCCGCGTCCGCCCCGCTAGGGGCGCGCGCCGAGGAGGGCACCCCCGGCCCCATAGGACCAGCTGAGATGCATCCCGCGGCTCCGTCCTCCTCCGGCCGCGGAAGGAAAGGCCGACCCCCTCCCCGGCGCTTCAGGAATCCCACCACGGCCTCCACCGGCCGGGCGGCGACTCCATCAAACAGCTGACGACGCCCCTAGAAGGGACAGAGCCTGCGCCTCCTTGGCAGGAAGCCGAGGCCGCGGTCTGGGAACGGTCCACGCCAGGCTGGGAAGGCTCTGCGAGGGCCGGGTCTGGGGTCCGGCCTTCCTCGGCCTCCCGCAGCGGCGCGGGGGCAGTGCCGGCGCCGGCTCGGAGCCCACGGCGGCCCGCAGCCCCACCTCACCCGAACACGTGCTCCGAGCTCCAGATCTTCATCGCCGCCCGGCACCCGCCGCAGAGCGCGGGTTCCCGGTTCCAGACCCGGAGTTGCCGGCTACTCCGGTCTCAGCGCCGCGGGGGCGTGGCCTGGGAGGGACGGGGCGCCGCGGGGCGTGGCCTGACGCCGCGGGGGCGTGGCCTGGGCGGGGCGCTCTCGGGAGCCGCCAGCTTGCGTGTCAGGTGACCAGGCGAGCTGCAGCGGCTAAAAATAGGAATGCGGGACGCCGCTGTAGGGGCCTATTGGGGAACTGCTCCTCCATGTTTGTTCTGGAAGCATCTTTCAGAGAAAGAGAGCAGAATATGCAGAAACCCAGAAGCATGAGGAGGTACAGTGCTCTTGGGGGGCTGCAAGTCACCTGTGAGGCTGGATTGTGGGGTCCCAGAAAGAAGTGGCAGGAGTTGAAGCTAGAAAGTTAGGAGCCATGCTGAGAAGGGCCTTATACACCGCCCTCTCCTGTGTGTACCACCACAGGCATGTGACACCTGCTCTTCAACCTCATAGCCATCTCCAGCCTCCCCCGTTCCACCAGCTCCTCCAGACCTTTCTGCCTCCAACCCCGCAACCTCCGCATTCTAGGCCACAGTTCACAGAGAACTGACCCCCAGTTCTCTCCCCTCTATGCTGGACAGTCTGCAATCTGCCTCCTCTGGTCCGAGCCCAAGCACTCTGTGGTACTGGAGAAAAATCACAATCTTACAGATTATCGCACAGGGAATGACAGGTGTCCTGTTCCATTCAGGCCCTCAATGGAAACTTTACTTGCCCCTGGTTAGCATCCTCCCCCAACCTCCTCACTTCTCCCATTGTCTTCATGCCTCCCTGGGACAAAGGCTCGGGTCTAACACTGGGTAACCACTTACTAATCGTATGACCCTGAGCAAGTTGCTTAACTTCTCTAAGACCCAGTCTCTGTAGAGTAGTTGAGTTGACCACAGATGGCTGTCAACGCCTAGTATGGTATCAGATACATAGCAAGTGTCCAAAACACAGTAGCTATTGTCCTGATCTAGACCCTGGCCAAACTCCCTTCCCACCCTCTAGTCTCAGGCAACCACCCCACTCTCCTCGGTCCCCTCTCCGTGGGCACCTGCTCCACTAGTCTTCCCTTCTATAGTTTCTGTTTCCTCCACCCACTGGTCATTTCACCCCATATTCCACCCTTGATTATAACTAGGGTCAAGTTTCTCAACTTGAAAACAAAACAAAAACATCTCCCCCTTGACTCTGCACCTGTATGTGGGTCCAAGACCTGAGCTGCTTCACCAATCTGTACCCATGCTCATCCCAAATGAAGCAGGAGGGTTGATTTTTTTTCTTGCTTGGGTTTTGCAGAAAACAAAGGAGAAATCACCCACCACTTAAATAGGCAAAGATTTATTATTTTTAATTAAATGTTTGACAGAACGATGTTCTTATTCCATAGGACTACTTAAGAGAGCTGGAAGCCCGCTCACACTGTGCTGGGCAGATCCCCCGTGCACCCCAGGGCAGTTACCAGACGCAGCAATGTGCCGTGCACTCTGAGGAGCAGCCAAGACAGATAAGTATGCTCACGGCCAGGTGACACATGGATCTGCTTCGGTGACACCCATTAGTCTTTGTTGTTTCAGTTTTATGGTTTCTGTTAGAACTGGAAAGATGCCAATCAAAGGGTGACTGGCCATGGGTTAAACCAAGCACAGGATACAGTCATTTCTCCAATAGCTAGCAGGCAAAGATGGGATGATAGAGTCTGCCGTTGGTTAAACCTCTCACAGGAAGGCAACTCGGGATGGGTCTTGTCACAGTAGGTGTGGGAACTAAGGAAAGATTTCCAAGGAATGGAGAATTCAGGAGCAAAAGTCATCCCTAACTTTTATCTTTGGCTGAAATGCCTCTTCTGCATGTTGTTGGCTTGAGAACCAGGGTCATTTCTCTCATTTCAGAAGCATCGAGGGAAAGGATGGATTAGGCATGCCATTCTTCGAAGTAGATGGTGTTAAGTGCCAACCTGTGTGTGTGTGTGAAGCATTGGAAAGATATCTTTCAGCTACTACATCCCCTTATAAGCGTTATGCATATTCTCCCTACTTCTCACCTAAACCTTTCAAAGGGAGAGTCCACGATTGCTCTTCCCACTTTTTAAAAAATATATATTTTTATTGATTTCAGAGAGGAAGGGAGAAGAAGAGGGAGAGGGAGAAGGAGAGGGGTGGGGGGAGAGAGAGAGAGAGAGAGAGAGAGAGAGAGAGAGAGAGAGAGAAAGAAACATCAATGATGAGAGAGAATCATTGATCGGCTGCCTCCTGCATGCCTCACACTGGGGATTGAGCCCGCAACCCAGCATATGCCCTTGACCAGAATCTAACCTGGGACCCTTCAGTCTGCAGGTTACTTGCCCCTGGTTAGCATCCTCCCCCAACTTTACTTGCCCCTGGTAGCATTGCTACCATCCCTGATGCTCTATACACTGAGCCAAACTGACTAGACCTCTTCCCACTTTTTTACCCCTTACTATTCCACAACATGCTGTAATGGGCTCTTGAAACTGCTCTCATTTTCTAGTCTAATGGGTACTGTCAGTCCTTCTCCTTCTAGACTTCTCTACTACACTTAAACTACTGAGCATTCTCTCCTTGAAACTCTGCCCCTTGGTTTCAATGACACTCAACGACTCTGTCATATTCCTTCTCTCTCTCTGCTTTGCAGATTCTTCTTCCCCTGTGTTCTACTGTTTTCTCACTCTACACCTTCTCCCAAGTGAACTGACCAAGTTTCTTGGTTTCTACTAACTCCCAAACCTGTATCTCTATCTTATTTCTATCCCAAGCTTCAGACCCATATGTCCAGTTACCCATGAAGTAGTCCCTAGGTCCCCACCTCAAACTCACCATGGCCAAAGCATCTTCCTTAAGCAAATTCCTCTTCCAGGATTCACTCTCCAGGTACATGGATGGCATCACCTAGGCACTCCAACCTAGAGTAATCCCTTACCCTACACCCAATCGGTCAGCAAGTCCTTTGGAATTTACCTCGTACAGATTGTTTTAACCCATCCCTTCTTCCACATCCTTTAAGAGATGATCTGATTTAACAGTTAGAGTTGGAGGCATAGGTTGGAAGACAAACAAACCCGGCTTCCAGACCTGACTCCCCTTCTGCACATTGCTTACTCTCGGCAAAAGTCAGTATTATATCATCTATGAAATGGGAATTCTAGTGGTGCCCACCCTATCGGACTTGTGAGAATGAAATGAGAACATACGTGAAGTCCTTAGTACAGTGACTTGTGGGCAGTAACAGTAAATGTCAGCGCTTATCATTGTTAGTAGCATGGCTACCATCCCCACTGACCTCTGACTCAGTTCACCTCCCTTCTGGGTTACTTTAACCTGCTCCTATCTGGCCCCTCAGAATGGTGCCACTGCCACGCCCAGACAATTACTGCTCATCCTATCAGTCTCTTCCGTGTGGAACCTATTTCCAGAGCTTTGTTTGCTCACCCCCTTGGGTGCTCCTCACTCCTCCTCCTTGTCTTCCCGTAATTGCTCCCACATACCTCCATCATTACTCTCAGCACATTTTTTAATAATTACTGTACTTGTTTGTGTTTCTGTCTCTCCCACTAGATTAATACTCATTAAAGAGGCAGATTCCTAAGCTCCACCTCTTACTTTTGGAATTGACATCTCTGGGATAAAACCCAGAAATAGGCATTTTTAATGAGCCACCCACCCAGTTAGAAAGTTCCCTAAAGTTTGGAAAGCAGTTGTGCTCTAGATTATGTAAACTCTTCAAGGATGGGGATTTAGCCTTCCTCGTCGTTGTGTACCCAGGATCTATCCCAGTGCCTGGCAAACAGAAGCACTTGATAATTGCTTGTTCAGTGAGTCAAGACTGACTCCTAGGGAGTCATGAACCTGGGAGTGGCTGGGTGGGGTTCCATCTGGTGTAACCACAGACAGAAACATATAGTTGATGGTTCTGGGGAGCCCTGTTGCTTTTGGAGGTCATCTCTGGGGTAAATTAAGAGGCTTTTCAACTAGTCCTACTTCTATTTCTTATCTATTTAGTTTCTATGTATTGAGATTCTGTGTCAAATTTTCATTTTTACAAGAGTCTGCTGCTGAAAAGAAATACGTTTGAAAATTGCTGTATCAGAACAGATTTTTAATTTAGGGAGAAAGTCAATCTTCCAGCAGGTAAGAAGTTTTGAAGAACTTTTGGATCTGTTTCTTTCCCATTTGCCATGAACATTGCTTCAATATCCCAGGACAATAACAAAAATTGGGCTCTGATGTTTAATTGATCCCCAAATAGTGATGGTAAAGACTCGATTTATAGGTTCTTTACCCTGCCATGCTGGCAGAATGAGATGGTGGAAAGTCAGCAATTCTGAGCCTGTGCCACTAGCATCTAGATTTTCTGAGATCCTACGCATAGATTATTTGAATCTAAGGACATGTTCTCTAACTAAACTCAGAATTACCCTGAGCCTCAAAATAGCCAAGATGTACTAGCATATTATAAAAACAGAGTATGCTTTCTATGGTATAAAGTCTATATAATTAATTCCTCTTCCAAACACAATTTCTGAAGTAAGTCTCTCCAATACGTATTTTCAATTTTGTACCTTATTTCTGCTTCTGAGCACTTTAATTTCCTCCATTATAGCATATGTAGTTTTTCATCGGAAACCTAAGACACCATTTCCTTCCCAGCTTGGAAATCTTCTTTCCCCTGATGCCTTCTGGATATTACAGTAACGTATTCAAAAAATGGCTCATGACTAAGGGGTCTTGCGATAAATAAGATGATATAATTAGGGAAAATCTCAGAACTTTATGATTTATGTATACTCTATGGTCAACAATTTAAAAAATATTTGATCACTATCAAGTAAAGTAGTAATTAGGAATATTCTAAATGTTCTGCTATTGTCATTCGTAAAACTTGCATTGATATACCTTGGTGTTGATATCATAATGCATTCTTTTCTTAAAAAATATATTTTATTGATTTTTTACAGAGAGGAAGGGAGACGGATAGAGAGAAACATCGATGAGAGAGAAACATCAACCAGCGGCCTCCTGCACACCCCCTACTGGGGATGTGCCCGCAATCAAGGTACATGCCCTTGACCAGAATCGAACCTGGGACCCTTCAGCCCACAGACTGACGCTCTATCCACTGAGCCAAACGGGTTAGGGCTCATAATGCATTCTTTATTTGTTAACATCTAAGTGGTATTAATCAGACATTGTGATTTTTTGAAAAAATACATTTCTCTATTGATCTCAGAGAGGAAGAGAGAAGGAGAGAGATAGAAACATCAATGATGAGAGAGAATCACCGACAGGCTGCCTCCTGCACGCCCTCCACTGGGGATCGAGCCCGCAACCCAGGCATGTGCCCCCGGCCGGAATTGAACCCGGGACCCCTCAGTCCGCAGGCCGACGATCCATCCACTGAGCCAAGCCGGCCAGGGCAGACATTGTGATTTTTTTAAAAAGTATGTTTTTATTGATTTTTAGAGAGAGAGGAAGGAAGAGGGAACCAGAGGTAGAAACATGGATGGTAGGCTGCCTCCTGCGCACCCTCTACTGGGGATGGAGCCGGCAACCTGGGCATATGCCCTGACCTGGAATTGAATCATGACCTCCTGGCTCGTAGGTTGATGCTCAACCAGTGAGCCACACCGGCTGGGCAGACTGTGATTTTTTAGATTCTGTTACCTGAGGTACATTACTGCAACAGCATCACAAGCCCTGACCACGACTGGAAAATACCATGTCAGCCTCACCTTCTGGAAAACAGGGCATCAGGTTGTCACAGATGAACCGGGAACACTACCAACATCATTTAAAAAAACAAAACATTTTAAGGTTTTGAAATGCACAATACTTGGTTGTCTTAGAAATTTATAGATCTCTCCTGCCACCTAGTGGGGAAACATCAAGCACAGGTCTGCATGTGCTGTCTCAAGGTCCAATCTCCGTAACACTTGCAAACTGTTATTTTTAAAATATTATTTACTAAGTAATCTCTCTGCTAGGAAGTCATCCTCTGAATGGCTACTGGCACATGTGTATATATGCATCTATAAGAATTTAATAGTAGTGTCGGAAATAGAAGTAAATTGAAAGCAGTCTGAACCACCTTGGTTAGGAATTGCTATACCAAAGAATACAGTGGAGCTGATTAAAGAATGGGGTGGGACTATATGTTATTAACATACCAAAATATATGTTAATCAAGAAAGCAAGATGCATAAAGTAAAATTTTATTCCTGTAAAAATACATTTAACATACTTGCAAATACATATGTACAGATATAGAAAAAAAAACAACTACTTAGAGATACCTTTTTTTTTTTTTTTTTTTTTTTTTTTTTTTTTTTTTTAGAGATACCTTTAAGCAAGAATAAGTGAGAGACTTTTACTCTCTTGCAACTTTATACACTGCTACATTGATGGGAAAAATGATCCCAGACTTTGTATATTAAACATTTTATTTATTTATTTATTCATTTATTTTTTAAATAACTACTACTTTCTTTTTTAAAAAAAATATTTTTATTGACTTCAGAGAGGAAGGGAGAGGGAGAGAGAGATAGAAACATCAATAATGCCCTAACTGGTTTGGCTCAGTGGGTAGAGTGTTGGCCTGCAAACTGAAGGGTCCCAGGTTCGATTCTGGTCAAGGGCATGTACCTTGGTTGCGGGCACATCCCCAGTAGGGGGTGTGCAGGAGGCAGCTCATCAATGTTTCTAACTCTCTATCCTTCTCCCTTTCTCTCTTTAAAAAATCAATAAAATATCCTATGTAATAAAAGAGTAATATGCAAATTGACTGTCACTCCAAGACACAAGATGGCTGCCCCCATGTGGTCAAAGATGGCTGCCTCCATGTGGACACAAGATGGCCGCCACAAGATGGCCTGCAGGGGAGGGCAGTTGTGGGCAATTAGGGGTGACCAGTCCAGCAGAGGAGGGCAGTTGGCGGGGGGGGGGGGGGGGCAGGCCTGCAGGGGAGGACTGTTGGGGGGGATCAGGACAGCAGGGGAGGGTAGTTGGGGGAGACCAGGACAGCAGGGGAGGGTAGTTGGGGGGGACCAGGCCATCAGGGGAGAGCAGTTGGGGGGGCACCAGGCCTGCAGGGGAGGACAGTTGGGGTGGGGACCCAGGCCCTCAGGGGAGGGCAGTTGGGGGGGACCAGGCCTGTAGGGGAGGACAGTTGGGGGGGCAGGCTTACAGGGGAGGGCAGTTAGGGGTGACCAGGCCAGCAGGGGAGGGCAGTTAAGGGTGACCAGGCCAGCAGGGGAGGACAGTTGAGGGTGACCAGGCCTGCAGGGGAGGACAGTTAGGGGCGACCAGACTGGCACGGGAGGTCAGTTAGGGGTGACCAGGCCAGCAGGGGAGAGCAGTTAGGGGCAATCGGGCCGGCCAGGGAGCAGTTAGGCATCGATCAGGCTGGCAGGGGAGTGGTTAGGGGGTGATCAGACTGGCAGGCAGAAGCGGTTAGGGGCAATCAGGCAGAGGCAAGTGAGCAGTTTGGAGCCAGCATTCCTGGATTGTGAGAGGGATGTCCAACCGCCCATTTAGGCCTAAATGGGCGGTTGGACATCCCTCAAGGGGTCCCAGATTGGAGAGGATGCAGGCTGGGCTGAGAACCCCCTTCGCCGCCCCCCCCCCCCCCATACAAATTTCGTGCACCGGGCCTCTAGTATTTTAAAAATAAAATAAAATACTTAAAAAAAACACATCAATGATGAGAGAGAATCATTGATCTGCTGCCTCCTGCATGCCCCCACTGGGGATCTAGCCCACAACCTGGGCATGTGCCCTTAACCAGAATTGAACCTGGGACCCTTCAGTCTGCAGGCTGACGCTCCATCCACTGAGCCAAACCAGCTAGGGTTAAACGTTTTATTTTTTCTTGATTATAAAACTAATGTGTATTTACTATTGGATATTTGGAAAATATAAATAAGCATAAGATTATTTTTTAAATTTATAATTTCAGCACTAAAATAGTCTCCTTTAATATTCTTAAATTTTATGTTTTCTTTGAATAGGTAATATGGTCACATGATTCAAAAAAGGTCAGCAATATGAAAAGTACATTCTGGGAAGTCTCAGATGATCCATGCCACCCTGCCTTCTGTAAGTAATGACTTTTATTAGCTTCTTGTATAGTCTATCAGCCATACCCTCAGCTCTTGGCAATCACTGATCAGCTTTATGTCTTTATGGCTTTGCCAATTTTGGGCATTCCATATAAATGGATTCATACAATATGTGGTCCTTTGTGACTGGCTTCTTTCATTTAACACAATGTTTTCAAAATTTGTCCATGTTGTAGCATGTATCAGTATTTTATTCCTTTACTATATATATATATATATATATATATATATATATATATATATATATATATATATATAATATATTTTATTGATTTTTTACAGAAAGGAAGAGAGAGGGATAGAGAGTTAGAAACATCGATGAGAGAGAAACATCAATCAGCTGCCTCTTGCACCCCCCCCACTGGGGATGTGCCCGCAACCAAGGTACATGCCCTTGACCGGAATCGAACCTGGGACCTTTCAGTCCGCAGGCCGATGCTCTATCCACTGAGCCAAACCGGTTTCGGCTAATATATATATTTTTTATTTTTTCACTCTAGCCGGTTTGGCTCAGTGGAGAGAGCATTGGCCTGCAGACTGAAGGGTCCTGGGTTTGATTCTGGTCAAGGGCACGTACGTTGGTTGCAGGTTCCCCGGCCCCGGTCAGGGTGCGTGCAGGAGGAAACCAATCAATATGTCTCTCTCACATCAGTGTTTCCCTCTGTCTCTCCCTCTCCCTTCCACTCTCTCTAAAAATCAATGGAAAAATATCCTCAGGTGAGGACTAACAAAAAAAATTATTTTTCAATTACAGTTGATGTACAATAATATATTCATTTCAAGCGTACCACCCAGTGATTAGACATTTATATAACTTACAAAGTAATACCCCAATAAATCTAGTACCCATCTGATACCATACATAGTTATTACCATATTATTGACTATATTCCCTGTATTGTAATTTATATCCCCCATGACTATTTTGTAACTACCAACTTGTATTGCTTAATCCATTGCTTTTTCATGCATACCCAACCCCACAAGCCCCCTCCCCCCCACCCATCATCTGTCAACTGTCAAAATGTGCTCTCTATCTATGAGACTGTCTCTGGTCTGCTTGTTTGTTTATTTTGTTTTCACATCTAGGTGAAATCATATGGTGTCTATCTTTCTCTGTCTGATTTAATTCGCTCAGCCCAATACCCTCTAGGTACATCCGTGTTGCTGCAGATGGCAAGATTTCATTCTTTCTTATGACTGAGTCATTTTCCATTGTATACAGGCACCGCTTCCTTATCCATATGTCTATTGGTGGACATATAGGTTGCTTCCAGTCTTGGCAATTGTAGATACTGCTGCGATGAACATATGGATGCATGTCTTTCAAACTAACATTTCAGGTTTCTTTGGATAATTACCCAGAAGTGGAGTTGCTGGGTCCTTCTTTGTCTCTTGTTAGATCCTTTGTTTTAAAGTGTATTTTTTTCTGGTATAACTATTGGTACCCCAGCTTTTCTTTTGTTATTGTTTCCATTGTAATGAAATATCTTTTTTCAGTCCCTTTACTTTCAGTCTGTGTCTTTCAATCTGAAGTGAGTCTCTTGTAGACAGCATATGTAAGGGTCTTATTTTCTTATCCATTCAGCCACCATGTCTTTTGATTGAAGCATTTAATCCATTTGCATTGAAAGTAATTGTTAATAGAAAGTAATTTGTAGATATTTCCATTTTATTATTCAGTTTTAAATTTTTCTTCTTTGTTTTTCTTGTCTGTGAAGCTCTTAATCTGTCTTTTAATTCTAAACAATAGGTTTGCTGGATAGAGTAATCTTTTTAAAAAAATATATATATTTATTGATTTCAGAGAGGAAGGAAGAGGGAGAGAGAGACAGAAACATTAAAGATGAGAGAGAATCATTGATTGGCTGCTTCCTGCATGCCCCCTACTGGGGATCGAGCCCACAACCCGGGCACGTGCCCTTGACTGGAATCGAACCCAGGACCAATGCTCCATCCACTAAGCCAAACCAGCCAGGGCTGGATAGAGTAATCTTGATTGTAGGTCCTTGCTTTTCATCATTTTGAATATGTTGTGCCAATCCCTTCTGGTCTGCACAGCTTCTGTTGAGAAAATAGCTTATAGTCCTATCCCTTGTAGGTAACTAACTGCTTTTTTTTTTTCCTGCTTTTAAGATTTTCTCTTTGTCTTAAAAATTAAAAATTATGATGTGTCTTGGTGAGGGCCTCTTTGGGTTCATCTTATTTGGGACTCTCTGCATTTCCTGGACTTGCATGTCTATTTCCTTCACCTGGTTAGCAAAGTTTTCAGTCATTATTTTTTCAAATAGGTTTTCAATTCCTAGCTCTTTCTCTTCTCCTTCCAGCACCCCCATGATGTTAATGTTTCTACCCTGGCAACACAGACACAGACTCTGGTTTCCTCCTTGCTGAGGTACCCATGTCACTTGGATGGAACTAGTTGGGTCCTAGGACAGGCTCAACCTGGGAAAGCCGTCCTCCTTAGGTTCTGGTTCCAATTAGAGAAGGGTGCTGAGACCTATTCTTCCTCCACTGAACAGCAGGCTTTGGGATGGTATAAAACATCGCAGCAGACAGAACCCATCATTGCCCTACTGGTGATAGTGCTAGTACAGGTAGACCTCCCAGTTAAGGGTCAGACCAGTGGTCGGCAAACTCATTAGTCAACAGAGCTAAATATCAACAGTACAACGACTGAAATTTCTTTTGAGAGCCAAATTTTTTAAACTTAAACTTCTTCTAACACCACTTCTTCAAAATAGACTCGCCCAGGCCGTGGTATTTTGTGGAAGAGCCACACTCAAGGGGCCAAAGAGCCGCATGTGGCTCACGAGCCGCGGTTTGCCGACCACTGGGTTAGACAGAAGAGTTATTTGCAAGGCCTCCTTCATCTGTTGCCTTCACCTTACAAAACTGGCATGCATGTCTGGCCGGTGTTGCTCAATGGTTGAGCCTCGACCTATGAACTAAGAGGTCACGGTTTGATTCCTGGTCAGGGCACATGCCCGGGTTACGGGCTCGCTCCCCAGTGTAGGGCGTGCAGGAGGCAGCCAATCAATGAGTCTCTCTCATTATTGATGTTTCTATCTCTCCCTCTGCCTTCCTCACTGAAATCAATTTAAAAAATATATATTTTTTAAAAATAGCATGCATATTTGCAACAGCACAGTGCCCTTTCCACAAGTCCTTTGGGTAATGAGTTACATGTCATTTTGAGGCCAATGTATTACATGACCACTTCAGCCCTTACTGTAGAGCTCCCACACCAAAAAATGCCCTCATCAACAAGTTACAATCGCCATTCTTAAAGATACATGGCACCAAGAGGGGTCTAGCCGAGGTCATCCTTGTGTAACGACTGTGGGGGGCCATACAATCCCATACAACACTGCATGGCTTCAAAGAGGAGTACAACAGAGTAGCCAGTGTACAGAACTAAGGGCCGTGTGACTGGTATTTACACATGAGCCATAGCCTACAGTCCCCTATGCAGACAATTGGGCTATATTTAAAGGTCTCACAACTTGGCGGGCACAATGAACATGTGACAGCTGGCAGGTACTAAAAAAGCCATTGGGGGCGGGGGGAGTGCCACGATGTGGAAGGAAATCTGAAAAATGTTACAGGAGCCAACTGCTAGTCTGACAGTCGATCATGTTTCTGCTAGCCAGTCTGACTTGCCTCCCAGAAACGTGGCGGCTGATGTGCTATCAGAGATCAGGACACTGACTGCCTCACAAAAAGCCAAACCAGCAGGCTGGGTGCACAAACATAGTGACCACCACGGTGCCTGGAGGAATGGCAAACAACGAAGGGGGCCAATTGCCCCTCCCGTTATACTGATACTAGAGGCCCGGTGCATGAAATTCATGCATGGGTAGGGTCCTTAGGCCTGGCCAGTGATCAGGGCCGATCTGGCCCTGTGGGGCAACCGGCGGGGCGATTGGGGAGGGGGACCCCCTGCTGGCACCCACCTTGGCCGGCCTGGCGCCACCTGCTCGCCGGTCCTGCCCCCGCCACTACCGCCTGTCGCCTCCCTCTGCAAGGCAACCGACGGGGCGATCAGGGGGCCCCCACTTGCACCCACCTTGGCCAGCCTGAGGCCTCTGGGCTGCTCCTGCATTGAGTGTCTGCCCCCTGGTGGCCAGCGTGCATCATAGTGACCGGTCGTTCTGCTATTTGGTTGATTTGCATATTAGGCTTTTATTATATAGGATGGTGGCAGTAGCAACCAATTGTCTGGTATGTTCTCACTTGTGCCCCTGCTGCACCCCTCCCCCACCAGGATATATATACCAAGTGGCCATTCTGGTACAAAATTGACAGGTCTCCACTGCCTGGAGAACTCACCCTATTCTCTAAAAATCATTTATCTTTTAAATGGTTCCCGATGGGCCCAAGCTAGATGTCAGAGTCCCAACACTTTTAAAAAATATATTTTTATTGATTTCAGAGAGGAAGGGAGAGAGTGAGAGAGATAGAAACATCATTTATGAGAATCATTGATCGGTTGCCTCCCCCACAATACTGGGGATCGAGCCCGCAACCTGGGAATCCAACCGGGACCTCCTGGTTCATAGGTCGAGTCTCAACCATTGAGCCACACGGGCTGGGCCCAACACTTATATTATTGCAATTAGGTTTGTGCTTCTTTGCCTTGCTCTCCTAGGAGTTAAGGGATGTGTTTTGGCACCTCTAGAGCCTAGAACGATGCCCATCACTGAGTAGGTGCTCAAAATGTTTGACCAGTGAGATGTTTAAGGTGGCTTTGCCCCCTAGCACAGTGGTCGGCAAACCGTTCTCGAGCCACATGCAGCTCTTTGGCCCCTTGAGTGTTCTAATGCCACTTCTTCAAAATAGACTCGCCCAGGCCGAAAACCGACTTCTGCGCATGGGCCACGAAGTTTCAATCGCACTGTACGTGCGCGCCCGCACGTGGTATTTTGTGGAAGAGCCACACTCAAGGGGCCAGAGAGCCCCATGTGACGCCAACCACTGCCCTAGCAGCCTTCTCTACTCCCACCCCGCAGCTTCTGCTGGTCCCGCCCCCTAACTAAGGCCCGCCCTCCCACGCCCCCTTCGGTCCCGCCCCAGCATGGCACCGCCCACCGCCTCCCAGGCCCCTCCCCTTAGGCCCCGCCTCCAGCCCCGCCCTCCACTCCCCGTTCTCCCTTCTCTCTTCCGCTCCGCCCACCGCCCTCCGCGCCCTCCACGCTCTTCTTCTTAGGCTCCACCTCCAGCTCCGGTTGAGTGACGTAGCGGAGCGGCCTGAGCGGCCGGCCCCGAGGGCCCGCCTTACGGCTGACGTCAGCGCGCCGGGGTCGGGAAAAGCGCGCGTCGGGGGCGTGGGTTTGCCCGGGAGCGGCGGGCCCACTACGCTGTCCTGTGCTCGCTCAGTTCCGAGCGGTCCCCCGCAGGCCGGAGCCACCGGTCGCTGTCCGTCCGCGGCCGCAGAGCCGCGCCTGCGCAGCGCCCCCGGCCCGTGCGGGTTGCGCCGGCAGCCATGGCGCACCGCTGCCTGCTGCTGTGGGGCCGGGGCGGCTGCTGGCCCCGCGGCCTGCCTCCGCTGCTCGTTACTGGCGGCGGCGTGGGCCCCAACAAACAGGCCTACCTCCGGACGGTGAGTCCCGGGCGCTTTGTGCCCTCCGCCCCCAGCCGGGTCCGCTTCCGGGTCCGGAGAGCTGGGCGTCAAGGTCACCGGCCCCTGGGCGCGCTCGTGGACCGCCGGGCGTCCGGGGCGAGTTCCTCGGCGAATGAGGCCGCGTGCGCTCCTTGAGAAACCTGGACGCCCTGCGTTCGTGGTCGTGTATCCCGTGGTTCTCGTAAGCACGCTTGTGCTTGTCTGAGTCTCGTGTTGGATTTTTGAAAATATGTATCTCCGATGGAATCAGATCTTTGTATCCGGGGACTTCAAAAGATCATCTTCGAAGGTCCCGTGACTTCATTCAGGGTGAACATGGCAACTGAGACCTAAAAAGGTTAAGAGGAACTTATCTGTCATATCTTCGGCGTTGGTTGCCTTCATTTTTACCTTTGATGGCATTGGAAAATAGGATGCATGTGTGGTGTATGCGTTTTAAGAGTCTGTACCTGAGCATGCTGTAAGAAAAGCACAGGTTTTTGGAGTTAAGTTGGGTAACCTCTCTGAGCCTCCACTTTCCCCTCTGTTGAGTGGGGCTATTGCTGGCATTCTGTGTCTGGCACATCGTACACACCAGTAAATACTAACCATGGTTATAGATAATGCCCCCTTCTTCAGGTGCCATGCGGCCTGCCTGTCCTCAGTAGAAGGTTGTTTCTCTCGGTGATAACCAGCAGATGCGGGGCTGCACGGTGACAAACTGGCAGCCATCTTGGTGCGGGGCAGGGGACCTGGCCCTGAGCAGGTCTGCCCAGGTCCAGCCCTAGCGTCTGGGTTCTTGACTTGTGTAGGGAAAATTGCACAACACGGGTCCAGGTGACTTTGAAGGTCCGTTCATTAAAGCCGGGCATAGTAAAACAGGGAAGGGCTTAGCATAGTAGAAGCAACAGGCAGGGGCTTGAGCTCACTAGGAAGTCAGAGAAAAGGGGGCCCTGGGACCAGGTTCAGGGGTCAGTCTGGAATGAACTGCTGCGCCATTGCTCCCCCGGTTACAAGTCTCCTGGAGTTCTTAGAGTTGAGGAGATGCGTGCCTGTGGGGATGCCTCTTCTGAGAGGGAAGGGGTGGGCTCAGGCAGGCCCCCTAGGGGAGAGCACAGGCTGGGTCCCTTTTCTTGAGGCTTTTCTCTCTTGCCAGTGGCAAGTTTAGGGCCGGTCTCAGGAGGGTTTCAGCAGAATATTCATCAGTTTTCCAAGTGTATTCTTTCAGGGTGTGGTCTCTACTGATTGGTCAGTATTGGTCAGTGCTGGGGCCGGGGGTCGGTTCAGCTGGTCCTGGTTTTGCTGCTTTTCTGGACCTGGATTTGAAATACAACTGAGGCTTAGGTGTTATCTCTAGGGAGGTGACCTTTCTGTATCTGGTTGTAAATTGCTTGGCCACTTGGTTCAAGTTATCTCAGTTTCCTTAGTCCACTGGTCCTGGCCTCAGTCTGTCTCCAGTAAAGGTGCATGTAGTAAGTAGTGGATGTCAGCTATTTCAGCGACACAGGTTCTTGCTGTCTGTCAGTTCCTTAGAACCCAGCGTTGTTCTGGTTTACCTGGAGGTACACAGAGAGGCAAAAGAGCGAAGTGGGTTAAGGCCCTGGAGTTAGCCTCTCCACTTAAAAGGGGCTATTGATAGTACCTGTGTGGAGGTAAGAAACATCTAAACCTTCGAGAATTTTTATGAGTTTATTTGAACCAAACTGTTGACAGAAACAAAATCTCAAATGCTCAGGAGAATGGCAATTTACAGTTTTTTTTTATACATTTAAAATTAAGGAGGGTACACAGCTAGATTACATGAAGGTGGGAGAAGGAAAGGTGGGGATTGGATAACAGGATGGTTAACAAGATTGTGAGTTCTCTTGAGGGTGGTTATGCTTCTGAGGGGTCTGAAAAAGGCATTTCAAAAGTGTTCTAGATGGACAGAAGCAATGGACAGGGTTTGCTTAAAGGAAAGATAAAACTTTTACTTGAAGTTATATGCCTGGGGTGTGGCTGCCCACCATGACCTGCCGAGTTCGGAATTTAATGATCAGATTACTCCATAAGGTTACTTTCCTTTAGATTTATTACAGCTTTTCTTTTTCATCCACACCTGTGTCCTGTATTCATGGTTTTTACTCTTTGAAGCTCCCTCACCAGTCTTGAATTATCTTCATCTCTTTTCTACTCTTACTGCCCTGTCCTATCCCTTTTCAGTTTCTTGCATTGCATTCATTTCCCTATTTTGTTTTACTGTAATTTCTTTCTTTTTGCCTCTAGAGATTATTGGACTTAGATATAATGAGCAGGTAGGATCTGCCTTTTATTTGCAGTTTTTATGTCAGGAATCTTACCTAAAAGGCCTTTCTTTGGAGTAACACTATTGTCCTTGTGCATCATCCATGTTGAGATATAAGGAAGTCCTCTGTGCTGACAGTGATAACTGTCAGACCAGCATTGCTGTCAATCAAGAACAATATCAGTGTTTCTGTCCTGTTTTGCTGTGTAGAATTGTGTATTAATTTGAAGTTAAATAAGCTCATTTTTTATTTGTTTTTTTTAATTGACATTTTTTCTCATACCATAAACTTTATTATCTTAAAGTGTGGTTTTTTGGCATATTTATAACCATCACCACTGTCTTAATTTCAGAACATTTTCATCACCCCAAAAAGATGTCCTGTAATCATTAGCAGTCACTCCCTATTTCTTCCCAACCGTTCCTCGTGGCTACTAATTTACATTCTCTATGGATTTACCTATTCTGGACATTTCATATAAATGGAATCATAATATGTGACTTTTTGTGTCTGGTTTCTTGAACTTAAGCATCGTGTTTTCAAGGCTTACCTATGTGGTAGCATTTATTAGTACTTCATTTCTTTTTATGGCTGAATAATATTCCATTGTATGAATGTACCACTTTTTTTTTTTTAATCTTCACCTGAGGATATATTTCCATTGATTTTAAAGAGAGCGAGAGCGAGAGGGAGAAAGAAACATCTATGTGAGAGAGAAACATCGAACCTGAAACCTAGATATGTGCCCTGACCAGGAATCAAGCCCATAACCTTTTGGTGAATGGGACGATGCTCCAATCAGCTGAGCCACCTGGCCAGAGAGACATTTAACATTTTGAGAATTCCAGACTTTTCCAGGTGGCTGCACTCCTTCCCATTCCCACCAGCAGTGTATGAAGATTCCACTTTTCTCCACATCCTCACCAACACTTGTTATTGTCAGTCTTTTTGATTATTGCTGCTCTAGTGAACGTGAAGTGGTTTTGTGATGCTTTACTTTTCTCATCAGACCATAAAGGAGGCTAACTGATGAATGCTAATACAGATGCACTTCACTTTAAACATTCTCATCTGTATTTAAAAGCTTGTCCTCCCAAAAAATGGTGGTGAATTTTTACTTTGCAAAAGGATAATATTACTTGAACTTTTTCACTCCCAAATTTGGATATATCCCCTCAATGTGCCTTACCTTTGATTGCTGTTACCTGTGCTAAAAATGTAATGGGAAGCTTCTTCAGTTGGTTTACCTTATACTTTTATTTACCTCGATTATATTTACATACAACTTTTTAGCAACAAATGTTATTTAAAACAGATGTATCTGTAATGTGTAACAAAGGTTCTCACTGGGATGACAGTATATTATATATCTTTATCAACCGTTACTAGTATAAGTATTATCAGTGATGTTGGACTATAACTTTATCTTTGAACTAAGGTAAATTGTTTACAAGCAGCCTTGTTCTGTAATTTCAGATGAAGAATCTTTCAGTATTATAGACCCTGCAGATTATTCAACATGAAGCAGCAGGTTTTCTGTGTCCGAGTTTGTCTTTTGAATGCTGCAAATTAAGTAAACAATACCCCAGAGAATGTGTTGGCAGAGAGTTGTAGTTGGGCTACAGTTCTAACTTAGGTGTGATTTTGAAGTATTCTTGGTTCCGGATCGTGATATATGTCTATTGCTGGATAGAGTAGCAGGTACCCTAGGAAGGGTCTATCTATGCTAGTCTGTGACCACCTGTTGAAGGGAGAAACATTTCATCCACTTTATTTTATTTTATTTTTTTTCATCCACTTTATGATATTAGGAAATGAAGCTCTTTAAAAAAATTCTTCAGTATAATTCATGCTTTCATATGTCATGTTGCAGCTTTATCGCTATGCTACAACTCAAGCAACGACCAGCAGAAATTCACTTTTGACAGATGTAATTGCTGCTTATCAAAGATTCTGTTCTCGTCCTCCGAAAGGTAAACACTTCCCATGTGACCATAATGTCCTACCTTCTTGTTAAAGAGCCGTGCCCCAGTAGGTGTTTATTACACAGGTGTATAGGTGGTCTTTCAGGTTGTCTCCCCCTGTAACACCCCTGCCTCCTCCTGTCTGATTGCAGTGATGAAAATGTGTCATCTTCACATGTGAAGATAATGAAATTGGCATGCAAATGAGACTTCTTCCTTTTACACCCCTGGGTTGTGAACTGTATTTCACTGATTTACTCCTACATAAGAAATGTTATACTTTTAGCTTATGCTTGTTAATGATGTATCAGTTGCTTTAAAAATGAACACACATACACCAAACCTGATGACTTTTAGTTTGAGGATATGTATTTTTTTATTCTTTTCTAACAGGATTTGAAAAATACTTTCCTAATGGAAAAAATGGGAAAAAAGCTAGTGAACCTAAAGAAGTTACGGGAGAAAAAAAAGGTACCTTTTAAAAAGATTTATGTTTGAACTTACCATTTTCCTCTAACACATGAAGTTGGTGATAGTTTTCACTGAACAAGAGTGTTATTTTAAGGCAATTCTGAAACTAGTAGGTTACAAGTACATATAGTATTACACCTGGTGTCTTATTTTACCTTTAATTTTCTCTTTACATTTTCTTGTCATTTTTCAAGTTGAATTAATTTAAGGTCACCTTAGAGATATTGACTGATCAATATCAGTCATATTTAACGAATATATTTGACACATAATTTAAGTCACTGAGAAAAATCTTAGAAACCTAATACAGGCAGTTTATTTGACACATATGGTGGTATAGTGCATTTTTTCAAATTGTTCTTCAGTGTCTTCAGGGATTCAGATGGCTGTCTTTTCTGTGTCTTCACATCGACTTTTCTTTATTCATGTCTGTGTCCAAATCCCCCCCCACCCTTTTAAAAATTTTATCTTTATTGTTGAAAGTGTTACAGATGTCCCCCTTTTCCCCCCATTAACCTCCTCCACCCCACTCCCACTTCCTCTCCAGACCTTCACTGCGCTATATACATATAAGTTCTTTGGTTAATCTCACCTCACTCCCTCTGAGATTTTTCAGTTTGTTCCATGCTTCTGTGTCTCTGGATCTATTTTGTTCATCAGTTTATTTTGTTCATTATATTCCACATATAAGTGAGATCATGTGATACTTGTCTTCTCTGACTGGCTTATTTTGCTTAGCATAATACTGTCCAGGTCCCTCCATGCTGTCTCACAGGGTAAGAGATCCTTCTTTTTTTACTGCTGTGTAGTATTCCATTGTGTAAATGTACCACAGCTTTTTTATTCACTCATCTACTGATGGGCACTTGGGCTGTTTCTAGGTCTTAGCTATTATAAATAATGCTGCTATGAATGTAGGGGTGCATATATGCTTTCTGATTGGTGTTTTGGGATTCTTAGGATACATTCCTAGAAGTGGGATCACTCCATACTACTTACATAGTGGCTGCACCAGTCTGCATTATGAAACACCAGTTATATTGGATTAGGACCCACCCATAGGACCTCATTTTCACTTGATTATTTCTGTAAAGATCTTATCTCCAATATGACCACTGGGGGTTAGGACTCCAACATATGAATTAGGGGAGGAGGGACACAATTCAACCCACAACAGTGACTAATTTCAGATTCTTGCAAACTAATTTTATGTGCGTAGGGTTTTTTATATTTTGTTTTGTTTTTAAAGCCAGTTTTCAGAATCTTGTCTTTCCTACTGAAAAACCTGTTAACTGTTCACTTCATGGGAGTAGGAAAGCAGAGTCCTTTTTACCTTCAAGTGGGAACTCAGGAATTCACTTTCCTGCATTCACACCCTCTCTGTCACTTACTATCACTCAACACTATAACAGACAATTCAAGTTTTAAGTTACAATTTCTTCATCTGGAAAATGGGTGTAATTACCAGGTTATTGGATTATTTTGCAGATTTCATGAGATAATGTATGTAAAGCACTGACAAGTCTCCTTAAATGTTTACTCTTTGTATTAGTCTCATCCTTCCTCATAGTACTTTATTTAGTAACTGATCAGTTGCCATAATGTGTTTTGTAATATATCTTTTATTAACTATTAACGGAAACATTGTTGAGAGATATAAAAACCTGCTATGCTGCTGTATATGCTCTTTGTTTATGAACAGAATCAAAGCCAGCTGCTACCCCACGACCTTCTGGAGGAGGAGTTGGTGGCGGTGGAAAACGAGGTGGCAAGAAAGAGGATTCTCATTGGTGGTCCAGGTTTCAGAAGGTTTGATTCTAAGCTGTTTGTTAATTTTGAGGAACTGGGTTGGCCCCAGGAAAGTTAAGAAACGGTCTCTTTTTTTGCCCAGGGTGACTTTCCATGGGATGACAAGGAATTCAGGATGTACTTTCTCTGGACTACTCTGTTTTGGGGTGGAGTCATGTTTTACTTCTTGTTCAAGAGCTCTGGAAGAGAAATCACATGGAAGGACTTTGTCAATAACTATCTTTCCAAAGGAGTAGTAAGTATTTTATGGGATTGGTGGCTACTGTGGTTAAAAAGGTAAAATCAGTGGGTTAGGTCAATAAAGTGACAGTCAACACGTTAGCCAGGCTTGTCCATTGAAGAGTTACTATTTTCATATTGGAATTTTTTAATGCTTAAAAGTACTGCAACCAAAAAACCTGTTTGTTTTGACCCAGCAATCCCCAAATTTGCTACAAAATTCTTTTTTTTAAAACATATTTTATTGATTTTTTACAGAGAGGAAGGGAGAGGGATAGAGAGTCAGAAACATCGATGAGAGAGAAACATCGATCAGCTGCCTCCTGCACACTCCTTACTGGGGATGTACCTGCAACCAAGGTACATGCCCTTGACCAGAATCGAACCTGGGACCCTTGAGTCCGCAGGCCGACGCTCTATCCACTAAGCCAAACCAGTCAGGGCTACAAAATCCTTTTGTTTCACTTCATATAAGAACCTAGTTTTGGAACCACTGCTCCCAACTCTTGCTTTGGCAGCACTCCCTCTGCTTGCATCGTTTTCTCGTGTGCTCTTGGCTGCCTCTTTTCCCTGGTCTAGTGTGCCAGCTTGTCACAATTCCTTTACATCTTTATGGCTGTAATCTCCTGCGGGCTTGGAATTGGATAAAGAAGCCATGCAGCATATTTAAAGTGAGACTGGACAGGCTCTGAGGGCTGCTTGGGAGCCTTTGTTCCTGCAGGCTGGGTCTTTACCCACTAAGACCCTATTTCAGCATTTTTAAGATGTGGAGTGTAAGACATACATTATTTTGGTATTACTAAGAAAAAGCCTCCACTGAAACAAATACCATCAGTTGTGAAATGTATCATCGTTTCTGAGATATTAAACTATGAAAAATGTCCATCTTAGAAGTGATGAAATAAAGAAGAGAACCAGAATCAGAATTAGGCCTGTTTTGTAACCTTGGGAAATTATTTAACCTCTCAGTACTGGATTTTTCATGAATAAAATGGATAAAATAAAGATTTTAGTACTTATTATTAATGTATAAAGAATTTAAAATTATTTTTGAAGGTTGGACAGTAGGGTGAGGATGGAAAAAATGGAAATTATTATTCAGATTTTTGGAGCAAGTGTTTCTCTCATGAAAGTGACAATATTATATCTATAATTTCCAGATTTTGTAGGGAGCCTGCTTTGGTGTGGAGGGGGCTGCAGCTGTCCTCCCAGGAGGACTCTCCTAGCTGTGTCTCCTCCTGACATGCTGGTTTTGTGGAATCAGCCTACCATAGTCCTAACTGCTTTATGGGGCAGAGTACAGTAGTTGCTCCTTTCTAGAAGGACTGCCTTTAGGAACAGTTAGTCCCCTGTTCCGACTCCTGGAATTATCTGGGGCTCCCTCACTTTCCAATTTGACTCGTACCTTCCAGACTTGCTGCCAAGACAGACTTTATTACAGCAGAAAGGAAGCTTATGCTCCAGATCAGCCAAAGGCCCTGGGATGAGGTTAAGAGTGTTCTTAAGAATCTGATATAGTTAGCAGGGTACAGAAAAACCCTGCTAACTATATCAGAATGAAATGGATAAACCAATTTATACCCATAGAGTGGCAAAAATTAACAAGTCCTATAATAGCAAGTGAGGATGCAGAGCAATAGGAGTATTTTTCTAGGGAGTGTAAATTGGAGAGCAATTTGGCACTGTCTAGTAACATTGAAGATGTGTATACCCTGCAGCCCAGTCTCACTGATCCATCTACTACAGGTACATATCCCAGAGAAATTTCTGAAGATGTGCCCAAGAAGGTCTATGCAGGAATGTTCATAACAGCATTGTTTGTGATAGCGAACCTTTTCAAACAGCCTCAATGTCTGTTAAGACGAGGATGGATAAATAACTTGAGGTGTGCTCATAGAGTGGAATACTCCACAGACTGACATGTCAGCATGGATAAACCTCACAGACAGAACAAAAGGAAGAAAGAGAATGCTGTGGAAGAATACATACCAAATGACACCATTTTTATTGTTGAGTGTATGTCTAGGGTTACTTTTGTGCATGGTACAAGTGCTTTGGGATGGTCAGCACGTAATGCAAAGAGTGGCCACCTCTGCAGGAGAGGGCGAGACTGGTGCGTGATGTTTTATTTCTCAAGCCAGAAGGGAGAAATGGGTTATCCTTATGTTATTTATCATTATTCTTTGTATGCCTGAAATATCATGTGCATTTTAAATGAGCTTAAAAGAATATCTCAGGTCTTTTCTGTACATTTATGTTTGAATATTTAACTTTTTAAAATTCCAGGTAGACAGACTGGAAGTCGTCAACAAGCGTTTTGTTCGAGTGACTTTTACACCAGGGAAAACTCCTGTTGATGGGGTAAATGATTTTATTAATTGATGTGCATTAGCTGTAAATTAACTTTTCAGATTTAAAGCTGAAAAGCAAACATTCCCTCACATACACTGGACATACCAGCATTGGGCAGTGCAGAGTTGTAATCTTCACCACCATAGGTGAGAATGTGCGTGTTGCCTACGTAATTGTGATCTGAGGATTGTTTTGGTTTTAGTAATCATTTTGGCCGTACATTTAGGAAACAGTGAGTGAAATCCCAGTTCTTAGTAGTATTCCAAGACTTTATTTTTCAAGATTGAGAAAACAATTGTTTGTTGAAGAAAAATATGTTAAAATCTGAATTGTTTACCTTGAGACAGCTTTTTAAAAAATCAGTCTAAGAAGCATCTGCTCATATCTCTCCCAACCATTTTATTATATTATATTTTCATTTCTTTTCTTGTTTTTAAAATAATTTTGATTTCCTGTCCAGCGATTTGAACTCTGTTCCAGAGACCCTACACTGGCTTAGGGGGTGGTGGGGGGAGGAAAGGTTCCCAGGTGAATCCCAGGCCTCCTCTGGGCCTGACCCCTCCCTCCTGCCCCTTTCTAGTCCTTTAGTCTTGCAGTGTTACCACCCTCCCCCAGGGCCAGACCTCCCTCCAGGCTGCTTCCCTTCTCTGATAGGATGATTTTGTTTAACCATTTCCTATTCATCCTGCCTGGATGGGGCAATATTTCAAGGGAAACTAGAGCTGATGGTGACCATCTCTCTGATAAGCATTAATAAATATAAGAATATCTGTGAAGTCATATGACTGGTATTTGTCATTTTTAGAAAAGTTATTTGTCTTTTTAAAAAAATATATATTTTATTACAGAGAGGAAGGGAGAGGGATAGAGAGTTAGAAACACTGATGAGAGAGAAACATCGATCAGCTGCCTCCTAAACACCCCCTACTGGGGATGTGCCCGCAACCAAGGTACCTGCCCTTGACCGGAATTGAACCTGGGACCCTTCAGTCAACAGGCCGACGCTCTATCCATTGAGCCAAACAGGTTAGGGCTCTTTGTCTTAATTTTTAAAAATTTTTATTTATTTTAGAGGAAGGAAGAGAGAGAAACATTGATGGTTGCCTCCCGAATGTGCCCCAACTAGGGATCGAACGTACAACCTGGTATGTGCCCTGACCAGGAATCAAACCCACCACCTTTCAGTGTATGGGTCGATGCTCCAACCAACTGAGCCACACTGGCCAGGGCTATTGGACTTAATCCCCTCCCCCCCATTCTTTTCACCTATGGTGGAATGTTCATTAATAACCATGCTGCTTTTTTGTTTTCCTGTGAACTGTGCTTCAGACTTTTAGTGTTGGGAATTAAATTGGCACTCCTTTCAAGAGCACAGTTTGGCAGTGTCCATGTCAGCAGTTTTGAAAATATGCACACACCCAGTAATTTTGCTGTAGTAGTAATCCTAGGGAAATCATTAAAATGCATCTGAAGATGTCTATATAAGGATGTTCTCCAAATCATTGTTTATGGAGCAAAAATTAGACATAGATAAATGTCTACCTTAGGCCTGGTTACCATTAGGGCTCCTCACTTACCTGGAGCATTAATCCCTCTGCTGCAGTGGGGCTCTCAGTGGGCAGTGTTCTTCCCAGAGGGCAAGGGTCACAGTTAGTATTGGCAGGCACAAGCATTGACGTGTGAAAGTCATACCATTTTATTATGAATTACTTTCTCCTTCATATTGCAGTTAAGGTTTTATTTTGCTGTCTTTTCAAAATTGTGCATATACTTAAGATTGTAAAAGGGGGTATGATGAAGTCTTGAAGAAATGGCATCAAAATTGCTAATAGTGTTTATCTCTGGGTGTTGAGGTTATAGATGCTTTTTATTTTCTTAGTTTTCAATGGAGAACATGTATTGTCCGCTTGACAGACTTTATATTGAGCTTTCAGAAATGGATATAAGATTTTTAGTGTCCTGCTTATGGAGTAGCAACATTAATTACTGCTCTGTATAAATACAGCACAGGCTTTGGAGTCTGACAGATTTGGCTTGACATTAACTCTACTCTTTATTAGCTGTACGGCCTAATTCCTCCACACCTCAGTGTCTTTATCTTTAAATGGGAACAACAGTAATATTGTTTTAGGGCTTAGTGCTTAAATGAGAATTGTGAAAGTGGTGGTTTTCAAACTCCAGGGTGCGTAAGAATCATCTGGAGCACTGGGACCCATCCCCAGAGGGTCTGTCCAGACTTTGTCCCCACAATCTCCATGCTGCTTTGCTGGTCTTGGTCCACCCTGATTCTTGGATGTGAGTCGTGCATTTAGCGTATTGCCCAGTTGATAGTAGATTCTAATTTGGAATTGTCGATCACATGTGGTTAATCTATTATTGTCATGTTTTGAGGATTGTAACCACAGGAATTTTGGAGTTGTCAGTGATCTTATTCTCCATCTTTGTTTTTCTGATATGTGGAGAGAGATACCAGTGAGATACCAGTGATATTTCCCACTCAGAAATACTGGTTGGTGGGAGGAATATGGGATGAAATGTTACACTCTTTTGTGTACACTTCTGAATTATCTTCAGTTTTTTTGTTTGTTTTAAATATATTTTTATTAATTTCAGAGAGGAAGGGAGAGGGAGAGAGACAGAAACATCAGTGATAAGAGAGAATCACTGATTGGCTGTGTCCTGCATGTCCCCTACCGGGGACCAAGCCTGCAACCCGGGCATGTGCCCTTGACTGGAATTGAACTCGGGACCCTTCAGTCTGCAGGCCAACGCTCCATCAGCTGAGCCAAACCGGCCAGGCCTAAATTGTCTCAGTTTTATGTCACAGACATTGTTTTGATGTAAAAAATATTTTGAAAAGCAATTGCATGTACAAGGATGAACAAGGTCTTTTTTGTGCTGTGAAATGTGGCTAATACTTGCAGAGTGCTGGAACAGGGTCTGCTATATAGTAAAACTCCATAAATGTGAGTTGTTATGATTAATGTTTATTGCTGTTGTTTTGTTGTTAATCCTCACCCAAAGATATTTTTTCATTTATTTTTAGAGAGAGTGGAAGGGAGGGGGAGAGACAGAAAAAGAAAGAAAATTGATGTGAGAGAGACATATCGATTGGTTGCCTCCCACATGAGCTCCCACTGGGGCCTGGGATTGAGCTGCAACTGAAGTATGTGCCCTTGACTGGAATCGAACCCGGGACCCTTCAGTCCACAGGCTGACGCTCTATCAACTGAGCCAAATGGCTAGGGCTTATGATTACTGTTTTTGTAGTATAAGAGGTAGTATGATGTGCTGTTTATAATCATTGGCTCTGGAGTCAGACTGCTTGGATTCAGATTCAGCCTCTTATTACTAGATGTGTGTAATCATGGGAAAGTGAAGTCACCCCTATGGTTTTCTCATCTATTAAACGGGGACAGTAATAGTCAGGGCTGACATAGCACTATATGGAATTCTTCTGTGCTGGGGGTAAAATAGCCATTGCCTCGGGCCCTTCAGCTGTTCCTCCCGAGGGCCTCAGTAAATCATCAGATTGAGTGAATAGCAAGCTAACAGGGTAACTGAGGGTCCCTTCCTAATGTGCAGATTTGAGTATCACCCCTGGTGATAGTACTTACTTCTTAGAGTGGCTCTGAAGGTTGAATGAGTTAATGTACCTAAAGGGCTTAGAACAATGCTGACATTTAAGTGCGTAATAAACTTTGGTTGTTATTACTGTGTCACATTAGCTTTTACTAGTAGTTTGGTAATGGGTAGCTGAGAAATCACTGGGAAGTGGAGAAGAGGTAAAATAAGCATATTTATTTATGAAAAGATAAAAAAGCGTTGTGTTTTCAAATAGGTTTTTTATTCTTTTGAGTTTATACTTTTAGAACCACTGTGGAATATTGCTTAAGAAATGCTTATTTGCCAAGGATTGCCAGGTGTTCTCACGGAGTGAAACTTAATCACTGTGTCATTAAAACCAGTCTTTTAGTATTGCTGGGTTTTTTAATTCGTAAACTTCTAGTATTTCTTGAAATATTCTTTAAAAGCTGAACCCTTTAATGAATTAAACTCTTGTTTCCCCTTCATTCTTAGGATATTTTGTTTTTCTGTTTTTATAGCAATACGTCTGGTTTAATATTGGCAGTGTGGACACCTTTGAACGGAATCTGGAAACTTTACAGCAGGAATTGGGCATAGAAGGGGAGCATCGGGTACCTGTTGTCTATATTGCTGAAAGTGATGGGTAAGAAGCAGTGAAAATACATAAACATGTTGAAGACTGTTCACCATGCTCTACATGATTCACTGTGTGTTCTGTCACCAAGTGACCGGTTACACATTACATTGTCAAATAGGCATTTTTCAGTTTGGCCAGATTTTTTTTTAAACCATTGGTAATTTACTAGTTTTTGCTAGTAACTGATTGATTTTCTACACATTTATAATGATTAAGCAGTGGTTTGGGGTATTCATACCCAATGCACTTTTAGTAGGATTTTAGCATAAAGAGCTATGTTGTGTTAAAGAGTGGCATTCCTCCTACCTTTTAACTACATTCACATTTATATTCCATAGTTTTCCAAGATTTTAAAGTAATTCTTTTTCTCTTGTCAAAGCTGCTGCTTCCCTTAGGGGTTATTTGTCTTTAACAAAGCCACGTAGAAGTCTGAGTCTTTCAAGAGGTGATTTCAAAAGTCACTGTGTTTAAGTTTATTTAGGAATTATATTGCCTTTGAGGGGTCATCAGGGTACAGCCAGGTAGATCACCTGGCAGTTACTCCATTTGCATTAAATACTGAAGGTATACCTTGCTCTAGAGTTACGAATTTGAAAGTGAAAATAGAAATAAATGTTCATTTTTTTGTATATGAAAGAGCAGAAAAATGGAGAGTTGGTGTGTTAGTTGAGCTGATCGGTTGCTCTTTAGGGGCTTTCTTGAATCCTGGTTTATGTAAACCTACAGTCTACCTGCAGTATTTAGACCTAGAGAGCTATTGAAATGGTCTCACAGGTGATGTATCTCTCAGCCCCTGAGGCTATAGTATAATTATTTAACTTTATAGGCTGGTGTTGAAACATTACAAAAGTATTACTGCACCATTCTTTACATTTTTATTGTCAGTGCTGTCGTGTCCTTCAGAAATAAACCAAATGTAAATTTTTCATGGTTCTTGTTGCCTGCTGTAGGAGCATTTAACATATTGTAAAGGATGAAAAATTAAGAAGTAAATACTAGTTTTTGACCTAAGACAGTGTTCAGCAAACTCATTAGTCAACAGAGTGGCAAACGGCAGCTCGCGAGCCGCAGTTTGCCGACCACTGACCTAAGACAAATAGACAAAAGGCATCCCCATGCTTTAAGTCATTTCTGAGCACATCCCCCCCAGAGCAGACACGAGGTTTGGAGGGCTAACCAGCTCTCCTGTGAATCTCTCTCAAACCGCACAATCTGGGCAGAGTGGCTGTGCAGCGTACATCATCACTGATACAGCACAAGCAGCACAGTAATGCTACTGCATAAGTGGTGGGACTAAAAATCTTATATCCATATCTGAGAGTTCAACAGAAAGTCTGTTAAGCAGGCAGTATATGTTCTCTGTTGAAAACTAAGAAAGTACAAAGAAAATAAGAAGCATTTATAACCTCAACACTCAGAGATAAATACTATTAGCAGTTTTGATGCCATTCCTTCAAGATTTCATAATATCCCCTTTACAATCATTAAGTACATGCATAATTTTGAAAAGAAATCAGTATAAGAACTGTAATACAAAGGAGAAAGAAAAAGAAAGTAATTCATAATAAAATGGTATGAATTTCAGTATGTAAATGCTGCCCTGGACAATGTGACTCAGTGGTTAGAGCGTTGGCCCACACACTGAAGGGTGATGGATTTGATTCTTGGTCAAGGACACGTACCTGGTTGGCAGGTTCGATTCTGGTTCCAGTCAGGGCACATGAGGGAGGCAATCATTCATTGTGTCTCTCACATCGTTTCTCTCTCCCTCTCCCTTCACTCTCTCTAAAAATAAATGGAAAAAGATATCCTTAGGTGAGGATTAACAACAATAACAAAAAAGTATATCTTGCACAACATTAAAAAAGCCAGTGATTAACAGTCTTAAAAGTATGTTGCTCTTGTGTATGGTTCCCTTTTTAGTTCCTTCCTCCTGAGCATGTTGCCCACGGTGCTCATCATCGCTTTCTTACTGTATACCATACGAAGGGGGCCTGCTGGTATTGGTCGAACAGGCCGTGGTATGGGTGGACTCTTCAGTGTTGGAGAAACCACTGCCAAGGTCTTAAAGGATGAGATAGATGTGAAGTTCAAAGATGTGGCTGGCTGCGAGGAGGCCAAGCTAGAGATAATGGAATTTGTGAATTTCTTGAAAAACCCAAAGCAGTATCAAGACCTAGGAGCAAAAATCCCAAAGGTAAAGTAAACTTTCAGAAGGTTATTTCCAACTCATTAACCCCAAAATCTTTTGAATTATTTCTTGATCTCTGAAGTTATAATTTTATGAAGTTTGATTACTCATTATAAAGAAGCTGTTTTCCTCCTTTCTCTTAACTTACTAGTCTCTGCTTAACTCGAGGGTCTTTTTTGGGTTGCTTGTCTGTGGGAATGAGTATTCTTGCATGTACTATATATTCCAAAAGATTTGTACTTGGAAGCTTTCCTTGAGTTGCCTTCCTTCTCCCTCCAGCCTGCTTTACATACCCCATTTCTTGGCAGCTGTAGTGCCCTAGCATATCCCTCCCTGCTGTCACCCAGTTGCCCTTCCTTCAGCAGGTCTGAATAGACCCTCTTCCTGGGCTTGGCTCTGAGATCCACGGCACAGGACTCGGTGGACAGGAGCCAGACAGCACTAATTCTTGCCTTCCCTCTTCTTAACAGACGTCCTTGTGACCACAGCTGGTGATCAGCTGGCCTTGCTAATCTTTATGCTCCCAGGGCCAGCCTCAGTCATTAAGTAAATGAATCAGAAAATTTTAACTAGTTCTTTTAAAAATCCATTAATAACATTTTACTTTAAAGGAAACCTTTGAAAAAGGGAATCATCGTTTCCTTGATTTTGTATCCTACCTATATGGATAAAAAGCCATTTTTCTAATTTTATAATTTGCTATTAACTTACTTAATTGCCTGTATACATCGTACTTAGTCATCTTCACAACTTAAATAATTATAGTGTTTAATTAAACATTTTTTTCTTTTTTAGTTCACCATTGGTCAGTAAATTCTTATTTCACTTGTGAAATTTTGAAGGGAATAAAATAAGTAGAATGTAAATTGGGAGTGGAATGTTTGTGTCTCCTTAAATTATTTAAGTAAACCTTAGTTGGTTTATTAGTAGCTTCCTAGCTTAAGTCATCCTTTATGTACTGTTAGAAAGGTCTAAAAAGCAGCACTAAACATCTTATAAAATAAGGGAAATATCTAAGGTTTCACATTCTGATCAAATTTTTAAAAGTAATATAGTCTAATAATCCTTTTCTTCCTCTTCTTACTACTAATATTCTACCTTCCAATGTTTAAGAAATATTTAGTGTATATCACTAAAATTTTATATAATTTATACCTAGGAATTATCTATAGATGTGCAATTTACTTTTCTGAAATTCTAGTTAAATATACTTTCTCTTTTTTATATCTGAAGGGTGCCATTCTTACTGGTCCTCCAGGCACTGGGAAAACACTGCTGGCTAAGGCCACAGCTGGAGAAGCCAATGTCCCTTTCATCACCGTTAGTGGATCTGAGTTTTTAGAGATGTTTGTTGGTGTGGGTCCAGCTAGAGTAAGTCTTTTGTTTTATTCTGATGGTGCAACTTCCTTCTCCTCCTTCTCCTCCTTTGTTCCCCTGAAATGGGGATTTGGTAAAGATGGCCCTTTGCCTGGAGTCCTGTGGAGTGACCCCTCCGCAGTCACTGCCTTGCACACTCTTCCAGGGAAAAGCCTCAGCAAGGCCTGTGACTTCACCCCACCTTCCCTCACTCTGACCATGATTGCAGTCTGTTCATTGGGTTCTCTTTTTGTTGACTTGTAAGAGTTCTTTATATATTATGGATACTAACTGCCTAGTCAGATATATGACTTGCAAATACTTTCTTTTAAATATATATCTTTATTGATTTCAGAATGGAAAGTGAGAGGGAGAGAGAGATAGAAACATCAATGATGAGAGAATCATTATCAGCTGCCTCCTGCACACCCCACACTGGGAATTGAGCCCGCAACCCAGGCATATGCCCTTAACTGGAATCAAACCCGGAAGCCTTCAGTCCTCAGGCCAATGCTCTGTCCACTAAGCCAAACCGTCTAGGGCCAAATATTTTCTTTTTTCCTGTGTGTTGTCTTTTCACTTTCTTGAGAGTGAAGCATTAAAGTTTTAAATTTTGATGAAGTCCAATATATCTGGTTTTTTTTTTCTTTTGTTGCTTGTGCTTTTAGTGTCAACTAAGAATCTATTGCCAAATCAAGGTTGTAAATATTTTTCCTATGTTTTCTTCTAAGGGTTTTATAGTTTTAGTGGTTTAATCTAGATCTATGATCTATTTCAAATTAATATGATCCATTTTGAGTTAATATGATGTGATAAAAAGGTCGAACTTCATTCTGCATTTCTGTATACAGTTTTCCCAGCACCATGTGTTGAAAAGACTTCTTTCCCCCTTTGAATGGTCTTGGCATCCTTGACCATAGATACCTGGGCTTATTTCTGGACTCTCAATTCTACCTTATTGACCTGTATGGCTGTCTTTATGCCAGTACCACACTTGTCTTGATTACTTTGCTTTGTAGTAAGTTTTGAAATAAGGAAATGTGAATGTAGATTAATTTTTAAAGAAACACTTAAATTTTTACTCTTGTGTATTTTACCAGTGTCTAAAATGTTGACTTTTTTTTTTTTAAGCACAATAGAAATGCTCAGTGCTATCATAATTACTTTTCTAATCATTGGGATACAACTTGCAATCAATAATAAAGTATTGTGTTATCAGTGGGCAACATTTTTTTCTGTTCTCAGTGGTAAGCAGAGTAATGATGGGTCTTACCATTATTGGCATTTTAGATTAGATGAACTGTGTATGGTAAGTGGAATTGGTGGATTCATATGGGTTTTGTAAGGCAGATAAGTCTTAGTAGAATAGGGGAGCATGGGGGAGTTTAGTATTTATATGGAATCTAATATGGGCAAGGAGGGAATTAAAGATTAGAGAGGAGCTGTGGAAGGGAAGCAGTGGGCCCAATGGGATGGAGAGCTAAGAAATAGGTGAAGAATTGGTTGTGGCAGGTGCTTGAGTATCTGGGTGGGCCGGGTCATCAGGAGGGTGGGTGGTCAGAGAGTAGATTGCCTGTGGCTGGTTGTTTAAAGGGAACCTTGGCATTGCTGATCATGTCAGAGTGGAGCAAAAGTGATCGAAGAGGTGGGTCAGGGAACTGAGATACCAAGACCCACAGGAATGTGGAAATCACTAGGAAAAGAGTTCTGGTGGGTGTGTGGATGGGGGAATAGGAAATCAGGCGGGTGGATGACTAGATGCTGCCCTTTGGCAGGAGCCTCAGTGAGCAGGGGATTTTCCAGCAGAATTATTTTGGCAGTAGTGATGAGGTGTGAAGTGGATCCCTGACTCCGCGTGGCCTGGAGGGAAAGATAAAAAACCTTCTGGTTGAGCCTGGCTGGCAGGGCTCAGTGGTTGAGCATTGACCTATGAACCAGGAGGTCACGGTTCAATTCCCAGTCAGGGCACATGCCCGGGTTGTGGGCTTGATCCCCAGTGTGGGGCGTGCAGAAGGCAGCTGATCAATTATTTTCTGTCATCATTGATGTTTCTATCTCTTCCTCTGAAATTAATAAAAATATATTTAAAAATAAACAAAGAAAAAACCCTTATAATTGAGAGCTTTGCAGGGACAGCCAAATTTCAGTTTAGGCAAGGAGGTGAGGGAAGTATTCAGGGAAGAGCTTGAGAGGTTGGGGCTTGTTGATCACAGATCTGGAGTTCAGAGGGGAGGCTGTAGAGGGACATGAGTTATGTTAAGGGATATGCTCAGAGCAGTGTAGGCATGAAAATCCCAGAAGTCCAGGCCAGGGAGGATGATGGGAGACTTGGACTTCTGGTGAGGGAAGTAAAAGTTATACGAGGCATAGGGAGTTTGTCTCTGAATCTCTCCATAGGGGCAGGTAATAGGGTGAGACCCTGAACTGTCTCAGCAATAGTGAGGCATGGGGATGGCTATTCCTTCTTCAACCCACCTAAACTAGCGGTCTGAGTGGTCATGCTTTGCAGGACAGAATGTGGGTGCAGGGACCTTGCAGTTGCTCCTATTGCAGCAGTGCGGAAGGGAGGGCACTGTCAGACACCCTGGGGCGATTGGGGGTGTACTTGGGTAGGTCGGCCCTTTGCTTTCTGTGTAAGCTTTGCCTAGAATCAGATCTTTTAGTAAGTCCCTCAAGCATGAAATGTGAACCTCAGAGTAGTTTGAACTTTTAAACTGAATATAAAGTTTACAGCACTACTGTGTTATCTTTTTGTAGGCCAAAACCATGTATTATTAATTTGTTGGTATTATAAAAATAGCAGATATTGTTAGTGCTTATTACATATAAAAGAATTTATGAGATTATAGAAATAATATTTGCTCACCTTAAATCAGTTACTCGCCACTTCTTTGCTGCTTGCAACTTTTAAAATATGTACTGTATAGTATAGCACACACAAAATTTTCTTCCTGTGGGACAGGAAACTTGATGTTTATTTTTTTATTAGGAGGATAAATAGTATTCATTTGTCAACTGACTCTATTATTTATATTTTTACTCAGGTTCGAGACTTATTTGCCCTTGCTCGGAAGAATGCCCCTTGCATTCTCTTCATTGATGAAATAGATGCCGTGGGAAG
The DNA here is from genome assembly GCF_951640355.1 of Cnephaeus nilssonii. Lineage (NCBI taxonomy): Eukaryota > Metazoa > Chordata > Mammalia > Chiroptera > Vespertilionidae > Cnephaeus > Cnephaeus nilssonii. Next base: position 63,588,908 of record NC_137082.1, on the reverse strand, counting down.
GAAGAGAGGAAGAGGCAACTTTGGCGGGCAGAGTGAACAGGAGAATACACTTAATCAGTTGCTTGTGGAAATGGATGGTGAATTTTCAAGTCTTTTGGATTTTAAACTACACTGTTTTATATATTACTAGAGGCCCGGTGCATGAAAATTCAAGCACTAGAGGGGGGGTCCCTCAGCCCGGCCTGCCCCCTCTCACAGTCTGGGAGCCCTCGGGCGGGAGGCGACCTGGTGGTCAGGGGAAGGTGATGCCCCCATCACACCTGCTGCTGCCACTGCTGTCAGTGCAAGCCTCGGCCGACCCTGGTTACCTGAGCATCGCCAGCCCTGGTTACCTGAGCATCGGGCCGGCCCTGGGCATCTGGGCAGCCGACATCTGAGGCTTGCCTGCACCTCGGGCTGGCCCTGGGTGGCTGGAGGGATGAGGGGACTGGGGGACTCTGGAGGCAGGCATGCAGAGTTGGGTATCTCAAAGGAAAATCCTTGTGCTCATATTGAGTACCAAAAAGATAAAAAGCATTTTCTTTAAGAAATACCAGCCTTTCTTTTTAAAGGCTGGTATTTGTATCTGGGGCTGAATAAGAGAAAAATTGGTGAAATGATTTACAAAAGACTTACAGTCTCATTCTCAAAACTATTTATGATTTTGAAGCATCAGGAAAACCCATTTGTAACCATGTGAATTTGGCAAATTTTGAATACTTTTACTTAGAGAGTAGCAATCTTTCCATGGTAGTCAGCTTTTTAAAATTTATTTGGGAAAGCCAATTCTTAGGATGTGCCAATTCCTTCATGCTATAAGATATGTGGATGCTCTTGAGTGCTCGGAAAGGGGAGGCACAGTGTCGAGTATTGAGCCAGTTTGCATTACTGAGTGGGCATTGTATCCAGAATCAGAAGGTGGTCAGTCCAGGAGTAGCACCACATATTTCAATCAGAGAGCCATCTTTGGGGGAAATTAGCTTCTGAACTCTTGAGGTGCCAAGGTCCTGCAGCTATGGCCTTGACAGGCTCTGCAGCCATGGCCTTGACATTTGAGAAATGGCCAGTAAAACTGAGCAAGTTAGCCTGGAGAAGTCGTTGGAGGTGTCTTCAATTATGCAGTGGCTGTCCCATGGCCCAGGGAGTTTAGACACATCATTTGCAAGTTTTAATCTTATTGATTATAAAACATTTTAAAAATTAACAATATAATCTGAATTTTTAGTTAAATAAATTAAAATCTTTGATCATTTGTCTTGAGAAATTTGATTCGTAATGTTTTGAGTCTTACTAGTATATATGACTAGTGTCATTAAGGACAAAATGAATAGTAAGAAAGATCATTTATGTTTGTGACTTAAAAGACATTGGATTGCCGAAACCTGTTTGGCTCAGTGGATAGAGCGTCGGCCTTCGGATTGAGGGGTCCCGGGTTCGATTCCGGTCAAGGGCATGTACCTTGGTTGCGGGCACATCCCCAATGGGGGTTGTGCAGGAGGCAGCTGATCGATGTCTCTCTCTCTCATCGATGTTTCTAACTCTCTATCCCTCTCTCTTCCTCTCTGTAAAAAAATCAATAAAATATATTTTTTTTAAAAAAGACATTGGATTATAAATTGGGGAAAAAATATTAAGTGGCATATGTCTATAGTGCTCATACGTTCTTCACAGGCACACTGTTACTTTCCGCCTCATGTCATTTAATAATTGCATCTTTGTTATCTTTTCAGGTTTTAACACAACAACAAATGTAGTCATTTTGGCAGGCACCAATCGACCAGATATCCTAGATCCTGCACTGATGAGGCCAGGGCGCTTTGACAGGCAAATCTTTATTGGTAAGATGGTTTTCGTTGGGTTAGTCCAGTTTTTGTGAGGATGTCACTGTTTCACTGACTTTTTTTCCCCCCTCTTAAAAATAATTTCTCAAGGACCACCGGACATAAAAGGAAGAGCCTCTATTTTCAAAGTTCACCTCAGACCACTAAAACTGAACAGTACCTTGGAAAGGGATCAGCTGGCAAGAAAACTTGCATCCTTAACCCCAGGGTTTTCAGGTGAGTGGAAAATAACCTACTGTCCTGTTTATAAGTCCTTTAAATCAATGACAGTTGCCAAGCACCAGTTTACTTTGTTACTTCACATCTTGGGGCTTCCTAGGTGTATATTTTTACTTTTTATTTGGGAAATTTCAAACATACAAATTGAGAAAATAGTGTAATGAACCCCTCTGCACCCATCACCTAGCTTTGGGAACAATTCTTAATTCATATCTAACTTTGTCTATACCTTCACCCTCTTCCCTCTGTCTCTGGATAACTTGTGACAAATTCCTTGACAGCATATCATTTTATCCATTAAGGTTACAGAAATTATTATTTTTTTTAAAAAACAACAACTCAGTACTGAGATAAAATTAAGATACCATCAAATTCACCTCTGTTAAAGTGTACAGTTCAGTGGTTTTTAGTATATTCACTAAGTATAGTTTTGAAGCCAATCACTATAACTTAAAAACATGTTCATCACCCCAAAAGAATCCATAAGCAGCCATTCCTTCCACTCCTAGCCCTAGGCAACCCCTAATCTATTTTTTGTGTCTATAGGTTTTTCTATCCTAGACTCTCATATATAGAGAATTATATAACACTAGAGGCCCGGTGCACAACATTCCTGCACTTGGGGGAGGAGGGGTCCCTCAGCCCGGCCTGCGCCCTTTCGCAGTTTGGAAGCCATCAGTCGGACATCCTTAGTGCTGCCATGGAGGCGGGCCACTGTGGCTGAGCAGTGCTCCCCCTGTGGGAGCACACTGACCACCAGGGGGCAGCTCCTGCATTGAGCATCTGCCCCGTGGTGGTCAGTGCAAGTCATAGTGACTGGTTGTTCTGCCGTTCGGTTGATTTGCATATTACCCTTTTATTATATAGGACTAGAGGCCCGGTGCCGAATTCTTGCGTGGGTGGGGTCAAGCCAGCCCGCCCCCGATTGGCCCCGATGGGGTCGGGGGGGCTACTGGGGGAGGGGCTGCAGACGTTGGCCAGCCAGCCCCGCTCCAAGGTCAAACTCCCAGTCGAGGGAACAATTTGCATATTAGCTTTTTATTATATAGGATTGTCTTTTGTATCTGTCTTCTTTCATGTAGCATAATGTTTTCAGACTTTATACATGTTGTAGCACGTGTCAGAATTTCATGTTTTTTTTAATGGCTGAATAACATTTCATTATATGGATATACCACTTATTAAAATACATTTTTATTAATTTCAGAGAGGAAAGGAGAGGGAGAGAGATATAGAAACATCAATGATGAGAGCGAATCATTGATTGGCTGCCTTCTGCACACCCCCCACTGGGGATTGAGCCTACAACCCAGGCATGTGCCCTTGACTGAAATTGAATCTGGGACCCTTCAGTCCGCAGGCCGACGCTCTGTCCACTAAGCCAAACCAGCTAGGGCTACCACATATTATTTATCCATTTATCAGTTGATGGACATTTGTTGTTGTTTTTTGTCTTGGCTATTGTGGATCATGCTGCTATTAAAATCTATGTACATATTTTTATGTGGACATATGTTTTAATTTCTCTTGATTATATATTTAGGAGTAGAATTACTGAATCACTTTTTGAGAAACTGCCAAGTTGTTTTCCACAGCAGCTGCACCATTTTACATTCCCATCTGCAGTGTATGAGGGTTCCAGTTTCTTCACATCCTCACCAACACTTGTCCTTGTCTTTTTTACTATAGCCATCCTAGTGGGTGTGAAGTGGTATCTCAAGGTTTTGATGTGTATTTGTGTAATGTGTAGTAAAGATGATGTTGAGCATCTTTTAATGTGCTTTTTCCAAGAATTCTTAAATGCAAAATGTTTTTAAAACATTTATGCAAGATAGATTCCCTATCTCCCTCTTCCAAACTCGAATAAAAAGGAACATTTGAAAAGTATGAGGAGATTATAACAAGTTCATTGTTAGAGGAAGATAGATATCTCAAATGTCTCAGGATCCTAACTTTTTATTTGCTTTTTGTTTTTGGACTTTGCAGTTTATAGCATTTTAATATTTATTTGCTGAGCACATATATTATGTTATAGTTTATTTGTATTACCATATACTTTGTCTGAAAAGTTAATTCAAAGAGCCTTATGGCTCTAGAAAGCATTTGGCACATTTCACAAGTTTAACTTTCATTGTTTGAATGCACTAGGTTATTTTAATGCTTTTGTTTTTTATTTTATGTCAGCATACTGTGTAATATCCACATAAGTAATTTACCCAACAGAGATAGGACTAAGTTAATTAATGAGCATTTTAAAATACTATCTTTTTATATATATATATATATATATATATATATATTGATTTCAGAGAGGAAAGGAGAGGGTTAGAGAGACAGAAACATCAATGATGAGAGAGAATCATTGATCAGCTGCCTCCTGCACACCCTCCACTGGGGATCAAGCCTGCAACCCAGGCATGTGCCCTTAGATGGAATCAAACCTGGGACCCCTCAGTCTGCAGGCCCATGCTCTATCCACTGAGCCAAACTGGTGAGGGCTATCTTTGTTTATATGAGCCATATAACTACTACTAATACTTCTACCTTAGTTCAGTGGGCCAGGATTATCAGGTTGTTACTGAATGCTAGAATACCTTAGGGTTATCATCAATGAAACTGAATTATATTTACATAAAACCCTTATCCAATCTGCTGGTTGAGAAATTGACTATGGATTTGGTTGTCCGTAATGTGTGACTAATCAGTTTGAGTATTCACATTTGGTGGGTAAGCTATTCTGTATATTCATTTTGTAGGAGCTGATGTGGCTAATGTCTGTAATGAAGCTGCTTTGATTGCTGCGAGACACCTTTCAGAGTCCATAAACCAGAAACACTTTGAACAAGCAATTGAACGAGTGATTGGTGGTAAGGCAACTGAATGTAACTTAAGTCAAAAGGCTGATAAGATGAATTTGAGGCCAGGGATTTTTTGGCAAGATCTAGAAGCAAAGAAAGGTATATTTCCCTAGCTGTGGGGCTCACCGTGCACCTGCTGTGTTCCTTTGGTGTTGCGAACCCCTTCCCTCCTCTGCGGTCTGCAAGGAGATGGGTGGTGTAGGTGTTGGGTGAGTCTGAGATGGCGATGGCAGCCTCACTCACACGGGTAGCTAGCAGTGAATGAGGTGTCTTCCCTTGAATTATACCAATCTGGTTGTTGTTGTTTTTTTGTTTTTTTCCAATCTAGTTTTTTATAAATGCTTACAACCTTCCTATTTCCAAAAAGTTCATCTCATGAGTTAAATGTGTTCTATGCTAGATATAGGTGATGTATAAACAGCTCCGATGACTTAATCAGGAAATGCTCACCCTGCCAGCACAGTGGGGGATGCACATAATGTGTTTTCCTTGCTTTCTAGAATGCTTGCAACTTAATATTCATAAAAACATAATTAGCAATTCAAAAACTTGGGCATTTGAAGGAGAGAAAAGACTGCAGTCAGGAGGGCTGCACAGAAGAGGTGGGATTTAAATTGGGTTCAGTAGACAAATGGGAAACGGTGTGAAAGTGGCATGAACAGAAGGTGGTTTGGAAATAGTGTTACATATACCTTGTGTTTCCTGGAGGGAAAGTAAACTGATCAGACTCAAGTTCCTGTGGAAAGTAAGGCAAGGTTGAAGAACGTTATTTAAGTCTAGATTTTAGGAAGCCTTGAATGTTTTAACCTCAAGGACTTTTTAAATGCCCTATAGCCAGTTGGTTTTTTTTCCTGAGCCACTGAGTAATATGATAATCAATAGTAGTCTGGGAAAGTGAATCTGACTCAGAAGAATAGGGAAGCATCTGGGGACAGAACCTTGGAGTCATTCATGTGAGATAGCAGGCTTTAGCATGGGTAGTCCCAGTGGACAGAGGCAGGAGAAAAGGACAGCCTGACAGGCTGCAGGGGGCTCTGAGGCAGCTGGTTCGGCAGAAAATGAGATGTGCTGAGTCTGAGTTGCAGGGTGTCCAGTGGAACTCGGGAGCACTACAGGGGTTCAGGCCGGGTTCCTGTGGTGCAAAGGTGGAGGAGAGTCTCAGGGAGCAGGTGCCTCGTAGGAGGAACAGGGACCCGCATAGTAAGCATGGCCAGATGTTCACATTTGGTAGCAGAGGGGGGGAAAGTGAGTCAGCAAGGTCACCAAAGCTGTATGCTACAGACCCAGAAGGTGCATCGACGCTTAAGACAAGGAAGACGTACCGTTAAAGGAGACTCAAGTGGAGGAGAAGGGAGCCAAGGGCAAGGACCTGCTTATTAAGGAAGAGTTGGCAGCAGGATCAAGTGATGGGATGTTAGGGAGACAGATCTTGGGATTTGGCAGTGAGACTGTTCTTGGTGACTTTTGATGTGACAGTTTGAATTGAGTGTAGAATACAAAGCCAGATTAATGGAGATTATAGTGAGGATCTAGAGCTAGAATAGCCGTGTGCTCAACCTGGGTTACATGCTAAATAACTAACTATTGAATGAATAAGTAGACCACATATTCTAGAAATGTGTTAATGAAAACAAAAAATCTAAAATGTAGAGTTGTAGATGGAATTAAATCACTACAGAAACATGTGAAACCTGCATATTTGTGCCTTTATTTTTAAAAAAATATATTTTATTGATTTTTTACAAAGAGGAAGGGAGAGAGAGTTAGAAACATCAATGAGAGAGAAACATTGATTAGCTGCCCTCTGCACACCCCCCACTGGGGATGTGCCCGCAACCAAGGTACATGCCCTTGACCAGAATCGAACCTGGGACTCTTCAGTCCGCAGGCCAACGCTCTATCCACTGAACCAAACCAGTTAGGGCTATTTGTGCCTTTTTAAGTCAGGGCAATGCTATTAGTGCTTAGTTCAAAGTGAGAGTGTGAAAGAAAACAGGGTGGCAGGTGGAGTAGGAGGCCTTGCTCTGAGGTGGGTGGACGCTGGTTGAAGTTCAGCCACTGTGAACCAGCATGGGTAGTCCTTGTTCTGTAATATACTGAAAATGAAAAATTCCTATGATAAACTATGGGGGAAGTTTTTGTTTTTCAGGTAAGTAAGAATTGCTTATCTCTGGGAAAAAAAAGGCCTTGTTAACACAGCCTTTATAACTTCCCACCCTTGTATATACTTTCCACCTGTGGTATATATGTACTTGTCTTATGTTGTGTTATCAGGAACATAGCACTCTTTTTTTTTTTTTTTTTAATCTTCTAGACTCATTAATGTGTTACCAGTTGAGAAATTCTAGTTATTGAACACAACAAAACTGCTTCTGTCTTGGTGTGATGATCTGTATTAGTACAAACTGTGTAGTTAGTTTCCACATTACAGAGGTGCCCATGAGGTTCAGCATCCACTTTAATCCAGGCCAAAGAAGAGTTGTGCATAGGTTAGGAGCCCTTCAGCTCTGTAGTGGGCACACAGGCCCAGCTCCGGTCTCCTGGGCTCATCTTCTCTGGTCTACCCTGCTGCTGCTTTGTCTGGGTCTTGGAACCCCTTGGGCTATTTGTTGAGTGTGTTGGGTGCTGCAGCCTAACTAACTCTCTGAGTCAGTATGTCCTGATCTATCGTCTCCCCTCCATCAGGAACAGAGCAGGCACTTTGCCTGAATACCTAGACTAGCAGTGAGTTCTTTCTGGACTTTGTTTTCTGTGAATTGTATGTTTTAAGTTGACTTAAGTGCTGAATTTTACTATGTCCCTAAACAATATATGTGGCTCAAAAGAGTGGGAAAGTTAGGGGAAAAGTGGGCCTAGGGGTAGGGGTAGTGACTGCATTTTTTCTGTAGCTGGGTGTGTTTTGAAGTTGATCCTTTATTTTTATTCTGACTTTGATTGATAAATTTTGGATTGTTAAAGCATCTTAATCTCTAAATCACCTTTTAGATAAGGCAATGTGACATATTGAATAACTCTTTTTATGTCAGTGTCACTAACATACAAGTGGTTTTGGTTTTTTGTTTTTGTCAGGCTTAGAGAAAAAAACCCAGGTTCTGCAGCCCGAGGAGAAGAAAACTGTGGCGTACCATGAGGCAGGTCACGCGGTTGCCGGCTGGTATCTGGAACATGCAGACCCACTTCTAAAGGTAAAGACGTTGTTTGAACAGTAGGAGAAAATTGCACTCCCTCAAAGGATAAATAGATGAGATGTTTAAAGAAATTTAGCAAAAACATCTAGTAATAACAGAGATACAAAGTGGTTACACAAACTCTCCCACAGGTAAGTTATAAAGTTTTGGAAAGAAAACTACTATTCAAAGGGACTGAAAAGTTTCCAAAAGCAGACTAAAACTGAGGAGAGTTTACCCTCAGAAAGTAGCAGCTACAATGGCTTAGAATTGGGTGCTTGTGGCTTTCTTGCCTGAGGGTTTTCCACAACCAGTGTTGGAAAATGGCTGGCTTTACCATGTTGAGGTGCCAGAGGAGAAAGTTCAGGATTTGAAGAAAATTTGAAATTTAACAGTGAGATCCTGGAAGCAAGAACACTACAGAGGGGGTGAGACTCAAACCCAAATAAAAATGCCCTGGCTGACTACTAAACTGTGTTTGCAGAGGGATTCCCAGAGAGCCTGGGAAAGTAAGCAGAGACCAAAGCCATGGTGCACCAAGTAACACTGTTACGGTTTCTGCTTTTTCAAATGAGTGTATTCCCCAAACTGGTACAGGAAGCAATGAGACTGACTTCCTATGTTGGGACAGCTGGGAATTGAGTGGGAGAGGGTCCCTGAAACAAGGAGACCACAGAGAAGACAACATGAAAAGTGTACACAAAACATCCTAATCTAAAAGAAGTCGCTAGAACTAATAAGTGGAGTTATCATGGCTGCAAAATTTAAGTTCCATATACAAAGTTCAAATGTATTTCTGTATATTAGCAATGAATAATTGAAAGGTGAAATTTAAAAAAATTCATTTCATTTACAACAGTATCCAAAAGCATGAAATACATAGGGATAAATTTACCAAAATACAGGGTAGGAATTTATATGGAATTGCAGGTATCAGCTAAAATAGTCAGAACAATTAAATCGAAGGGATTACACTCACTGATTTTAGACTTTGTATACAGCTACAGCAGTGAAGACTAGTATTGATGAGAGAATTTAACACATAGATCAGTGAGATGGAATAGAGTCTAGAAATAGACCTTCCTACATAATAGGTTCATTGATTTTCAACAGAGATACCTAGGTTATTGAAGGTGGGAAGGATTGTCTTGCCAACAAATGGTTCTGATAGCTCAATGTTTATATGAAAGAAAGTAAACGTTGACCCTTACATCATATGTAAAAAAATAATTTGAAGTAGATCATAAAACTAAAACTATACAACTTCTAGGAAAAAAAGTTAGGAAAAAGTCTTTGTAACTTTGGGTAGTCAGAAATTTCATAGGACACAAAATCATGAACCACAAAAACAGTTGTTAAATGGAATCTCATTAAACTTAAAAACTTGGTCTTTGAAAGATATCATTAAGAAAATGAAAGGCAAGCTACACACTCTGAAAATACTTGGCAGTACACACATATGAAAAAGGAATTGTATCTAGAATATATTAAAAAAAACAACAAACCTCTTAAAACTCAATAATAATGCCTTGGCCGGGTGGCTCAGTTGGTTGGAGCATCGTCCTATACACCAAAAGGTTGTGAATTTGATTCCCAGTCAGGGCACAGACCTAGGTTGTGGGTTTGATCCCCTGTTGGGGCACATGCAGGAAGCAACTGATCAATGTTTCTTTTTCTGTCTCTATTTCTCTTCCTTTCTAACATTAATAAACATATACTTAGGTGAGGATTAAAAAAACACCAACTCAATAATAACAAAACAAGCAACCTAATAAATTGTGCAAAAGATTTGAGTATATACTTCACAAAAGATAGTATATGAATAGACAATAGCACCTTAAGGTACTCGATATCATTAGTCATCAGGGAAGTGCAAATTAAACCTCAAGGAAATACCAAATGGTTAAAATTTTAAAGCCCGTCCTAAAGGATTGGCAAGAAGGTGGATCAACAAGAACTCTCATATGTTGCTGATGGGAATGTGAAATGGTACTGTCGTTTTGGGGAACAGTGTGGCAGTTTCTTATAAATGCTTCCATATGATCAAAGATATTTACCCAAGAGAAATTAAAACATAATGTCCACACAAAGACTTACATCGCTTTATTCATAATAGCAATAAACTGGAAACAACCCTGATGTTCAAGAATGAAATGTTCATTTGGTATGATTAGACAATGTAGTGCTACACAGCAGTAAAAATGAAACAACACACAACTGTGGGGATGAATCTCAGAAACAGAGAAACCAGATACAATGAAGCACATACTGTATGCTGCCATTGATATGCAATTCTAGAAATTGTAACTAATCCATAGGGACTGAAAGCATATGTGCAATTGCCTGGGAGTGGGGGAAGAATTGAATACAACGGGGCACAAGGGAACTTTGGGAGAATGAAGAGTATTTTGTACTTTCATTGTGGTAAGAGGTTAAGTTTGTCAAAACTCATTGATCTTAGAAATTGATGACTCGAGAGCAAGTTTTTGTACAACTGCATGCTATTAACTCATACCTCTAAATAAGCAGCTCCATCAGTTTTGATGTGTTCTGATGTGTTCTCTCCAGGCCTTACAATTCATGTTTTACATGTCAGTATTCAGGTATAATTAGAAAGAGCCACCCAAATTTTTCAGAAACTGAAGAGTTGTTTAAAATAAGTAAAAGTTGCCCTAGCTGGTTTGGCTCAGTGGATAAAGTTATCTGCCTTCGGATTGAAGGGTCCCAGGTTCAATTCCGGTCAAGGGCACATGCCCGGGTTTCGGGCTTGATCCCCACTCTGGGGCATGCAGGAGGCAGCCAATCAATGATTCTCTCTCATCATTGATATTTCTATCTCTCTCTCTCCCTTCCTCTCTGAAATCAATAAAAATATTTAAAAAGAAAAATAAGTAAAAGCGCTTCCAAAATGGGAAAAAAAAACGTATTGAACTGTACACTTTAAATGGGTGCATTTTTTACATGTAAATCATCCCTTAATAAAGTGGATTTTTTGAAAATTAAAGGAATTTACTCAGTTGCAAAAAGAGGACTAGAAAAGAAAATGAAAGCTGCTGAGTGCCCTGGTCAGCCATACCTGCCTCCTGTACAAAGAGAGCGTGGCCATCGCTCACAGTCAAGTTAAATGGAGCCTTCACTGTATTCAGGCTCTCAGGAGGAGTCACCACATGCCAGCAGCCTTTTTGTCAAGACTGAATCATTTCAATTGAGTTTATAAAAAGACAATTTCTAGAACTCTTAAGGTGAAGTTATCCTAAGAGCAAATACTTCTGCATAGTCACTCCTGCTTGATCTCATTTAGCCAAAGCTGATGGATTGCCCAACTGCTGTGCTTTTTTTTTTCATAAGTGAGTTTATTTATCTGTAAATGCTGTGATCAAGTCTACATTTGGTGGTGGAATCTCCAACAGTTTTTATGTTTTGTGTTTGTCAGGTGTCTATCATCCCAAGGGGCAAAGGTCTGGGTTACGCTCAGTATTTACCCAGAGAACAATACCTGTACACCAAAGAGCAGCTCTTGGATAGGATGTGCATGACTCTGGGTGGCCGGGTGTCGGAAGAAATCTTCTTTGGCAAGATTACAACTGGTGCTCAAGATGACCTGAAAAAAGTGACTCAGAGTGCATATGCCCAAGTAAGTACGAAATGGAGTGCTGCTTCCTCACTCACGTTTGCATGAGAAATAGTCACGAACGGCTCTGAAACAGTAACGCTGTGTTTGACTGGTTTGGGCTTCTTAGGCCAAGATTATTTCTTAAAAGAAATCCATTGTAAAGCAATCAAAACTTACGAAAAGAAATGACTTTTTGGGGGCACTCCTGTTCCTCATATGTCAGCTCTTCTGGGTCTGTCACTTTCTCAAATCCTTTTAATGATGCATATAATTTTTTTTCCTATTGTCTTTACTTTCTATTTCTTAGGACATTATTTGTTGTACTTGCTCATGTTGTTTCTGGCTTAATCTTTATTTTTAAAATAATTTTTCTTTTATATCTTTTTCCTTTGTTCTAGCACCTCATCTGAGCTTTTCTGATTCTGATTTATGCTATTCTACATTTTCTGTCATTTTTCTGATTTCTTTTAGCCTTTTCTGGAGTCTAGGCTATAGCTTTCATCTGTTTTATGGACATCTTTCCATCTTGCTTTTCTTATCTATGGAGACATTATTCTGCTGCTCTTTTTTTCTTCTCGGAATAACTTCATAAGGGATTTTCCTATTGTTCATTTTTACATTAAATTTGTTTTCCTGGCCTCTTAGGAAGGAGGAAGATTAGGACAGCTAGCTTTTCTATTTTGATAGCTTTAGAATTCCCTTTTCTGATGTTTTCCTGAAGTTTTAAAAAACATGGCCTACTGTGCTCGCTTCGGCAGCACATGCACTAACATACATGCCTACGACTTTCGGAGTTCTCCTGGCTCAGTTCCTGCTCCTCACTTTTATCTGGGCCTTCCCTTTTCTAGTCAGTTTGGATTGTACTTCCAGAAGCTGCTGCTTTTTTCTTTTTTAAAATCTATTGGGGTGACTTTGGTTGCTAGGATCATATAGGTTTCACGTGTACATTTCTGTGGTACATTATTTGTGTATTGCATTGTGTGCCTATGACTGAAGACCAATCATTTTCCATTACCATATATTTAGCCCCCTTTACCCTGTATGACTCCCTCCTAACCACCATACTATTGTCTGTGTCTATGAGTTTCAGTTTTATATCGCACACACGAGTGAAATCATATGGTTCATAGCTTTTTCTGACTTATTTTGCTTAGCGTAATTTTCTCAAGGTCCATCCATGTTGTCGCAAATGGCAGTATTTCATCTTTTCTTATGGCTGAGTAGTCTTCCATTGCATATATGTACCACATCTTCTTTATCCAGTCCTCTATCAAAGGACACTTTGTCTCCATATCTTGGCCACTGTGAGTAATGCTGCAGTGAACGCAGGGGTACATATATCTTTGTGAATAAATGCTTTCAAATTTTTCGGGTAGATGTCCAGAAGAGGGGTTGCTGGGTCATATGGTAATTCTATTCTTAATTTTTTGAGGGACTCCCATACTATTTTCCATACGGCTGTACACTTACATTCCCACCAGAAGTGAATGAGGGTTCCTTTTTCTCCACAGCCTCTCCAATACTTGTTATAACTTGTCTTGTTAATAATCCCGAAGCCGCTGCTTAACGTGGGGCTGCTGCTTGTTAGCTTTGGGGCTCTATGGCCCAGACTGGACCAACCACTTCACACAGTCTCCTGGCTCTGCAGCTCAGGGAACGGGAAATGCACTGCCCTTTCCGGGGTCAGTTGTTCTCAGGTTGACATGACGCTCTTTGTAGGAAGAACCTGGAGGGTTTGGGGTTCTTATCCTCTCAGGTCTGTCAGAAGCTTCTTTTCTACTTCCCCTCGTTCAGAGAGTATCATACAGGTCTTACAGCTTTGGGATTTATCCCCTCCTGTTTCTCACCTGATTTTGTGTTAGGTTGTTTATGGGCTTCTGGTCTGGTATTCCTTACTGAGGAACTTAAAGCACTAGTCATTGCTGCCACTGCACACAGAACGTTCAGCCTATTTCAGGCCCCATGTAGATTTTGCCAGGTTAAAGAGTAGATTACAATGAAATGTGTGGAGTTAATTCTACAGACTTACGGGCATTTTATGAAAATATGTTAGCCTGTCAGCAAAAATGGATGTCTACCACTAATCATGTATTCTTTTTCAGATTGTTCAGTTTGGCATGAATGAAAAGGTTGGGCAAATCTCCTTTGACCTCCCACGTCAGGGTGACATGGTATTAGAGAAACCTTATAGTGAAGCCACAGCAAGACTGATAGATGATGAAGTACGAATACTTATTAATGATGCTTATAAAAGAACAGTAACTCTTCTCACAGAAAAGAAAGCCGATGTGGAGAAGGTAGGTGCCAATCGTACAAATAATTCTAAACACAGTTTTGCAGGAAAAGTTCAAAGTGCTACTGACTCTTGGTGGGTTTATAGAAGTCAGCATTTCTCGTATCTGGCTGACTCTTGGGTTCCTTCCTTCATTCTGATGTTTCTGTGTGTCTTTTGCTTCTGAGGTGGTGGGAATATGTTGATAAGCAAAAGTGGGCATGATCCCAGCTCTTGTGGCCCTTAAGAATATGAGTGAGGGATTCATGAAGTCTATTAATAGTTACCCAATAAACAATTGAATCTGTACTCTTCCTCACCAGGTATTTTACCAATATAGTAAATCCTCGGTTAATATCATTGATAGTTTCTGCAACCTTAAGTGAAATGACATATAATGAGACCAGCTTTACCATAGGCTAATTAATATAAGCAAGAGTTAAGTTCCTGTGGCCTCACATCAACGTTATAACAAAACAGTGTTGAACAAAACAACATTATTTGAGGCCCTGCTGTACTCCTAAGTATGTAATACAATGGACTAATAGAAATTTACCATTGTTTCTCACCTCTGGAATAAGTACTAAGTGACAGATGAAAGGGCACATAGAGAATTAGCTAAACTTGATAAGCAGGAAGTCAACACATGAAAACTACATTTGGCTTAATTGTAAGCGTCCATGGATAAGCATGCTTCGTGTGTTTCATTGTTCCTCATTTGGATAGCACCTGCAAAAGGCATGGATCCTTTTATTTTTTAATATATTTTATTGATTTTTTTACAGAGAGGAAGGGAGAGGGATAGAAACATCGATCAGCTGCCTCTTGCACACCTCCTACTGGGGATGTGCCCGCAACCAAGGTACATGCCCTTGTCTGGAATCGAACCTGAGACCTTTCAGTCCGCAGGCCGATGCTCTATCCTCTGAGCCAAACCGGTTAGGGCACGGATCCTTTTTAATTCAGTGGATTTCTTGCATCTAGTAAACTTTTAATTATTCAGACTCCATGCCATCAAAATTACAATTTTTTGTTCTTTGAACATTCTTCACTCTAATGAGAAAAACACAGATGAAGAAGCCTGATAAGGGATTGACACAGATAAAAGAATATTCTAAAGTAGACTATTCATAAGCAAGTCTTCAGAGAGGCCTTCTGTGAGCCTGCGCTGTGCTGTGCAATTCTAAAAATCCATGACATCTTTTCACAAAACTGCACAGTGTAATTGGGAGAGAGCTAGTGTCTGTGAAACACCAGAAAGCAAGCAGCAGGTGCTCCAAGAGAGAACAGTGGTCAGAGAAGGCTTTGTATGGAACACAGGGCTTAATTTTACCTGGAAGGATAGTCAGATTCCGGTCCATGGGAAAGGAGCTCAGCATGGAGGCCTGCTGAGCAGAGAAGGGTATGGGGAGGAAGGCAGGATTGGGCCGGCCTGCCTGGAGCAGATACTGGGGGAAAGGGAGACTACAGTACCCAGGTCCTCAAAAGCCAGGTTGAAAATTTAGAAACAATTTTAGGCATTTAGGCATAAAAGTGACTTTCAAAATGGTCTAATCTAACCACCTTGTTTTATGGGAGGGAGTCCTCAAAGAACCTTAAGTAGAAATGATTCAAGTTCATCACTTACAAGGAGAGTGTGGCAGCAGTGGGATGGAAGAGACTAGAACAGAGACCAGCTCAGAGCTGTTGCAGGCATGTGTAACATTCCTGAGATGGTCCTGGTGGTGACATCTAAAAAACCAAGAGTTGCCCTAACCGGTTTGGCTCAGTGGATAGAGCGTCGGCCTGCGGACTGAAGGGTCCCAGGTTCGATTCCGGTCAAGGGCATGTACCTTGGTTGTGGGCACATCCCCAGTAGGGGGTGTGCAGGAGGCAGCTGATCGATGTTCTCTCTCATCGATGTTTCTAACTCTCTATCCCTCTCCCTTCCCCTCTGTAAAAAAATCAATAAAATATATACTTTTTAAAAAACCAAGAGTTGCTGATTAAAGTTAATAAGATTTATTAAGTGGAGAATGGATGGGAGGGAAGCCCTTGGAATGACTCCAGGGCTCCTCCTACTGGCAAATACAGCCTGGGGTGGGAACGGGGGAGAGATTCAGCCTTGACATCCAAGAGGACATAATCAGTAGGCATTTGCAAGTGATATATGGATAGGAGGTCCAGAGCAGATAAAGGATTTGTTGGTTATTCCCCTACAGCCAATTGTTAAAGAGAAAAATGAGCTGTAAAAGACAATAGAGGGCGGAAGTGCTCACCGAAATGAGATGACCAGCTCGGGGATTCCACATGCACACCATAGATGCTCAAATGGGTCCAGAGAATTATACTGTTATTTACCCTTCCATATGTGCAGTATGTGTACTGACAGTGGTAACAAAGAAGTAACTGTGAAGGGAAAAGTAATCCTCAGATCTTGAAACACCGTAGAGTTCTGAAATTCTGCCTGGTCCATCAGAAAATTAAGTCCATTAAGAATAATGTGGAGCAAGCCAGGAGCCATCAAAAGGAGAAGTGGCTGGAGCCTTTGCTGCTACAGCAAATGCCTTCCAAATTCTGGGCCTCAGTTTACCCATCTAAGGGCCAAGATTTAGGAGAATAAGAGTAATCAGCTAGCATTCACTTAGTTTAGTATCGTATGTATACCAGGTACTGCCTAACTTCTCTAAAACCCCCTGCAACCTCATGAAGTAACTATATTATTATCCCCATTTTACAAATGAAGACTCTAATACATAAAGAAACAATGTTGCTTAACTTTGCTTAAGGTCATCAGGCAGGTAGTTGGTAAGTGTCAGGACCAGGTTTCGGACCCAGACGTGCAGTCTGCAGAGCCCTTGCCATTAACTCCTAACCAAGCCTGTACCTGTCGGTGTGACTGATCTGGGTTGAGATGGACTGTGAGCATAAAATGCATGCTGGTTTTGAAGACAGAATGAACAAAAGAATGTACAACATATCAATTCTCAAAACGATTACACTTGAGATGACAATGTTTTTTACATATTGGGTTAAGTAAAATATCACAACTTAAGTGATTTCTCGTAACTGTAAATAGGCAAATTTGAGAATTAAAGATGGTCTAAGAAGAAATCTTAAAGCTTTTATTTCTTCAAATCTATGCACAAACAATATATTAAAGAATTAGATAATTTTAGTATTCTGGTTATGTTTCTTTAAGAGATTTTATCCCTTAAAGATGTAGACAAAAATATATAAGGTGACCAGGACTGCTGGGGAGGGCAGTTAGGGGGGGACCAGGCCTGCAGGGGAGGGCAGTTGGGGGAGACCAGGCTGGTAAGGGAGGGTAGTTAGGGGCGACCGGGCCAGCAGGGGAGGGCAGTTAGGGTTGACCAGGCCTGTAGGGGAGGACAGTTAGGGGCGACTGAGCCGGCAGGGGAGGGCAGTTAGGGTTGACCAGGCTGTCGAGGGAAGTTAGGGGTGACCAGGCCTGCAGGGGAGGGCAGTTAGGGGTGACCAGGCTGTCGAGGGAAGTTAGGGGTGACCGGGCCAGCCAGGGAGGGCAGTTGGGGGCGACCGGGCCAGCAGGAGAGGGAAGTTAGGGATGACCAGGCCGACGGGAAGGGCATTTAGGGGCAATTGGGCCGGCAGGAGAGCAGTTAGGCGATCAGGCTGGCAGGAGAGTGGTTAGGGATGATCAGGCTGGCAGGCAGAAGCGGTTAGGGGCAATCAGGCAGACAGGCAGGCAAGTGGTTGGGAGCCAGCAGTCCTGGATTGTGAGAGGGACATCCCTTGAGAGGTCCCAGATTGAAGATGGTACGGGCTGGGCTGAGGGGACTGCCCCCGCCCCTTGCACGAATTTCGTGCACTAGGCCTCTAGTTAAAAAATAAAAATAGAAGGTGATTCATCAATGAAAGATGTATTTTCCCTCTTTTAAAAAGCAAATATTGTAAACTACAGACTATGCATCTCACTTTTCATTGTGTGGATATACCAAATGTATTTAGCCACTCCCTTACTGCTGGACATTTGTTTTTATAGTATTTTGCACACCTTACTCCAAAATTATGTGACCTTATATTTTTTTTCCCCAGTGGTTCTTAAACCCTTTTTGGGGTGGGGTTGTCTATAAATGTTGTTGAGTAACTGTATTATTCATATTTCAGGTTGCTCTTCTATTATTAGAAAAAGAAGTATTAGATAAGAATGATATGGTTGAACTTTTGGGCCCCAGACCATTTGCGGAAAAATCTACCTATGAAGAATTTGTGGAAGGCACTGGCAGCTTGGATGAGGACACTTCGCTTCCAGAGGGCCTGAAGGACTGGAACAAAGACCGGGAAAAGGAGAAGGAGGTGTCCCCGGAGGAGAAAATCGCCAATCAGATCCGAGGAGGGAGGCCGTTTTAGCTTGTGTCGTGGGTTCAGTTTGCACGTTATTTCAACTCTGGCTTTCTCAGAAGAATGAGAACACTGCTAAGTTGATCTTAACCAGCTGCTGACCAGTCGAAGTGGTGGGGAGAGGAGTACTTAATCCTCAGCTTCAGCAGTCCCAGTAGGGGTGGCGGGGTGATTTCCCCAGGCCCTGGGCCCTTGGACAGTGGGAGAGTGGAGCTTGGTGCCCGGCACTGGTCCCGCTCCACCATCAGTGAAGCCAGCAGAACATGTCAGGGAGAGAATCGGAAAGCTTGCCAGCGTGGGAGAGGCCTGTATTTCACTTTCCATCGCCCCACCCTTCATTCCCATTTCCCTTAAGAGGCTGTGAAATTAAATTGAATTCCTGATAAGAATATTTAAATTTGACTATTACTTTGAAGATTGAATCCAGACCACATGTTGCTGTTTTACTGGAATGATTTTCTACAGAGAGCTGTAACATATTAAAAAAATATGAATGTATTATGTAAATACGGCTTCTTTACATCAGAAATAAAGTGTAAACATTTTACTTTTTTCTCCTGACCACACACAGGGCCACTGTTTATGCTTGCGATACTTTCTTTTAGTCTCTGGTTCTCATCTGTTCCCACACGAGGATGAGGAGCTTCTAGGTTTGTGTGCCCTGGAATGATGAACTCAGATACCAGCTCAGGGCGTGAATCTGATTTACACCCTTACTGGGCCAGTCATGGCCACGTGTTGGTCACACTGGGACTGGGAGTCGGTGTGTCATAGCAGGTGTGCAGACTGTCCCAGGCCATCACCTGGACTTCAGAGAAGGGCAGTGACAATAAGCTAGAGAGGCCCCTGTGCCCTGCGTCTTCCATGACTTGCCTGCTCTGAATTGTAAGCTGTGACCATTACTGTTAGAAAGGTGTGTGGGTCCAGAAAAGTGGAGGTTTGCAATGCTGAAAACATAGATGGATTAAACCTTACCAAGCCACTATTTGGATTTAGAAGTGCCATACATTTTTGCATTTATTAATATATATTTTAGCAGCTTCCTTTAATGTTCCACTTGCCTTGTGTATCCTTGATGTAGTTAAGTATGTTGTGGGAATAGTGACTCCTCAGACTTAAGACAGAATCAATGGCATCTGGAGCAGCACTGAGCTGATGGGATGGGAGGTGGCTCAGGCAGTGACCTGCAGAAGTCACACTGACTGTCCTCTCAGGGGATGCTTGTGGGAAGCAGCTGAGTGAAGACTTGTTTTAAGGCTGCAGGAGGACTCCGCCATCAGGGTGTTAGGGTGCTGTGCTCCACATAAGCAGTGACGAGGAGATGCTCAGTGCTCCTTCCTCTTCCCACTGCAGAGGCGCCAGTGTGCGGTTCTGTCTGGGCGGAGTAAAGTGGGGTGTGCCAAGCATGAGTCATGTTTGATTCAGTAAGAACACTGACAAAGCTGTGTGGGAGACTCGGATGGTAACCCACAACTCAGCAGGACTCGTCTGCAGAGTGGTCACACCTGCACTCTAGGCACTGGAGTGAGCATTACCTACGTTGGGGCCTAAATAGAGCCTGGCCCACAGCAGGTGCTCGGAGGAAATCAAACCTAGCACATTTCCAGGTTAGGTGGGAAGGGTAAGGTGTATTTTTACTGTAGTCTCACAAAATAGTTCAGACTTCTGCAAAAAAGATCTGTTCTCGCCTCAGTTCAAGTCATGCTGTCTACCCCAGTCAGGCTGCCTGCCGGTGTTGCTCAGTGGTCGAGCATTGACCCATGAACCAAGAGGTCACTGGTTTTGATTTGGGTCAGGGCACATGCCTGGGTTTTGAGCTGGATCCCCAGTGGGGGGTGGGGGGGTGGGCATGCAGGATATATCTCATCCATGTTTCTATCTATCCCTCTCCTCTCTAAAAATAAATAAAAACTTTTTTTTTTAAAAGGCTAGGGCTGCCCTGGCCAGTTTGGCTCAGTGGATAGAGTGTTGGCCCATGGTCTGAAGGCTCCCGGCTTCGATTCCAGTCAAAGGCATGTACCTCGGTTGTAGGCAGGAGGCAACCAATCAATGTATCTGTCACATCGATGTTTTTCCTCTCTGTCTCTCCCTCTCTCTCTAAAAAAAAAAATCAATGGAAATATATCCTCGGGTGAGGATTAACAACAAAACCCTTAAAGGAAGGCTAGGGCTTAACACAAATAAGTTGGTGGGTGTGAGCCTTGGCACCACAGCACCAGGCGGGGCTAGGTCACACTGAGGTGGCCCGAGATCTCCGTGGCTCCAAATGGCAAAGACTCACTTCTCTTCCTTCTTGTCCAACAAAGGCCAGGAGGCTTTGCTCCACAGTCACCGATGGAGACGCTGGGTTACCTTTACAGGAGGAATCGGGGTCCCCCACTTGGGAGTCAGAGCAGAGGGCCAAGCACTAACATTCGCTTCCACCTGGAAGTGACATACCACCACGTTCTTTTGGCTAAAGCAAAACCACTCGTTCCCAGCGAACTTTGGCAGTGCTGGCCAATTGCTAGTAAAACTAGCCTGGTCCTGTCCTGTGGAATTCGACTTTACAAGACCTGTTACAGAAGTGGCTAGTTTACAGGAACCATAAAGTGATCATTTGTTACACAGACAAGAGCCTTCACCCTCTGTGCTGGGCTAGGCTGCTGGCCTGGGGTCCTGCTCAGAGAGCCCACCTGCCCCGTGCCCCTCACCCACCAAGAGCTAGCTGGAAGCCTGAAGGTAATGGGTGGCTCCTCTGGCAAATCCCAGTGGAGTTGTTAGGGAAGGCTGGGACCCACTAGCCCAGGGAGATGGCAAGTTCTGTGGGAGGTCTAAATGCTGTTACACCGGGGCTGACGGGCTTTTCTTTATGCTCGCACACCTGTAGGCTCAGAATTCCGGCTCCCGCCGGCAGAGCCTGCAATTCAAGAAAAGCCTCTTTCCTTTCAGTGAGCTGCAGGGGCAGGTCACCCAGGGCGGACTAGAGATCCGAGCAACCATCGTAAGGGTGCAAAGTAACAATCTATCACATAAGCAAAGGCTGGGAGAGACGAAGGAACGGTTTTAGTGTTTTATTACGAATAAACTGTTTCAAAGGTTCAATATTGCATATTCAAGATAAGGCAACACGGCGCAGCTTCATTTCACAAAGGATGAAAAAATACTGTTTCTAACTTCCCTGCTAATTCTCAGACATGGTTGAACACTTAACAGAAGGTGAGGTTTATTCACTTAGCCCTTTACTGATGGCCCACAAGTTCTTTTAAGTCCTCCAGTAGAAAATGTCCCTCGTCTGATCTGATTGGGGAGGACTGCCCAGTCTCTGCTATTTTAATGTACTTTCTTTGTTCTAGATGACTGAGTACAATTTGATTGCCTTTGGAAGGGGCCTGCACCCATATATTTAGACCAGTGCGTCATTGAACAGCCATTGGAGTTAAGACACATCCGAGATAAAGCAAGAAAGTCTGAATTGTATCTGAGACAGGGACGCGCCTCTATTCGTTGATCTCCTCTTCGTCGTCTTCAAAAGCTTCTTCACCATCATTGGCCGTAGCTTCTTGATATTGCTGGTACTCAGACACCAGGTCGTTCATGTTGCTCTCCGCTTCTGTGAACTCCATCTCATCCATGCCCTCGCCCGTGAACCAGTGCAGGAAGGCCTTCCGGCGGAACATGGCAGAAAACTGCTCGGAGATGCGCTTGAACAGCTCCTGGATGGCCGTGCTGTTGCCGATGAAGGTGGAGGCCATCTTGAGGCCCCGGGGAGGGATGTCACACACGGCCACCTTGACGTTGTTGGGGATCCACTCCACGAAGTAGCTGCTGTTCTTGTTCTGGATGGCCAGCATCTGCTCGTCCACCTCCTTCATGGACATGGGGCCCCGGAAGACGGTGGCCACGGTCAGGTAGCGCCCATGCCTTGGATCACAGGCCGCCATCATATTCTTGGCATCGAACATTTGTTGAGTCAGTTCGGGCACTGTCAGCGCCCGGTACTGCTGGCTGCCTCTGGCCGTCAGGGGGGCAAAGCCGGGCATGAAGAAGTGAAGGCGGGGGAAGGGGACCATGTTCACCGCCAGCTTGCGGAGGTCCGCATTGAGCTGGCCCGGGAAGCGTAGCGAGGTGGTGACCCCGCTCATGGTGGCCGACACCAGGTGGTTGAGGTCCCCGTAGGTGGGCGTGGTCAGCTTCAGGGTGCGGAAGCAGATGTCGTACAGGGCCTCGTTGTCGATGCAGTAGGTCTCATCCGTGTTCTCCACCAGCTGGTGGACCGACAAGGTGGCGTTGTAGGGCTCCACCACCGTGTCCGAGACCTTGGGGGAGGGCATGACGCTGAAGGTGTTCATGATCCTGTCGGGATACTCCTCCCGGATCTTGCTGATGAGCAGCGTGCCCATGCCGGACCCCGTGCCCCCGCCCAGCGAGTGGGTCAGCTGAAAGCCCTGCAGGCAGTCACAGTGCTCACACTCCTTCCTCACCACGTCGAGCACCGAATCCACCAGCTCTGCTCCTTCTGTGTAATGCCCCTTTGCCCAGTTGTTTCCGGCACCAGTTTGTCCTGGAATAAGCAAAAGAGTAGCATACCATTCAGACAGGGCAAGACAGGCCCTGACTGGTTTGGCTCAGTGGGTTGGCTCATCCTCCCATATACTGAAAGGTTGCAGGTTCGATTCCCAGTCAGGGCACATACCTAGGTTGTGGGTTTGATCCCCATTTGGGGGCACATAAGGGAGGCAACTGATGGATGTTTCTCTCTCACATCATTGTTTCTCTCTCTCTCAAATTGAGAAGCATTTCCTTGGGTGAGGATAAAAAGAAATATAACAAGTAAATAGGGCAAGACCATAGGACCCACTCATTGATATTGATACATTTTAAATGGTGATGGAAAAGATGTATAATATGGTGTTAGCTGAAGTCAGCAGGTGGGTCAACAGGCACCACCAATACTGCTGGTGAGTACACGTATTAGTACCTCTTTAGACAAGTTAAATACTCATTAATTTTTTAAAAATATATTTTTATTGATTTCAGAGAGGAAGGGAGAAGGAGAGAGACAAAGGCACCAAGGCTATTAGCATGACCGGACCTGTGGCTCAAAGTAACTTGCAGAAACTATCTATTTAATGATCAACTATAGAAACATTCCCTCCGTGCCTGCCTCAGACCCTGCGGGCACCGACCCCTCAGCCCCTCAGGTGGTCATTACTTGACCAGGAGGTGACTGCGTTCTCTTACTTCCCTTTCTTCCCACCCAGTTGGGTCGCACAGTGAAACTTGGCTGCCTACTCTTACTAGGATCAAAAATGATCATTGTCCTTCCTATGGCCCTACTAACTCCTGTCTACCCCTCCCCACCCAACCCAGCAGCCGGCAGCCCGGCCAGACCACAGCAGAGGCACTGGGAAGAACAAGCTCGGGGCAGCCTTCTACTCAGGGCTAGCCTTGCGCCTGGGGCTCACACCTGTAAAAGGAAAGACTGAGTGTAACTGTTACAAAGAGTCAGGAATTATTTCCTTAAACTGGAGTAGAAACTAGTAAATGAAAAGAAGCAGGTGGCTTTAGGCAGACATATAGCCGCAGCGAATCAAGCTTGCCCGAGTGGTCAGTGTAGAGATTCTGAACTGGACCCTTTCTCTTCCTTCAGCTCACACCACGCTCTTGGCTCCCTCGGTGTTTATAACATGATTAGCCATAAGGTTTTCTCTGCTCGTGTCAAAAGGAGGAAGCTGGTGACTTCTGAAAATATTTTGCCACTGTCTCATAGCAACGGACGTTCCCAGTTAAATATTTGGGGGTCATGAGTTGAACATCTTCTGTAATGCAATGTTGTAACATTAATCAGCGGCTCCAGAGTGTGGAACACAAGGCTGCAATCTCAAAGCTTGGCAGTCGGGTTGCAACAGATCCCCTGGGTCCTCTCAGAGTCCGCCCTCTGGTGTACCTCCAGAGCGCACCCTGTGAGCTGTGTGTGTGCTCTCTGACCCTCTCCTAGCACCAAAATTTGAAGAAAAAAGTGCAAGTGCAGAAAGAGGCTTAAAGGAAAGTCTCTCTCTCTGGTGTTTCATTTTCTCCCACAAGACTGTTTCCCGCTATCTACTAGGCATGATGGCTACGCAGCCAGCAATTCATTGGGAAAAAAGGTTTTTTTTAAAAAATGGTATTTTCATGTTTAAAACTCAAATGCAGATCATTTTCACTTTTAGGATTATACACACTTCAAGTCTATTTTTTAGAAAGAAAACATTTCAAACTATATTTGAAAATGGACTGACTCTGGCTTATTTTAATTTGCCACCTTGGAGACAATGAGCTAGAAAGCCACAGGGGAATGAACCATCTCCCACTCAGAGACAAGTCTGCCTCTTTTATTAACTGGAAAATGCCCTGAAAACAACTGCTCAGCCAAACAATAGAGTATGTTCCTACATTCCGGACGCCCCTCCCTCCCACCAAACAGATGTGAGTTTTAACAAAGTGAGCATACTCACTTAAACAATTCAAAATTCTTAACAAAAAGAACATCAATTTTTTAAAAATTACTAAAGAATAACATTATTTCACATCAGTACAATGTGTTAAAATTTTTAAATATTCTGAGTCAAAGACAGGTACGCATGTTCTGGCAAGAAGCAAAGATGCAAGAAATAATCCCGGGGACAGTGTAAATGCCAAGCATCAATTCTAACATTTTTTCAAAGTTTACACGGATAGTGAGTGAATTGGGTAACTTAGATAATAGTTATTATAGGTCTATCTTAATTTGTTCTTAAACATTTTGATCCCATTTATTGACACCTAGATAGATGGGATCAAATCTTTCTTACACTTTAATATTCAGTTCAATTAAATAAAACCAAAGCAAACTTCCACAATTGCTAAATTTGCTGCCCTGAGAACCTAGTTTAGCATGACGACTTCAATCGTTTGTGATAATTCAGTCACATAAAAATTGGCTCACGGTTTCGACTCTCTGAGACCTCAAATGCCCTGGCTGTGCAGGAGGGATGCTGAGGGCGAGGCCTCACTCCTGAGCAGACGTTGGGGCTGGGAGAGGGAGAGGGGAAGGCAGAGAGGGTGCATGGCCTCTGGCGTCCCACTGAGACCTTGCCCAGAAAGGGCATCCACGGGTGCCATAGCCTCATCCGTGACGTTTCTTATGACAGATTGCAGGCATGTAAAAGGATATGAAGAGCAATGTAGTGGATATCTACTTACCTATCACCCATTTTAAGAAATAAAACATACCAATGTTACATGAAGCCCAATAGAACATATATAAATGAGAACATCTTAAATTTAAACCATATAGAACACTCTTTTTCTATTTTCTCTCCAACCTCCATGGGAACAGGGTTCATCGAGTTACATTTGAACCTTTGTGTTTTTATGTGTGAGTCCTATTCATGTGTGCCTGGGGCCAATTATGGTCTCTAGTTCAGTGAAAGGTAAAGAATATAAATGTTCCCATTTGTGAACAATAAAAATATTGGCAATTTAGGTTTTCTAATATCAGAAAAGGGTCACCAGAGTCCCGATCTATTTGAAATATTAAAGGTGAAAGAAAACTCTTGAACAAGTTATTATTAGAAGCTTCACCTGTCCCATTGGTTGTGTAGGTTGTCATGGTGATGAGAAGTGGATGATACCCAGAGGACACATAAAGTCTTTGTGAACTTGTCTTCTTCCTAACAAGTCACTGCCTGATTCTGCTACAAGGTCATTCTGATTCTGTGTCCTCTTGTAGAGCAGAATTGTCTATGAATGGGAGATGGTTCATCTCCCTGTGGCTTTGACTCTAAAACCTATGGCTACCGGGTGATGGAGGCTGGTAACACTAACGGCGCCACTTTAATTTTATTTAATTAATATATTATTTTTTAAAATATATTTTTATTGATTTCAGAGAGGAAGGGAGAGGAAGACAGAGATAGAAATATCAATAATGAGAGAGAGTCATTGATTGGCTGCCTTCTGCACCCCTCCTACTGGGGATGGAGCCCAAAACCAGGGCATGTGCCCTTGATCGGAATCGAACCCCGAACTCTTAAGTCTACAGCCTGACACTCTCTTCACTAAGCCAAACCAGCTAGGCACAATTTATTTAACTTTATATAATTCTCTTCAGAAGTTTACAGAGAGCGGGCGCTATTATTATGTGTTTTGTTTTGTTTTTAGGTAGAGGAAGGGAGGGGAGGATTTGCCCATTCTGCTAGAACAAAACTCCTATGGCCCCAGTCTTTAGAAAGAAAGCAGAACTGCCTATAGACAATGAGAAAGAAATATAGGCCTAAACGTATTGAAGTTAAAAGATGAGCAATATAGGAACCAAAAATAAGTTACTATTACCATATTATAATAATTTATGAAGGCGGAAAAAGTTAATGTCTAGTTTTGTTTTTTTTTAAATAAAGAACTATCAGGATAAGCATTTCATTTAGAAATACAGAGGTTACTTTCCTTAAAAAAAAAAAAAGTCAAGAATTACAAGAGGTGCCTGTGATCAGGCTGGGGTCTGCGCATTTCCATTCCAGATTTCCTGTGCCATGTGATGCTTTTAACCTTGCACACCAATTAGTTCTGGTGTTTAGGAGAGAAGGAGAGCGCGGGGAAGAGGGCACGTACCGAAGATGAAGTTGTCAGGCCGGAAGAGCTGGCCGAAAGGCCCCGACCGCACACTGTCCATGGTGCCAGGCTCCAAGTCCACCAGGGCAGCCCTGGGCACGTATTTCTGGGCTGGAAGAGAACAGAACCCCCCACCCAGAGGTCATTTTCCGGTTTCCAGCGTAACCGACTTCCCCAGAGCAAGTCCCACCAGCTCAGCTGCCTGGCGTGTGGGAAGCAGGGTTTCAGAGAGGGTTACCTGGCTTCCTTAGAATCACAGACTCCTAGCACGGGGAGAGCACAATCCCACTCTGAACTGTTCAGATGAGGAAACCAGCCCCGGCATGGATGGGCAGAGGGCGCTCCAGGAATAAGCAGGGTGGGAAATCATGTCTCCTGACTTCCTGCCTCCTGGATTTTCCAGTGCACCCTACCACCTCTTTCCTGTTGGGCAGTTTACGGTTTTAGCTCCATGGAAATAAACCGTGTCTGTGGTGGCAAATTGTGCTGTGCCCAGCCGGTGTGGCTCCGTGTTTGAGCGTCCGCCCATGAACCAGGAGGTCACGGTTAGATTCCCAGTCAGGGCACATGCCCAGGCTCGGTCCCCAGTGTGGGGCGTGCAGGAGGAAGCCGATCAATGATTCTCATCATTGATGTTTCTATCTCTCTCCCTCTCCCTTCCTCTCTGAACTCAGTAAAAATATGTATTTTTTAAAAATTGTCGTGCTGCTGTGACGTTCTTTCTGCTTTTTGGCACCTCCCTCACGCACACATGAACATGAACCCAAGCTACATGCCAAGAGACACTTTCATTTGTGAATGGGTGTTACTGTGTAGCATTTTCGTATATACTAGTAAGTACACTCTTGTGCCAGTTGGGCGAGAAATTGTTCCCAGGGAGGATGGGGTTAACAGGATCTGCTCTTCACCTCCTGGCCTGCTCGCCCACACCCAGACTGAGGAAGGCTGTAACCAGGCTGGCCCTAAGGGTTAACAGGAAGTGCCATATGTACTGGAATTTCCCGTAATGCTATCTAGAAGTTTCATCCTCGAGGCCCTCCTTGTCCGACCTTTTGTCATAGCTGCTTAACGAGGAAAACCCAGCGGGTCCTGCTCTTCTCAGCTCTAACGTGGACAAGCAGCATGTGAGTCCGGAACACGGGACGTGATCCCCTCTGGGAATAAGTATGTCTTGTGGAAGGGTATTCGTCACCTTCTGGCATTCTTTCAATGTCTTAGTTTTCTGTTGTTTTGAAGGGCATGTGTCACTTTTATAATAAAGAAGAATTGTTACAGCAATGATGTGTACATGTATGTGGGTATCCGGGACAGGGCTATTTCCAAACGGAGATAAACCATAGCCTGGATTTTTGCTCAAGTTTCCAGGGAGTGTCAAGTCTTTTTGGAGGTCTGCGAAGGGCCCGAAAAGCCGTTTAAGGGAGTCCTTTGCACATTTTTAGCCAAGAACCTCCACTGAGAGATACATCTTAAACCGGAAAGAAAGAAAAGGCCGGATGTTACCCACGAAGCTGATTTCACAACGCTAGCGGGTGGTCTGGTTCAAAAGCTCAGGCCCGCGCGGAATCGGGCTGTTCCAAACCCACGGACCGAGCCTTCCCGCCCAGCGGAGCGGGGGCGGAGCCGGCAGCCCGCTGGGGCCCCGGCAGCGAACCACCCTCCGGAGAAGGCGACCCCGGCAGGACGCGGGGGGGGGGGGGGGGGGGGGGGCACAGGGAAGGCCGGGGTCCCAGAGGGCGGATGGCCGCGGTCCAAGAAGGCGGTGGCCGGGGTCCGGGCAGAGCTGGTTGGGGTCCCAGAGGGGGATGGCCGGGACCCGGGAAGGGGACAGCCGGGCTCCGGCGGGGAAGGGCGTGGTCGCGGAGGGGAGCGGTCCAGGGTCCGAGGGGGGACCGTGGGGGTGGGGGGTTGGGGGACTGGGGTCCGGCTGGGGTCCGGCAGGGAAGGGCGGGCCCCGGAGGCGGCGGGGGCCCAGGGGTGGCGGGGGCCCGGAGGCGGCGGGGGGCCCCGGAGGCGGCGGGGGGCCCCGGAGGCGGCGGGGGCCCGGAGGCGGCGGGCCCGGCCCCGCGTACTCACAGGAGGACTCATTGTAGTACACGTTGATTCTCTCCAGTTGCAGCGCCGAGTCCCCCACGTAGCCTCCCGCCGGGTCGATGCCGTGTTCATCGCTGATCACCTCCCAAAACTTCAGGCAGGACGGGGCGGGGGGGGGGGGGGCACAAGGTCAGAGCCGGAGCCCAGCGCCCCCCCGCGGCTAACCGGGGGCCGGCGGGGCGGGGGCCGGAATTCCAGGCGCGCCCCAGCCCCGCGGCCGCTCCCAGCGGAGTGGGGAGCGGGCTGGGGCGCCCCCCCCCCCCTCCCGGCAGCGCCCCCCTCCAGCCCGTCCCGGGGGCGGCGCGGGCAGGACGGCGCGGCAGGGGCCGAGGACCCAGCGCCCCTGCTCCCCGGGCAGGCCGCGCAGCCCGCCCCGGGGGTCCCTCCCGACACCGACGGCGAGCTGCCCCCGCAGGAAGCCCGGCGCCCGCGCCCCCGGCCCACCTTGGTGCCGATCTGGTTCCCGCACTGGCCCGCCTGGATGTGCACGATCTCCCTCATGGCGGGCGCCGGCTCTGCGCTCCGAGAGCTCGCTCAGGCGACTGCGGGCCGGCGGCGCGCTCGGGGACTCGACCCTCCTCCCGCCCCCCACCCCACCCCCACCCCACCCCCACCCCGCCGCCGGGGCCAATGGCTGCGGGCCTCGCCCTCCCGGCCGCGTCCCCTCCGCCCCGCGGGCCAGCGCCTCCCTCCGCTCCTCCCCGCCCCGGCGCCTGCGCCCCCCTGCGCTCGCCCTCCCCAGGGCCCGGCTCCCGGGGCCCCCGCCCCTGCGCGGTCCTAGAAGGGGGCCCTGGCGGGACAGCCTGGCCCCTTGCGGGGAGGCCGGGCCGGGAAAGCAGCGGTCCCTCGAGCGCCCCCGGAGCGGGTCACTGGTGGGAGGCAGAGGAAAGGACCGACGCCCCGGCCCTCTCCACCCCATCCTGCTGCCTCCGTGGCCGGCCCCGCCGAGGGAGGCCGGAGACCCTGGCGCTCGGGGATGGGGCTGCGGGTCAGAGTCCCGCTGAGCCGACGCGGGCGGGCGCGCTCCCCCTGGGCCCCTGGAGGGGTTCCCGGACCGCGGGCCTGGGCGGGAGCACACGGTCCCCGCGCGCCCCGGCCTCAAACCGGCGGGTGGAAGGGCTTTGGGACACGAGGGGGAGTTTTTCACGGTGACTCTGACCCCCGGGACATCACCGCGGCTTACGTCCTTAGGTTTTGCCCTCCTGGAGCCTGGCCGTCTCGACATACAGGTACCATTCCGTCCTGCCGCCTCCGGCCCGTTTGCAAAGCGGCTCAGTGAGTCCGTGGCTGGCTCTGAGGATGGACACCCCGGCACTGCCGGCTGGGCCGGCTCTCCAGCCCTTTGCCCACCCCTCGGGGAGGCTCAGAGGTCTGGGCTCCGGGCTTCCCTAGTCCTCGCCCAGGGACTTCCTTGGCTGTTCTGTTCGCGGGGAGGTGTGCGCTGAGTGTAGTTCGGTAAGTGCAGTGCTGGAGGAGTGAGGACGCGAGGTCAGATTAATCCCACACAGCTTGTCTTTCTTGTCTCTCCTCCGGGGGCCACAGCAAGAGGGGGGATTCCCTGAGGACTTGGGGGCCATTCTGCTCTGCAAAGCATGGCTCCATGGTGTTTTTTAAAATAACATCATGCAGCCCTGACCTCTCTGAACTCCAGC
Organism: Cnephaeus nilssonii; assembly: GCF_951640355.1. Lineage (NCBI taxonomy): Eukaryota > Metazoa > Chordata > Mammalia > Chiroptera > Vespertilionidae > Cnephaeus > Cnephaeus nilssonii. The sequence goes on along the minus strand of NC_137082.1, from coordinate 63,558,244 downwards.
CTTCCCAGTTCCCAGTGTTTGCTGGCAGGCATTCCAGCAAGTAAATAAAATCTTCATTTTTAGTGGTTTGCATGCAGGTCCTGCCAGGTTCTGGCCCCCCCCCCCCCCACCACCCCCACCGGGCCCTGCTCCCCCAGGCCTCGCACAGGTGTGCTCCACCTCTCAGACACCTGGAACGCTCTCCAGCCCACTCCTATGGGCAACTCCAGCTGGCAGGGCTCAGCAAATCCTTAATGTCTGGCAGGTGCAAATCATGGCTACTTCTGGGCATGCATTTGGTCCTTGGGGACCAATAGTCCCTCTTCCGGGAGGTCTAATGTGGTAGAAAGGAATGACCACGGGCTGGTGAGTCAGGGTGACTTGGACTTCAGTTCCGGCCTGTTTCCAGTCAGCTCTGTGTTCGGTCATTTGAATTCTCTGGGCTTCAGTTTGCTCGTCTGTAAAAGGAAAGGATTTCCCTAGGGGACCCGGCTCTGTGGCACCTGCCGCCCGGATGGGCGCCACCGAGGCCTTCTGCACGTGTTTTCCCGTGTGAACACCTCATGGAAGCCTCGGGCTGCACCCCTCGCAGGTCGAGAGTTCTGTCATTTGCACCAGCAGTTTCTATTTAGATACGCGGAAACTTTGGGGAAATCCTGAGTGTGTGTATGGTCGGAAAGAGGCGAAGGACGTTTTTTAAAAATTTCTTTTGGAGTTTTTCAAACGTTTCCAATTTTACGTATTAATCCTTTAACCTTTGGATGCCTGCCCCTGTCCTCCTCTGATTCCCCCCTCGATGCTGCTTTTCTGCCTTCTTGTAGGCCCCCATCTCTACACACAGGGCGCATCCCTACACACAGGGCGCATCCCTACACGCAGGGTGCATCCGTACACGCAGGGCGCATCTCTGCACACAGGGCGCATCCCTACACGCAGGGCGCTGGCAGGGAAGCAGGTGAGGCCCGAGCTCCGCCCATGCTGCCCTGTCAGACCAGCCGCCGTGTCCTTGGAGTACTCAGCACTCTGGTTTAGACTGTTGCCGCCACACAATGTAATTATGGACTCCAAGTACACGCTCCCTTCATCTGTCCGCCGGTGCGGGGAGCCTGGGGAGGGGAGGGCCTCAGCTCTGCTCGCTCGGTTCCTGAAGGGTCAAGCCACTAAGCAGCAGCGTCGTGGTTTGTGAAGCAGCCACCTTTTCAGTGCTCGTCCAAGGGGGGAATTGGAATCCAAGGTATGGACGTGCCGGAAGCAGTGCCAGCGCGGCTGCAAGCTGGATTTGGCGGGGGAGGTTGATCTCTTGGTTCCTGGCGGACACCCCTGTGGGCTGACACCCAGCCTGCCATCCACACCGTGAGGGGAGGTAACTGACGTGACGAAGGCTTGTTGTTGCGTTCTTTTGTACAGAACTCGGGGCCATCACAGTGAACCCCCCGCCAAGGTAGGTATCATTGCAGATGACAAAACAGAGGACCAGAGCGGGCCCTGCCACCGTGCTGGCAAGCGGGGGTGAAAGGCTCCCATCAGGAGGCTGAGGCCTGTCCCTAATATTGCCGGGACCAGAGCCAGGGTGCACGAATGTCTACAGAAGTTAGAGATCAAGCTTACAAAATCACAGAGTGCCTTCGGTCCTCCTACCTTAAAGACGGGCCTTCCTTCTGGAAAGCCAGGCTCTGGGAAAGGACTCTGAGTCCTGGGGGTTTGCATCAGGAGTGGCAGCGGGGGAGGCTGGCCTCCAGCCCCAAGGTTCAGCTTGCCGCCCTTTGTCTCCCCACCCTCCATCCCACACCGGGAAGGGTCCGCCGCACACACCTGTGGACAACGCAGTCCTCAGCTCAAGCTCACCCTCCCACCCACACCCCTGGCCCACCCCCAGGTGCACAGCGGGTGTGTCACAGTCACCCTTGGGAGGAGGTAAGGACCCAGTAGCTAAAATGCCAGCGAGTTCTGTTAATAACTTCTGTGGTAAGTGTGACAGAGGAGCTGGAGCCCCAGACACGACCTGCAGCTCTTTTCTGGGGCCTCCATCAGGGGCCACCCACTTCCCAGATCCTTCTTGCGTGAAGAGCTTAGGCCGGCTGGCTGTGAAACTGCCGCAGCTCTCCAGAAGGCCCAGGCTCATGAGACTGACCAGGAGAAGGGGGCATGTCCCACCACAAGGCTGACACCACATAACAAGCAGAGGCATAGAGACCCCTCCTTGGCGCAGCCGTGCAGGGACCTGAAAGCGGAGGAAGGAGCAACGCTGAGGAAAACCCTCAGGCACATGTTCACACAATGAAATAGTGTCCCTTGTCGAAAGGATGGAGTGCGGATTCATGCTTCTGTGTGAAGGAACCCTGCCGACAGTGTGCTCAGTGAAAGAAGCTGGACGAAAAGACCACGTAGTGTGTGATGCCATTTATGTGAAGGACGGAAAGTGGGTAAGTGGTTGTTGGGTCTGGGAGGATGAGGAGCAGGAGGTGACGGCTAAGAGGAGTGGGGTCCCTCCTTGGGGTGATGAAAACGTTCTAAAACGGGTTGTGAGAATGGATGCCCAGCGCTGGGAATATACTGAAAAGCTGTGAACTGAACATTTTAAATGAGTGAATTGTATGTTAGGTCGAGTAATATCTCAATAAAGCTCTTTAAAAAACCCTTCTGGAGGGATTTGAAGTTGTGGTGCCTTGAGGGTTACTATAGCAACAAGAAAACCCAAATCCAGTTCAACCACGGACTAGATTAACAAACTCTTACACTAATGTCCTGACAAGAGAAGAGGCATGCCCTCTCAGTGGGCAGAGGGGTCTTGCAGCTGAGGCAAGATAGTAAGGGAAATCTTATTTCCCTCAGTCTCTACTGTGCTTCTCTACAAAAATTACACAAAAAGTCAAGGAAAACCCCAGCCATTTTAAAGAGATAAAGCAACCAGTAGAACCAGACCCAGGCATGGCCCAGTATACAAAAAGTCAAAGAAAGGAACGAGCTCATTTAAAAGAGGTAAAACAATCAGCAGAACCACATTCAGGCATAGCCCAGATGTTGGAATCCTATCCTATAGTCCTATATAATAAAGAAGTAATATGCAAATTGACCCTCATGCCCTCGCACAAGATGGCTGCCTCCATGTGGTAAAAGATGGCTGCCACAAGATGGTCGGCAGGGAGGGCAGTTAGGGGCAACCAGGCCAGCAGGGCAGGGCAGTTAAGGGGCCCGGGCAGTTGGGGGCAACCAGGTCGGCAGGGGAGGGCAGTTGGGGGCGATTGGGCCTGCAGGGGAAGGCAGTTAGGGGTAACCAGGCTGGCAGGGGAGGGCAGTTGGGGGCAATCAGGCGAGCAGGGGAGCAGTTAGGCGTCGATCAGGCTGGCAGGGGAGTGGTTAGGGGGTGATCAGGCTGGCAGGCAGGCGAGTGGTTGGGAGCCAGCAGTCCAGGATTGTGAGAGGGATGTCTGACTGCTGGTTTAGGACATCCCCCAAAGGGTCCCAGATTGGAGAGGGTGCAGGCTGGGCTGAGGGACACTTCCCCCCACAGTGCACGAATTTCATGTACCGGGGCTCTAGTCCTATATAATAAGAGAGGAATATGCTAATTATCTGTTATGCCTTGAGGCGTAACGACCAACCATGTACTGACCAGAACACGGATCTGCAGGAGGGTGGGGCAGCGAACTACATGTGGGTGGCGAAAAGCTACAGGAGGGGGCAGGGAAGCAAGCTAAGGGGGAGGAGGAGGGCTGGGGGAGCTACAGGAGGGTGGGGCAGCGGGTGGAGAGCTACAGGAGGGTGGAAGAGAGCTACTGGCACACGGATTCGTACACAGGGCTATTAATATAATAAAAGCGTAGTATGCAAATTGCCCCCTCCACCAGGAGTTCATCCAGGAGTTCAATCAGGGGGTGGGGCTGGAAGGGGGAAGGGAGGGAGGCCCCGGCCGGCAGCCACTAAGGACCCTATCAGTGCACAAATTTCGTGCACTGGGCCTCTAGTTATTAGATAAGGGCTTTAAAATAACCGTGATTACTATATTAAAGATCTAGTGGAAAAGGCGAGCAACATACATGAACAGATGAGGGATTTCATCGATAAGAGAAACTTGGAATGAATTTTAGGAAGAAGACTGTGGCAGTGGGATGGAGGGGAGGGGACCATGAGGGAGATTAGGACATTACTGCAGGAGGCAGCAGGGGCATTCTTATGCAGGGAGGGTGTTGTAATTACTTTGAGTTACTGTCATGATAGCTTTATGAGAAGTAAGGCACAAACTACAGAAGTATGTTTTAAAATAGAATTAAAAGGTTACAATTCAGGCACTCCCTTCTAACAGCTGCCTGGTCCGTCTGGAGACACCATGCTCTGGCACACAACCCTTCCAGCACCCTGACTCACCTGCCTCCTTCTCCCTTGCACGACCACTCCCTTGAACATTAAGCCCTCAGGACAATGAGGTTCTGATCAGCATCTAATAATCTTAGGAACAGAGCCTGGGTTCTGTTGAACAGAGACAGAGTAATGTTCAAACCAGAGATAACATCTAGGCCTCAGTTGTGTTTCAGCTCCAGACACAGAAAAGCAGCAAAACCGGACAAAATGATGACATGGCTGACATCAGGACCAGATGCAATGACCAATGACCTCCTACCCTAGCACTGACCAATCAGTAGAGACCACAATGCTCACCCAATATGCTCATTTTGATGAATCAGCATATTAAAGGACACACCTGGAAAGCTGATGACTATTCTATTGAGATCCTCCTCTGAGACCCTCCATAAAATTCCTGCCTTTAGAAAACAGATAAAAACCCTTAAGACAGAGGACCCAGTGTGTGCTCCGTCTCTAGAGCATGTCCATGCCTTCTTTCTTCAGGCATGCATCTTTGCTTTCTTTCTCCTATGCTTCCTCCTGAACTCTAAGGGTCCCCAAGGCCAGGGGAGCAGTGGTCAGCGGCAGCTCGTTCCAGGCTAACCCCTGAACCTGTCTCTAAGGGCCCGTCTTTTGTCTCTGTAATTTGTTTCCTGAGTCCACACAGCCCTGCTGGCTCACTTCTTCTGCCTCTGTAACCTTCTTTCTAAAAGGCCAGGGAGCCCTGGCTGGTTTGGCTCAATGGATAGAGCGCCGGCCTGCGGACTGAAGGGTCCCAGGTTTGATTCTCCATCAAGGGCACATGCCTGGTTGCGGGCTTGATCCCCAGTAGGGGGCATGCAGGAGGCAGCCAATCAATGATTCTCTCTCATCATTGATGTTTCTATCCCTCTCCCTTCCTCTCTGAAATCAATAAAAATATATTTTAAAAAACAACAACAACACTGTGTGGCTATAGGCTGGCAATGGTCTAAGGACCACTGGAAAAATAAATAAATAAAAGGCCAGCTCAGAGAGCTGCCCACTCAAATCTTCTCCTCGAGTATACTTTCACCTTGCATGCTACGTAAACTTCCTTTTGCTCTAGAGTTCTTGGCTCTAAATTCTTTCTTTGCCAAACTCAAGAACCAACAGCCAACATTGCAGGTAACATGGCTGTTGAATAGCTCCCAACAACCTCCTGGTTCTGAACTGTCCTTCTCCCGCAGTGCCATGCTGTCCTCCCCTCTTTTGTCAGAGAACTGATGGCGAAGAGGATCCTTCTCTTTGGTCAAATATTCCTGCCAGGTGACACAGCTTGTTCTGAGAATGAAAAGAAAATCTCTCTTTTTTTTAAAAAAGATTTTTAAGGTATTATATGTGTACATTTCTTACAATTGAAGAAAATCTCTTTAACTTGATGGGGCTAGAGCTGGAAGGTGGAGAACATGACTAGATGCAAGAGCTTTGGGAAAAGAGAACAAAGAACTGAAGTGGAAGACAGCACTCTTCCAAGAAAATCAGCCTTAATCAGTGACTTTTGAGCTGTTTTGGACTTGACTCACTTGTAACAAACATATTTGTGATTCAGCCCATGGGCACACACACTGAACTGGAATAGAAGCTTCACAGAATAATCTAACCCTCACTATGCACTCTATTCATACTTCAATATTTTCTCGCTGAGTCTATCCCATTCTTTAAATGCTGTCACAACCTCTGAAATTGATTTCTGAACTGTCCTTCTCCCTTTATTTATGCATCGCATACATGCCATAAAACCTATCCATTTGGTTTTTTGTTGTTGTTGTTGTTGTTGTTAATCCTCCCCTGAGAATATTTTTCCCATTGCTTTTCAAAGAAGGGAGGAAGGGAGGGAGGGAGGGAGGCAGAGAGAGAGAGAGAGAGAGAGAGAGAGAGAGAGAGAGAGAGGGAAACATGACGTGTGCAAGACACAACTGGTTGCCTCCCACACACTCCCCCACTGGGGCCAGGAGTGTACAGAAACCCAGGTACTTGCCCTTGACTGGGAATCGAACCCAAGACCCTTTGGTAAAAGCACGGAAGATGCTCTAACCACTGGGAACACCAGCTAGGGAGGGAGAGGAAAAGAGGTGTGTTCAGGCTGGGGCCCCCACCCCACTTCCCTGCCTTCCAGATCCCCAGAAACCACCCTCTCTGGCTGCCCTTGGCACTCCCAGTCCCGGGCAAGAAGCACCTGGCTGGCAAGAAGGTCCCCTCTGCTTTGCGGAGGATGCCCCTCCAGGCCCACAGGTCGTGGGGTTCTGGTTCCTCCCATTTTTTAAAAAGGGCAGGAGTCATAGCTGGTTTACTTTTAAGATGTACAGCCTCCCTTTCCCAAGTCTGCAGAGGAGACTCGGAGGGAGAGCCTGGAGCGGGGGCGGGGGCAGCGGGGGCGCGGCAGGACCAGAGGCGCCTCAGGGCCTCTCTCTGCTCTGAGGAGGCGGCTGCCAGGCCATTGGAGGTGCGGCAGCGCCCTTCCCGCATGGTTCCCGCTGCCACTTATTTGGGGTTTCTGTGTAAACCTAATTACAGAAGATCTGGAAAACTCAGAGTTCAAAACACACCACCAAGATTGCTCAGGATTTTTAAAAGACATCTGAGCAAGACAAAATACCCAATGCAAGCATGAACCCTGATTGGATCCCAATTTTTTAAAAATTCCCTAACAGGCATTTGGAGGACAATTGGGGAAATTAAATGATATCTAATTGATTTTTTTAAGGTGAGGTGGTGTTGTGGTCATGTAGGAGACACACACCGAAGTGTCATAGTGTGCAGCTTGCTTTCAAATGCTTCATAAAAAAGGATGTATGTGTGTGTTTGTGTGCAAAGAGAGGAAGCAAAAGTGGCAAAATGTCAACAATAGGTGACTCCAGATCAGTGGTTCTCAACCTTTCTAATGCCGCGACTCACAGGTTGAGAACCGCTAGCAGGGTCGCCTAAGACCACCGGAAAACACAGGTATTTACATTACGATTCATTAACAGTAGCAAAATTACAGTTATGAAGTAGCAATGAAAATAATTTCATGGTTGGGGGTCACCACAACATGAGGAACTGTATTGAAGGGTCGCGGCATTAGGAAGGTTGAGAACCACGGCTCTAGGTGAAGGGTATAGGTGTTCGTTTTGTTATTGTTGTTCCTTCAGCTTTCCTCTAGGTCTGAAAACTTGCGGAATGAAATGATGGTGGTGGGAGTGAACTGTCAATGATTTAGCTCAGTGAGTGGAGGATGCAGACAGCCTGGCGACAGCCCCAGGTTCTGTGGGTCAGAAGCTGCTGTCAGGCATGGCGGTGGCCTCCTCCCTTCATAGACGCAGAAGGGACAGGTGAGTGCACGGGGCCTGCGGCTGAGAGGCGGCTCCAAGGGAGGAGGAGGACTTGCGGGAAGCGCTTCCAAAGGCTGGAGTCTCCGGACATAGAGCTCGGTCTGTTGGACCCACTATGAGTCCAAGTGTGAGGAGGGCGGAAGATGGGAATCCCTGCTCATTTCCGAGCTCTGAGGTGCCCCCATGACGTTTGCTGGGCAGGTGGGCACAGCCTTTGGATCTGATTCAGCCCCACCAAGATTCACTGGGCATCCGTGGTGTGCCAGGCACCATTCTGGCTGGGAAACCGAGCTGCTGCACCGCCTCACTGGGGAAGGTGAGTAACCGAAGGGCCAAAAACCGAGTCCCCTGGGCTCAGCCCCACCCGTCTGAGCGTCCGTGTTTGGGTTCATGTGGACAGTGCTGATGGGCACACCGCTCCTGCTGCCCCGGGGCTGCTTTTGTGTAGGGCTGGGAATAGAAAGAAAAACCCTGTTTTATTTTCCCTTCCTAGAGAAGAGTCCACACAGAGTTGGATTAGAAACTATTTTTGTTGTCATGGATTTGCGCCCCCCGCTCCCCATCCGTGCCAGGGAGGGCCCACGTGGAGTGTGGCTGCCTGCAGCCTGTTTTGTTCTACAGGGGAAATGCATCGGAAAGTTAACTGTGACTCGTAGCCCTACAATCTGGCAGTTCTAGGCTCAGATGAAATCAGTTTCCTCCTTAGCTGGTGAGGAAGGACGATGATCCTCAGATTCCCTAGCAGCTCTCACGTCCTGTGACTAATCAACACCCGCTCTTAACTGAAGCAAACCTCAGCTGATCTGAAATGCACCCTGATTGTCCCATTTCCTCTATTTCTAAGAAAGCAGTGAGCAGATACACATGATGTACACAAAGAAGAATGAACATCCATGTGTTAAACAAAAAAAAATTAACTTCCTCTGCCGAAAGTCTTTAATAGAAAGCGTTTATCAGGCCATTGCTGGCCGAAAAAGAAGACCCGCCATGGGACGCGGAGTCTAAACCACCAGCAGCATGGCCAGGCAGGAAAAATGATAACCGCCCTCCCCCCCACCGCCACCGCCACACACACACACACACACATACACACACACCGTCACACACACACACACACACACACACACACACACACCGTCACACACACACACACACATACACACACACCGTCACACACACACACACACACACACACACACACACACACACCGCCCTGAGTTTTGCAGGCGTTTTTGTATGTCAAGTAGGGGAGAGGGAGAGAAAGATGTAAGCTGTTCTGAAAGGATTTACTTTAGCTCCAGACAAAGGGGATGGGGGAGGGGCAGGGGCCCAGTTCGGGGGACAGGCCAGCACCTCTGTAGCAGGGGCTGGAAGGAGCCAAACAAGAAGAGGCCCCAGGGGCTTCAGGGCACCTGGCTGTTGTCTCTTTTTAGATCATCTCAGAAATAGCCACCTGGAAAAGTTACTTTACTAATCGATTCAGACTCTAAAGAGCGGGAGCAGTCTTCTGTTGGTTTGCACTTCAGTTGTTAACTGATTAACTCCTGTAGAATGAGCCACCCCGAACTGTGCCTCAGTGGTATGAAGATTTTAAGCTAGGGCAACTGAGACCCTGCGGGCTGAAAAGGAACCTCTGCTCCCCGCTTGAGTATCTAGAATGATGTAAATCAGGAGCCTGGCTCACGAGAAGAGTTACCAGCAGGAATGCCTTTTTACCCATCTACACTAATAAAAGAGAAATATGCAAATTGACCATACCTCCACAAGGACCACAAAGCCAATCAGGAGTGAATATGCAAATTAACCCAACAAAGATGGTGGGTTAATTTGCATACGCAGGCATGGAGCGGTAGGGCGGGATGCCTGCTATGAGGGGAAGGGCAGGGGGCAGAGAAAGCTACAGGAGTGGAGCGGAGAAGACTGAAGTTTCTGGCCGGAGCGAACACTGAAGGCTCTGGCCAGAGCAAAGATGGAAAGCAGAGGCCAGAGCGAAGACCTGGGTCCCGGGTGCCAGAGGAAAACCAGTGCTGGCAGCCAGGGGAAAGAAGGCCTATTGCATGAATCTTCGTGCAATGGGCCTCTAGTCTACTATATGTGGCAGGGAAAGCCACACACTTCTCAACATGTGCTCTCACTGCAGTGGCCCTTGAAGCCCAAGGCACCTTACCTCGTCCCTACCTCAAATGTCTTATACACCTCAATCCCCCTTTTTATCTCTGAACCGCTCCTGCATGGGGGGGTCTCCGGCTCTCTTGTGTGTATAGGATTCCCATTCATAGGTATTGTTAAATTTGGCTGCTTGCTCTTGCTAATCTGTCTCATGTCTATTGATTATTAGATCAGCCAGAAGAACCTTGAGGGTAGGAGAAAGCTTGTTCCTCCCCCACTCCCTTTTTTCTCTTCCTTCCACCCCGGGCTTGCTATAATTTAATTTAAGGCATTTCGGAATTTTCTCTTCGTCACATGCATAGACCTGAGTATAGTAAACCAAGTTCATAACAAATATGATTTGACAATTACCTGATCATAACAGAATTGTTACCGTGTTGTATAGCAATGAGGCAAAAATGTGCAGCATGCCAAATGGCCTTTTTCAGCGCAACCTAACTCTTCATTTATTTTCCCAGTCCAACACTGGGAAATCAAGTCTAACACTGACCATTTTCTCTGATGCCGTGCACAGTACAACAGCCTTCAGCACGTTCTGGAGGTGCTGAATGAGGTGACGGCACCCTGGGATCTAGTCCCTGATGAACCCTTGGCAAGCTGACCTCTGAGCCTCAGTTTCCTCTTCTGCAACATGAGGGGGTTGAGTGGAGTAGATGCGAGGACCAGAGCTTCCCCAGCAGCCCCCGGCCATGCTCAGGGGACCGTCCACCTCCACCTTCCCTCACCCTGGCCCCGTATCTTGAGCACACACAACAGGGTGTGCGGGCCTGGGGGCCACGGCCTAGCAATCAGCCCAGGCAGGCCAGGGGAGAGCACTGGGAGGGGGCCGGGGCAGACGCCCCATGAGAGGGCCTCCCAGAGAGAACAGGGTCTGGAATAGCCCCACCAGGAGACTTAGGGTGGAGGGCAGGGAAGGCCCTTCAGCGTGGGATTTTTAAACCAGCTGAAGCAGGGCAACTTTAAGGACTAGTCTTGAGCAGTTTATATTTTATAAAATAGTCTTTATTTATTTATTTTAAAAATATATTTTATTGATTTTTTACAGAGAAGAAGGGAGAGGGATAGAGAGTTAGAAACATCGATCAGCTGCCCCCTGCACACCCCCTACTGGGGATGTGCCCACAACCAAGGTACATGCCCTTGACCGGAATCGAACCTGGGACCTTTCAGTCAGCAGGCTGATGCTCTATCCACTGAGCCAAACCGGTTAGGGCTTATAAAAGAGTCTTTATATTATTTTTCCATTAGAAACTAATACTTTTTGCAAGATAAAAAGTTCTGGAGATCTGTTGCAAACCATGTGAATATACTAATGCTACTGAATTGTACATGTAAAGATGGTTAAGATGGGACTTTTTAACCCTAATTTTTTAAAAAAAGGCTAGGGGAGTCACAACCAAGCTTCACAAAAACTGGAAAGACTGAAAAATAACAAAAGACAACATCCAATCCCCCACATTAAGCAAAATAGAAATTAATCTAAGTGATTATATGATTTAAAAGGTAATTGCTTGTGTGTGTGTGTGTGTGTGTGTGTGTGTGTGTGTAATAGAGAAATGTTCTGGTCCCAGACTCCAGTTGGACATGACATCACCCTACAGGTGTCAAAACTGAGCTTATCGTCTGCCCCAGGTCTGCACTAACCACATTATCATGTCCTCACTAAGTGCCGCCCGAGACCAGATTACCCAGGTGCCACATTCAGGAATCCTACCTCCTGGATCAGATTGTAGACTCCTAAGGTTGCGACTAGACTTCCTGTACGTTGTCCGTAATACTCAGCACAGAACATGCTGTGCAGCTGCACCTAGCGAGTGACTGCGAGGGAGCAAATAGGATGGCAGAGCATTTGCAGGGCAGAAGGACTTCCCTCTCTGAAAGGAGCACCCCGGATATTGTGGTGGGAAACAAGGAGAAAGGTCATACTGCCTCCCTGACCCAGGGCTTTCTCCAAGGAAAGTATAAATTCAGATGGTGGGTTAAAAATAGAGGCAGGATGGTTCACACCGATTATGATCACCCAGTTCTTTGCCTCAATCCTTTCCTTGTCATTCCCTGCTGGTCTGGGCAGGAACTAGTCTTTTTATTTTTTAAATATATTTTTATTGATTTTAGAGAGGAAGGGAGAGGGAGCGGTAGATAGAAACATCAATGATGAGAGAGAATCATTGATCGGCTGCCTCCCACATGCCTCCTACTGGGGATCGAGCCCACAACCTGGCATGTGCCCTTGGCTGGAATCGAACCTGGGACCCCTCAGTCCTCAGGCCGACGCTCTATCCACTGAGCCAAACCAGCCAGGGCAGGAACTAGTCTTGTGTCTAGTTGTAGTCTTGGCCCTGAATGTTCCATTGCAGGGGCGGTGGGGCAGGGGGGGAGGCCAGAGCCCGTCCAGCCCTGCCTTCCCTTTGACAAGCCTAGGGGTTGTGGGTGGGTGGGCACTCTCTCTGCCTAACAGGTTTGCTAGGGAAGCCACGGAGATAATGTAGGTAACGATGCCCGCAAATCGCAAACTGCCAAACCAAAGTGATGCAAAGTTCTTGTTACTGCTCCTCTAAGGTAAAATTATAGCTATTTAGAGAGCTGCACCCCGTGGAGGCGAGCCCACCCCTCCCAGCTGTCTCAGCTGTTCTCAGGAATTCTGTGGCGGCCACTCCCTCCCTTCTCAGCTGGCTCAGTGATCCGGAAAACATCTCTCCCCACCCGCCCTAGCGGCTCATCCCCCAATGCTTTGGCCCTGCCCTCCGGAGGTATATCTGTGACCAGCTCCCACATAGAAGCTACATGGCTCATTCGTTAAATCGGGCAGAAGCAAAGCAATCTGGCGCTGCGTCCGCGGTGCTCCAGGCAGGAGCGGCATCTCACGTAATGATCACCCTCCCCCGGCAGGCAGTCCTCACAGTTACAGGGGAGGAAACCGAGTCTGAGAGAGACCAAGAAACGTGTCCTGGCCACACGTGCAGACTCGAGCCCAGTGATGGGCAACCTTTTGAGCTGGGTGTGTCAAACTTCGCCCAAAAACTGAGCATACCTCGGGTAGTGTGTCACTTCGAGGGAAAAACATTATTTCGCAAATGTTTCATCCTCAGGAGCAGCAAATGTTTCATCCTCGGCATGCGGCTGCCTCAGCGGCCGCGTGTCATCAGAAATGGCTACGCGTGTCAGTGCTGACACGCGTGTCATAGGTTCGCCATCACTGCTCTAGCCTCTCCTTCTCTTTTTTAAAAGTCGTATTGTATTCTGGTTAGAACACTTAACATGAGATCCATTCTCTTAAGGGAGCATCCACTCGATGCTTGTATGCAGGCACAGTGTTCCACAGCAGACCTCTGGAACTTACTCACCTTGCTCAGCTGAGACTTGATGCTTGCTGATTAGTGGATCCCCATTGTCTAGACCCTAATTTCTTGAAGAAGCAGGGCTATATGTGTACTGACACAGTTCAACAGAACTTCTTAGCTGCAACAGAATTGATTGGAAACGGATGAAACAGAAAGAAGCATTTTATCCAGTGCTCACCCCACGGGGGATGCACTGAGCAGCTGGCCTCTCTCCAAGGCCCGGAGCGAGGCCAGGACTTCTCCACCTTCTCATCTGGCTCCCACGCAACAGAACAGTTGGAGAAGTGGCACCTCGAGGGCTCCCGACTATTTTTATGTGGCCATCTGCCCTCCAGACCAGGCCTGGCAGGCAGCAACAAGCCCCAGGAATGCCACAGCAGGTGGGCGACGCCCTGACAGCTGAGGACACCCAGCCCTGCTCCTGACTGCTGTCCTGGGGACACTGGAAGTGAGGTGAGAGGATAACGAGGAGAAAGAAAGCCTTTTATACGTCATGGTGTGGGGTGATGTGTGTGCCCTTGGTTCGCTGTCTATTTCTAGAAGGAGCTGAGCTCTGCCCTGCCGTGGCCAGGGGAGCACAGTGCGCCAGTCGGACGCCTTGGCCAGCTGCTGACCGCAGTCAACCAGAGGAGAGGGCATTGCACATGCTCTGCAGAGACAGAGGGGCCCCCAAAGAAAGCCTGGGCCTCCGCTTGTGGGTGTCCCTGGAGGCTAAGCTTGGAGCAGTCAGGCCTTGGCAGGGCTGCCGTCAGATGTGTGGTTAGAGGATGGGCGTGCTTCATTCACAGGAGGAAGCATTAAAGTCAATCAATAAAACCCCTTTTCATTATAGGACATGGTAAACATACACAAGTTGGAGATTCGGATAATGAAACCCCATGTATCCATCCCCCATAGAAGCAGCAGGAAGCTAGGTGCAGCATCCTGGGGAGGAGATCCTAGGGAGACCCTTCCCCCCCCACAGCTGGCTCGGGGCCAGGTGCCTCGGCCAGCTCTGCCCCAGCAGCCTCCCCCGGTGGCACACCCAGGACCCTCCTGAGCAGCCCTCTGAGCCGGGGCCCCCACAGTCAGCGACTCGGGCTCCCAATGTTCTGCTCCTACAGAAAGCTTGTGTTACTTAACGTGTCCACCACACTGCAGAGATGGCAGGGGAAGCAAAAGAAATGAGTGACAGGCTTCCTGTAGGTTTGGGGGTCGGGACAGGGTGGAGCAGGGAGAGCTGGTGCTCAGAAGGAAGAGGGACTCAACACCGGCTGTTAGGGGAGAGAGTGCCGGAAGCCCCGGGCTACCCAGGCGGCTGGTGGGAGGATGGGAGGCACCGGGAAGGGTGCTTTGGGGAAAATGAAAGACAGTGTCTGGGGAAATGGATGGGATTTATTTTTTGTCATTCCAGAGCACAGAAGTAGGACCTGTGGGCAGAAGTGTTAGGGACCCAGACCAAACAAACAAACAAACAACCCCCCCGCCCCCCACAAACTAACAAAACTGTCCACAAGTGGGATGAGCTGCTTTTGTGAGGGTTGTCACCCCTGAAAGTGCTCATGCCAAGGGTTGAGACTTTAGAGGGAGCACAGGGGTCCCGTGTGGGGTGGGAGGTTTGAAATAAAGAGTGGTACACTGACAATCAGATTTAAAAAGCCACACTTCTTTAAATGTCGTGCATATTTTCACACACACACACACACACACACACACACACACACACACACACGTTGGGGTGAAGAAAGCTCCACTCTTTGCCCACATGAGCTTGTGGGCTGCTCAGAGTTTGGAGCCGTGCGCAGCAGGAAGCTAGGTGCAGCCTGCTTTGACCTTGGCCCCTCTCTGAAGGACTCCCCTTGGGGTTGTACTCTTTTCAGGGTGTGACAAAACCATGAGCCCCCAGATCGAGCCAGGTGTTTGCAATTGTTCACCTGAGGGTGGTTCCAACTCCTTTATAGAAATTAGGGTAATTGTAGCAAGAAACAGGAGGCCTGAAAGAGAAAGGTGACAGAAAGGAGAGGGGATGCTACCCAAAGCCTTCTTTCTTCTTTTCCCCCAAATTGATTTTAGAGAGAGAGGAAGGGGTGGGGAGAGACAGAGAGAGAGGGGGAGAGAGAGAGAGAAACATTGATGTGTTGTTCCACTTACCTATGCATTCATTGGTTGACACCTTGTATGTGCCCTGACTGGGAGTGGAACCCACAACCTTGGTGCATCAGGACGACGCTCTAACCCACTGAGCTACCTGGCCAAGGCCCAACGTTTTCTTCACATGTGAGCTGTTCATCACAGAGCAGTAGGAGCAGGAGCTAGACGCCCTGAGTGGGAGCAGCACTCCTCAGATTAGGAGGCAGGTCCCCGTCTGTGGCTGGTTCCTGGGCTGTGAGCAGGCCGGGCCCTCCCCGGATAAAGGCCACAGTCCCGCAGGTGTAGGGCACTGAAGGACGGGAACCCCGTGTCCCCAGGTGGGCCACGCACAGGCAGGGCCAGGCCGTGGCTCTGTGAGAGGGGCAACTCTGAAGGGCGGACATGCCCACCTTAAGTCTCTATAGGAAAAAAAGCAGGTAGAAGCTGCCCCGTGTGAGGAGAAGGAGAGCGTCCCTTTGCGGAACTGGATCCCAGTTTTTCGAATTCTAATGTCATTGACTGGGGGCCCCGGGCTGCCCAGGTGGCAAGGCCTTCTCCTGGGCTGGAGGAGAGGGGGATTGTGGAGAGAGTTCCTGAACCACCTCATTTTGATCCTAACTTGATAGATGGAGGAGGAGACTTGTGGCAGGGAAGTCTGTTCAGGATGATTTTAACCAGAGTCTGTCTTTGGCCATGAGGTAATGACTTCTATTATATATATATATATAAAATTGATTTCAGAGAGGAAGGAAGAGGGAGAGAGAGATAGAAACATCAATGATGAGAATCATTGATCGGCTGCCTCCTGCACCACTGGGGATCGAGCCCGCAGCCTGGGCATGTGCCCTTGACCGGAATCGAACCAGGGACCCTTCAGTCCGCAGGCTGACGCTCTATCCACTGAGCCAAACCAGCCAGGGCAGGTACCGGCTTTTAGAAGATCCCATTCTAACAACACCCTTAGCTCTTGCCAGGACAGTCCTCGGTGCCCTGCTCAGGAAAGAAAGTGACCCTGAATGTAGAACCGGTAAACATCAGGGTCACCCAGACCTGGAAGGGTCACGAACACTGAGCTCACAGGAACAATTTCGTGCTTTCTGAATGACAATCCCCGAAGTCAGTGGAGTGGAGCTCTGGAACTTGGCCTCTCGAGGGCCCACAGAAAGACCCTGAACCCTGGACAGGGACACATGGCACCAGCCCGGACTCAGCTGAGGACTCAGCTATCGGTGACACCTAACACCCCCAGCGCCTTCTCCTCGGAGTCCGCCTGGCTGCCCTCGGCTGCACAGCTGGTGAGACTGTAGCTGAAGCCAGCGCCGCCCCCCGTTCCCCCCCCCCCAAACCCCGCCCCGCCAGCCACGGGCCCCGCCTTCCTCTGAGCTGGTGGGCTAAATGTGGGTCACAGGGAAACTAAGATTAGCACCCGAAAGCGTCACGTTTGGAATGCACGTCGCCTAATCCGAGCCCGCGGCGGGAGGGAGCAGCACCTGTCGGGACCCTTCCCGAAAGCGGGGCAGGTTTCCGTTCTGCCCGGTTCCTCCCGTCCGAGGCCTCGGAAGGGCTCCCCAAAGCCTTTGGTGTCGGCAGGAGCAGCCGTCGCATCCTTTCCCCGCTGGCCCTGTGCCCAGGAGCCGGGCGCCCCCGCGAGCTTTTCAGAGTTCTGGAGGCCCCCCCCCCCCCCCCCCCCCAGGCTGCTCCGACTGGAAGAGTCCTTCGGAACTCATTGCCCCCGACGAGGAGAGATGCTCCTTTCGCTCCACCCCCCTTAAGGCGCGCCTGGGCCCCCCCGGACACCGCGAGGAAGAGGAGGCGCCGAGGGAGCGCGGCGGTGAGCCAGGGACGGGCCGTCCGGGGAAAACTCCTTTTTTGGAAGCCGGGCGGTCGCGGTCCGGGATGCGGCTCCCGGGGAAGTGACGCCAGCGGAGCCGCGGGAGGCCCCGCCCGCTGTGAGCGCGGCTGGCCGCTGAGCCCCCGGCTCGGCCCCGCTCCGGGGCGGGCTCCCCGCGGGGCTCCTTATATAGCCACCGCTGCGCCGAGGCGCCCGTGGCAGCCCGGGGCGCCTGGGAGCCGCGCGGGCACCGCCCCTGGCCCACAGCGCCGGCCCGGCTTGGCCTTGGCGGGTCCCCGCGCCGCCCCCGCCCGCGGGCCGCCGTGTCCCCGCCTCTGCTCCCTGCAGGCGGTTTGCACTGAGCCGGCCCGGGACTGGGGTGGACGCGAGCCGGGACGCAGGGGGGCTCTGGGCTGTGTTTGCAGGGAGGAACCAGCTAGGCTCACTGGGGAAGGTGTGACAGGGGCGGGAGCCGCAGAAATGGTTCGGGGTGCCGGGAACCCCTAGGGTTCCGGGACAGCCTGTAGTGTCTTTACTGTGTCGGAGCTGTCAGCCAGCAAAGGAGAAAGGTATTGCGGCAACATTTTTAAAAATGTGCTTTTTAACTGATTTCAGAGAGGAAGGGAGAGGGAGAGAGAGAGAGAGAAACATCAATGATGGGAGAAGCATGGATCCGCTGCCTCCTGCACGCCCCCTACTGGGGATCGAGCCCGCAACCCCATCATGTGCCCTGACTGGGAATGGAACTGTGACCTCCTGGTTCATAGGTTGGTGATGCTCAACCACTGAGCCACGCCCGCAGGCCTGCGGCAACATTTCTTAATAGGAAACCCACAAATCTGAGCAGGGGTAGATTTGTTTCCTAGCCTCTGCTACCCTTATTCTAGTAGCAGCACCCCCATTTCCTTGGGGAGCCCCCTGTGGTTGGGGCTGGCCTTCCCTGTCTGCAGGATCGGGTGTGCGTCCCGGTGTGCCACCAGCTGCAGTGTCTGCAGTGAGGGGCCCTGCAGGGTCCCCTGGCCGCAGCCCAGGACGTCCTGCCCCGGAGCCGAGTGGACTTCTTGCTTCCATGTGAGGAGGGCCTGCGGGAAATGCCGCCAGCTGCCAGCTCAGGGGACGGAGAGGAAGAGATTCCGGCCACCCTGTGTGAGCGCCCGGGGTGGCTGTGCCTGCAGCTCGGGGCGCTGCTCTCCTGGCTGCCTCGGGTTTAGGGCAGCCCCAGTCAGAGTTCTGTCACTTGTAACCGAGGGTCCCAGCTGAGAACACAGGTGACATTAGGGAGTGTAGACCTGATCCGCTAGCACCGTACATCAGGTCTAGGTGGGAAGTTGTTTTTGTTTGTTGGTTTTTTTGTTTAAGAAAAAGGCTGAAAGTGCTGCTTGAAGACCATCCTTAAGCTTTTGGGTCCCTTTGAGCTCACTCAGGACCCACATTAAAAATCACACCCCCACAGTAACATTTACCAGCTCGTTGTTCTGCTGCACCAAGTACTAATAAAGACTTAAAAGTGATATTGCCCGGCCAGTGTGGTTCTGTGGTTGAGTGTTGACCTATGAACCAGGAGGTCCGATTCCTGGTCAGGGCACTTGCACGAGTTGTGGGCTTGATCCCCAGTAGGGGGTGTGCAGGAGGCAGCTGATCAATGATTCTCATTGATGTTTCTATTGCCCTCTCCCTTCCTCTCTGAAATCAATAAAAATACATATACAGTATTTTTTTAAGGTGATTACATTGTCTTGCCTGGCGTGACTCAGTGGTTAGAGCATCAGCCTGAGAACCGAAGGGTGAAGGGTTCGATTTGGTCAAGGGCCTGTACCTGGGTTGCAGGTTCCCTGTCCTGGTTGGGGCACGTGGAAGAGGCAACCAATTGATGTGGCTCTCTCACATCGATGTTTCTCTCTCTCTCTCTCTCTCTCTCTCTCTCTCTTTTCTCTCTTCCCCATCCCCCTCCCTTCCACTCTCTCTAAAATCAATGGAAAAAGTATCCTCCAGTGAAGATTAACCCCTCCCCCCAAAAAAGTGGTTATATCTGTTAGCAAAAGATTTGTGGCTGAGTTTTGCTTCTAAATGAAAGTTTTATTTTGGAAGGTGAAAGAGACACCAGAAAGTATTATACACATTAAAAGCAATTCTTGTGATTGGTTTATTGCAGGAAGTGAGGAGTCAAAGGGGCCTAATGCACGTGGTGTTGCTCCTTAGCCACCTGCCCTTGGGTCCCTGCCTCCCCACACGGGCACCTACACCTTTCCTCCTCCTCCGGGCGTCCTGCTGCCTGGCCCCTTTCCTTCCACCTGGGTACCCCTCCAGAGCAGAAGTGATGGACAGCCTACAAGTACCTGTGTGTATAATGCATAAGTGAACATAAGCATCTTCAAAAGTCGTCATTTGCAAAGGAACATATACGTCAAGGCCGGCTGAGCTCCTCAAACCGCAGCCCTATCCAATGGTGAATTTATGCCTGGAGCGCAACCCGGGAGAGGTATGCTCTTCTGTGTCGCCCAGCACTTGGAGCATGTGCTTGCCTGCGTAGATGAGGAAGTGCCCGGCCACCTGGGCAGCGTGGGACAGGAACCGCAGCATGCTTCTGCAACAGAAGGGGCAAGGACACGCGTCAGGCTTGGAGGTCTGAGCCAGAGCAGATGGAGTGGGAATTTTTCACAACCCCTTTCCCCCAGAGTAGGCAATGCTCACTCCAACCCCGCCCATCCCGCCTGGGCTAGCTAACATACAGGACCCGGGAGGTCCGAGCAGGACCTGGAACTCTGCATTTCTGGTGAGCTCCCAGGGGATGCTGATGACACTGACTGGGACTACCCTTCCACTAGCCACTTGCAAATGTTGTTCAGCGGCTAGAAAGAGCTGAGTAGGCAGACTGGGCTCCTGGGAGTACACTTACGTCCTACCCTTCAGCCACTTGCTTATTCTGGAGGCCTTGGGTGTGCGAAGGGGAGGGGGTGAGCAGGGGGGTGAGATTTAAACTGCTGCATGACAATGTGAGTTAGCGTGAACTTCAACGGGGGTACGGCCCGGTCAGGGCCTCCGAGGGGCGGGGCCTGGGAGTGTAGAGGAGCAAGCGGGGGACAGGCCGCCTGGGGACGGGTGGCGTGGACCGAGCCACGTGCAGTTTCCAGACCCCTCAGTTGACCCCGAAGTCTGTTACCTCACCAGGGCCTTGAGCCCTGTACACCGGAAGTCGTAGGACACCGAGTACATCTCATACATGGTGGCCTTCACGTTGAGGCAGCCGATGAAATCCTTGGGACTCAGCTTGTACAAGTCGAAGGTGACCCTTGCTATTCCTGATTTCTTCGGTTGCTGGCGGGCGGCGATGTAGTTAGTACTCTAGACAGTAAGGGAGGAAGACGTGTAAGGAGCATCCCACTGTGACATGCACGTCCTGTACTTCTGGTTTTATGCTGGTTTCCACTCTGTTGGTTTAAAATCTGGTGGTGACTAAGCTGCTAATTATTTGAGGAATGTTTTTTAGCAGAGCAAAATGCTTATGTGGCTACCAGGTCCACACCCGAAAGGAAGTATCCTTCCTGAATCCGCCGAGATTAGTGGCTCCGGATGACTGTGATTCGGCGGTGGGGCCTTGGTGTCAGGACCCAGACATTAATGAATGGCTGTGCTGTTGGCACATGGTGTTGAGAGGCACTCACACTCGTCACTGAGGGTGACCGCAGTTACTTGATTGACATGGACAGTCTCATGACTATGACACAGTCTGTTCAAAGAGCAGCAGGCAGCCTTATTTCCATTTGATAAGAGGCTTCTGGGCAGAGAGTCTCAGAATCACATGGCTACTGCCAGGGGCAGTGTGAGAACTTTCCTAGGGTGCCCCCTCTTTTCTAGTAACTGCCCTGGGTGAACCCTGACTTCCTGGGGAAAGCTGTTTGGTTACAGTATCCACGCGCAGTCTCCCCGAAACATCATAGACCCTTCAGGTCGGGAGGAGAAAGTGTTTATAAACAGCACTGCAATAGAATCTTCCCCACCAAGAGCTTTGAAACAAAACAAAACAAAACAAAACAAGAGAACAGAGCGGTCCCGGGGACAAATGCCCGACCCAGGGGCTACTCTTCCTGTGGGTTTGCCCTCACATGGTTCTTGCAGGGTTTAGGATTCAAATGTACATAAATCAATAGAGTTACCAAGTCGCGTGACCCTCTGGGGTTGGGAGTAGTTGAGGCTATGACTGTTAAGTTCATAATGACAATAATCTACTATATTTGAAGTTAAAACTAGTTCTCCTTGAAGTACTCAAACCCTTCATGCTGGGAGAGATCCTGGTTGTTGTCCAATGTTTCAGGCCCAAGAGGCCCTGCAGCCTCTTTACTTTAGGGGGTGCAAACTCTCCATCATTTAGGAAACATTTTAAAAAACCAAGATTTACAGAATCAAAAGGAGTTTTCATCTATAATCCTGCCACAACTCTTTTTTTATTGCCTTGTGTCCCTTTCTGCTGTATGGAAGGTTTTATCTTACTTTCCCTAAATGTCTTCCTTGAGTCTTGGCCTTAAATCAAAATCAAGATGTGCTCACAAAGCTAGTCCGCGTGTGACCTCACCGGGGGCCTGTGGAGCTCTGTGCTGCTGACCGAGGAAGGAGGAAATGACTGCCCGCTGACCTCTTCCTGAGCGTGCTTTCAGCTGCTACTTCCTCACAGGCTTTAGGCATTTAGACTGAAGAACGGAGACCCCTGGCGGCTATTTCTGGGCTGGAAGTTCTATTGGCCTCACTGGTTAAAAACACACACTTCCAAGTGGGACAGGATCTATAATTGGCTGGAGGTGCACATTTCCACCCTAAGAGAAGATGGATGGAAAGTGGAAGTCAAGAAAAGGCTCCAGCCCAGCCAGCGTGGCTCAGTGGTTGAGCATTGACCTATGAACCAGGAGGTCACCTGTTCAATTGCCCGTCAGGGCATATGACTGGGTTGTGGGCTGGATCCCCAGTGGGGGGCATGCAGGAGGCAGCCGATCAATGATTCTCTCTTATCATTGATGTTTCTATCTCTCTCCCTCTCCCTTCCTCTCTGAAATCAATAAAATATATTAAAAAAGAATTATGCTTAAAAAAAAAAGATGAAATCGTACAATCTATATTAAAAAAAGAAGAAGAAAAAAGAGAAGACTCCAACCCAAGCTCACACGTCACCCAAATCACTACTAGACAGAGACGGCTTCAGGCCTCTCCTTGAACCATCATTATTTGTATCCAATACACTCCATCACTGCCCTGTACTTCGCTTGGCATCCCAGCAATTACCCTCTCCGGGGCTTCATCGTAGAGGCTGTCCTGTGCATTGTAGAATATTTAGCCTCATCGCTAGTCTCTACCCACTAGATGCCAGTAGTATACCACTGCCCAGTCGTAAACACCAAAAGAGTTTTCAGACTTTTCCTAATGTCCCCTGAGCGGCAACATACTCCCCAGTCGAGAACCCCTGATTGAAGAGTATCTATAGGTTCTATTGATAGAAGAAATAAAGCTATTTGGGTCTTCATTAATTTTTAAGAGTGGAAGGAAAGATAAAGTTTGAGGACCACTTGCTTAATGAAGTATTCTGCCATGTTTCCACTCAACATAGTTGATGTGATTTGTCCACATAGATGTCTGTAGCTGCACTTCATGCATTTTCACAGCAGAGGAGTATTCCATCTGATGATTATACAACAATGTGTTATTTTTATTTATTTTTAAAAATATTTTTTATTGATTTCAGAGATAAAGGGAGAGGGAGAGAGATAGAAACATCAATGATGAGAGAGAATCATTGAATGGTTGCCTCCTGCACACTGGGGATCAAGCTCAAAACCCAGGCATGTGCCTTGACCAAAAATCAAACTGTGACCTCCTGCATCATAGATTGACGCTAACCACTGAACCATGCCGGCTGGGCCAACAGGGTGTTTATTTCAGTGTATTTACATGGAAGCACATGGCTGGGTATCCTGTGCTGGGTATATGTCTAGGAATGGACTTACTCAGTTCAACTCCATGGGATAAAGGCAAGTTGTTTTAAATAGTAGTTGGTGGGAGCATAAGAGAGTTCATTGTCCCATATCTTAAAAACGGGAAAGGTTTCAAAGCCTAACAATACCAAATCTAATAATGGTGTAAAAAAGTACCTTATGGTGCTCTTAACTTAGGTTTTCCTAGTCACCAATGAGGTTGCATATTTCCCCTGTGTTCTGTTGTCCATTTGTTGTGCAGATGCCTGTCCCTGTTTTTGCCCATTTTTCCATTGGATTGTCTATTGTTTCCATTATTGATCTGTGTGAGTCCTTTATATTTGTGGAACACTAATCCTTTGTCGGGTTATCTGGAAACACCTTCTCCCCACTTGTGGCTTATTGTTTTGCTTCCTTGATAGTACCTTTTGATAAAAAGAATTCTGGACGGAGTTGAATTTATCATTTTTAAAAAATCGTTTGTCTATTGTGTTTTGTTTTTAAAAAAATATCACACCGAGAGTGCCAAATAGGCATATATTAGATCTTCTCAGTCACATCTCCAGCTGCTTTCCAGCTTTCCACTCTCTTTGTGTTACATCATAGGCACCTTCTGTAGGCATATCTTCCAGGTCTTTTATCATCATCTACAGTCCTGCCTGAGTTTTCATTTACTTGAATTGCTATCTTTTTTGTTTCTAGAAATTGTATTTATTCTTCCAAGTCTATCTAGTTTTTAAAAATTTCTTCTTGTTCCTTACTACTTTAGATTACTTTTTATATCTTTTTGAACATTTTAAGTATAGCTATTTTACACTGTCTCTGATGATCCCACATCTGAGGTTTTGCAGGCCTGACTTTGTTATTTCTGCTTCCTCTCATATTTAGTGCCTGGAGTCCTTATGTTTTATTGTAAATTCATGTTTGTTGGAACTTTAGGAACAAAGATTCCCTGTGGCCTAGATCCGTGGTCGGCAAACTGCGGCTCGCGAGCCACATGCAGCTCGCGAGCCGCCGTTTGCCGCTCTGTTGACTAATGAGTTTGCCGACCACTGGCCTAGGTCAATGTCCATTCTGAGCCTATTTGCTCCTGCTGGTTACATGGGACACAGCAACCTGGATCACTAGGACGGTTGGGAGAGGCTGTTTGAATGAAGAGAATTTAATGAGTAAACTCCTCCCTCTGATGCTTCCTCCCTGGGTCTCTGTAAATGAAACTTTTGGCTTGGGTGATTTTAGAATCAATAGTCCCTATAAGCAGTAAGGACAGCTGTCTACCAGACTCTCAGGAGAAACCGTTACATTCTCTGCTTTATGTGGGCGTCTCTAACATGACTCCCTTTCTGTTATCCCCCAAGACTTTGTTTCCTGTCCTCTCAGCAGCCATCAAACCGAAGCCCTGAGTCACTGAGGTCAGCGGAGGCCCATAGGTGAGACGCCCGGAGGGGAGAGCCAGCTTCAGTGTTTGCTTTCCTTTCTGGATTCTGGCTCCCATAAAAAATGTGGGCTCGGAGGATGTCCCTTTCTTGAAGGACATTTAGGCATATAAGAAGATGTTTTCATATTTGCTTTACATTTCTAGGAGGCTTTTCCAATATATATATAATCTATAGTTTTCTCAGAAATAGAAAACTTGATTCTATATCTTAACTTTTCTAAATCACTGTAGACACACACACACACCCTACCTAATTTCATTGGCTTGCTGGCCTCCTAAGGAGAGAGACAGTGAATGGTCACTGTGTCATATCTACAGGCTTTAATCTATATATATAAAAGCCTAAGTGACCAAACGACCATTTGACCATTCAACCATTCAACCAGTAGCTATGATGTGCACTGACCACCAGGGGGCAGACACTCAATGCACAGGCATGGAAACATGGAACAGACTTATGAATCTCAGAGGGAAGGGGAAATGGGGAGGGCAGGAAGAGATTAACCAAAGATCTTATATATATATACTAGAGGCCCGGTGCAAGGATTCGTACAGTGGTGGGGTCCCTTAGCCTGGCCTGTGAGGATCAGGCTGAAACTGGCCCAGTGCACGAATTGAGATGGACCGGACATGCCCTGGAGCCCTTCTGCGGCCCCTCCTGGGCCCCGATCAGGACTGGGCAAGACAGGCCAGCCGCTGCGGGGATCAGGCAGAAACCGGCAGTCTGACATCCCCGAGGGGTCCTGGATTGCAAGAGGTGCAGGCCAGGCCTCTAGTAGGATCATAAGCTACTTGCTGCCCAAAGCTTGTCCCTCAGAATTATTTGCTTTAAGTCAAACAGCCCATGTTCACAGAGATGCTACATTTCCTAGAAATATTTATAAGATTCCCTTCAAGGGCATAGATCCAGTTATTAGGGAAATAGAAAGGATCTATTTTAAAAGTGAGCAAATCAACACCAAAATAGGGAATTCACTTTCGTGGGTAAGAAGTCTCCCCAGTAGCTGGATGAGAGTGCGCTTGCTTACCGGTGTCCACTTCTGGCCTTTTTCCAAGATCATGAAGTGTGTGTTATCTCCTAAGGTCTGAAAAAACTCCTCCGTGTCCACCACGGTGCCGTCCTCCTCCAGCACCAGAGTGACCAGCCCGCTGGTGATGAGCAGGGCGTCCAGGGTCTGCGTGGGCAACACATCAGAGACACGGAATGAGCGGGGGACTCCGTTTTGACCACTCACAGCCCTGGCTTACATGACAGTTTCAGCAGAGCTGGCTGGTTTTGATAAAATGTTAATGGTCACGATAGACCTTAATGGGAGTCTATGATTCAGTCCTGGCTTGGAAAAAGAGAAGTTAAGATTTTTCAGGGAACTATCCTCTTCAGAGATTTCAGTGACATGAGATACATGATTACATTTCATAATATTTATAGTTTCTAAAACTGCCTACTTATTTTGACCAATAAAAAGAAGAATCTTGTGGTATTTAAGGAGCGTGGGTCTTGTGTGGCATATCTGAATGTCGCTTAGTCAGAGCCTGCACGTTGCATGCTTTTCTCCTTTGCATGGGCGCCTGCGTCTAGGTTAAGCCTCCATGCGAATCTTCCTTATTAGGTGATCTAGGTCACTTAGATTAAGGACGATTCTTCCCTGGCTTTTATAACAAAAAACAGATTTCCAAAGTCTGCTGCCTCCATGTATTTTCTCTTGT
Organism: Cnephaeus nilssonii; assembly: GCF_951640355.1. NCBI lineage: Eukaryota > Metazoa > Chordata > Mammalia > Chiroptera > Vespertilionidae > Cnephaeus > Cnephaeus nilssonii. The sequence goes on along the minus strand of NC_137082.1, from coordinate 63,532,040 downwards.
CAAGTCAATAAAGCCACATTATCCACTGGTGGCTGTTTTTAAGGTTTTTGTCTCTGTGCCTAAATCTCTTATGGTACAAGGCCACGACATGGACATTTCCATCTCTGCATTAGCTTACTACCCAAGAGCCTGGGCCTTCTGAGCACAGGTGGGGAGGCACAGCGCTGGTGGTACCTTGCTGAGCAGATCCTTCAGATTGCTTGCCATCACTCCCCGCCGGCTGCTTCGGTTGTGGTTGGAGACTCGGAAGGGGCGAGGGGACTGCATGAGGGGAGTGAGTAGGACTTTCTTAGTTTGTGAACCCATGAAAGTCAGGGGCCTGGAAATGGAGAAGAAAATGAAAAAATATATTTGACATTACTTTTTCAGAGAGTCTCTAAAGACACACACACACACACAGAGTCATTTATTTATCTGTGTTTTATTTTCCCAACTAGATTGGCATTTCTTTATGGACAAAGCCTTCTTTGTTGCATCTCCCATAATACCCAGCTTAGCGTGAGGCATAGAGCTTTTACGTAGTATGTTGTCTAAACTGAAGTTCTATAAATGAACATAAGTGGAAGTTCAATGAAGCACCAAGTAATGTGCTCTATGAAAAACTGGTTGTATCGTAAGGAACCAGTTTTCCAACGTTGTCAGTTAAGTTCCTGCTACCAGCAGTTTCAGGAGGGGCCTCTGAGAGGGAGTGTCTGTGCCTCCTTCCGATGCCTCATCGACAACCTGGCATTCTGGGAACAGCCTGGATTATTAGCAAGTATCGGGCCTATAATATATTCAGCCAGCATCACATTAGTGCCTCAGCAGTGCTCATATCTGAGCACCTGCTAATATTACCCACTTCTCAGATGAGAAAACCGAGGCTCAGAGTGGCTTCTCAGGGACACCCAGTTACAAAGGAAAAGGTGGGACGCCATCTCTCCGAACTTCAAACCTCAAACACTAAGCATCCGTCGGAAGCATGAGAGGAAGAGCTGCTTCATGGCTGGAAGGAGGCGGGGTTCCCAGTCCACACCCTCAGCCCCTTTCCCTTTAGGCCACCAGAGCCTCTGCATCCTCTGTTTCCAGGGAGGCAACTGCGAGGGATGGTGCCCAGTCAGGGTCTCCGGTGGGGGCTCCCCACCAGAAGGACAAGAGACCCTGAGTAAGTCAGAGCCGGAACCCAGGCAGCGGTGGGCCTGGCATCAGCCTCTGAACCTTTGCCCTGATTCTCAGGAGTTAAACCAGGTCCCTGGGTTACGCAACACGATGAACAACATGCCCACATTCTGCTGAGCTGATGCTACAGAGGATTCGCTCACAGTCTCATCCCTGCTGACCCGGTGGGCAGGGCGGCGAGGATGATCCATAGTATGCTTTACATTTAGAGCCTGGCTTTGTTCTCAACCTAAACGTTGCATCTGAAACTTAAACTCACTGGCTAAGTCCTATGAGAAGGAGAGAGAGAAAGATACAAGTTCCACTCTGTGCCAAATACTATATCCCTTAGCACATTGCCTAACAACTCTACAGGACAAGCATCACAGGTGAGGAAAACGGAGGCTCAGGACATTAAGGAATTAATAAGATCAGCCCGGCCGATGTGGCTCAGCGGTTGAGCGTTGACCTATGAACCAGGGGGTCACGCTTCGATTCCTGGTCAGGGCACATGCCCGGGTTGCAGGCTTGATCTCCATGGGGGGTTAGGCAGGAGGCAGCCAATCAATGATTCCTCTCATCATTGATGTTTCTCTCTCTCTCTCTCTCTTTCCTTTCTGAAATCAATAAAAATATATTTTAAAGAAAGAAATTAGTAAGATCAGAATTGGCAAGTGCTAGCACAGGGCTTCAAATCCAGCTGCGCTTTCCCAGCATGGTGTCTGCCCTGCCAGGTACAAACCCTCCTACAGCAGAGGAGACCCTGGACCCTCACCGGCAAGCTTCTTCTCACCCAAAGTGGCAAGTCATTGCCATTGCCCACGAGGCCTTCTAGAATCTATGCCAACTGAGATCAGAGTCTGTTTGTACATTTTTTATTTCCCCACAGCACCTCGCCCCCTGCTGGCACATGACCTAGTCACGGAGTAAAAGACAGGCTGGGACAAAATCAGAGAAATGGGAGAGCAAAGTTCATGTCTTGGAATGTCAGGTCCAGGCCCTGGTGGCCAATGGCACGTCTTGTGGGCACGAACAGCACTGACCTAGTTGTGGTCCCATATCTCCCCATAGGACACAAACGCTCACACCTTAGTAAGCGCCGATGCTCCGGGGACCTAGCACAGCTGATTATACAGAGTTCTTATTGTCCTTTAACTTCTGACAAGGCAAGAACTGGCAGTCACGTCTGGTCCTCCCTCTTCACACTGCCCTCAAGATAGTCATCCTTGATTTTTTAAAACAACATACAGGCTATTGTTCTGCTTACCTGTTACACAAGAACTGGGTCATTGTTGGAGAAAAGGCTTAGAGAGCACACATAAAAAATGTTTGAAGACATGAAAATGAAATCCTTCCCTTCTTTTCAAGGAACTGGGTGAGTGATTTGAGGTGCCAACTTATATAAAAACCAAGACTGTCTTATGTACAACGCAAAAAGGGGTTAAATGAAATTTTACACACATTCAACCTATTTAACAAATACTACATGAGTGCTTATCTGCTGCAGCTAAATGAACAGCAGGGCGAACCAGCTACCACATGAGCAAAGACATTCAGGGTGGGGCAAAGGTAGGTTTACAGTTGTGAGCACGGGAAACAGTGTATTCTTGCATTATTATTTCTTGTTGTATTACTTTCCATACAAACAATTACAACCCCACTTTTGCCCCACCCTGTATATTAATCTAACTCATTTTTGGTTCTCTCTCAGTAGAATAATTTACGTCACTGGCCAGTAACACAAGGCCTAACATATGTTGCCACCTCCCCCTCAGTTTCTTAATGTGTCAGTGTTGAAACGGGAGCACTAGAAGCCTGAGAATTCTGCTTTTAGGTACAGCACGCCTCAGTCACCTCGAGCTCCCGGGAAAGCGCAGGCAATCCTAGGAAGCAGGAAGGGAAACAGCGTACTAAAAGGAAACACACACACAAGGAAATACGCTTTGCTGTTCAAGGAAATAGATCATTTCGGAGAAATCAAGTCAGTAAGAGAAGCCAGACTTCATAGAATTAATCTTGAAAACTGTGAAGGGACATATCTTTTCTTCTCTGAGGAAAACAGAGAGTCTTTGGGTTTTTCCTCAAGGGAACTGAGGCGTCCTCAATGTACACAAGTGTGTGAAATAGAGCAATAAACACACGGACAGTGGATGTGAACTCGACTCCAGTAAAACAAAGCTAAACCCCACAGGCCCCAAGAAAGAGTCTTTATATGGCACCCCGTGGATTGCCGTTCATTCTGAAAGTGCCGGGGGAGAAGGCAGGCCCAGGAACAAGGTTTCTCACAGCCAGAGAGAAACATTTGGTGTCAGCAGTGATGAGGGTAAGACACTGCCCAGGAACTATTCAGAGTGAGACAATGACTGAGGGAACCCCACACTTCGCTGCTAGTTGGAAAAAGAGGAATCTATATAAAGTAGTAAAGCACAGACAGGGGTAGGATATAAGTCAACTGAGTACTACTGCCAAAGCCAATGTTAAGAAGGGAGGTATTGATGGCAAATATAGGAACGCAGAGAAATGAGGCGGCTTGGGACGTCTTCGTCAGCCCTGGCGAGGTCTCCGTGAGCTGTAGAAACGTACCTGTAGGAAACTCGGTTCCTCGCTTCTGTCCCTGAGACTACTGTGGTAGAAATTTGTACTGCAATGCCAGCTAGACAGAGAGCTCCTTGTTCAAGAAAAGGAAAGATGTCCTAAAACAGCTACAAAATCAGCGATTCTGCACAAACTATGATACATCAGCTTTAGAAGAATGTCGGAGTTGGCATGAATGTTATCACGGACAGGGCACAGAGACAGGGCTGGCTTTCTCTGGGACAGCACACACCGCGGACATCCTTGAAGTCCAGAGTGTGCTATGAGACTTCAGGCTGCTTTCATTCTGACGGCGGCCCTTAGTGATTGCAGGGGGTTAAGGAACTAATGCCTGGCTACACATAGTTGATCTGATCACTGCCTACACATAGCTGATCTTTGAAGAAGGTGTGATCAGCTTCCTTCCTTGGCAAAATTCAGCTATTTGCTAACGAAAGACAGAGGCAGGACATCTTCTACCGGCTAGTTGAAATGAAGGCGCATCGAGAGGAGACAGAGGTCCTGCGAGACCGTAATTACAAATGTGGCAGCACCTGGCTCACGTGGCTCTTGAGCCTGGACGTGGTTTTTCAGAAGGGCCAGGAAGAAAAGTGTGTTCCCTTTAACAAGCACTACAGATGGCTTTCTTCCTGTTTCGTTTGGAAGCAGGTCGATTCCAAAGAATTATAGTAGCTCGATTTGGAAGCAGGTTGATTCCCAAGAACTGTGGCAACAAGCAGCCAGTCCCAGCGAGAGCTTGCCAAGCTCAGCAGGAACATGTTTCAGGAGATAAGCTATTTCCTGACGCTTCGATTTGCCAATATTTCATAAGCCAGTGGCTTCCACCACACACTTGACCCAGTGGGAACCTCACACAGATACATTTTGGATCTGGGGACCCTGTTGCAGGGGTCAGGGGCAAGGGCAGGGCCTGGCTCAGTGCTGCAGGTGTGGCCTCCTCCGTCTGCCCCAGGCGATGCCAGCGCCAGCAACCAGGAGTCCATGCCCTCTCACCCATCCCTAACACAGCCCACCAGCTCCTCAGCGCCCCAAGGAACGTGGAGAGTGGGTGTTTGGATGTTCCTGGGAGAAAAGTTTGGAGGATTCACTCCAAACTGTTCACAGTTGTTAGGTCTGGGAGTGGGAGTGTGGGGTGGGTGGCACTGGAGAGAGAAGACAGACAGGAGAGAAACAGAGGGCTTTACCTTTATGCTTAAACCATGTTAGGGAAGATGCTCGAGTCAAGTCTATGTCTCACCTTCCCAGGATCCCACCACTTAACTTCCTTTTTTGTTATTTGTTTGTTTGTTTTAAAAGAGAAAGCCAGCACAGGGCAGACTGATCGCCCGTACATCTGGGCAGCTGTTTTTCGAACCGTCAGTATTACACACAGCTGCCTTAGGACCCAAGTTCAGAGCCTCTAGGTCAGGCTAGTTTTGTAAAGCGATTCTCCCTTCCCTTTCCCTCAGTCTGCCCTTACCCCTCGGTACAAATGGGATCCATTATCTCTGAAAACCTGCATGTTCACGTCCGCAAGGGGTTTCTCCATCCTCTCTGAAGCACTTTAAAGATCTTCAGAGAAACACGATCTCTCCTTTGAATTTATGAAGTTACTGCCACGCAGAATCTTTAGGATTTAGCAGCAAGGATTGGGTTGGATGTCCGGAGGTGAAATGAACCCAAGACTGGGAAAGGAGTGGAGCCGGGCCAAGAGGCTGCGGGGCGAGCGTTCCGCCCCCCGCCCCCCCCCCCCCCCGGCCCAGCCAGGCCCCCTCCCCCGCCCCCCATTGGAGCCGCAGCCCGCGCTCGCCCCAGCGTGGCCTGGGCCGCCCGGAGGCCGCCGAGCGCCCCCGCCAGCGCTTCTCCCCACGCCCCAGCCCCCGTCGCGAACCGCAGGACCCCGAGAAGCTCTGCCCCACGCACCATGGAAGTGTTGCCCTGGGTCCCCGGGACGGCGCCCTCACCGGTGTCCGCAGCTAAGGCAAGAGACGCGGCCACCCGCGCACTGACCGCTGTCACCTGTTCCGCGGACGCCCGCGCACTCGGGAGGCCACACCTGACACTTGCAGCTGGAGGCGGAGGGCGCGCGCCTGCCCAGCTGGCCGCGGTGGGCGCCGGGGAGTGGGGGAATGCGCGGGAGCCGGGGCCTCGGGGAGCGTGGGGATGAGGGCGCACGGGCTGTAGGGGGGAGGGGTGGCGGAGGGGAGGGGATGCGGGCTCACGGGGTGCCGGGCAAAGGAGCCTGCGGGGCACACCGGGACGCGGGGCTCCCGGCGTGGTGCTCAGCCTGCGATTGCGGAACTCGCCTGATGAGGGCTCCCGCGTAGTCCCGGGCCATCTCCATCGCTCGGCGCCGTGGCGGGCAGCGGCCTCCACCCGCGCGCGCCGCCTCTTAAAGCGCCGCCGCCCGCCCCGCCCCGCCCCGCCCGCCCCGCCTCGGTCTGACCACGAGGGCGAGGGCCTTGGCAATGGCCTCTCCTCTGCCGAAGGTCATAGCTTAGCGATCTGGGAGCGCGCCGGGGCCCAGACCTTTCGGGCCCCTCCAGGGAGCGGCTCTCCGAGGCCGCCGCAGGGGACGCCGACGACGACCCTGGACCCGCGATGCTCCACGAGCCACTTGATGGTCGCGCGTCCGCCTGTTTGTCTTGCGCTTTCTGGAGGTTGGGGCAGGGGAGGACATCCTCAGCCCCGACAGAATGAATGGCCTGGGCTGTGGGAAGGCGGCGGTGCTGTTTAAACCCGGCCACGGGCGGGGAAAGTGAGGCGCAGGACGTGCGCAATGGAGACCCCCAGGCCGCGCCCAGCCAGCGCTGGGGCTGGGCCCGGACGCGCGGTTCTAAGCTCATTGCAGAGGTGAGGACCTTGCTGCAGACACTCGGTCACACCAGCGGCGCCTTGGCTTCCTTCCCGTTAGGTCGCCTCCCGGCTGCATCTGGACATTCCGGGGCAGTAAGAAGGGCATTCAGAATGAAGGAGTAACGGAACCGTTTGGGCTTCATTGACAATCCTTTAGCTGAAGGCAAGGACTTGCTCAGAGTAAGGCAGGAAAGAGGGAACGGAGCCAGGGCTGGGGGGGGCGGTGTCCATCTCCCTCTTGTACAGATGTCCCTTTGGGAAGGTACAGTTCCGCATGTTTCAGACCTCTGAAGAAGGCGGGTAGGGGTGGCGCTTCTCGGGGATCCAATAGAACCCCTAATTACAAAAGCGAAGCAGAAGTCTCTGGAGCAGGTTAAGGACTGGAACAGACCCTTACTTCCAGCGCTTTAAAAGATGCAGACTTGCCCTGGCTGGTTTGGCTCAGTGGATAGAGCGTTGGCCGGTGGACTGAGAGGTCCCAGGTTTGATTCCGGTCAAGGGCATATCCCCAGTGGGGGGTGTTCAGGAGGCAGCTGATGGATGTTTCTCTCTCATCGATGTTTCTAACTCTCTATCCCTCTCCCTTCCTCTCTGTAAAAAAACCAATAAAATATATATTTTTAAAAATAAATAAAAGATGCAGACTTCCTGCACATAAGCAAGTGATTGGCTCCTCCGGTCCTAGCGCTGCCCGCCTATGGTGAGCCGTGCTCCCTAAGCTCACTTCTCCCCACTCAGCTTGGCTTTAGCACGTGGACTGGATCACTTAACCCGTGCCCACGCCTGCTTCTCCTCCTGCAGTGAACGCACGGAAACAAGCACACACTTCTTCCCCGTCAGGGTCCCGGTGCCAACAGGCCTCATTGGACTTGCAGGAATGTTGAAGCCAAAAGCAATTTCCTCCCAGAATCCTGGAGCCCAAGGGGCCTGCTGGGAACCGCCCAGCTCCGGGGCTCTTGGGGGGCGTTTCCTGCCCAGAGCCACTAGGGCTGGACACGGGGTGTCAGCTGCCCCCCACTGACACCCTGCTGTGGCCTGAAGGTTTGTGTTCCCCACTCCCTGCTCCAATCCCAAGGCCCAATGTCATAGTAGTGAAGGTTTGGCCTTTGGGAGGTGCTTACGTCTCGAGGGTGGAGCCCTCAGGAATGGGAATAGCACCTTATAAAGGCGGCTGCAGAGAGGTCCTCGGCACTTCAGCCACCTGGGGACACAGGGAGGCGACAGCCGGCTGTGACCCAGAGGAGTGTCCTCACCAGCCCGCCCATGCTGGCACCTGGGCCTGGACTGTCAGCCTCCAGAACTGTGAGCCATACATTTCTGTGGTGTGCAGGCCACCCCGTCTACAGAATTCTGTTAGAGCAGGCGGGTCAGGCTAAGCAACCCCCCTCCCTGCAATTTGATAGATGAGAAAATGGATCCAGTCAATTCACCTTTTAAAAAACCTCTTATTGTGAAAAATTTCAAATATAAAGACATTACACGAGCACCCTTACACCCAGTGCCTGGATCCAACCACTGCTAACATTCCGACATATTTGCTTATTTTTTAATGTATATTTTTATTTGAACTCCTTCACATAAAGTCCTTTAACTTGCATCTCCAGAGAAATATATACTATACACCGTAGTGACATTATCACTTCTAATGAAATAAAAATGATCTAATAGCACCCAATAGTCTGTAGTGAAGCTCCCCAACCATTCTGATTTATTGACACCTTATGGACAAGGCAGCATATCCATGCCTGAGATGCAGTGTATTAGACCTGGAGCAGTGAAGGTCAAGATCACAGACGATGCTCACACACCACTAAGCAACCAGGGCAATGGGTGCTATTCGTTCACTTACTCCTAGGGCCTAGAGAGGCCTCCGCTGTTAGAAGGCTTGTTAATGGCTGAATGAATGAAGTCCTATGTTAGCAGTGACATGTGAATGCAAATTGCAAAGGGAACAGTAAGTAATTGATTTTGCTAAAAGGTGATCGGGAAGGGCCAAGGATGAGTGAGGTGAATGATGTGTGGGGTGGTTGTGACTATTCTGCACTGCTTTCCGAAGACCAAAGGCAAAGACAGCAATGGCAAGTCTGGAAGGGCTGGGAGGGTATAGGGGGTTCTGGGTGGGTGTAGGGGGTTCTGGGTGGGTGTAGGGGGTTCTGGAGGAGAATGGTAGGAACCAGTGAGGCAGCCAAGTTGGAGCAAACCTGTGTAGGCCTGAACACACAGTGGGAGTTGCTCAGTGGGGAATGAGCCAGGAAGGCAGGGTGACCTGTGGAGACATAGATCTGAGAAGGACATCTGGGGAAGCCTGTAGCTGATCCAAGTAAAAGAGTCAAAATTCAGACTGGGGCCCTGACAGTGGCATAGAGAGGAGCAAGGAGCCAGGGGAGATTTTGCGGGATGTGGTGATGAGTAAGCAGGGAAGCAGCTGGAGACAACTCCAATATCTCCAGTTTGGGTAACTGAAGAGGTGGCATGCCTTAATTAAGATGATAAATACAGATGGGAAAACAAGTTTGTAGTTGGGATTGAGATTATGTTGAAAGCTATAGGCCTGTGGACCACACTCAGCAAAGATGCGGAGAAGGACACATGGGCCTGTGGGCCACCCTGGACAGAGATGTGGAGCAGGACCCAGGGGCCTGTGGGCCACACTCAGATGTGTGGGCTGGTGCTTGGGGAGAGGCCATAGCTGACGTCAAGGCCAGCCAGCTACCTGCCTGCTCCTAAGGGGGGATCTGTATCATATGAGTGGGTGGTTCACTCCAGGAAGGTGTCTGGAGGGGAGAGGGGACAGGGCATGTTGTGCTCCAACGAACGGCCACAAGGAAAAGGGGTTAAGAGGAGCTGTGCTGGGAGGGTGCCTTTCCAGCCCACGTCCATCTTGTGGCTCTCACACAAACCCCTTTCTCATTCACCAGCACTTAGTATACCTTCATTGAGCAACTACTATGCTCCAGTGCCACCAAGATTAGAGATCTTGGGGGCAGATTTTGTGCTTCATTCAGCCATCGATTGCTGACAGGGTGCCTGCGGGAGGGCTTCCAGCATGCTGACCTTCCGGCTCCCTGCAGCTGTCTGTGGGGTGGATGCTGCAGTTGGCTTGGCCCCTTCTCCAAGGCAGGGCTTCCTCTGTCCTCTCAGTCTTGGCAGGTGATTGGAAGAGTGCATACTCTGGAGCACAGAGACCTGGGTTCCTAGCCCAGCTTTACCTCATTCCAGCAGGGTGACCTCACGCAGCCTCAGATTTCATCTATAAAAAGGCACAGGGTTCTGTGTCTCATTGCATGGGGGAGAATCAACTCCTGTGAGGGGCAGCCTGCCTCGCCCAGGGCCCAGCTCAGAGTGAAGGTGGCTACCATGCAGGTGATGGACAGCTGGCCTCCAGCTCCTAGCCAGGAGGGGAGTACCTGATCCGGAAACTGCTTCTCGTGTATGGGCTACATTACAGAGAACATACCTGCCTAAGCTCAAAGAAACTTTTCCAACCTTCTAAACCTATCTTACCTAATAAAAGAAAAACAGGCAAATTAACCATCACTCTGCTACGCCCACAGCCAATCAGAGTGAGTATGCAAATTAACCCAACAAAGATGGAGGCTAATTTGCATATGCAGGCACAGGCACAGAGTGGTGTGAAGCCTGCTATGAGGGGAAGGGGGGTGGTGGAGGGAGCTACTGGAGTGGTGCTCCAGACAGAAGGGAGGACTTGCCGGCTCCTAGGCAGCTGGGAGTGAAGCCAGGGGAAGGAAGGCCTATTCTTGCACGAATATTGTGCAACGGGCCTCTAGTTTCTATATATTTTTAAAAAATCTTTTTTATTGATTTTTTTTTTTTTTATATAGAGAAGAAGGGAGAGGGATAGAGAGTCAGAAACATCGATGAGAGAGAAACATCAATCAGCCACTTCCTGCACGCCCCCCACTAGGGATGTGCCTGCAACCAAGGTACATGCCCTTGACTGGAATTGAACCTGGGACCCCTCAGTCTGCAGGCTGACGCTCTATCCACTAAGCCAAACTGGTCAGGGCCCTATTTCTATATTTTATGAACAAAATAGATAAAACTATGAACACTGAGTCTGAACCCTGGCCTTGCTACTTTCAGATTCTTTGACTGTGGGCAAATTTTCTTGTCATTTCTTCTTTTTTTATAATGAGCTTCAATTTCTTTATTTCTTTTTTAAAAATCTTTATTGTTGAAAGTATTACATAGGTCTTCCTCCCCCCCCCCCATTAACCTCTTCCAGCCCGCTCGCGTCCCCCCAGTTTCTTTATTTCTAATAATCCCTGAGGATCAGTATTCCGTAGCAACTCTCAGTGGGTTTCCATGAGGGTTACATGAGATAGTGCTTTTGAAACACACTGCAAGCTGTCAAGCACTAACCAGTGTTAGGTCTTGTTATAACACTGATGAGGGGATAGAGTCCTGGAAAGGTACTAACTCAGCTACTGTTGACTTCATAACGAGGGTGTCTCCCACAGAACTATCAATAAGGCAAAGAATTTCTTTCCCTTTGCTCCACAATTTCCCACAGCCAAAGTTCTCGGGGTCCTCCTACTTCCATATTGCTTTCCAGCAAAGTTTACTGTTAAAAATAAGTCTACATATTTATTCACACTCAGGTGTAAATGATTGCTGTCACGCTCAGCAAACAGTTTACTGAGCACGATGCTAATTGTGCCCCTCCCCACCCCCAGTCCATTCCCTGCAGGGACTGCGGGATTGCATTAGAAGCATCTTGCCCTTTGGCTTCAATTGGTTTCACTAAAGAGAAGCACGGGAGGGCTTTTTAAAAAATTAGAACAGTTGTATCGCAGAGTAACATACATACGGTGGAGTGCGCAGCTCTCTAGTGTGCAACTCAGAAGATGTCTATGTGTATAAGCAGCTAGATCAAGAGAAAGGATATTTGCAACACCCAAGTGGGCTCCCTCTTGCCCCTTTAGGGAGTGCTCCCCGCCCTCCACCAGCAATAAGGCTGTTACTGTTCTGTATTTGAGAGGGACATGCTGGGGGAGGGACACATTTGAAGAGAGGGAAACGTTGCAAATCTCAGGAATGTGGTTCTGCTGCGAGATTCACTTCTCCAGAGCAGGTGTGGAAGGTGTGGCTTAGGCTGGTACACAGGCCTGGCCTGGGCTGCGCGCCACCAGCACAGGTTGGGTTCTAGCACCGCTGAACCCAAGTCACAGACACACAGAACGATGCCTTGGTCGTGGGCCCGGCAACAACATTTGAGGTGAATTTTCCTAAAATTGGGGAGCATTGCTTGTGACCCACTAAGCTGTCTTTCTTTTTCTTTTTTTCACATGGGTTAACTAATGAGGTCAGGGGACCACGATTAGGAAAGAGGAACTGGGGGCACAGCCGATGTGCTCATAGTCAGGAGGGGCGGCCCATGGGCGGGGGCTGAGAAGACCCCTGGGTGGGGAGGGTGCCCAGGCAGTCGGCGCCCCGTCTCTCAGTAGCGCCGGGTGGTCTCGCCCCCACGCAGGGCACCGGGATGGGGAAGAACGCGGGGCGGCAGGCGGCGGAGCTGGGCGGGAGCCAGCCCCGAAACCTGGGCCGGACCCTGGACAAGTCACCCCGGCGGCCTGAGGCTCAGCCGCGACGCTGTGGGAAGGCGATGCGTGGCGGCGCCGCTCCCTCCGCACCGCATCTCCGGGCGGAGCCCCGGGCCTGAGCGTGGACGCAGCGCGGCGCCGAGGGGCCGGAGGCCGGAGACTTGCGCCAGGAGCCTCGGACTAGACAACCGAGCCTCCAACTAGATGAAAAGCAGTGCCTTCCAGGCTGGAGCGGGCGTTCAGCTGTTCACAGTTGCGGTGGAGCCTGCGTGGCCGGTGCAGTGTGCGCCCTGGCCGTGCGGCCCGGTGGCTGCAGCGCCGCCCCTTAGGGAAAGGTGGGGCCGGGCTCCATCCCTGGTCAGGGTGCACGGGAGGATTGCGGTTTCTCTCTCAGGTCAATGCTTCTCTCTCACCCCCGCCCCCCACACCAATAAAAACACATTCTCCGGTGAGGATTGAGAAGAGAACAAAACGCAGTATTGAGTTCTTACATGCCTAGGCCAGTGGTCGGCAAACTCATTAGTCAACGGAGCCAAATAACAACAGTACAACGATTGAAATTTCTTTTGAGAGCCAAATTTTTTAAACTTAAACTTCTTTTAACGCCACTTCTTCAAAATAGACTCGCCCAGGCCGTGGTATTTTGTGGAAGAGCCACACTCAAGGGGCCAAAGAGCCGCATGTGGCTCGCGAGCCACGGTTTGCTGACCACGGGCCTAGGCTATTCAATGAGGCCTTTTCATTCTTAACCTATTGGGGCACAAGTTCTCCTAAATGTCTGATGACAGCTAAGGCCTTTTCTCCAGAAAGGCTCATATAATCACCCAGGGTCCGTGTGCCGCAGGCTGGAGGCCGGCCCAGCGCCCAGCCCTCGCTGGGCTGTGAGCAACCTGGGGTCATGGGCCCTGGGCCCAGCCCGACTCTGGTTCTGGTTGTTGTTACTGGATGTTTCTTTCCTCCCAAATGTAGGAACAAAGGTGGTGTTCTTTTCCACTGACTTCAATTTGAATCTTTCTCCTCAAAGAAAGTGCCCAACGGAGCCTGCATTTTGGGGCTAATTCCAGGGTGAGCAGTGGCCTTTCCCAACTGGGCGGGAGGGCACGGCGGAACGCTGCTTTGCGCAACCGCCTGTGCCAACGTCAACAGCGTGACTATGGAGCCCAGCACCGACTCTTCTACAGAGCGTGCTGGGCTTTCCATAGGTCTCAGTAGGTTTTAACTCTGTAAATAATACACAAATGCCCTGTCATTAGGAGACATTTTTGTCTTAAAACATTACAGAATAAGGAAAAATCTTCTCGGACCACGGTCACCCATTCTGGCTTCTTTCCTGCCCAGTTCCTCTGCTCAGTCTAAATCCTTACACACCCTTTTCTATGCTATTATATACACACGAAATATGAGTATTTCTTTGTGTGGTTGGTTTACATAAATTGTATATTTTATTTAGTGCTCTGAAAATTGCTTTGTCACTGAATAAAATGTAGCTTTTCCTCTCTTAGCACATATCCATCTAACTCAACTCAGACATTTTAGCTGCTACATATTCCCTAGCATTTATGTAGCATAGTTAGCTTTCCCCTTTTGCTGAATGTTGAGCTGCTTCCAACTGCTCCTCAGTATGGAGAGTGCTGTAAGTGCACCCTGTGTGCCTGTGTGTTTCTCTGGGATATGAAATGTAACCTCAAGAAGTGACCTTGTTGGTTCTGCAGGTACGTACACTTAAGTTTTTAAAGAGATACCGCTTCGCTTCTTCTTTCTGGCAGGTATGCAGGCTTACTGGTACCTCCCCAGGCCCTTTCCCTGCCAATGACTGTGCTGACTGGGAAGCTGGCTGACAGATCTCTCTGGGATGTCCTTCTTCCCCTCTTCTGTTAAATTGTCGTCATCACAATTATAATTTAACTAGAGGCTCGATACATGAAGATTCATGAAAGAATGGGTTTTCCTTCCCCGGCTGCCGGCACTGCCTTCACTCTGACCGGAGCCGCCTTTTTGCTCCAGCCTGGAGCCACCTTTCCGCCTTCCCACATTGCCCAGAGGCCCAGAGAGGCTGGGGTGGTGCGGAACGCCCCGCCCCGCCCCCAGTGTCTGCATATGCAAATTAACCTGCCATCTTTGTTGGGTTAATTTTCATACTCAATCCTGATTGGCTGGTGGGCGTCATGAAGGTATGGTCAATTAGCATGTTACTCTTTTATTAGTGTAGATAGCTGTCATTTGTGCTTCCTTCAAAACTTATTTAGAACTTACCTTTACCAAAGAATATAAAAATAGTTTTCCAAAGTGGAAAAACAAGTGGCTTGTGAGAAATATACTTGAGAAAACATCCAAGCTCGCTAATGATCAAAGGAATAGAAATCAAAACAGTACCTGATGCCACCTTTTGCCTAGCCTTCAGTAAATTAAAAAAAACACCCACAAACCTCAATACTGATGAGGGTGTGGCAAAATAGGAATTCAGACTCTTACTGCTGGTGGGAGCATAAACTGGCCCACTTCTTTGGAGAGTAAATAGGGAGTATGTATCACACACAGGAGAAATGGCCATCAGCTTTGTTCTGTTAATCCTACCTCGGAGAATCTATTCTGGCAAATACCAATATCCTTTATGCATGTTTTATCTTCTCAATCTGTTAACTCTGTGTTTCTCTCACGGAACTGGAACATCAGGAGGATTCAGTCCAGGCTACCAGATCACGTGGTTCTAAACGTTTGCTCCTTCCCCTCAACTGTCCCCTCTTTCCCTCCAGTGTATCTGCCTTGGTGCTGACGGCGGCCTTGCCCTCTGCTGCCTCCAGCCTCGAACTCATTCTTCTGTTCTCCCTGGCGCCCGCACTTCCACTCTGCGGGAATGTTCCTCTGCGGGTTGGAATGGCCCTAACTGGAAGCCAGTCTCACCTCGTCTGTGGCAGGGCTCAGTGTCTTAGCGGGTGGATGGAGCGCAGTGACCTCGGGGCCAGGGTCACTGAGCCTCTGCATGTTCAAGGTGACCCCTGCCAGATGGGATGCACCCTCGCTGTGAGGGCTCAGGGCTCCCGCACATTTATGGGGTGGGTAATGTTCCCGGCACCCACTCTTCCTTTGTAGATGGGGCAAGCCAAACCGACTGCTGCTCTGGGACCAAACAAAAAGTTCTTGTGTGAAAAGGGCGAAGTTTTGACATTTCAGGAGGATTTATAGTAGAGCAATAATGGAGCATGTGTTTCGAGCGCTCTCATTTTATGAATTAGTAAGCACATTTGTTAAATGATGTGTCTGGATTCAATGGCCCAGAATTCAGAAAAAGGGTAGCTTTCATAAAAAAGAAATTGCGTTAATGCCACCTGGATCTTCGCTACTTCATTATTTTATAACACCCAGGATTGGCCCCAGAGACAGGTAGTTCCTACCTTTTCATTTTATAATTAAAGCAAATAGGTGATGGTGGGATCCCAAGGAGCATGCGAATAGGTGATAATTGCTTAACGAGGAGAAGAAATCAGGACCCCACTAATAAAAGTTGTCTATAGATGAAGTTATCTTACTGAATCTATACTTCATTTTTTTTCAAATTTAATATATTTTTATTGATTTCAGAGAGGAAAGGAGAGGGAGAGAGAGATAGAAACATCAATGATGAGAGAGAATCTTTGATTGGCTGCCTCCTGCACGCCCCCTCCTGGAGAAGAGCCCACAAACCTGGCATGTGCCCTGACCGGGATTCAAACTGTGACCTCCTGGTTCATAGATTGATGCTCAACCACTGAGCCAAGCCAGCTGGGCTGTACCTTTTAACTTAAGCCACATACATATATTACCAATTCAAAATATTAATTGATCAGTTATTTCTTAAAATTAGCTCAGAAAGTTCTTAGTTGCTTCTGTAAATATACAGATATAATTATGGAGAATTCTTAAAAGGGAAAGAAAACCGACTGAAGGGTCAAGTCAATCCAGTGGGGGATAGAAAAGTGTTTTGTAACAAATGAGGCAGGAACAGCTAGATATTTATATATAAAAAAATAAACGTTGGCCCCTATCTCACGTCATCTACAAAAATTAATCCAAGATGGATCATAGATCTCAACATAAGCGTCTGAGCCATACAACTTCTAGAAGGAAACAATAGAAAACAGTCTTTGTAACCTTAGGACAGACAAAGATTTCTTGGACATGGTACTCCAAGCATGAATTGCAAAACAAAATTTGATAAATTGGACATCATTAAATTAAAAAATGCTCCAGTTATCAAACAATAATCTCAAGAAACTGATAGGCGCCCTGGCCAGTGTGGCTCAGTTGGTTGGAGCGTTGTCCTGTGCGCCAACATGTGGCAGGTTCAGGTCCCCATCAGAGCACATACCTAGGTTGTGGGTTTGATCCCCAGTCTGGGCTTATGGGACGCAATCGATTAATGCCTCTCTCTCTCTCTCTCAAGATTAATAAAAAATAAACTAAAGACATTGAGAGTCAAGTTACAAACCGGGGGGAATATTTGAAGAAAATATATCTGACAAAGAACTTTTAGCCAGAGTGTTTAGAGAACTCCTGCAAATTAACAACAAAAAAGATGAACAACCCAAATAAAAAATGGACAAGGGACTTGAACAGGCACTTCACTAACAGTCACTTCATGAAACGTGGCCAGTAAATCCGTGAAAGGTGCTCAGCATTACTGGTCATTACTGGTCAAGGCAGCTCAACATTTAAAAATTAATCAAGACAGTTCTCTATATCGACAGATTAAAGAAGAAAAGCTACACTATCGTCTCAGTAGATGCAGAGGAAGCATTTGAGGAAATTTAACACCCATTCATAATAAAGACTCTCAACAAACTAGAAATGAAAGGGAACTTCCTCAATCTGATTAAGGACACTTAAGAAAGAAAGAACTACACTGGACTTCATCAAAATTAAATATTTTAATGCATCAAAGGATACTAACAAGAAAAGTGGAAAGACAATTCACAAAATAGGAGAAAATATTTGTAAATCATATATCTGATAAGGGTTTAGTATCCAGAATATCTAGAAAGAACTCTGACAACTCAACAATAAAAATAACCTGATCTTAAAATGGCAAAGGAGAGAAACCAAGATGGCGGCATAGGTAAACACCTAAACTGCTGCCTCACATAACAATATCAAAACTACAACTAAAAGACAAAACAGACACCATCCAGAACCACTGGAAAGCTGGCTGAGTGGAAATTCTATAACTAGAAGAAAAGAGGAAAGCACATTGAGACTCAAAGGAGCTGCAAAAGGCTGAGGTACGGAGATGCGCATGCGGAGAGGATGGGTGGCTGTGTGCATGGGCGGTTAAGTGTGCGGCTGGCTTTCTAAAGCTGGAGGGAGACGGAAGCTCCCGACTGTGCTGAACTCCAGTCCTGGGCGACACTCTGGGAAACCAGACTTATTCAGGGGGAATCTGGACTGTCAGGAAAAGAGAAAGCACACTGGAACTCGGGAGCTGCGGAAGGCAGAGGTCCGGAGGCACACGCATGTAGAGAGGACTGACTGCTGAATGCACAGGCGGCTGAGTACACGGCTGGCTTTCTAAAGAGGGAGGGAGACGGAAGCTCCCGACTGTGCTGAATTCCAGTTCCAGGCGAGTTTCTGGGAACCCCGACTCATTTGGGGAGTAACTGGACTGTCTGGCAGCCGGCGAAACTCGAGGGCAGCTTTTTCTCAGAGGTGCTTGCAGTGATTACCGAGGGACACTGAGACCCAGGGGCCTCATAGGGCAGGGCTGATGGGAAACCAAGGCTGTCTGCTCCGCCCTGAAACTCCGCCCCATCCAAGCTGAGCACAGAGGCTTTTGAAATTTTGCAAGTCTTGTCTCATAAGGGTGTCTCCAGCACAGAAGTTCTCCCAGCGTAGACACAGCTGATCCTCACAGCCAATTGGCCTGGAGGTCAACTCTTCCCAGTGATACCAACAACAATCAAGACTTAACTACAACAAGGCTGAGCACACAGCCCACAAAGGGGTGCACCAAGAGTGTCCACCTCAGGTAACTGGGGAGGCTGAGCCACTGTGCCCTATAGGACACCTACCACACAAAGCTACTCTACCAACTCAGGGAAGCAGCGAAAATGCGGAGACAAAGAAACAGATCACAAATGAAAGAAGTGGAGGAAAGCAAATGACTGGATGTAGAGTTCAAAACCATGGTTATAAGGTTTTTCAAGAATTTCCTAGAAAAGGCCAATAAATTTAGCAAGACCCTCGAGGATATGAAAAAGGACCAACTAGAAATTAACATACACTGACTGAAATAAAAAATATTACACAGAGACCTAACACAGACTAGAGGACTGCAAGAATCAAGTCAAAGATTTGAAATACAAAGAAGCAAAAAACACTCAGCCGGAAAAGCAAAAAGAATAAAAAAATTTGAAGATAGTGTAAGGAGCCTCTGGGACAACCTCAAGCATACCAACATCAGAATTATGGGGGTGCCAGAAGAAGAGCGAGAGCAAGATACTGAAAACTCATTTGAAGAAATAATGACAGAAAACTTCCCCCACCTGGTGAAAGAAATAGACTTACAAGTCCAGGAAGCGCAGAGAACTCCAAACAAAAGGAAACCAAAAAGGACCACACCAAGACACATCATAATTAAAATGCCAAGAGCAAAAGACAAAGAGAGAATATTAAAAGCAGCAAGAGAAAAACAGTTAATTACCTACAAGGGAGCACCCATACAATTGTCAGCTGATTTCTCAACAGAAACTATGCAGGCCAGATGGGAGTGGCAAGAAATATTATAGCAAGAACCTACAACCAAAATTACTCTACCCAGCAAAGCTATCATTCAGAATTGAAGGTCAGATAAAGAGCTTCACAGATAAGAAAAAGCTAAAGGAGTTCATCACCACCAAACCAGTATTATATGAAATGCTGAAAGGTATTCTTTAAGAAGAGGAAGAAGAAGAAGAAAAGGGTAAAGATAAAAATTATGAACAACAAATACATGTCTATCAACAAGTGAATCTAAAAATCAAGTGAATAAAAAAAATCTGATGAACAGAATAAACTGGTGAATATAATAGAATCAGGGGCATAGAAAGGGAGTGGACTGACAATTCTCAGGGGGAAAAAGGTGTGGGGGGTGCGGGAAGAGACTGGACAAAAAGCGTACACCTATTGATGAGGACAGTGGGGGGGGGTAAGGGAAGAGGGTGGGATGGGAACCTGGTGGAGGGGAGCTATGGTGGGGGGGAGGAAGAGGAACAATTGTAATAATCTGAACAATAAAGATTTACTAAATTAAAAAAAAATTAAAATGGCAAAGGATAGCCCTAGCCAGTTTGGTTCAATGGATAGAGCATCAGCCCATAAACTGAAGGGTCCCGGGTTTGATTCTGGTTAAGGGCACGTACCTCAGTTGTAGGCTCCATCCCTGGCCCTGGTTGGGGCATGTACAGGAGGCAACCAATTGATGTGTCTCTCTCACATTGGTGTTCTCTCTCTGTCTCTCCCCCTCTCTTCCACTCTCTCTAAAAATCAATGGAAAAGTATCCTCAGGTAAGGATTAACAATAAATAAATAACTAAATAAATAAATAAAACGGCAAAGGATATAAATAGACATTTCCCCCCAAAAAATATGTCCAAATGACCAATTGGCCCAGGAAGAGATGCTCAACATAGTCATTAGGGAAATGCAAATCAAACTACAATGAGGTACCCCCTCACACCAGCTAAGATGGCTATAACATGAAAAACAAAAACCAACAATGGAAAATAATAGGAGTTGATGAGAATATGGAGAAATTGAAACCTTCTTCTATTGCTGGTGGCAATGTAAAATGGTGTAGTTGGTATGGAAAACAGTTTGGCGGTTCCTCAAAAGCTAAATAAACATAGAGCTACCATAGACCCTGCAATTTCATTTCTAGGTACATATTCAAAGGAACTGAAAACACATGCTCACACAGAAAATCTGTACATGACTATTCATTGTTTATTATAGCAAAAAGTGGAAAGAACCCAAATATCCATCAACTAGAATGGATAAACAGAATGCGATAGATGTATTCATACAATGCAATATTATTTAGCCATACAAAGGAATGAAGCACTGATATATGTTGAATCTTAAAAGCATTCTGCTGAGTGAAATAAACCAGACATTAAAAAGCACATATTGCAGGACTCCGTTAATGTGAAGTTCAAGAAGAGATGCAGTAATCTATGGGGACAGGAATGAGAAGAGTGGCTGCCTCAGACAGGGGAGGTCACCGACTGGGAAGGGATATGGGGAACTTTCTAGAGTGGTGAAGACCCAGATCTTGATTAGGGTGTTGGTTACATGGCACAGACATTTGTTAAAACTCACAAACAGTATCCTACAAATTATGTACTTTATGTAATTATAAACTCAATGAAAAATACTATATATATATAGTGATAGACGTCAGAAAGTGATTGTCTGGAGGGAGTTGCTGACAGGAAGGGGCACAAGGGAACTCTCTGGGGCCATAGAAATGTTTATGTCTTGTTTGAAGTAGTCAAAACTCATTGGACTGAACACGTAAGAATGATGTAATTTATTGTATGTAAACTATACCCCAATACAAAAGAATGTAAAAATATGAAATAAATAAACAATGCTGCAAAAAAGAACAGTCAGACCAATAGGCATATGTTTAAAAATAATTTTTAAAATATTTTAATTGTGGTAAAAAATACACATAACATAAAATTTACCATCTTAACACTTTTAAGTGTCCAGTTCAGTAATGTTGATATATTCACACTATTGTGCAATGAACATCCAGAACTTCTTCATCTTGCAACCTGAATCTCTATATCCTTTAAACAATTATTTCTTACCCCCCCTCCTGCCCCTACCTGCCCTAGGCCTTGGCAACCACCATTCTCCTTTCTGTCTTTGTGAATTTGACTACCCTACCTATCCCATATAAATAGAAGCATGCAGCATTGGTGTTTTTGTGACTGGCTTCTTTTACTTAGCGTAATGTCCTCAAGGCCTATCCATCCGTGTAGCAGGTTGCGGAATTTCCTTCCTTTTCATGGCTGATTAATATTTCGTTGGATGGATATAGTACCATGTATTTTTTTTATCCATCCATTCATCCATCAGTGAACACTTGGATTGCTTCCACTCTTGCTTATTGTGAATAAATGCTGCCATGGACATGGATGCATACATATGGCATCGTGTTTTTTAAAAATAAAGCAGCAGGGTCACATACTGTTTTATTGTCCCCTTTTCGTTCCTGCGTTGACATGGCTGATGACTAGGAGTTTTTCAGAGACCAGTGCAGCAGCAGGGTATGTATGACACCCATGCCAAGCATTGAAAATGACAGTGACCCAGGGTGCGCAAAAGTTCGTGTTTTTCTCAAAGGCTCCAAGGTGTCTTGGAAGGCAATGTAGAAATACACTTGGAGGGAATTCCAAGCCAAAAGACAGCAAAGGTCATCTTTTGTATGCGCCAGGCACAAGCCCCGCTGGACTGTCAGGAGGAGTAGCTCTGATTTTCTTACACAACACTGACTCCTGGCCCCATTTGGCTCCTCACATGGCCCTCCACCCCCATCAGGAAGGGCAGCAGGAAACCTGCAGGGAGATTGGTTCCGTCACCAGCCACCAGGGGGCAGTAAGTAGGACACTCTCTCAGGCAGGTGTCCAGCTGAGAGGTGAGACACTAGGTGACTGGCCGGTGTTTCTCTGGCCTGCTGTCCTCTCTTCCTTGAATCGGCCCGCCTTTCCACTCTCTATGGTTCGCACGAAGATTCTTCAGCCATAGCTGCCAATAGGTGAATTGGTGACACCGCTGGGGAGCACTGGCTTATGTCCTACGTCTGTTGCTTTGCAAGCTACACATTCTGTAAAGCTCTGGAGGAGACAAAATTGTGGTGGGTTGTCGTCCAATCATCCGGGTCCTTTCGGAGCCTGTAGTAGTGATGACGCCCTG
This sequence comes from Cnephaeus nilssonii, assembly GCF_951640355.1. Taxonomy (NCBI): domain Eukaryota; kingdom Metazoa; phylum Chordata; class Mammalia; order Chiroptera; family Vespertilionidae; genus Cnephaeus; species Cnephaeus nilssonii. The sequence goes on along the minus strand of NC_137082.1, from coordinate 63,509,976 downwards.
TTTGCCTGCCCTGCACACACGCCCAGCGCAGGTACAGCTTCTGTGCCCTGAACAATCCCTTCCAAGTCCACGGGAGAGCGCAAACCCCAGCCCCGGGTGCACTCACAGTTTGGCTGGGAAGCTAGGGATTTGGCTTCCACTAAGTAGACGTGATTTCCCACATATCCTTAGACAGGAATGCGGAATGCACATCCCTCCGGCCCAGGATGGCCCCTGTCTGTCCTGGCTCAGGGGTAATCTCCTCGTCCCCACTGCCTCGGGCATAAGATCCTTCACTCAGATGCTCTGTGCTCCTTATGTCCAAGCTTTGTGGGGCCAGGGCCCTGGATGGAGAGAAACTGCTTCCCTACCTGTCCCCATAGTTTTCATCGGTTCTGAAACAAGTCATGCATCTTGAATATTGTGCCAACTCATTCCTTCTAGGTATCAACTACACTTGGACGATGCCATTACTAGGCTGTCCATTTTATATCCTTTTGTACCTGTCTGGGACTTGCCTCCAGATACACTCTTTTTACCACCATCCGGTTCAATTTATTTTAACAGGCATTTACCAGGAGCCTGCTGTGTGCACCATCCTTCTGCAAATAGGGAACTGCTCCGATATCTTCTTTTAAATATATTTTATTGATTTTTTACAGAGAGGAAGGGAGAGGGATAGAGAGTTAGAAACATCGATGAGAGAGAAACATTGATCAGCTGCCTCTTGCACATACTGGGGATGTGTCTGCAACCAAGGTACATGCCCTTGACCGGAATCAAACCGGTTTGGCTGGAGACAAAATTGGAGGAGACAAAATTGTGGTGGGTTGTACCTTCAGTCCATAGGCTGATGCTCTATCCACTGAGCCAAACCGGTTAGGGTGCTCCGATATCTTTGATGGCCCCTCATTGTCTGTCAGGCAGATCCCACATGGCTCACAGGCCCCGTGGTCTTCTTCCTGTGCCTGGCATTGGAAGCCTTCACCAAATGTTCGCTGGCTGGCAGCTGCCCCAGATCCCATCTCTATCTCCCACTGTCCAGCCAAGCTGTCCATGGCTGCTGCTGAATTTACTGCACAGCCAGGCTAGCTCAGTGCCATTACTTACGCAACTCCACCAAGAAAACTTCCCTTCCTCTGTCCAAATCCTAACTCATCCTTCAAGATCTAGCACAATGCAACCTCTCCCATAAGTTCTTCTCCGACTCCGACAAAGGCATTTCCCCTCTTTGTCATCCCCCAGCTCTCTGTTGTGTTTTTACGGCATTCGTCTTTTATAACCTTAGACACCTGTCTGTGTACATTTGTCTCCCTTTGCTTCGAATTATAAACTTCTTGAGGACAGGAATCATGTCTTATTATGAATAAGTCCAGCACTGATCTCAGAACCTGACTAGCAAATATGAAAATAATAACAAACTCTTAAATGAGCTCTCAGTATATCCAGGAACGGAGCTAAGAGCTTTGCGCGCGCGCGCGCGCACACACACACACACACACACACACACACACACACACACACGGTTTACTCCTTAGCCTAGGAGTAGGTATTATTGTTCCTATTTTAAGGATGATGAAACTGGGGCACAGAGAATACAAGGATCCTACCCCAGGCCTCACACAGCTAGTAAGTGATGTTTTGGGATGTATTAAATAAAAGATTGTTAGCATGTTGACTTGAGTTGAATTAAAATTTTTCCTAGTACTCTGGGAAGATGGAAAGATAAAAGCCATGGTCCCTGTCCTTGAACTACGTCACTGACAATACTCTTTACCATCACAGAATTGTACATGTTAGTTTCTAGAAGTATAACTCCAATTTACATCTTAAATTTAACTAAAAAATCATTACATGGCTTTTCCAAAGGCCTTAAGAGAACCTCCTTCTGCTATGAAGGTGCCATTAAAACGAAGTGAAAGAGAGCCTTCTGCGAAACCTACAATATAGGAAGGAAAAAATAGAAGCTTAAAGAAAAGCAATACCAAAATATAAGATTCATGTCATTTTGAACATAAATTAATATCTTTTAGGCATACTTTTGCAACTTTGAAAACATTGGACCGCTAGCCGGTGTGGCTCTGTCGGTGGGAACATTGTCCCTGCATGGAAAGGTTTCGGGTTTGCTCCCCGGTCGGGAGGCAACCAATTGATGTCTCTCTTTCTCCCTTTCTCTCTCTAAAATCAATAAAGAGCATATCCTCAGGTGAAAAAGAGAACATTGATGTGGATTATTGGGCATAACTTTTTAATGTTTAAAGATTCCAGGGAAGTTGTACAGATGTCTGGGGCGCACACTGGACAAGGTCAGAATCTAGTTCTGTGTTCAAGTCCTGGCTGTAATTAAGTAGCCATGAACTTGGGCAAATCATTTAAGGACATGGAGCTGTCTGGGCTCTTTCCAGGTTCTGCTCTTCGGTCTGCGAACCAGTAAGTGCTGCGCCTCACCGCAGTTCCTGGCAGGGAAAGGGGCGAGGGTTTCCCAGCCGTGAGAGTAATACCGTTTGTGTTTAACTTACCCTGGATGTGTGTATGCCTCCATAAGTCCACTCTAGGGTGAGCCCTGTCTCATCACATTTTGTAACAGTTTTGTCCTTGAAGAAATAGAGCTTGCCCAGCGAGTGACCTGGAACCTTGGAGAAATCCCCCACCCTCCCCAGCACTCTGTCCTCCTCGTCTTTCCAAGCTACTGACTAGTTCCAAAGGCAAGTCACAGTCATCTTTGAGGAGACTGGGCTTTCTTTCATTGCTGGAAATAGCTCGATTTGTCCTTATTGCTTTGTATACATTTTGTATACATTTTGCTTAATGGCACTTTTATAAATGGTATAGATTTTAAAATATATTTAGCTCGATTTCAGTGAGATAGAAACACCAATGAGAGGAAACCATTGATTGGTTGCCTCCTGCACGCCCCACACTGGGGATCAAATTGTACCTCCTGGTTCATAGGTTGATGCTCGACACTGAGCCACACTGGCCTGGCAATGTATGCATTTCTTAAGTGAGAGAATGAGAATTTATGTTCAGGCGTCACCAGGTTGCTGATTATTCCTTTAGGCAGAACGCTGCCCCATTCAGAGCTCTAGATGTAGGGCGGCTGGAGCCGGAGCACTGTCCAGTGACAGAGACTGCGGAGGAGTAGGTACCAGCCTGCTGGGATTAATGGGGAAACAAAACATTCTTTTAATGCCATATTTCCGCCTAAACAGAATTCAGAAAAAATGTATCTAATCTCTAGCTGGTCCAATCGGTTCTATTCATAAAGCAGCTGTTGAGCACCCGTTTAACAAAGCGAACTGAACATGCCCTGAACTTGGAGCCATGGCTTGCTGCTGGGCACGCACGTTACCCTGCTTTAAAGCGTCCGAGGGCAGCTCTGATACAGTTTTGGATGCTGGGGGTGAGCTGGTGGTCAGTTCTCACAAACGCCAAGTCCCCTCAACGACCTCGGGAGGGCAGCACCCGCAGTTTCCGGGCGGCATCTGAGGCCGGGCAGGGGAGGCTTGCGTTGGAATCCTTCGAATCGGGTGTGTTGGCCCCGAAGCCAGTGCTCTTCCTTCTGCAGCAGTCGGTGGGCATTCAGGTGAGTGCTGAATATGACTTGTACTTACAAGTACCTCAAGCTGTTGAGAGTCTATTAAACTCCGATCAGACTTTACATGTTTCAGCAAGTAAACTAACGTCTTCTGAGATCCTTCTCCTTTCATCTTTAACCTCCCTGTTAAGTACTGCAACTTGCTCAACCCTGTGACCCTACTACCCTTGCCTGACGATGGCATAGATCGTTATCACTGCACAGGTGTGGTGTCACGGTGGTTGATCCCTCGCACTGACTTACGGGACACTCCATTGGAACACCCAGATCTGATACGCTTTGTTGATGGGTCCTATGCTAAGAACGTAGAAGGGAAATATCAAGCAGGATATGCTGTGACTTCATATGAACTATTAGAAAGGGCAATCTTTCCCCAACTTAAGTCTGCTCAACCAGAACTCCATGCTCTTGCTCAACGCTTGTCAGCTATCCCAAGGGAAATCAGTAAACATTATACTAATAGCACATATGCCTTTGATATGTTACAGAAACAGAGAGTTCCTCAATGGATTCCAAGTAAAGGAATTGTCCTCTGACATTCTATCACCCAAGTGAACTGGAATCATTAAAACGGAAGCTAATGGAACCTGAGTATCAAGGAAATGCTCTAGCAGACTTCCCTGGTAAATCAGCCAGCACTAAGATGGTCCCAGTATGAACTTGAATGAATTCCATAAGATTGATTCTAGCCAAACTATTTATAATTTATATAAAAAACAAAATCAGGCACCTGGGCTGGAACAACAATGCTGGCACCAACAATGTGCAAATTTAATATTAAATGAAGACTCACCGAGGGCCCAGGTAGCCTCCTGGTTCTTGCCGAGTCCTTGAAAATGCCATGAATAAAAGCTCTAGATTCTGCAACTCATCATGGAACAGATAACATGACCCAAATTATGAAAAGTATTGGTAGAGTGACTGCTCCAAGGTTGCAAAATTGGTTTATGACCAACATCTGACTTGTCAAACTCATAATGGAAAGACCATTAAGGTATTAGATAGAGCATTCCCACCACCTACTGGGCTATTTGAACACTTAAAAATGGGTTTCATTTAATTGCCTCTGCAATGGGTTATCAATATGTTCTCAGGATGGACTGAAGCCGTCCCATGCAGAAAGGCTGACGCCACAACCATGGTTGACAAACTTTTAGAAAATATTTCCTTTATGGGATATCCCCAGAGAAATCTCCAGTAACAGGGGAACTCATTTCACCAGATAAATAACTAAACAATTAAATAAGGCGCTGCTGACACAATGGCAGTATCATCATCCTTACAGTCGGTCCTCAGTCATCTGGTGATATCGAACAGACAAATGGTAACGTAAAACTAAAGCTAGCTAGATTAACAGAATCAACTGGACTGCCCTGGCCAAAACTCCTACCACTGGTTTTTAATGGCAATTAGGTCAACACCTATGGGAAAGTGTAAATTAACACCTTATGAAATAGTAGCAGGAAGACTGATACCTTTGATAGAACCATATGTGCCTACTGTACTCATAAATTCTGAGATGACTCAATATTTAAAGCTTTAATGCATTATGCCAAAGTGTCTTTCCATCAGGTGAAGGAAGCTTTCCATGACCCTCCTACAGAAGGTTGAACCTTCCACAACTTAGAACCGGGAGAATGGGTCTAAACATCATGGATGTTTCTATCTCTCTCCCTCTCCCTTCCTCTCTGAATTTATAAAAATATATTTAAAAAAAGAAAGAAAGAAAGACTGCCCTTGAATCTCGTTGGAAGGAACAAAGACCAGGTTCTCCTCACTACCCCGGTAGCAGCCAAACTTCAGGGATTGAACCTTGGGTCCACAGCTGTTAGTTGAAAAAGGCTCCTCCAGACCCTTGAACTGCACACCAGCCCGAGATCTAAAGTTAAAATTGACCAGAGAGGTTCCTCCCTGAAGCAGACTGCTCTTCCAAGGTCATGGATCAGCATCTTCCTCTCCAATATGAACCCTTTATCCCTCCTGCCTATTCGCTATCTGCTTTTTCTTTCCATTAATACATGGGAAGACAACACTATCATTAAGATTTCACAAATAATAGCTATTGCAGGAAACTTAACTAACTACAGGATTTGTCATGTTAAGCCAAAAAGTACACGAAGGAAGAGACCCCACTCATCCTAAAAGTAATTTCATCGGAATCCTAAATGCCGCTGTATGCCTAAACTGTTCATGAGCCCCTTTTGTAAAAACACTAAAACCACATACCCCCCCTTCCTTGCCTCAATTTAACCCAACCCTGGGTGGGAAAATGAGATCCATATATAACCAGAGCAGCCAGTGTAAATATATGTGACACTGCAGGGCATTTATAGGCTTGGTGTCAGCCCCACATATTTAGGTGGCCTTTCAATACGTAATAACACAGTATTTGAGTGTTTGTTGAATGATGCTCACACCTCTGCACCAACCAATGGGTCCATGAAGGGTAACGTTTATGAGGGAGCCCTATGAACAGTCCGGCTACTCCTTTACATGTGTGGGTTTTGTCAATGGCCTCTATGCTTGGGCAACTCATTGTCTTGACAGCAGAGGATGCAAGAACAATGTGCTCCCGCTGTTTTACTATTCCACTGTCCCTTCACAATCCCTCAGGCTCGACAGCGGTCCACTCCCTGAATGTACACGACCAGCAGACGTTGAAAAGTTTACCAGCAGATGGGTGACATTTGGACGGTCCCTTCTTCCTTGGCTTGGAGTTAGTCCAAATAAGTATGTGATCAGAAACTTATTCTCAACTCTGGCAACCACTTCTGAGTTCACTGCCAAAGCCACAGCTGCACAACAGAAGCCCCCAGGCTCTCCTGTGCCGGTGGCTTTAGATAATAGAACGGCACTGGATTACTTGTTGGCTGAACAAGGAGGAGTCAACCTGGATCAACACCCCTGGTACTGCAGAAACTCAATTATAAGACATTAACAAGCAAGCTACTTGGCTAAAACAGGTTGATACCTCATTCGGTTCATTCATGGGGACCCTGGCTAAGGAGAATACTTCCGACTCGTGGTATTATTCTCCTAATAGTCACCAGTAGAGTCTTAAATGCATCTACAGCTGCGGATTTTGTGTGTTGATTGGGGAACAGGCGACACTTACGAAGGGAAGCAGAGAGTAGAGTGCCATTGTTTTGATTTATTGCATTCTGAAGTACCATGGGGTGGGGGCCTGAGAACAAGTCCGCTTTATCAGCAGTTCTAAAGCCGTATTACCTGAGATTTGCATTTCCGGGGGGGGGGGGGGCAGGGGGAAATCAAGACTGAATTATCAATATGTACGTCATGAGATTTGGGTTTTGGCCCTGACAGAAGAACCTGTACGAACCTGAAAAAGGTTACATGAGATTAAAGAAAGAAACCAGTTAAACACCAAATCCCAGTGAAAGACGTGGATTTAACCAGAGAGCCACACTCGTTAGCAGAACGCCTCTCTTTGGGTGGTTAGGAACGCAGGACTTGATGCGAGTGCGGGCTGCTCAAGGCGGTGCCCCCCAGGGATCGGCTGCCGGCGGCAGCATCCCAGGAAGAGCCAGTCCTGGGGTCGCATTTCCCGTCTCTGCTCCCTTTCACTTCTCATCGTCCCGTCCATAGTGAATTGTCTGTAAGGCCTGAGCTATGAGCGTAGCCATTTCTCGGGTGCCCGCAGCAACCACTCTGCAGGACATGAGGTCGAGAGGTCCACCTGAGGACAGAGAGAGACCACGTGGGTTACGGAGGGCAGAAGAGTCCTGGATAACAACGCAGCACGTCGCATTCCGAGAAAAACAAAGCTCCCAGGCTGTGCTCTGTGGCTGTCGTGCACTAGTCAGAGAGAGAGAGGGGGACGCCTTTCAGCATCAGCACCACCCCAATGAGTGCAGTGGGGGGGCCACAGACCAATGCCGTCCTGGAGGCTGTGCTGGGAGAATGCAGTTTGAGGCCCAACATTGAGGACCAGGAGTCCAGTGATTGTGAGACCAGGACAGGAGAGAGCAGCCCTCAGTCTCGATGCTGTACGGGAGGCACTCGGGGCCCCTGAGTTGGTCTTTCTGACTGGCAACCCGATGTGGCTGCTGTGGGAACCAGGCAGCTGGGGGAGGATGGGGAAGCCCTGTGTCCTTCTGGGGGCATGAACAGGACTAGTGGCCTTGCTGGAGCCCCCCGTGCACACACATGTGCTCACGTGGTTAAATCCAGTGTCGGACTCCTATTTAATCTGAAACTGGTCTGCCTGGCCTTGCCATCTAAGGCTGATACCTCTTCACCTTTATATTTTTCTGGTAGCTCCATTAAAGCCTTTAAAGGGGAAAGAAGAAAGAAGTAGAAATCAAATGAAAAAAGACCCCTGTCCATACCCACTAGTTAAAAGGGAGCCCCAGTGTTTGTGCCAACAAGCTCGGGACTAAAAAGCTAGGAGAGAATGGGATCCAATAGGACTCACCCAGCCCCTGACTGGTTACCCCTAAACGTCAGATGAGCCGTCTGCCTGAAGCTAAGTGCACGTAACAGGGGCAGGGATGCTCAGTGGAGTCAGATGTGCCCAGTAGGGTCAGTCCTGGGATGTGATAACCTTGAAGCGGAAGGAACAGGCACCTTTCGGATCCATTCTAAAACCTCACAGGCACCCGCGCAGCACGCTGCTGAGCCACAGGGCCGCGGGTACCAGCCTCCTCTTGGCCAGCTGGGGAGCGTGACGCCCGTCCTGCCAGCCTCATCGGATTGTGAGCTTAGAAGCCTGTCAAACGGTATGGAAACGGGAAGTGGTGGTGCTGTCCTACGGGCCATAGTCTGACCCTCTGCTCTGCCTATTTTCACGCCTCGTGGCACAGAGTGGGAAGGCAGGAAGGGTGGGACCACGGCTTTCCCAATGCCCTCTCATCAGCAGAGACTCCAAGTAAGGGAGAGACCCTAGGTCTGGAGGGGTCACCCAGTCTAGTCTCCGCGGCCGCACCCCTGGGGACTGAGGCAAGCCCAGGGTCAGGTGGGCCCACCTGACGTGTCCATCACGATGCCTCCTGCTTCTCTGATGATGACGGTGGCAGCGGCCAGGTCCCAGCAGTGCAGGCCAAACTGGTAATAGGCGTCCGCAGCCCCCGAGGCCAGGAGGCAGAGCGCCAGGGTGGAGCTCCCGATCACTCGGACCCTGGGGGAGAGGGAAGAGAGCAGTCACACACGTGTGAGGGCACCGGGCCCAAGTCAGACTGCTCTTAAACGGTGTTCATGCCTACTTCATCCAGTCACTCCCGCTGTGAGCATTCCCAGGCATTAAGGAGGAGCCACAGGACTTCTCCCACAAGCTCTAGGTTCCAAGTCTAGACTCTAGAGTGCAGTGCAGTGCTGTCCAACAAAGCTTTCTGCAGCAACCGAAACCTCTGGTAGCTCGAGCCACCTGTGGCTGTCGCGCACTGGAAATGCGGCTGGCACAACTAAACAGCTCAACTGTTAACCCTGTACGCGTTTAATGCACCTCATGTGGCCATAGCTACCGCACAGACCCAGATGGAGGATGGGAGATGAAGAGGGTTCAATCGGACTCGGATTTATTTTCCCAAGTGTTTACTGGAGGAACATCAGTTAGGCAGGGGTCTAAGCACACACAGGACTGGCGGGTTGGGTAGCTGTGGCTGAGATCAGTTCCTGGGTTTCTCCAAGTTGCTCAGAAAGGAACGAACGTCCCCTAACAGCTGCTGTGTGAGCCCCCACACTGGACGGGGCAGCACCAGCGGCTGCCCCGGGCCTCGGCACCGCCGGGTGTGTTCCCGTTACGGGATCTTTTTTCCTTTCAGTCCCCGGGGAGTCTGTAGCAAGACTGTGTGTTTGGCACCTTCCTCCTTGGCCCCAGGTGTTGCGGGATCTGAAGTCATACCCATGAGCCTTGGCGTGGAGTAACCTCTCCATGTTGCTCAGGAACAGTTTCAGAGTAGCGGGGTCACGTTTGGGACCGATTTCTGTTAGCACCAAGGCCTTGGAGAGATCTGCAATAGAAAGAATGTCCCATCATCAGAAAAATCAAGTCTTGGTTCTAACTGAATAGTCGGGGTTTTTCCTGAAGTGAAATTCAAATATCAGACTCCTATTCCTTCTAGAATAAGTCTCTTTTGAGTGGTTTATGCTATAAAATGTTTCTAATAGCTATGTTGAAAAGTAAGGACATAGTAAAGAAACAAAATTCACACTCTGTTTCATCATCATTCCTTTAAAGCTGCTTTCTGATTCAGATTTCAGAAGATTTTTTAGTTCTCTCTTTTCAAAAATGGTTAGTGTGAAAACTTGAAGAGTTTGGTGTCTTAGGAAAATCATCATCATTCAATCATAAATAAAACAAAATGACTCCAAACTGGGACCACCCAATGTTTGAAGGGGGGAAAAAAGCTTCATCAATTAAATATCTTTAAACCTTTTCAAAAAATATTGATTTCAGAGGAGAAAGGGAGAGGGAGATAGAGACAGAAACATCAATGATGAGAGAGAATCATCAATTGGCTGCTTCCTGCACGTCCCCTACTGGGGATCGAGCCTGCAACCTGGGCATGTGCCCTGACCAGAAATTGAACCATGACCTCCTGGTTCATAGGTTGACCCTCAACCACTGAGCCACACCAATCAGGCTGTTTTTTAAGGATAGATTAGTAGAAGTGGAATTTCTGAAAAAATAACCAAGTGGGATTTCTGAATGAAAGAGTGCATATTTTAGATTTTGATAAGAAAGACACTGAAGATTTCCCCCCAGGAACTAGAAAGCCAGATAATCAACTTCCATAGGGAGATAAGTACCCGCTTTTACTCAGGTTCCTAAGATGTGACTACTCCTTTAGGCCACGGCCTTGCCCAATATGTCCTTATCAGAAGGAAGGCCTGGCTGTAGGGTGAATGGAGAGAAGAGTCCTCGAGTGTCAACCTAGACAAGCAGATACCCCTGCATGCAGGGCTGGTGAGGAAAAGCAGGGATTTTCAAACTAAGTGCCATCAGGCTATTTCACAAGGGAAATTACGCACAATGTGGAAACAGCAATCGCTCACATCTTACTCTCTTCCAGACACGTCCACATATGTGCTCAGTCCTCCATCACATTCGCTATCTCACTGTTCTTGTTTCAAGGCTGGGAGACCAAGCTTAGAGAAGGGACCTGCATGAGGTCAGGTAGCCCTTCAGTGGTAAGGCCCAGACTTAAACTCAAGCTTGCCTGGTGATAAGTGAAAGAAGGGGTTTCTTTCCATAGTTTTAAATTTGTAAAAAGATATTTCTATATTCTCTTCTAGTTGCAATGTATCTATTCTTTCTCACTCTTGCTAATATATTTTTTCCCAAATGAAATCACAAAGAGTAAAAAGGAAGTCTGAGTGCTGCCACCTACAGGCAAAATGCTCTCTACTGTTTTATTTGGTCCTAGGTAAGGAAAATGAAAAGAAATCTAATAAGGCCAATGTTTTTTAACAGGTCACAAAAACAGAAGAGGGAGCTCTAGAGCTGTGAAAATACAAAAACTATCTTGACACCCTCCCTCTCCCCAAGTTCAGGAATACAGATTTCCAGTAGAACAAAGTAAAAGTAACCAAATCATGGTTGAATCTCACACACAACTGTCATTTTCATAAGGAAAAAGAATGAGGGCAGAAAGACATCTCTCCAGTCAATCAAAGGATGCCAGAAAGATTTGCCCACACACAGAAATAGCTTTATGTAAAAAAGAAAAAAAAAAAAAAGAAAAAAAGAATTTAATATTATCAACTATAATTGAAAAATAAAAATTTAAAAAAGAAATAAAGAATATATGAAAGAACAGCATAATTCAAAAGTAGAGGGGATATAACTTAGAAAAGAAACAGAAAACATGTCAGATGAGAAGATAAAACTAAAGAAATACAGAATGAATAAACCCAATGTATCCATGCTTTACAAAAAATAAAGGATGAAAAAGAGATTTTAAAAATTGGTGAAAAAGGTAAAAAGGATTCAAAAGAAAATGACATAAAGACAAGATAAGCAGAGAAGACCCAACATACATATAATAAGAGACCCAGAAGACCAAAAAAAAAAAAAAAAAAAAAAAGAAAGAAAGAAAGGAAGAAAAGCAACTGAATTGGGAAATAAAAAAATGCTAAAAACTATAATTCAAGATAACTTTGATGATTTTTTAAAAAAGGACTTGAAATTATATATTGAAACGGCATTCTATGTACCTAGGAAAACAGACTCAGAAGAAACAACACTTTATTAAAATTACTGTATTATAAAGATAAAATATCATATGTTGGGCATTCAAGTAAAAAACTAAAGTCCTTATAAGGGAAAGAAAAACTGTCTTCAGACTTTTTGGCAATGTACTTATGCTAGATGATGATGGAGACATTTTAAGGCATTCAACACAAGAAAATGAGCCATGTGTTTTACTACCAGTAAAATGGATTTTCAAGTATGATGACCACTGATAAACTTATAAACATGTAAGGACTCCTGGAATATTGTTCCCATGAGTCCTTCCTGAGAAATCAATTGTAGTAGTTCTCAAAGTGTGGTCCCTGTGTTTCTTTTAGAAATCTGTGAAGTTAAAACAAATTTCATAATAATACTAAGACATTATTTGTCTTATTGATAATAGGGAAGTAATAGACAACCACCCCCAAAAAGAGAGGACTAGGAATATTATATAAAACTTTTAATAAAAAGAGAATTATTAGAATATATAAACCTTTCTAAATACCAGAAACTATATGGAAACAGAATAAAAGCAAATAAAACAATTGCTTGTTTTTAATAACATATCAAAATAAACAATGGAACAATAAACTTAAAAATTTGTAATGGTTATCTATAGGGTAAAAAGGACAAGGAAGAATAGAAGCTAAACTTCTTTGAGCCACATCGGTCAGGCTCGGTAATCATTTGATAAGAGAAGAGCTAATATTATTTTTCTGAAACTGGCATGTGTGTGCTGTGGGATGAAGTGAGCAAGGATTGCATGTTATTATTAAATTCCTGGTATCACTGCACTAGGGTTTTCAGCATGGGGCGAGTAGACATACATAGAAGAATTAAGTAGAGAACCCTGTAGTCATGAATTTGAATGGGGCACATCAGTATGGACTCATGATGAATTTCATATTACAAAACAACTCATTCCCTAGCTCTGTCCACTGAAAAGACAGATCCAGGATCTACAATGACCTCTAGTCTCCAGATTGTGGCTCCGAAAGGCCCTTTCCATAGATGAGAAAAGTGGAAATTTGAACCCTGACTGGATAGCTAATGGTTTTAGGAGGGGGTGAGATTGGTATTGTGATTATGTTTTTCAAAGAACTATCTGTATGTTTTAGAGAGTCATACTGAAATACTGGCTAGAAAGTGCTGTCATGTCTGGGATTTGAATCAGGGAGTTGTTGGGGTGCTGTGAGTCGGGTGGGGGTGTGCATCAAGCAGAACTGGCCATGAGTTGGCAATATTGGAGTTCTGTGGTGGGTCATGTGGGTTCATTGCACTTTTTCTGTCTGCTTTGCACATGTTTGAAATTTTGCCTGGTACAATTTGAAGAAAAACGCTACTAATAAAATTCTGGCCTCTAATCCTTTACCCCTAACCAGTGTAGCTTTTTTGTTTTTGTGAACTGAAGACATTCCAGAAAGGTTAAATGGGAATTGAAAAAGAGAAGGCAAAGAAAGCACAGGGGGAAAGTTAAGCGGTGGTCGTTTTAATGGCTGTTTCTTTCAGAAACTCATCTTAACTTCAGCAATGGGCTGTAACTGATCCCGTGTGAAGACTCAAGTTTCTCTTTTGATAATGACTCTCATTTTTGGGTGCTATGTGCCAGGGACTTTGCTGAGTGCTTTCTATATATAATCTTATTTAACCTTCCAAGTTTCATCATCATCACCCCACTTTATACATGAAGACAAGGTTTCGGGTCACAGCATTAGAAGGTGGCAGATTCAGGATTTGAAACCAGGCCTGCATATCACCTAAAGACAGTGCTGCTAAAGCGTTCACTCCATCCCCTCCCATAGGAACCTCGTCGCCCATCAAACAGGAAACAACCAAGTTGAAACACACACTGGACTTTATAAATCAGATTTTTTTGGGGAAAAAAAAAATCACAAAAGAGCTTTGGAACATGTGTGCAGCCAAGGAGGGCTTATGACAGTGAGTGATGGGCAGCCTGGGACAAAAGGGCCTATGATGGGCCAAATACAGTGGTGACCCTAAGCCCCCGCCCATGGGGGGATGGGCAGTGCTGGGCCATGGGCTGAGAGCCCCACTGAGGACGCTGCGCTCCTGAGCGACGCAGGCAGCCGACCAGGAGGCCCGAGTGTGTGTGAATGGAGCTGAGTGTTAGATAATCAAATAAAATGTAGAGCAAAGGTCACATAAGCGTGTTTAATAACATGCTTTCTCACTACTGAGTTACACAATTCAGCTTGAGTGGTTGCCTCTTGGCATGTGTGGCTGTAATTAACGCCACTTTTTACTCAGCCAAACAAAACATTTCTGGGAGAGGGAGACATGGGGCGGGGCTGGCACTCTGCGGTAACTGGTTAGTGCGGCCTGCTGCTCCCGCCTGTCTGAGCCTCTTGTGACCGGCTCCCCAGCCCCTCACCCTGGGCACGCTCGTGACTCCCCCCCCCCACCCCCCCAGGAGCCTCCTCAGACTCCCTGAGGCAGTCCTGCCCCAGCCTGTCCTTCACACAATGACAGGTCACCTCCCTAACAGACCAGCTGCTCATGGGGCCACGCACCGAAGCAAACACCTCCTGGCACCTGGGTCAACACCTTTGGCTGTAGAAACCCAAATGTAAGAAATTAACAACACGGGGGACGCTGCTCTCACCAGACCATCGTGGGTCACGGCTGGAGAGCCTCACGTCCTGACCAGAGGAGGGCAGGGCCCCTATTGGTCCTCTCAGCGCCTCTGAGGCCCTCTGGGCACACAGGTGTCATCCAAGGAGGAAGAAAAGGCAGAAAATAGAGACAGTGGAGAAAGGGCACAAGGAAAGACATTTTGAAGAGAAGCTGGAAAAGGGCAGAGAAGGGAGGCCGAAAGGAAGCAGAGGGAGCTCAGGAGGAGTGTTGGCGCCACAAACTGAAGCCGTGACGGGCAAGTGGAATAACAGAGGGGGGGTGTGGGGGCACCTTATGATGTCCTGCTGCGGAACACGCGAGTGAGAAGTCAGCAGGGATGGCGCTCTCTACATTATGCACCCTTTAGAGCAGGCATTCTCAAACTACGGCCCGCGGGCCACATGCGGGTGATTTTGCCGTTTTGTTTTTTTACTTCAAAATAAGATATGTGCAGTGTGCATAGGAATTTGTCCATAGTTTTTTTTAAACTATAGTCTGGCCCTCCAACGGTCTGAGGGACAGTGAACTGGCCCCCTGTTTAAAAAGTTTGAGGACCCCTGCTTTAGAGTCTGCTCCTAATCCACCTTCTCCCAGCCTCGGGCTCAGCTCTTCCCTTGTCTTGCAATTTTCTCCCCGACAGTATCTGTCCTACATAATGCTAAAGTATCACCAGTTTAATCAGAGAGAAAGGCCAAAAAGAGTCAGCAAAGCATCTAAAGCAGCATATTGTGCTTGATACGTGGCAACATGCAGATTGAGTATAACGCAGGCCCCGTATGAGAGCTGCTGGGTGCCCTCGGGGTTCTGCTTGAGGAGTAGCAATGACAGTGGGACATCTGTGGTGAGTGAAACATCACTTATGGACACGACTTCCCTCGGAAACTGAAGCCGGCTCCACTCCGCCACAGCAGGGGCATCATGATGGCTGACATGTACCTGCGCTTGCTTCCGGCTCTGCCCATGGCATTGGACGGCTGGAGACCCACTCCTAACTAATGACGGTGTCTCTAAGCATTCAAGATGAAAGGTGCAAGTACAAAATAGAATGAGACTATTTAAAGCTCCTGGCCACATTCACAAAAACATTAAGATACAGAACTGGCTCAGCTTCCAGTTCATCAGGGACACGGTGTCCCGAAGAAGAGCTTGAACTCTCGGCAGGAGACGTCCACCACCGTCCCGGGCATTTTCCATGGACACGTCTCAGCCCGAAGTGAACTGAGACCCGCTGCGTGAGGCCCACCTGTCTCCCCGGAGACCTGCAGCCGCTGGCCATTGCAGAAGGCGCCCCGGCCCCGCCGGCCCGTGTACAGCCGCTCCTCTGTGCAGTGGTAAATCACTCCGAACTCAAGCTGCGGGCAGGGCAGGACAGAAAACAAGTTCACTTAATGCAGACAGAAAACAGCACGGCAACTCAAAGGCGAAGGCGTTCTCCGTGTTCTGACGAATGCTAGACGATGTGCTAGAAACTCCTTTCCAAAAGGGAATTAAAAAGCAGCACCTAGATTCAAAACTAGACCTGCATGGAAGCAAGCTTTCTTTTTAAAAATTACCACATTTAAAAATGTACTGCCCTAGCAGGTTTGGCTCAGTGGATAAAGCGTCGGCCTGCGGACTGAAGGGTCCCAGGTTCAATTCTGGTCAAGGGCACATGCCCAGGTTACGGGCTTGATCCCCAGTAGGGGACATGCAGGAGGCAGCCAATCAATGATTCTCTCTCCTCATTGATGTTTCTATCTCTTTCTCCCTCTTCCTTCCTCTTTAAGATAAATACATAAATAAATAAACAAACTAAAACTAAAAAAACTATATTAAACCTCAACACCATAATGAAGCATTAGTACCGAAAAGTTATTGAAAAAGCTGAATTCTTTAGAAAGGCTTTTTTCTCCCCTGGGGATGGTGGGAGGTTACTTGTGACTCTAATCAAACCACAAGTAACCCTCAAAACTGCTGATGTGTGAAGAATGAAGAATGCATCTGTAATACCAACCGCATCACAGAACCCAAGGGCAGTCCCAGGAAGACAGACGTGCCTCACCAGGGGGCTTGTCCCTGAGCGGCGAGCGCCAGCCAGCGGCCGCACTGCCGCCAATCAGTGAGCAGTCCACGTGGCCACGGCCTCCCAATCGGGTGGTAAACGAAGAGGCATGAACAGATGCTCCCTGACACCCAGTGCTCTGTGCCTTTCCTCTACTGGCTTCTCACCAGTCAGGGTTAACAGCGCAAGTGTGCTCGCCCTGGGCTGAGCCAATGAAGAGAGACGCAGGACCGTCGGGCCGGCCTGGGCTGAGTGGGACTGCAGTGGAAGGGGCTCCCCGACCTGCAGGGAGCGGGTTTGTTGCTGGGAGGATGGTTCAGCCAGCGCTTACCGAGGGCTCCAGCCTTCCAGCAATCCTTACCATGCTCCCCGCTCCACTACCCTGCCTTTAAAGGGCTCCCCGAATTCAGGTCAGTCCTAGAACTGGGATGGACTTGGGGAGCCTGTGGTGGGGGCCCTGCACCCCTGGGGCAAACAGGGAACGGAGAGGAAGGGGGGGGACGCTCCCCTTGCCCAGGGCCCTCCACTACAGGCCCAGACCACCTGTGCGCAGTCACACACGCCAGACCCATCACGAGGTGGGGGCCTCGCCAGTGGCGGCCTTGCCAGCACGAAGCACCTTGCCCTCCCTCCGATATGGACCGCGGCCATGAGCACCACCCTGAGGGGACTGCTCAACGCCCTGCTCGGTTCAGTGGCCACATTCAACAGAGACAAATGAGTCATTAACTCCCTACCCAAATGTCAATATTGAAAATCCTGCTTAGCTTCAACTTAAGTACTTCTACACGGTGTCAAGTTCTCCCCGTCTCCATGCTAGGGAAGCCATGCTAACGCGGAGGATTAAGATGAAAAAAAATGGTGTTCTAAAGTAGGGCTGCTTCTGAAAAGCACCGAGCCCCGGTCTTATTGAAATCTGACTGTAGTGACTACAAAGAAGGTAAGGCTGTTCTGAGTGTCATTGCTTAAACTCATTGATACAGCTGAAGCCTTGATCCCACGCCTCTGATGTTGCTTGGCCCCCAGGGTCTCTGGGAACCCTGAAACAGCCACGTTCTCACACTGACAGCGAGAGGAAGATAAAGCAGAATTAATGGAATATTGGGATTAAAAATGTCCTCCCAAAATAGGAGTTCTTTGTGTGTGTGTCTAAATCACACGCCCCAGGGGTCACCGGGAGACCAACTCGGACAATTTGCTCAGCGCTTCCCCTTCCAGTCACATCGGAAAAAAGACCACAGTGAGGACAGGGCCGGCCAGAGCCCCAGCTGCACACCTCAGACCGGTTTGCGTTCGCTGCTTTTCCCAGATTTGAAAAACACATGCTTGGATTTACTAGTCATGACGAAGGCGCAGGACAAAGAGAGAAATCAGGAGCGTGGAGGCTGAGACCAAAAAGGAAGATGACTAAATGAAACCTGAACTGGAGCCCTGGGGGCCCGAGGGGCAGGGGCCAGGCCTTCTGGGTTCACGCACCTCTTGGTTCACAGCAAATCCGATGCTGACGGCCACGGTCGGGAATCTGTGAAGGAAACAGAATGGCTTACCCTCTAAGGCGCGCTGCCTCTTGCGAACCAGCACGCAGCACTTGGGAGCCTGTGTGTGGCTGCGCGGCGTGGCCACGTCCAGGCACAGAAGGGCCTTTCTGGGGCGCGGGCGGGCCTGTTTTTTTGAAAGCTGCTTCCCACCATTTCACTAACGGCTTCCAAGACAAACAGGCTTAGCCGCCCGCCCGTGTGGTAAGATAGCTGACCTTGAGGGGAAGCAGTCTTCTGAGACACGTCAAACTGATGGAATTCACCAAGGACCAGGGACCCGCTGGAGAGGGATTGTAATCACCACCTTTCTGGTCCTCAGAGACCTACAGGGACAGCCGAGACCTCCAAAGAGGCCAGACTCCTGCCCCAGGCGGCGTGATGAGGGCCCCCGGGAGGCACCACCACAGGCCCAGGCCTCGCCTCCACCCAGAGGTTGGGTCTGGGTGATAACAGCCCTCCTCACCCCGTCTCTCCTGCGAGCCCCCAAGCAGGCGGGGGCCACAGTGGTGGGAGGCTGGCTCTGACGATGCAGTTTGCCTGTGGTTTTATTTTGTGATTTTGTTGTTGCTGCTCCGTGTCTTTGAAATAATCTCTCCTTTATGGGAAGATCATCAGAGCTGAACAACAAGTAGGAACAAGGAAAGGCTGGGTGCAGCTAATCCACACGAAACCAGTCATACACGGATCTGGGCTCTGCCTGCCGGGGCGGTGGCCGAGCCACAGTGTCCTTGGTGGCTGGCTCCCTGAGCAACCTCAGCCAGGCGCGGCCTCAGTTCCCACTCTCAGAGGAGCTCTCCCGGGCGCTTTAGTCGTGGCACTGCCGCCGCCGGACGTAAGGACAAACAGGTCCTGTAGGATCCGCAGAGGCCAGAGGGTCCGGGGGTCTTCCGGCCGGAGACGCGTGGCCGTGGCCCTCGGAGCTCTAGAACCGTAGGGGTCAGCACCACAGCGTATCCTCAGATGATGTTCTCCAAGCCGTCTCTCTGGCCCCAGTTCCCCTTGGCCCTTGGCCCTGTGGACGTGTGGCCTTTACCACACCGCGGGGCTCAGCCGCCCTGTCCCCACTACCGCACATGGAATGGCGAGCAAGACAGGAGGAACCGGTGTCGCCTCAGCAAACACACCTAAGCGGGGAGCCCTGCGATGCCCCAGCAACTCCCCAGGGGGTGTCAGGCTCTGGTTGAAGTGACAGTCTAGTGACACTGTTGCTATCACCAGATGGCACTATTCAGTTGCCTCAAAAGGGTCAGCTGTGTGGGCACGACTGCATGAATTCTGAAGAGAAACCACACTTAGAAAAGGGTGGTGAGTAACACGCTACATCGGAAGTAGCTAACCTACTTACATATAAACATACTGTTTGTGGCAACACGTAAGAGGACAGTGACAAAAGCCAGGACCCCATCATCTGGCTGAGCTCACACTTGATCACTTTACATGAGGAAAGGGGCGTCTCTGTGTCATCCATGACAGGGGCTCTCCACGTATGGTCCAGGAATGCAGATCCACGGGATGCCCCAACCTACTGAGTGGGGACCTGGGCACGGGCCAGGAACTGTGCCAGCCAGCAATCCGGGGCTCTGTGCGTGCTCCCATGGCAGGACCACCCTCTGTGGAACCCACGTCACTTTCAATGCCCTCAGTCCTGGACAAGTGGGCACAGCTCCCACACGGGACCACGTCCTTGTCACCTCCCAGGCTCTGTGGCTCACTTCCCCGCCCCTACCTCCAGCGGCCCTCTGACCTCCCTACAGCCTCCTGCTCTCTGGCTGCTGTTGGTCCAGTCAGATCAGTGCCGACCAGCTTCTAATGGGCTCCTCATCCCATCGCACAGCGACGTGAGGTTTGCTCCTGCTCCAACGGCGGCTGTGGAAGGCCTCCCTCCCGTGCCCTGCCCACACCTCAGGCCTTGGCAGCTGCTGGGTTGTATACACTTGCTTTCCAACCCTGTTTGCTTCTCCAGGGGCCTTTTTAATTTAACCCAATATTGTAAACATAGCAGTGTCGGCCCGCGCATTGAAGGGTTATGAGTTCAATTCCTGGTCAAGGGAATGTACCTGGGTTGCAGGTTCGATCCCTGGCCCTGATAGGGGTGCATTCAGGAGGCAACCACTTGATTTGTCTCTCTCACATCAATGTCTCTCTCCCCCCCCCCCCCCTCTCTCCTGCTCCATCCCTTCCTTCTACTCTCTAAAAAAAAAAAAAATCAATGGAAAAATATCTTCGAGTGAGGATTAACAAAACAAAGCAAAACAACCAAGACTTGATCACCTTTTAAATAAAACTATAAGCCTATTAGAGGTTTGCTCATACACTCCTGCCCCCAAAACTGCTGCTTTGGGAAAGACAGTCTTAGAGAAGAGGGCAGTTCAGGCAGGAGAACGGGGTGACCCATGCTTATGCTCACCTGTGCACAAAGTTGCAGGTGCCGTCAATGGGGTCGATGATCCAGGTGGGGCTGGGGGTGAGCACGCACTTGGCCCCTGCAGCCGCGGCCTCTTCAGCAATGAACCTGTGGTGGGCAGGAGCTCAGCCTGAGAAAATGCACCAAGAACGCAAGACAAAGCTTCAAACTGCTTCCGTCCCGTCAAAGACAAGCAGACACAGCAAAGAGACTGCATCCTAATTTCTCCAGGTGAGACAGAGGCAGAGTCTATAACTGACCATCTGTGTGTCCAACTGTCTGCCAGTCTCCTGACTCAGCGGGATTTAGAAAACCCAAAATGACACCTTGATGCAGGAGTTTTGGAAAAGCATCAGGGAGTAGGAGTGGGCCAGGCAAGACAAGAAATACAGGAATGAAGAACCCTGGGCTGCAGATCTTACAAAGCAACTCTGTCTTCACTTTAGTCTGGCGGAGAGAAGGCCGAACACAATGAGAAGGAAGCGCATGAGGAACGCTGGCCTCAGAGCAGGGCCCCGCTTGGGTTCTCCCGCTAGTGGTGCTGAGCCAGGGAAGACAGCTGGCTGGACCTGAGGTGCTAAATGCTCACCTACAGCTGATACCGCCCAGGTCCTACCCAGCCTGGCCTCTCCAAATGCAGACGAGGTGACAACTGCTTCCATACCCACAGGTCTCCACTGTATGGGCGCAATGGGAGCTGACACTTCTCCACAGAGGCCCTCTCCACTCCGGCCTCTGGCCCAAGAGCCCGGGGTGGGCTGCCCCACAAGGCACTCCTGCCCCCTGGGAACCCGAGGGAAAGGAAAAGCGGGAGAGTGAGGGCAGTATTACTGCCTTATCCGTCCCCTGGAGCGTCCCCCACCCGCCATCCCTGGCAGCCCCCACAGGAGCACCCCGGCCTCAGGCCCATGCACCACTCTGCACCCGCTGTAGGGGCCCCTGGCCCTGGCCCCCTCCTTTGTAATAAGTCTCTGTAGTCCACACCCTCCTGAAACCTATTCACTTGAGTGGACCCTCTATAGCCTATTCGGAACCTGAACAAAACAACCAACATCTCAACATCAGCCTGCACCACCCGGAGCTCCTGGTCATCTTTATTCACCTTTATCTTAGCAAAAGGCACCACCAAGGACCCAGCTGCTCAGGCTGAAACGAGGGAAGGCAGCCTCAGTTTTCCTCCTGACCTCCCTCCTCCAACCACCCGCACAGGCTCGGCACAGCATGGCGAGGGCCACGGGGCTGGTGTCCCCGCAAAGCTGACCCTTGCTTCCGCCTCCTGGAGCTGTTCTCGGGAGTGAAGAGCATACTCTGCCCAGAGCAGACAGGACGGCGCTCGGCACACAGGAGTGCGGGTGCCTCTGCCCCTCACTGCCATGTCACCAGGGCCTGGCCCGTGGCAGGCACCGAGCAAACATTTGTTTTATGTGCTGAGAGGTTTTCCATTAGCATCTCGTGTCACGTCCGTGCCTGTACTAGAGAAAGAGGGGCCCTGCAGACAACACATTTTTGCGAAGAAGGAAACACGAGTGACAAACAAGAAATGCTTCGTGTCCTTCTGCTGGCGTTTGGTGTGCTGTCAGTCATGGTCGCCGGACAGCTGCCTAGCCCCTGATGTCAGAGGCTAAGAGGTCAGAGAGCTGGCAGGACACTGCCCTCAGCTGCAAGGAGCTCCTAGAGGTCACTCTTCCCACATCTGTCCTAAGACCTGTCAGCAGTGAACTTGCAGATGAGACTGACATCATATCGTTAATAAAAAGAAAGAAATGGAAAGCTCTGTAACTGCTCTGTGCAACCCAATAGCCACCAGCTACCTGTGACTGTTTACATTTAAATTAAATTTTTAAAAATTAAAAAGTCAGTTCCTTAGCCTCACTAGTCACATTTCAAGTGCTCGCAAGTCACATGGGCTAGAGGCTATCCCAGCGGACAGTGCAGACAGAACAAGTCTGTCTTCGCCGAAGTTCTGTGGGCAGCTCGTCCTGTCGGTGGTGCCGTGAAATAAGAATAAGCACCTCGTGTTCTAACATCGCTTCTCAGTGGATTACAGCGCTGCCGTACGCACTGTAATTCATCTGCTCCCCACAACTCGGGGCGACCGTTCCTCTTTCACAGATTATGAAACTCATGCTCTCTATGCACACACAGTCCTCCAGCCCCTCCATCTTACAGATAAATGATGTGGAAATGCATCAGGGTATATGATGAGTGTACATATGTCACTTTCAGGTTGGTGTTTCCACCTTCTCTGCCCAGCGGTCTCCTAGAGAAACCCGCGCAGGAGCAGGCAAAGCATGGAGGCTGGGAGCACTGAGAGACACCCGAGAGAGCCCTGCCCTGAAGAGCGGCAGCTGTGCAGGAAAGCTGGCGAGCACCACCTGCCCAGCAGCTGTCCATCCAGAATGAGACCAGAGGGAGTGGACACTGGTTCCTCCCTTTGTCTGCTTCGTGTCCCGCCTGCTGCTGGGAGCTGCCTCCCTCCCTTCCCCTCCCTCCGTGGGCTGTCGGATCCTTTGGGTCACACCATCCAGGCAGGCAAGTCCAGGTGGAAGAAATGGGTGGGGAAAGACACGAGGAAGTCAGAGGAGCCATGCCGGGCAGGCACGGCCAGGCAGTGACACCCGAACTTGCGGCCGCAACAGAAACCCAGGTGATGCGCACAGAGAATCACTCCCCTTAGCTGATGATTCAACATGGAATTAGCTCTGCCAGTTCCCGAGGCCGAAGCCTAAGAGATTCTATCTGTTTTCAATTCTTCTTCTGCCGCTCCATGATTTCCCCCGGAATGGCTTATGAATATGTTCTTAAAGAAAAGGGTCCGTGCCCGGCCAGTGTGCCTCTACGTCGACCTATGAACCAGGAGGTCACGGTCCAATTCCCAATCAGGGCACGTGCTCAGGTTGTGGACTCGGTCCCCGGTGAGGGGCGTGCAGGAGGCAGCTGATTGATGATTCTCCTTCATCACTGATGTTTCTATCCCTCTATTCCTCTCCCTTCCTCTCTCTGAAATCAATTACAAAAACAAACAAAACTATTTAAGAAAAGGTTCCACACCCTAAAAATACACGAGGGTCAAGTGCCAAAGCTTAAGTTGGGCACAAGCTGATAAAGCAGTAAGCAGATGTTACTAAGGTCAAGTTGGGGGTGGAAATGACTCACATGCAAAGGCCAATTCCCAGGGAACTGAGGAGGAATGTGACATTTTTTTCTCTTTTGAAGTTAAACGTGATTTTCAGTGGAAAGCTGGTACCTATGGAAGTTGGAGGAGAAATTGCTGGGGGAAGAAAGGGCGCTGCAGGACTGACACCTGAAGTGCGGGTCAGAGGGCATGGCCTGCAGCACAAAGGCCATTCATGCGGCACACCCAGAGGCTGCTGAGGTCTGTCAGCTCATTGGCAAGACGTGTTGGGACGCGGCTCTGGGGTCACCCAGCAGCCTGGTTGCAGCAGCACCCACAATGCTCCTGTTAGCACAGCTTTTGCCCTGCACAGCATTTGACAGGAATAACTCAAACCACCCTGACTAAGCCCTGAACTTGTTCAGTAGTTGGTTATTCATGCCCAAGAGTTCTCCTCCTCTTCCCCCAGATGCCCGAGTGAAAGGAGATGAAAGGTACCCCGGTCACCGCCCTACCTGCTCGGTGCCTGAGGTCTGGGGCAGGGCCTCCTGGAAGCTAACAGGGGTGTGGACCGTGTCCACCCTTGAGACACTAAAAATACCTCCCAGGTGTGTGGGGAGGGAGGTCGAGGTTTCATTTACTTAAACCTGATGGTCCTTGTGTGGGAAGCGCATACCACGGACGGGAGAGGACATTCTTCAGCTCTCCAGAGGGAGTGGGGACATCAACGTGGACACCGGGAAGTGAGAAAAGAAGACGTGGGAACTTCATAAGAGCACGGGACATCTACATGAAGCCAGGGACACAAATAGGAAACAACAATGCACGGGACTAACTGTGAGGAGCTCAAGGGCCATCTCATGAGTCTATGTAAGGTACAAGGGGAAAATAGCACATAGCAAGGTTCAAAGTTAGGTGGCAAATCGGAATGATACTTTCTGCTGCAGATTTAACTCCTTTCCTTTCTTTCTCATGGTCCTAACTGATGGCCAAGCACATCTGGGGCTCTTCTTCCTGGCTAGTGTTTTCTCTGTGAGAGGCCAGGCCACTGGGGAGCCACTTAATGTCCCTCAGCCTCATCTTCTCAGGCTGCAGCCCTCCCCACCCCCAGCACCGCAGCGGCTCTGCTCCCCAGACACGTGCACCCAGCGCAAAACACAGTGGGAACACGGAGGAAAGCAAGTGTCCAGCTGGCGGTGGCCGGGAACCTCTTTTTCCCAAGTTCAGGACTGTGCTGGGCACACTGCAGGGCACAGGGGTACCACGATGAACAGACCCGCAGCCCGCCAAGGGGAGTCCAGACCAGAACAGGGCAGGGCAGGGCAGGCGCCTGCTGATACCGAGCAGCCCAAGCTGCTGCCCTCCTCCTTTTGCCTGTGTCAACCCTGACAAGAGGGACAGAGATAGGTGCACACACATATGGCTCAGTGATGCTACTGAATATTCCAAAGTTGCACACCTTGGCTCTAACGCAAGGTGTAAGCACGCAGCAGGGGCAGGCTGGCTGGGGACTGTGGAGCTCAGCCTCGGCGCTGGGTTGCTTCTGTCGTTACCGCCCCCCCCCCCCCCCCCCATGGCAGCATTAGTGCAGGAGCCGCAGCGCTGACCTTGGTGGGTCCTTCACTCCGAGGTGAGGAGTCCGGGGTGACTCCAAAGCTGGAGGCAGAAGCAAGTTTAAACCTTACTCATCTGTGAGTCAGTCTACGCCTGACTTTGGATTTCATGAATGAGTAAAATGAAATCATAAACCAGGGAGCCTACAGCAGGTTGTTAACACAAAACAGTTGCAATCTTTCTTTAATATTGTTTCCTGAAGACTAAAAGGAGGAAGGACATACGCTCAGAAAGAAAGAAAGTCCTGCCCTGACCGGTTTGGCTCAGTGGATGGAGCGTCGGCCTGCGGACTCAAGGGTCCCGGGTTCGATTCCGGTCGGGGGCATGTGCCTTGGTTGTGGGCACATTCCCAGTGGGGAGTGTGCGGGAGGCGGCTGATCGGTGTTTCTCTCTCATCGATGTTTCAAACTCTCTGTCCCTCTCCCTTCCTCTCTGTAAAAAATCAATAAAATATATATATATATATATATATATATATATATATATATATATATAAAAGAAAGTCCTTCCTAAAAAAGGCTGATGGGCAACCTTCTGCTAACATGTTTAAGGGATATATTGAAATACTGCGAATGCAGAAAAATTACAACACACTGCTTTATTTTATGACATGAATGCAATTTCCCCATCATAAATTTGTCTAGGATCTAAGACATGATTAAGTGCCAGAAATTCTTAGTCATTGGCAAAAACCAAACTTGCCCATAGATGTGCTGAAAAATGATTTCATCTCATTTGAACTGTCCAGGCACACAGAGCAGAGAATAGGAGCAGGGGCACCCAGCCTCCAGCCATGCCCCCACACTGCCCTCAGAGCAGAGCGGAGAGGGTGCGCGCAGGCCAGCCACGTCTCTGCCCTCGGGCCCAGCGGGATGAGCGTGGGGACCGCAGTTTGGGAACCACTGCTCTAACTCACTGACTCCTGCGCAGGTGTGCGCATCTGCACCTCCCAGGCTTTTGTCAGGAGTGGAGGCTTCTACCCGTGTGCCTCACCCAGGGTGCATCAGGGTCATTGCCTGAGCAGTTAGAAGGAAACAACAGGCTTGGCATTAGTCAGCGGGAGACGCTCCCAGATGGCCCCGATGCACACTCTAGGTGAGGTACACAGCTCGGGTAGATGGTGAGGTACACTGGGGAGATAGTGGGGTACACTGCTCGGGGAGATGCTTCCCAAGGGGCTCGGAGCCTGGCGGTCCCCTGGTGACCGTGAGGCCCTGGAGCGGAGGTGGGAGAAGCTGCACTCACCCGTAGAATACGCTGACTTTCTTCTGTGACACAGCAGTGTTTAAGTTCACCTTGTGAAAACGGGATCCACACCCCATGCTGACACAACAGTGGATCCAAACCACTAGCAACTGCTGCCAACACATACAATAGGGCATGCAATTTCAGAATTTGGTTTGTCAGAGTACTGTAATCTGATCGAAAACAGCCAGAGCCCTGGTAATGCCATTACGCCGAGTCTGCAGTGACCTCAGGGTCTTTACCAGGACCCCGAAGAGCCCATCCCGCCTTCATTTCCGTCGGAGCCAACTGCCAATCCCACGGCAATCTCGAGAAACAAAACAGTTCCTTATCCAGAACCAGCTGGCTGGTGTTTTTCTTCCCAAAGAATAAAGGCAAACTGTATAATCCTTTTGACATTGCCATTGAATTTAGATTTTTAAAAGTTAAAAAATATAAACATTTTAGAGCTTGTAAAAATTTTAACAGATGTCAGGGATCTTGACCTCACAGAGAATAAGGAAATACGAAATAACAAACACTCACACACAATGGTTGTCAACACAAGGAAATAAACACAACCCACTGGCAGAGAATTGTGAAGGGAGCTGGTGACCCTGAGATAACCCAGCCAGTTAGAAGGAGACAACAGGAAAAAGGAGGGAAGTTTGAACACCAGCTCGTCCTTTCCTTCAACTGATCGTGCACAGGGGAAGGTCTACTGTGCCTCCCTCGGCAGGATGGACGCTGGGGAGACGGCCTTCCATACCTCGGCGCCTAAGCACGGAGCAATGTGGGCTCTGACGTCACAGTGATCTATCCAGAAACCAAGCCCTGGGGTTCCAGTTTTAGCGATTCTCTGTCAGAGAGGAGAAAGACACCCCCCATCCCCCCCCACGCCCCCAGCCCCAGGGCAGCGGTTTTCAGGCTGTTCTGCAGAACCCTGGGGGAGGGAGGGGCCTGCAGACTCCTGAGCTCAGGGACCGCCCTCTGGGGTCTGTGGCTTCCTTGAAACCGGATGCAAAATGCTGTGGACACATTTGGATTTTTCAGAGGAAAAGATTTATAGTTGGCACTGGATTCCCCACAATGGTTAAGAATAATGGTGACTCCAAAAAGGTTAAGAGCTTCTCTAGAGAAGGGGGTGGGGTCCTCCTAAAGACCTCGGGCAGGAGAGCAGCTTTCCTCGGGACTCGTGGTGGCCTGGTAAGGAGGCCTGGGGAGGTGGCCTGGCGTGGTGGCCTGGGGAGGTGGCCTGGGGAGGTGGTCTGGAGGAGGCCTGGGGAGGTGGCCTGGGGAGGTGGCCTGGGGAGGTGGTCTGGAGGAGGCCTGGGAGGTGGCCTGGGGAGGTGGCCTGGCGTGGTGGCCTGGGGAGGTGGCCTGGGGAGGTGGTCTGGAGGAGGCCTGGGGAGGTGGCCTGGGGAGGTGGTCTGGAGGAGGCCTGGGGAGGTGGCCTGGGGAGGTGGCCTGGGGAGGTGGTCTGGAGGAGGCCTGGGAGGTAGCCTGGGGAGGTGGCCTGGCGTGGTGGCCTGGGGAGGTGGCCTGGGGAGGTGGTCTGGAGGAGGCCTGGGAGGTGGCCTGGGGAGGTGGCCTGGGGAGGTGGTCTGGAGGAGGCCTGGGGAGGTGGCCTGGGGAGGTGGCCTGGGGAGGTGGCCTGGGAGGTGGTCTGGGGAGGTGGTCTGGAGGAGGCCTGGGAGGTGGCCTGGGGAGGTGGCCTGGGAGGTGGTCTGGGGAGGTGGCCTGGCGAGGAGGCCTGGGGAGATGGTCTGGGGAGGAGGCCTGGGGAGGTGGCCTGGGGAGGAGGCCGGGACTGCCTGTCAGCAGGGGCACCACAGCGGGCGGGGCCTGGGCCCAACAGCTGGCGGTGCCACTCAGGGTCACATCCTTAGAAAAGCCGCGTGGCGCCGAGCAGCCAGGGCTGCCAGGGAACATTACTGCTCCAAGTGCCCCCGGAAACATGCTGTGGGGCTTGGCGGAGGGGAGCCCAGCTCTTCCCCGGAGCATGCGCTGTCAAAGTGAAGCCTCGTCCGCACTTATAAGGTAATACAGTGACCTGAGGGTTCTCAAGACGGAGTAAAAAGAAGGAAAACAAGGGCCAGTTTGTTCACCATGCAATCAAAATACCGGGGGCTTCCTGTCTGAGGTCTGCCCCGTCGACCAGCGCGCAGCCTCCGAGTTGGACCCTGGCCTTCCCATTACCGTGGCCACGAGTGCCTAGGTGTTTCCCCAGGGACACGCCTACCTGTGTGAAGGAAACCGCTTCTGCATCTCAGAAATAATTAAGTCTTCCACCAGGTGGTCCGTTTCTGTCACCAGATCCGCAGCGGATGTTTTTGTTGAGACCTGCTTCTCCTCAGAAAGGGCTTTTCTGATGATCTGCAATGAAAGTCCAGGAGGGCAGGTTAAACGGAAGCCCCCGACGAAGGAGCTCCCCCGCCGGTGGGGCCAGGGCTGCCTCTGGCCAGCACTGGGGGGAGGCGGCCTGTGGGCCTGGGGACCAGTTCCTGACAGGCCTTCCCGGCTTAATCTCACACCCAAGACTTTCTGTTGGGGGTTCTAGTGAGCGTTCATCACCCGCTATTCTTTCCATAAGAATGACAGACTCGCTTGTTGAAGTTTTGTTCTACTTGTGAAACATATTTTCTTGGAAGAAAAGAGAAAAGCAATGGTTTTGAAGACGGTGAAACCTCCTCCAGTGTAAGGTGCTGTAAGCCACCTTTTGATGCATCGGGTCCCCTGAATTTGAATTTATGAGATTTCTGTGTAAAAACGTATTTTCCCTAACTCACTGTGTGCATCACATGAAATGGAATATGCTCCTGCATGCAGATCACAGATGCTCAGACTGAGAAGCCTCGGAAAGTGACAACGTTCTTCAAGAGCACGGAGGCGCACTCTGCCCGCTGCTCTGGGTCAGGGCATTCCTGACGCCCCAGGGCACCTGCACCTGAACCAGCTTTGGTGCCAAGCGCCGGAGCCCTCAGGGCTGAGCGCGCAGGCAAGCTCTGCAGATGTGCGGGCTGCCAGCACATCCCGTCTAAACCCACTATGGCTAAATGCAGGGCCAAGAATAGAGGGCACCCACCTCTAGTACCCGCCCCCCGGCCCAATCTGGTTCCAGGAAGCGCTGGGAGACCCGAACAGGAGGGCACGTGGAGTGGTCACTCAGTCATAGGACGCGTGGGAGAGGTCAGTTCTAGTTTGTAAAATCAAAACCACCCCTACTCCAGCTCAGGCCTTTCTTGAAATTTCTGTCGTTTCTTACCAAGATGACAAAGTTGGAACACCTAAAAAGGACTTCAGACCTTTCCTCCAAAGCTGGACACCACCCCAAAATCTTGCATTTCTTTCCAAAGCACCTCGATCGCTCAGCTGCCCAGACTTGATGGCTTTTGCCCATCATGACCCTTATTGTCCGTCCTTAGATACATACTTCCCGATAGCTTTTCCACGCCCAGCCCGTGCTACGTACCAACGGGGCTGAGGAGGAGGCAGGAAGAGATTCACCTGGAAGTCTGCAGGCAGGAGATGCTCACGTGGAATTTTAAAGAATGAGCAGGAGAACCTTCTGGAAGTGGAGCAGTCCCTCCCTTTTATGTTTCTCACAGAGTCCCCCGTCCTAGTACTGGCCCAAACAATACTGAGCCTGGACAGGTGTTGTATGTGTGTTTGTTTGTTTTTTTCAGCTTAGTTGCAAAGGTAATCAACACAAACTATAGAAAATGTGGAGTGTGATGTATTTTGTAAGTAATACAAAAGACACAGCACACAGCAGTCGTGCGTAAGGCATCAGCCAAAGACGGTCCCTGTCCTATTTCTGTGCGAGCCCGCAGGCTGCCACCCGGGCCTTCCTGTTCCTCTGTCTGCAGCATCCCCCTCATCGCTGTCAGGTTCATCGCCTAGAAACACCAATTTGCACAAAGCCAGCTCCCACCAAATAAATCTCTGTGGATTCCTGTTTATGAATATCAAACGCCTCAAATCTAGCTCATATCAAACCTGCCCTGTCCTCCAGGAATCCCTAAATGTGTAGCTAGTCCACAGGTAATTTGACAGTGAGCT
Organism: Cnephaeus nilssonii; assembly: GCF_951640355.1. Classification (NCBI taxonomy): domain Eukaryota; kingdom Metazoa; phylum Chordata; class Mammalia; order Chiroptera; family Vespertilionidae; genus Cnephaeus; species Cnephaeus nilssonii. The sequence goes on along the minus strand of NC_137082.1, from coordinate 63,479,576 downwards.
TGGGTCCAGTATGGCAATTCAGTGTGGTGTGTGTGTGGGGAAGAGTGTATGTGGTTTATGTTGTATATGTAGGAGGGTATATGTGTATATGTGGGGGTTTATGTAGTGTGTAGGGAAATATGTGGTGTGTGTATATGTGGTATGTGTGTATGGTTTGTATGTTCTTGTGAGGGTGTTGTATATGGTGTGTGTGTGTGATCTGTGTGTGTAGGTATGTATATATATAGGTAGAGAGAGGGAGAGAGAAACACACCCTAAACAGGGGACATACCACTAGAGCTTCTCAAATATTAATGTACACGAATCACCTGGGGTCTTGTTGAAGTGAAGACTGTGATTGTACAGGTGTGGGTTTTAGGGCCTGAGATTTGCATTTCTGACAAGTTCTGTGGCGACACTGATGCTGGGGCCACACTTGAGTAGCAGGGACTGGAGCGCTCTGAGTGAGGAAGGGCTCTCAGGAGGTGGGGTGTTCTGGGACCCATGTGAGTCCTGGGGCCTCCACCCCGAGAGGACACAGCTTCATTTACACTCACCCTATCCCCACCTGGGGTAGGCACGCATGCAATTCAAGATCATGATCCCCTGTCATCTTTATGTAGAAGCTAGGTTGATGATTTTTAAACATCGTCAGCTCGTGTCATTTTAATGCTCGAACTACCCAATGGCTTCCCATCGCTCTTAGAACAAAGCCCCAGATCCCACAGGAGGAGACCCTCGCCCCCCGCCAATCTCGCCTCCCAAAGGCCACCTGGTTTTCTGGCCCGTCCCAACCAAATTTGTTTCTGTCCCAGTGACTTTGTATTTTCTGGTTCTTCTGTCTGGAACTTCTCGCATCTGAAATCACCCCGTTTGCTTCATGGTTGACGAAATGTCTCTCCCGAGTGGCACGTGAGCTGCGGGAGAGCAGCGTTCACTCCCTTTCGTTCCCTGCCACACTGTTAGCATCTAGAATTGTACCTGGCAGAGTAGGTCTCCAAAATTCTTTGAATTGTGAATTAAATACACATCAGACTGCTTGAATAGCTTCTGCACCACTTTATCCAAGTGAACCTGTCGTGTTTGTGTGAATACTAACCACCTTGGTCTTTTTGTTTCATTTCATTGTGGTATTGTTGGTTTTTTTGTTTTTGGTGTTTTTTTTTTTGGTTGTCCTGTTAAAAACAGTCTTACTGTGCTTAAAGTCTGACAAACTCGAGCCTCCACCCACTGGCCCTATCTCTTGGAGCTGGCCTCAGTCTGCTTTATGGCACTCAAGTCCATTCTCCACCCACAGCCAGAAGCGTTTGTTAAAACTCTGATCTTAACCATGGCTCCTCCCAGCATAAAGTTCTTAATGGCTCCCTATTACTCCAAGATAAAAGTCAACACCTCAGTGAAGGTGGCATGCAATGGCTTTTGAGAATTGGCCTTCTAGCAGACAATCTGACCCCAAAGAGCCAGTCTCCCCTTCTTCCATTTAGCAACAGAAGCCCCGGGTTTAGCAAGGGGTGGAGCCACCTCAGCAGTCTGCCCCTGGGCCTCTCGTGCAGGCAGGTGTGGCCTGTGTCTGCGTTCTACCCAAGAGGATGTGAATGGAAGTTCTCTGTGCAACTTCTGAGTCACACCCTTAAAAGGCCACTTCCGCTTGTTCTTGCCCCCTTTGCCACCCGGTGTGACGTGGGTGTGGTGGTGAGAGGTCAGTTTTGGTCACATGGACAAACAACATCTCCCTAGAACAGTGGTCGGCAAACTCATTAGTCAACAGAGCCAAATATCAACAGTACAACGATGGAAATTTCTTTTGAGAGCCAAATGTTTTAAACTTAAACTTCTTCTAATGCCACTTCTTCAAATAGACTCGCCCAGGCCATGATATTTTGTGGAAGAGCCACACTCAAGGGGCCAAAGAGCCGCATGTGGCTCGCGAGCCGCGGTTTGCCGACCACTGCCCTAGAACAAGCAGAAAGAAACCTGGTCTCGGAGTGACTTCGTGAAGTAGAGGCCCTGCTCCCCAGGCCTCAAACTGGACTTTTATGGGAAAGAGAAAGGATCCTGCCTTGCTTCTGTCATTGATCTCTGTGAGGGAAGCCAGACCATCCATCTAGGATAAACAGGCCTTCCCTAGCCGTTGCATTCTCATCTCCTCTACCCTCCGCCTTGCTGCATTACTGCTATGCTCCAGCCACATATAACTGGCCCCTTGGGATTGCACGCAATCCACTCCACCTTAAGGGCCCCGGTCTGTTTGTCTCTGTCTCCACCTCCCACAGGCCTGTTTTGCAGCTGATACAGGGGCTGCCACACAGTCGGGCCTCAGTGAACATCAGCTGAATGAATGAATGAAGATTTCTTGACCGCTGCACACGGAGTTCAGAGGCCACTAGAGTCTGGAAGACTTTTTAGCCAGTGCTCTTGTGAAGTCACATCTAGCCTCCCTGGTATTTATGCACTTGGTCTTCCGGGTCCAAAATATACACAACTGTACTGTGTTGAGGAGATGCATGCTCAGGGGCGTGTGTGGGCAGTTTGGGGAATGTCTGATGTCATCTGGACAAACTTTCCAGAGGAACCTGGCCCCTAGCTATAAATCATACAAACGGAGGGAAGATTTATGGATTCAGACGGAGCATGTTGTATCATGTTCTTTTTTAAAAGAATTTCTTTTCTGATTTTATTAGCATTATTGGTGTGCTATGTTCATGACGTGTGGCATGTATCCCAAGGAAGGCCACGGGCCTGAAATCTCCCGTGTCCTGTGGCAGCGGGCCAGGCTGCCCGGAGTGCTGCGGCCAGTCCTCTCGCATCTGCTGCTGCTCCTTCAGGCCCTGGCTCACCTCCCACTCATCCAGTCACACACCCAGATATTGAGATTGCGCTTCTGAATTTCTTTCCTGAAGTACGCTGCCCTTCTCAGACTGCCTACCATCACTTGCTGCGTTGCTAACACAGCCTCCTACATCCTTTGGTCTTGCTCCCCCGAAGTGCCATCCACCCTGTGCAGAGTGGCCTCTCTGGAAAGCAGATCTAACCGCTGGCACTCTCTGTGGCCTGTTGGGCTCACCAAGAGGACGGCGGGCCCGTGTCTGGTGTGAGGTCCTCCACAAGCCGCCCTGGCAACACTTGGCCCCACAGCAGCCTGGCCCTGTCCCCTCGCTGTGCCCAAGAACTCTCTGGTGTTCTCCCTCCATACCCTTATGTCTTCGAACATGATGCTCTTCGTGCCTGCAATGGCCGCCCTGGATGCCTCCTGCCCATTTGTCCTTGAGGACTCCACTCAAGCCCGTTTTCTCAGAAAGCTGTCTGGGTAGCCCTCATCCGCCCACTTGGGGGAGGCACCTGCTCTTGGTCAGTGGTTCCCTAGCATGAACGCACGTCTGTTACTGCACGGACTTGGTGTTTCATCACTGTCAGGCATGGGCCTGTGTCTTCCACTAGACTGTGAGCTTCCCGAGGGCAGAAGCTCTGCTTTTCATCTTCGTAGCGCCAGACCACCCTTCCCTACAACACTAAGTAGGTCTGCTCCCGCCCCCCCCCTTGGCTCCAGGCCCACTGGGGCAATATGCATTGTAATGGAAATTTGCCAAACTTACCTGACGGATTTTCATATATGAGATCGCTATAAAAACTAGATTCCTTTCAGTCACCACGAGTTAATGGCAGTAAACTAATCTATCAATGTAAACCCTATCAAAATTCCAATGGAACTTTTCACAGAAAGAGAAAAAACAATCCTGAAATTTGTATAGAATCATGAAAAACTCTGAATGGCCAAAGCAAGAGAAAAGATGGAGGCAAAGATGGAGGCACCACACTCCCTGATTTCAAACTATATAACAAAGCTATAGTAATTAAAACAGTATGGCATTGGCTGCAAACCAGACACACAGATCAATGGAACAGAACTGAAAGCCCAGAAATAAACCTACATATATATGCTCAATTAATGTGCAACAAAGGAGTCAAGAATATACAATGGGGAAAGGATAGTCTCTTCAATAAAGGGTGTTGGGAAAACTGGACAGCTACATGCAAAAGAAGGAAACTAGTTCACTGTCTTATATCATACACATAAAGTAACTCAAAATGGATGAAAGACTTGAACTTAACCTTTTGCACTCGGATGTCGAGATTAAAATTACTCTTTGAATGTATCAATAATTTGAAATATTAAAAAATCCAAATAAATAAGTTTGTATGAAAAGAAACTCCAGTTTTTTATTCTACTGCCGCGCTTTGTAAAATCTGGGGTATTTAAAAAATTAAATCCCGAGTAGAATAAAGGAATCGAGAAAAAAGCAAGCGAGTGCAAAGGGTTAAGACCTGAAACCACAAAACTCCAATAATAAAACAGGGGATAAGCTCCTTGACAAAGGTCTTGGCGGTGATTTTTTAAATCTGCCACCAAAAGCAAAAGCAACAAAAGCAAAAAATCAATAAGTGGGACTTCCTTAAACAAAAAAAAGCTTCTGCACAGCAAAGGAAACCATCAACAAAATGAAAAGGCAGCCTATTAAATGGGAGAAAATAATTGCAAGTCATATATCTGGTAAGAGACTAATATTCAAAACATATAATAACCATACAACTCAATAACAAAGAAACAAACAACCCAATTAATAAATGGGAGAAAATATGAATAGACATTTTCCAAAGATAAACGGATTGCAAACAGGTATATGAAAAAGTGCTCGACATCACTAATTATCAAGGAAATGCAAATCAAAACTACAATGAGATATTACCTCAAACCTGTTAGAATGGCTATTATAAAAAGAAAAGAAAAGAAATCAGTGTTGGCGAGGGTGTGGAGAAAAAAGAAACTCTTGTGTACTGTTGGTGAGAATGTAAATTTGGTGAAACCACTATGGAAAACAGTACAGAGGCTCCTCAAAAAATTAAAAATAGAATTATCATATGATCCAGCAATTCCACTTCTGAAGAAAACAAAAACTCTAATTGAAAAGATCTCTGCCCCCATTTTCACTGTAGCATCATATACAATAGCCAAGATATCGAAGCGACCTGTGTTCATTGATGGATGAATGAGCAAAGAAACTGTAATATATATAACCCCAAGCTTACAGATACAGAGAACAGAGTGGTGGTTCTAAGAGGCAGAGGGTTGAAGGGGGTGGGAGAATGAGTGAACTGTTTGTTTTTTATCAGTTTAAGAAAATTGAATAAAACCTTTAAAAAAGAAATGGCAGAATGGCTAAGGCTCTAGAGTTGGACTGCTAAGTTTAAAAATAATAAAAATAAACATTTTAAAACTTGGAAAGTCTGCAGTTCTTCATGAAGAAAATGCACATGAAAAATTTTCGTCTGAATGTAATTCTTATTTCCACCGATTCACTTTAGCATCAGACAGATCTGAATTTAAACTCCACTTGGGAGACATTGGGGGAATCACTGAGCTTCTCAGAGCCTTAGTTTCCACATCTGTAATAACAGTAGTATCTAAGAAATTGGACTGTTATAAGAATTAAATGAGGAAGTGCATATAATGGTCTTGGTACACAAAATAATTTTTATATAAACTTGGACTGTCTAGTTATTTGTGAGAACATGTGTTTTCAAAACCACTCTAGTTATTTGTGAGAACATGTGTTTGACAAAAAAATGTTTAAAATATATTTGTATTGATTTCAGAGAGGAAGGGAGAGCTAGAAACATCAACGATGAGAGAATCATTGATTGGTTGCCTCCTGCACGACCCCCACTGGGGATCAAGTCCACAACCTGGGCATGTGCCCTTGACCAGAATTGAACCTGGGACCCTTCAGTCCACAGGCCGACGCTCTATCCACTGAGCCAAACGGGCTAGAGCTTGACAAAATTTAATGACTTGTGACAAAAACAACAACACAACAAATCCTACCATATACACAATGTGCAAATCTCAAATGAGATGCTAAAATACTAGGTTAAGAAAATTTTAATTCATAAATGTTTCTACATGAGAGAAAGGCAGTGATAGAATGCTGTATTTTTCAAATTAACTGGTAGACTCAAACAGCCCTGTCCTTTAGCCACAGTTGCATCCACAGGGGACTGGCCTGTAAGGGTGCCAGGTGAGTTACCTGCTGAAAGCCCTTTCCCATGCCCGTTTTCTCTCAGTCTTCGAGAGTTTAAACATTCTCATTCTGCCAGCAATAAGTTAGTGTATGCTGTTTTTCATTAATGTTTTTCAGCTACTCACTAACTATGCATGCACTTCACAGACCTCCTGCCCTGGGTCTCTCCGTCCAAATAACATTCTGTTAATGTTTACTATATAAAATATGTCCTTCAGTCACTAAAGCCTGAATTTCATGTGGGTGAAGAGGGTCCCCTGGATTTGGCATGGGAGGTGGCTGGGTGCCCAGCTGGGCTAGTTCAGAGGAGGACTGGGGTGCTGAACACACCACCCACGTGGCCAAGGCACTGCCCTGGCCTCTGGAGTCGGGAGCTGGGACAGTGGACGCATGGTTCTGAGACTGGCTTAGCTACAGTGGACATGACATTGCCCCTGGGCTGAACTCTTCCCTTATCTCCATGGGAGAAAGATGTAAGCCAGGCCGGCCTTAGGTTCTGGCCCCATGAGGCCAAGAGACAAGGAGGAGGAGTCTGAACTCAAAACTTACTTTTCTCTCTCCAAACCTCAGCTTCTTGGGACCTGAGCTCCCTTACCCAGACCCCACTCCTAGGGCTGGGGGTAGGTGGAGCCCGGAATCCACTAGCGGCGTTTCCATCCTCTGGCTGCTCTCCCCGCAACCCCCAAGACAGAACATTCCACTACTGTGCCTCATCTGGGCTAGCGATTAAGTACCCACACAGGCCCACTCACTTCCATGTGAGGGTGACACCAGCTTTTTCTTCTAGCCTTGAGTGAGACGCAGGTGGGATTTCACTCACTCACTCCTGCACCCAGGGCTGGGCTGATGGAAGGGCTGAGGTACAAATGCCTCTGGAAAAAAAGTGCTCCTCATTTTTCTCGAACAACGTTTTTTTTTTTTTTTAAATTTATTTTTTATTTCAGAGAGGAAGGGAGAGGGAGAAAGAGATAGAAACATCAATGATGAGAGAGAATCACTAATCAGCTACCTCCTGCACGCCCCACACTGGGGATCGAGCCCACAATCCGGGCATGTGCCCTTGACCGGAATTGAACCCGGGACCCTTCAGTCTGCGGGCCGACGCTCTATCCACTGAGCCACACTGGCTAGGGCGCGAACAACTTTTACTAGCAAAATGGGCATAAGAAACATGCCCCTTTCCTTACAATCGTGTATCAGGAAAATGGCAGTTGGCCTTGCACAGGGTCAGGGGCCAGTGGGCCTTGGACACTTGGACCCCAAAAGGAGCAGCTGCTACGCTGCGCCTGCCAGTTGCTGCCCCACGGGGACTCTGTCGCGGCTGAGGTTTTAACTGTTGGCGCAAGTTTTACAACTGTCAGTGCAGGCTGACCCCCATTGGAGCTAAGCGGAAACTGGAGGCCTGGACTTGGGGCACGGAGCACAGTGTGGGGACACAGTGAGACAGGGGACTAAAGGCAGGGAAATGGTGAAATCATCACCCCTCAACTGCCTTCCTCAAGTGGGCAGGCGCTTCTGAAGCAATGGGCAACCCAAGACCTCCACATACTGACATGTGAGAATCTCCTAGGGCAGTGGTCGGCAAACTCATTAGTCAACAGAGCCAAATATCAACAGTACAACGATTGAAATTTCTTTTGAGAGCCAAATTTTTTTAAAATATATTTTATTGATTTTTTTTACAGAGAGGAAGAGAGAGGGATAGAAAGTTAGAAACATCGATGAGAGAGAAACATCGATCAGCTGCCTCTTGCACACCTCCTACTGGGGATGTGCCCGCAACCAAGGCACATGCCCTTGACCGGAATCGAACCTGGGACCCTTCAGTCCGCAGGCCGACGCTCTATCCACTGAGCCAAACCGGTTTCGGCGAGAGAGCCAAATTTTTTAAACTTAAACTTCTTCTAACGCCACTTCTTCAAAATACTCGCCCAGGCCATGGTATTTTGTGGGAGAGCCACACTCAAGGGGCCAAAGAGCCGCAGTTTGCCGACCACGGTCCTAGAGGAAAAACCAGGAGCTTGACTTGGGGACCATCCCATGGCAGAGCCCAAGGGTGGACAAGCCCGCTCTCTCCCTGTCCTGGGTCTGGCCTTCATATCATCCCAGGCCAATGGCTCTCAAATTGGAGTCTCCACCCTGAACTTCTCCCCTGAACTCTGGTTCCAAACTCAATACCACTTAGAATAACCCACGGCCAATTCAAGTGAAGCATGCTGGAAACGCAACACCGGACTTCCACCTCCAATCCTGTTCCTCCTGCAGTTTCGCCATCTCAGGAAGCAGCAAATCCATTCAACCAGTTTTGCAGGCCTGAACCCTGAAGGCATCCCTGCCTCCTCTCTCACACCCTAATTCAAATCCAACAGCAAACTTGAACCTCAGCATGTGGAATACATCTGTTTTTACCACCTTCTTCACTACATCCCAGTCAAACGCACCCTCACTTCTCACCTGACTATTTTAACAGCTTCCTTTCAGATATCCGATTCTGGTCCCTCCATGTCCTGGGGCCCCATGCAGCCCAGGGTGGGCCCCACACAGGACTCTGACCAAAACCTCTCATCACACTCAGAGTAAAGGCTAAAGTTCTTTCCAGAGTTACCCTTAAATATTTGTTGAGCAAATAAATCTCTAACCATCATTTAATCTCACCATGTTAAAAACAGAGAATATACAGGAGGCCAATAAACACACAAAAGATACTTAAGTTCATTAGTCATATGGGACATGCAAATTAACACCACAATAAGCCCTGGCCAGAGTGGCTCAGTTGGTTGAGCATCCTCCTGTGCACCGAATGGTCACCAGTTTGATGCCCTGTCAGGGCACATGCCCAGGTTGCAGGCTTCATCCCTGTAGGGGGTGTGCAGGAGGCAGCCGATGGATGATTCTCTCTCATCATTGATGTTTCTATCTATCTCTCCTTCTCCCTTCATCTCTGAAATCAGTAAGAATATATTTTTAAAAAGAGTTGAAAGAGTAAATTATCATACATTCACATAACAAAATAGTATACAGCAGTGGTTATCAAAGTGTGTGTTTTTTAATCCTCACCCGAGGATATGCTTTTATTTGAGAGAGAAAGGGAGAGGGGGACAGAGAGAAGGAAGAAAGAAACATCGATGTGAGGAGAAACATGGATCGGTTGCCTCCCGTATGCACCCCAACCAGGGATCGAACCTGCAACCTGGATATGTGCCCTGACAGGGAATTGAACCTGTGACTTTTTGGTGCATGTGACAACGCTCCAACTGAGCTATCAGTGTCTGGAAAACACAGAGTAGTCTGATCTGGCTAGACAAAGGGCTGGTTTCTAGATCGGCAGTATCAGTACCAGCTGGGAATTTGATGGAAATGCTAATTTACTCCAGACTTTAGGAATCAGAAACCAGGGGTGGAACTCAGCTTGCCCGGAAAAGCCTTCCAGGGGCTTCACATACAAAGGAAAGTGTGAGGACCACTTCTCTGCAGCCACCAACCTGATGACTTTGACACAGATAATTAAAAATACTGTTGGGAAGTCGGAAGATGACTATCAATGGGTACAGAGAAAACTAAGCAAAAAAACAAAACAAAACAGAACAACAACAAAAAAACCACTTTATTTTTAACTTTAAGAAAAATGCAGGCTGTGCTGTGGCCGGGTTGCTCAATTGGTTGGATCATCGTCCCATGCACCAAAAGATCTTGGGTTAGATTCTCAGTCAGGGCACTATCCAGGTTTCAGGTTTCTCTCTCACATCAATGTTTCTCTCTCTCAAAATAAATAAATAAATAAATAAATAAATAAATAAATCCAATAAAAACATATCCTCAGGTAAGGATTGAGAAAAAAGAAAATACAGGGTGTATAAGAAATAAAAGAAAAAAAAAAGAAATAAAAGAAATGTAATATAGCTATACTGCCTGATTCAACCTTGCATTACAATTGCATGGTCATCAGAATGTGATCTGGAGCTCTAGCCGGTTTGGATAGGGCTGGGTTAGAGCGTCGGCCTGTGGACTGATGGGTCCCGGGTTCGATTCCGGTCAAGGGCACATACCTCAGTTGCAGGATCCTGGCCCTGGTCAGGGGCATGGGCCCTGTCAGGGGCATGTGGGAGGCAACCAATCAATGTGTCACTCTCACATCGATGTTTCTCTGTCTCTCCCTCCCACTCTCTCTAAAAGTCAATGGAAAAAATATCCTTGGGTGAGGATTTAAAAAAAAAAAAAAGAAGAAGAATGTGATATGCATACCAATGGAACCACACAGATAACTCAGCCACACAGCGTAATCTAGCATCTAAATGAGTGGCAGAATCCTATTATTTACAAAATGGGTGTAACTCAGAAAACTGAACGTAGTGATCTCTGGGGAAAAGTATAAAGGATGACATGGGCCAGGACATTGCTGTTTTTCATGACAGTCCTTTTAGTACTATTTCACTTATAAAACTCCCTGTGTGAATAACTGATAACAATTAAAATCACAAGTCAAAACAATACTTTGTTGTCAAAAGCAAGCCAGACAAAGAGATGATATTGGGTCAGAGTCCACAACGTGCGCTCTCTGCTCTGGGGAGCTGCGCATTCCGAGCCCACGGTGGGAAGAGCACACCAACAGGACCAGGGACCCAGGGTCAGCAGGATGGGGGAGAGGCACAGGACAGAGAAGGAAGTCACCCCGGAAGGTCCAGGAAGGAAGGGGCACAGTAACCCAGCCCTGGAGGGACAGTATGGTTTTCAATAAACATAGGCAAGAAGGGCAGGAAGATGCAATGTGTCAGAAAAGGCAGACTAGTTTGATCTGGCCGAACAAAGGCCTGGTCCACCCAGGGGCTGTTGGGACAACAGGCCTCACTTCTCAAGCCTGGGCCCTGGGGAGGGTAAGCTGCACGGGTGTGTAAGGCCACTGAGAGGCGCGGTCTGAAGTTCTGAGGGTAGAGGGCTGGGTTTTCGCTTTCTGCCTTTTCCTGGGATGTTCTTACCAGTACTCAGAGATGAATTCACCTGGAAGCTAATGGCAGGGAGGCTTTGCTAGGGACCATAGCGAAGTGGGCTGACAGGGCCGCACAGAAGTGTCTCTTTTAAGTTTGCAACACTCAGCTCCCCTAATTGCAAAAGATCTAACTGCTCCTTTCACTATGACCCCCCCTCCATCCTATTTCCTACCCGGTGGCACTGGAGTGGGGCATTAGCTTTTTTGGCTAAACGGAAGTTGAGTAGAGATGGGTTTACTTTGGGTCTGATGGGATATATCCATAGTCACATCTGTCTGTAAGTTATTGTTAGTCATCCTGTGTAGGAATGGCTTCCAGAAATGCTTCCACACCAGCTGACCAGGCATGGTGACATGGAGGGCAGGACCAGAGGAGTGTGTGAGCATGGACAGTGGCAGCTGGCACCAGGGATCATGGGAAGAAACAAGGCTTCAACGCTGTGGAGCCAGATGCTGGTCTGTGGAAAATTCTCTCACACCTTACAACTAATATATAAAAGTGACAGGATTCTCAAATTTGATGGCAATCCTAAAAATTTATATGACCTTACCAGTAACAAGTTTGAAGCCTAAATAAATTTCAATCATCCATGCTCTAAAAAAGCCTAAATTTATCTTTCTATTCTCTCCAAGAGAAAATATCCCCAAATCATTGTCATTTGAAGATGCAGAGTATAAAGCCAAAAAAAGTGAAAAAAAGTATTACAGAAGATTGAGAAGTAGTTAAAGATTTATTTTTATGTATTTTGTTATATTGCTAGCATCTTAAAATTTATACTGTTGATTTTTCTTATTTTAAGTAATTTTTATATCTAATTTGTATATTTTTTGTTAAGAGGGCCCCTAATTTGTTTAAGCTCGATATACCCAACAAAACCTGCATCTACCCTTCAGGACAATTTAAAAAGCATAGTTTTGCCCTGGCCGGTTTGGCTCAGTGGATAGAGCATCGACCTGTAAACTTAAAGGTCCCAGGTTCGATTCTGGTCAAGGGCACATACCCGGGTTGTGGGCTCGATCCCCAGTGGGGGGCTTGTGGGAGGCAGCCGATCAATGATTCTCTCTCATCATTGATGTTTTTATCTCTCCCTCTTCCTTCCTCTCTGAAATCAATAAAAATATATTTTTAAAAAAGCATAGTTTCCTATGATACTTTTGTTCACCTGTCACAAAAAATATGACAGACATCCATTCCCATGAATACTGCTAAATGTATTTGTGGTGGTGATGGGGTTTCCCAAGCCCAACAGCTAGGGAGGGGCTCCTGAGTGGTGTGGGTGGCTGGGCCTGCAGGGGAAGGGATGAGTTTTAGAGGGACTGCAGGCTGGGGTGGTGGAGAGTCAAGGAGAAGGGGGGAGAACGGGGAGGCCTTCGCGCAGAGGTGGCACTCTGGGCCAGGGAGGCCACACAGGCTGCTTTTGTGGAGACTCAGAAATGGGGAGCAAAGTGTCTAGTGCTGCCCTGACCCGAACCCATGTCTGAAAGATCAAGGGCAGTGATATTTATCTTTTTTAATATATATATATTTTATTGATTTTTTACAGAGAGGAAGGGAGAGGGATAGAGTTAGAAACATTGATGAGAAACATCGATGAGCTGCCTCCTGCACACCCCCTACTGGGGATGTGCCTGCAACCAATGTACATGCCCTTGACTGGAATCGAACCTGGGACCTTTCAGTCCGCAGGCTGACACTATCCACTGAGCCAAACCGGTTAGGGTGATATTTATCTCTTGGGAGGCCCCCTCCCTCTTGTTTTACCTTTCAGCAAACAGAACCCAGACTCGGGAATTTAGAACACATAACTGTCTCAGGAGCAGCTGAGGGTAGCAAACTCAATATAATAGCAGAACACTGGGTACCGGTGACGGGGTGGGCATTCTGGGCCACAAGGCCACAGAAAATGTGCTAAATGCTGCATTAGTTAAGAAGGACTCCAAAAGGATCACCACTAACTACCTTTTCATTCCTCTCTGGCCTGTCTGGCTAAAGGCCACATTTTCCCAATCCGCACCCCATTACTAAGAACACCATTAGACAATTTGTCCCTTTTTGCACAGGTTGCAACGACCTTGTGTGGCTTGTTTGTCCCAGCCACAGACCATTCGGCCATCCTCCTCACGGCCGGGCAGGCAGGAAGCATCAGCATAATGCTCAAGAGGGAGCCCGGAGTCCTGGGCTCCCTGACAAGACTCCTAATGGCAGAATCTTTATTTCACCCTTCCCCCTCTTAAATTTTTTTTTTTTTTTTTGCTGTTGGCCAGTTGTAAATACATAGATATCTTCTAAATAAGTTAACATTTGTAATGCTCTTAGAATGGTGCTTGCCGTATGGCAAGTTCTACATAAGCATTTGTTAAATTGTTTTAAACCCCTCTGTAACTTCAAGGATCTAAGTTTGAAAAAACCACAGAAACCCGTAACAACTCACCAGGATTTACACAGTAGTGCCTGACTCCTAAGCTGGCTTTTCCTCAAAGCCTCAAGGAAGGAAAGTTTTATGGTGGAATGTAAAAGTTACTAAATATCCTGGTGACAGTCGCTCTGAAAAGGAAGGGAGGGGGCCTGGAGGGAGGGGGGCGGGGCAGGAGAGCAAACCCCCCCCCCCCCCCCCCCAAATACAGTGGCTGTGCTTTCCAGGAAGAATGTCCCCAGGAGCTTCATCATTCTAGCTCAGGTTTGGGATCTCCTTTTGGTGCAGGAGGGGAAGGTGATGGAGCCAAAGGACATCCTCACAACACTCCTTTAAGCCATGCATTCCTTCCCGACTGAGTCTTGGGTCTTTAAAACCACAGAGGGAGGGCCCTCCAATACCAAATGTGAAGATTAACTTTTAAAGGGGATCAGAGGATTCATATCAAGGTAAAGCACTATCCACTGTACACATGACGACTCAGGACTGAAAACAGCCCGATTTGAACCCTGTGGGAAGACTCATAGAGCATTTTAACCCTGTGGGAAAACTTTTTCAGACTGGTAGACCTGAAAAAGAAAATGCTGTCTGGATACCAAGTCACTCTCCTCCCCCAGCTCCTCTCCTGTCCATCTTCACCCTCCAGATCACCAGAACACAAGTACCTACCTTAACACGCAAAATAGCAGTAAGCCATCTTCCCACTCAATCTAAGCCCTGCCTGACAGTCCGCGGAGAACCAATACCCACTGATTCACCCTGCCGTAGGAACCGTGCCCCTATCAGGCACTGAAGATACTGAGGGAAATGTGGGGAACAAAACACACAGAAATGAAAGTGAGAAAAGAGAGGGGCTGCGTTTTCAAAGTCTGGTCTCAAGTTTACGCTCTGCTGCTTGGTTTTCATCCTGCGGGTCGGTTATCGATGTTTCTCCAGTCCCTGAGTGGAACCACTCTGAGGTGGTGGGCCAGAGTAAGTCTGCATTTAGGATGCTTGAGGAAAGACAAACAGCACGCCTGCCAGGTCTCCACGTAGCTGGGGTTGAAACCTGGGGGAAACCACACCCAAGTCCTGGCCTCCGGATCAATTCAAAGGTCTTTCAACACCAACAGCTGTGACATTCAGGCCTGGGAGAAACATCTAAAGCCCTGGACTGATTTGCATAGTCAGTATATTGTAACTTGCTGTCTCCTACCCAAAGGTCAAGTCACCTACAGTTAGCCATCAACGGCCAAAGGAGAGGGGCCCTGTGCGGCAGGCTTTAAGGGGTGCTTGCCACCACCACGGGGGAAAAGAGGTGCTCACCTTCTGGCTCCTGGGGTGGAGACGGTAAAGGGAAGGTCTATGCAGGAAACGAGCACAAAGACTTCTTTCACTTATCACGCCTCGGTCAGCCGTCACCAGACGCCCACCGCACACGGCCCAGCTGCGCGGGACCTTCCCCAGCCCAGCCCAGCCCCGCGGCCGCACGTGGTCCTAGGCCCAGCTCCCGCAAGCCCCAGAGGAGCCCCGTGGGTCTGACTTCACTTCTGATCGGACTTTCCGAAGTGCCGAGTGGGTGTGATGCGGGCAGCGTGCCGCCCGGCCCGCGGGGCTGCGCTCACGCGGACTCCGCCAGGGCGCAGGAGGGGGGCCGCAGCGCTCACCTGTCCCGCCCGCAGCGCCAGCTGCACGGCCAATTCGAAGCACTCTTCCCAGGGGCCCTCGGCGGACGCCGCCTGGTCCTCGAGGTTTGGCTTCATCGCGTCCTCGCGGGGCCCCGCCACCTCCAGCCCTCCACGCCGGTCCCCCGCCGGCTCCCACCGCTCCAGAACCAGGCTCCGCACTCCCTCTTTTTACTCCCGCCACTCGCGCCTCGGCCTTCGCGAGCCCCACTTACGGTGCCGCGGGAAGGGCGAGGAGCGGACCGGGGCGGGGGAAGCCGCGCCGCGCCGCGCGTCCCAAGCCCCGCCCCGAGCCCTGCCCCCCGCCGAGCCCCGCCCCTCACGGCTCTCAGCCTTGCTTCGCGCTTAGCCCTCCCCAGCCCCGCCCCGAGACCCCGCCTCGAGCCCGCCCACCTCCGCCGAGCCCCGCCCTGCCCAGGGCTGAGCGCCGCTTCACATTTCACCAGAGCCCCGCCCCTCCTCTTCTAGCCCCGCCCCTCACCACCGAGCCACGCCTCCCTCCGCCGAGCCCCGCCCCGCCCAGGGCTGAGTGCCGCTTCACATTTCGCCAGAGCCCCGCCCATCCTCGCCTAGCCCCGCCCCTCCTCGCCGCGCATCCTGCTTTCCGTTCCCCCCCGGTCCCGCCTCTCTCCGCCAAGCCCCGCCCCCTCGAGATGGATCCTGGACTGGCGCTCTGGTCATCCCTGGGGTAGGGCGGGAGAAGGGGGGGTGCTGGGGACGGTGGGCCTGGGGTAGAAGCCTTTGAGCCTGACCGCGGCCGGGTCCGGGGCAGACTGCCCTCTGGGTGGGCATGCGCGGCTGAGGCTACGACTCAGCCCAGCACGGAGGTGCTATCCATCCCACCCGGGGGCGCCCCGGACCCTCTCGCCCAGCCCGGCGGCCCGCGCACGCGTGGCCGAGGGGCGGTCACATCCTAAAGGAACTTTCTTCAGCTGCTAGCGAGTCGCTCTGAGCGGAAGACCACTGGGTGCCCGATGATGTTCTCCGCCTGCTCGGTCGGCCGCGGCGCTAGTCCTCCTCGCTCGCGGCAGAGAGCACAAAGCTCCTGTGTTCCCGAAAGCTTGGATGCAAACGAGAAGCTTTCACCCCAGCTCAAAACCAAACACCACGATGACAGTGTCTGGATTTTATAACTGTCTGAGCTCAGAACTCCGATGTAGAGCCCATCTGTGTGACTGGCCCCTCTCGGTAATGAGGAATGACCTTTTCCACCTTGGATCCTTGAACGCTGCTGAACCCCGGTGCCACCTAAACATAAATAAACAAAAAGGATTTCCCAAGAGAGGGACTCCGCGGTGTCCAGGAGTTTAATTTCATAAGCTGCTGTGCCTACTACTGCTTTCTAAAAGATGCTGACCCACATAAAATTATTCTGCAGTGCCATATCTGAGAGCCTAGAGAACAATGGGAGTTTGTACAGGAAACTTGATGGGATACCTTTTCCCCAATTAACCTAATGATGGGATTAAATGTTTTTAGCTTTTGTCCATGAGCACTGTATGTTAAATAAAGTTTCACAATACTTAATGTAGAGCAGCTGTAGGTGTACGGTATGAGACAAAAAGAACAAGGAGGAGTTAGGGATCCAGAGCTGGGTAGGGCTTTAGTCTCTACCTTCGCCTGGCCCAGTATTCTAGTCCCACAGCTCCAGAATTGCCTCAGCTCCAACTATAGGCCAGTTTGGGGCAGCTAGGGGCATGCTAGTCTACACCATCATTTTTGTTCACCTTTTTCATTATTTTCAAGATAGGAAGCTGGACTTCTGAAAATATTTAATTAAGACTGTGCTCTCAATGCTGCATTTTAAAATTAAATACATTCAGTTGTTGATTTTCATGGCAGTTTTTCATTAGAGATTACCAGGCAAAATTAGAAGTCATGAAATTTCTCTTTGGCCTCTTTTCAGCTCCCCTTTCTGGTCAGCTCTCCCCTCATGCCTACTTTCCATCTGGATCAATCTGAAAGCTCAGTTGTATCTTTAGATAAACTCTTGTTCCAGATCTCAGCCTAACTAAAAATCTAGAGAGAAAGCCTTCATAACTTCTTTGTGTAACTCCCAAATACCTTTTAAAAAATATATTTTATTGATTTTTTTTCTTACAGAGAAGAAGGGAGAGGGATAGAGAGTTAGAAACATCCATGAGAGAGAAACATGGATCAGCTGCCTCCTGCACACCTCCTACTGGGGATGTGCCCACAACCAAGGTACATGCCCTTGACTGGAATCGAACCTGGGACCTTTCAGCCCGCAGGCCAACGCTCTATCCACTGAGCCAAACCGGTTAGGGCTAACTGCCAAAAGCTTAAGGCAGAATCTTGTGGTTTTTATCAGTATGAAGTTTGGAGCCCTCCAGATTTCCTTAAGTTAAAACATTGGCTTCATTTCTTCCTTGTGTGGATTCGAGCAAGTTACAAACATCCTCTTTGCCTCAGTTTCCTCAACTGTAAAAAAACGTTTTTGGTAAGTGTTATATGGGTTAACTAGAGGCCTGGTGCACGACATTCGTGCACTGGCAGGGAGGGGGGGAGTCCCCTCAGCTTGGCCTGTGCCTTCTCGAAGTCCAGGACCGCTTGGGGGATGTCCGCCTGCTGGCTTAGGCCTGCTCCCCAGCAGGCGGACATCCCCTGAGGGGTCTTTAGCCCTGCCGCGGAGGCGGGAGAGGCTCCCGCCGCTGCTGCTGTGCTCACCAGCTGTGAGCCCGGCTTCTGGCTTAGCGGTGCTCCCCCTGTGGGAGTGCACTGACCACCAGGGGACACTTCCTGCATTGAGCATCTTCCCCCTGGTGGTCAGTGTGCGTCATAGCTACTTGTCGTTCCTCCTTTCGGTTGATTTGCATATTAGCCTTTTATTATATAGGATACACATGTGCTTTGTACTTGTGTGTTTACTAATGTTACTCAAAACTTGCTCACCACCAATGTTGCCTCCAGTGATCAGCATACAGCCTGGCACATAACAGGTGCTTAATAAATGTCTGTGAATCATTGAATATTGAAATCAGCTTTTTTCTAACAGATTATCCAGGTTTCTCATGCTCCAGTGATGATTCTCCATGGCAACATAAACTATTCTTCGCCCCCAGTCTATACATTGCCTCCTTAATGCAGGAAACCACGTTAACTTTGGGAAGCCCCCAGAGTACTGTGCTCTGCCTGGAAAGACTTCCTAACTGTGCCTGCACACCCTCCTCCAAGGGGGAAGCCTTGGTGGGCACGCAGCTCCCTTGTCTCCTGTGTCTTGCCCTTTATGTCCTTTTTAATCTGGGAGCCCCTCTCTTCATGACCTTTCTGGAACAAAGCAAAGTCTAAATAAAGTTTTTCCTTTTTTTCTACCTACTTCTCTGGCTTCCCAGTTACTTTGAAATCAGTGTCCAGGGCCAAGATGTGCTGATTTGGACATTTGCTGAGCCTTTTTTTTTTTTTCTCCATCTCATCTAAATCCCTAGAAGTGAGCCCAAGATCATTCTTAACCTCATATGTGGAAAGTTGGTATCATGGGCTGATTTGTGTCACCCCCAAAATTCATATGTTGAGCCCAAACCCCAGGTACCTCTTTATGTGACCATTATCTAGAGATAGGCCTTTTATTTATTTATTTATTTTAAAATATATATTTTATTGATTTTTTACAGAGAGGAAGGGAGAGGGAGAAAGAGTCAGAAACATTGATGAGAGAGAAACATCAATCAGCTGCCTCCTGCACCCCCCGCACTGGGGATGTGCCCGTAACCAAGGTACATGCCCTTGACCAGAATCAAACCTGGGACCCTTGAGGCTGCAGGCCGATGCTCTATCCACTGAGCCAAACTGGTTAGGGCTGGAGATAGGCCTTGTAAAGAGACAACAGGCTGATGAATCTCCGAGGGAAGGGGGTGGGGAGAAAGATTAACCAAAGAACTTATATACACAAATACATAACCCACGGACACAGACAGTATTTCGGTGAAGGCCTGGGGAGAGGCAGGAGTGAGGTGAAGGGGGTTAATGGGGGGGGGGGAGAGGATATCTGTAATACTTTCAACAATAAAGATAAATTTTTAAAAAGGGATAATGGATGAACCCGGTTCTATATGAATGGTGGTGTCCTTATAAGAAGACAGAACTGGACACAGTCACAGAACGGAGGAGGGGTCATCTGCAAGACAAGGTGAGAGGCCTCAGGAGAAGCCAAACCAGAGGACACCTTGATCTTGGACTTCTAGCCTCCAGAACTGAGAAAATACATTTCTGTCGCTTAAGCCCCAGTCGGTAGTACTTTGTCCTGGCAGCTCTAACAAACGGATATAGTTGGGAGCCAAAGACGTTTGCCTCCTGCATTACTGTGTTTAGGGTTATGAGGAGCTCTTCTCTGCCAAGAGGCCGTGTCAAGGGCATCAGGGACTATAGCTCTCCAGAACAGAACAGCAGAGGGAACCCTTCTGCCCACAACCTGGCGGCGGTTACTCAGGGTTACTTATGCAACAGAGTCAGGCAGCGCCACAACTTCTCACAAAATTAAGTCAGCAAGGGCTCTGTATTTCAGTATCACCCAACACTCTGTGCACAGCCCTGCAACAAAGAACAATTCTAGGAGTCCTTGCAAGAGACTCTGTCCCAGCAGAATTGTCTCTAAAAAACAGTCTCTGCAGAGTTATTTCTCCTTCTCATTTATTTCCACTGTAAAATGGACGATGCTTTTTCCTACTCTGGAAAAATCTCCTAAGTCACTATTTCTCATTGAGGAAAGGATTAATGTGGTGGTCATTACCCTGCCTTGTGGCTATTGTCTTCACTAGCAGAGAGGTGTGGACAAGGATCACGGAAGGCTGGTGACCCTTGAGCCCTGGCAAAGGTCAGAGCTATGCACCCACTGTTTAGTCCAGACAATGGTAGCTGAAGCAACTTCCCCACCAGACAGTCATGTAAATCCTTACTGATAAGATAGTCTGCCTGTTACTGGAAATTGTCTGCCTAAGGGCTATAGGTGTATCCCAAATTGAATAAAAGGATGCCAAGGCCGGAGCCCAAGCGGAGTCCTTCCTCTTGAGTTGGGCTCCCCCCTGGTCCCCCAATATTTCCAAATTATTATTTCTTGTCTCGTCTCTTTCATTTGCGTGCGGCCCCTCTTCCAGAGCCCGAACCCTGAACCATGCGGGACGTGGGACACACTGCCTGCTGAGTGTGACTGTACCAGATACACCCTGAGAATTCACATAGCGTATTGGCTTTCAGAACAATGCAAAGCATTTCTGGAACTCCTATTTCTTCTTTTCTATGCCCTCCACTCACTCCAACCATGACCCCACAGTCATAGATAGGTCCTGGAGACGATGAAATTGTACTTCAATAATTGGTGCCACCTTCATTCTGTCAAACTCTAACTTGCAAGGTCTCAGTCCTATAAAAATTATTTATAATAAGTAGATCCTACTGATACCATTGTGATGGATTGGTTATTAATAATAGGAAAGGAGCAAAGCGGGAGCTAGACATGATAAGCATGGCCATTTGGGCAGCTTCACCAGGAAGCTGCAACTGTGCACTCCCCATGGAACCCCTGGTCCATTCCCTGCAGACTCCTGCACATTAGGGAGATGGACACATGCACAGTGAGTCGGGGTGACATAGGGAAGGTGCCTGTCAGTCAAACGTGGGAACAGATATCATTGGCCAGGAGGGACATGGCCACTGCAAGCCTGTGAAAATTTAGGGATACATAATCCCCCAAACAAAGGAGCTCTTGGCTTTTGGCTTTCTTCTGGCTCCCTTGCATTCACCCGTGTGGCCCACAGCCATGTGGACCCCACACACAATGGACCAATGAGAAACACAAACTAAGCTCGCCTGATGCTGAATTGGACTGTGCCCTAACATGGCGTGAAAACACTGGACAGCAGCGTTAATTCTTGCCCTATTGAAGTCACAGATACACTTCTGTGGCAGGACAGAGGGAAATGGAACCTTGGAAACTCAGGGGTGTAATTCCACAGAAATAAAGCTTTCGACAATACCCCAACCTCCTAGGGGGGCCTCCGGAAATTCTTATTCCAGCAGCACCCCAAGAAACCCACTTCCCCCAGCAACAGGTGAGAGACGAGGAGATCTCCTCACCGATAACACCACCAGGAAGGCACCCAGGCTTCCTAAAATATTTAATGCTTTCAATATTTCCAATTCCATGCATCTGAAATTCTTCATGATGACGTTTATTAAATGAATGATACAGAGCAGATGATATTTCATAATCTATAGACTCAGGGGTATACAACATGCAACTCCCTTTACTGGTATTTCCCCATAACTGAATTCTCTTTCTAGCTCCCCCTCCAGCATGATAGCAGAAAACGGAATCAATTTATTTCCAAGGCAACTCAGATATATCAATGATTTTTCAGACATTTCAAGGTTAAAATGCAATCAGTTCAGGGTTGAGCTGTCCCCCCACCCCCAGGTGGGTCCATACAGAAGGGACCGGGCCTTAGAAGGGGCCATTGCCGCTTGCACCCTGCTCTGTTCTGCACTGGCAGGTGCTGAGATGAGACCTGCTGGGGCCAGGCTCCTTCAGTCACCTGAGTAGCCGGGCCATCCTAGTTGGGATATTCACTGAGCAGCATGCCAGTTTCTTCCTCAACCCTCAAGGTCACTTCAGTTCAGGGTGAGCCCTTTCAGCAGCCAGCCCCGTGGCTTTGGGAGGCTCCCCATGGGCGACTCCCAGCCTGGGCCTCTCATCTTGGACATTTTCTACTTGGCTGCTGCTCCTTCCGCAGTAGGGTTAAATTCACTTAATTAACAAGCTCTCAAATAATCATAATAGGATTCACTTTTAATAGTGATCGTTAAAATTTGCTCTTTTGAATGAACTGAAAACTGAATCATCAAATATTCATTTTTAGGACCAAAGTCAGCTTTGAATAATTTTTCCTCTGCACAAAAACGTCCTTGAGGACGCTAAACAATTCGTTGACTCATCCAACTTTCCCTTCCAAGCACATCTCTCTTGGGGTGATGGCGGGGGCGGGGGGCAGGGAGGTGGGCATCACTGAGACCTGAGACAAAACACAAAGGATATAGAGATGTCTCTTTTATTTCCATATAGCCAGCTCTATCAAGGTTGTTAATAAAGTTATATTCTACAAAGTCGACCCCCCTTCATGTTTATATCATCAGCACTTGTTCTCGTGTCATCTGCATTCCAGAACTTAATTTGCCTTTGGCTTGGCTATTTGCAATGCTTTCTAACATTCCTAACACAGTATACAGTTCACATCAGTATTCAGTTTTATTAACTCAGTGTTCTGTAACACTGGATTCCGAGTACTTTCATAATGAAAGGTGAGGACTTCTGGGAACAGTGCAAAAAGAGAAAGGGGCACCATCCATGGCTCCCTAAATCTCAGGAGAGAGAAACAAGGAGCTGCATGCTGACTCAGTATTGTTAAAGTTAAGCCAGAATATGACTATCCCGAGAGAGTGAGACAATAATAACGGAAGTCTTTCTTCAGTTCAGAGCAAAGACAGAATCGCCCCTCGGGAGGGTGGAGCACGGTCAGGGGAGGCTTCAGGAGGAGGGGAGAGTAGGTGCCCACAAAGAGAAGAGGAAGGAGAGCAGCGGAAACATCCCAGGGCAATGCGAGCGGATAGGCAGGAACAGATTCCACAAGTGGAACTCAGCCACTCCAGCTGCCGGGCGGGCTGCTTCGCTCCTGTATTTCAACGTTCTCAAGCAGGTGGCTGTGTCCCTCAGGGGACATGTGGCAATGTCCGGGGACCTTTTCGGGAAGTGCTCCTAACATCTATTGGAAGGCGGCCAAGGATACTGCTGCTAAACATCCCACAATGCACAGGATGTCCCCCTCCAAACAAAGAGGTATTCAGCCGAAATGTTAATAATGCTGACTTGGGGAAATCATGTTTTACTTTACCTCTAGTCTGAGGACAAAGCTCTGTGCAGTTTTTCAGACCTGACCATGGACAATGGCAGTTTTACTGGCAGGCTTCCCGGGGGTGGGGTCTGCTCTCCCCAGGGGAGACTTGCTACATAGCCAGTGCACTCAGCTTTCTGCAGTCAAGGCCTCAGACCCCACACACACCCCTCCCCCCTCCCCCCCCCCCCCCCCAGCTATGCTCCTAGGTGTAACTGCAGGCCTGGCCTAGGCTCCTCCATCCCCAGGCCTCCTTCTGTGGGGGAGGCATCGCCAATGAGACATGCCGGGGTATGGATAGGAGAAGTTTGGGAACTACGGTAAAGGGCACAGGATAGATCAAGTATATCTGCTTTCTTTCTTTTTTAAAATGTATTTTTATTGATTTCAGAGAGGAGGGGAGAGGGAGAGATAGAAACGTCAATGATGACAGAGAATCATTGATCGGCTGCCTCCTGCATGCCCCCTACTGGGGACCGAGCCCGCAACTCAGGCATGTGCCCTTGACGGAATCGAACCCCGAACCTTTCAGTTCACAGCCTGATGCTCTATCCACTGAGCCAAATTGGCTAGGGCTCTGCTTTCTTGATTGTAAGAAATGTCCAAACCTGTAGTGAATTTTTATGAGTTTATTTGGGCCAAACTGCTGATAATTGCCAGGAAGCAAAAATCTCCAGGAATCGAGAAAATGCTCCTGAGAATGGCAGTTTTGCAGCTTATTTTATAAATTAGACTCAAAGGAGAAGACGTAATGAGCACTACAGGAAACCCATGGCTGGTAATGAAGTGGGAAATCTCGGGGCCTGGATAAAAAAGTAAAATGTAAGGACACTTACTTCTTTTACATTGGCGGGTACAGAATAGTTAATAATTAACATTTACAGCACACGGAGATGGTATGTGGGGAACGAGATATCCATGAGGGTTTGTGTGGTCTCCTGCTCCGGTGCAGGGGTTTGTGCCCTGAAGGGTCTGGGTAAAAGGGGACTCCTCTGACATTTCAAAGGTATGTTATCTCAGATGCAAAAAGACCACAGACAGGCTCACTTAAGGCAAAGACTGACCTTTGTCAAGGAAGCCACAGGCTTGGGATGTGACTACCCACCACCACCAGCTTTTACTTAGGAATTGTAATGTTCAGACCATCCTGTGTGGTTACTTCCGGTCTCTGAGTTTGTGAGGCCCGACATGCAGGCCTCCCTTGAGCTCGTCAGGTTTAGCATGTGGCCCCCTTTCTCACCCACAAGAATGTGAGTAATTTTGCGTGGCATGCAATCCAGAAGGTCAAAAAGGGGGTGCACGGAATGCCCTCCTCCCACCCCATTTTCCAGTCACCCAGGTCTCCTTCCTAAGGAAAAAGCATTGTTAGTTGTTTCTTAGCCAATGGTTTTAAACCAAACAGACTTTCTGACATCTGTAAGATCTTGGCTTGGTGGTGGTGGTGGAGTATGTGTGTGTGTGTAGGGGTGAGGGGTGGTGGGGGAGGGGGGACGTGGGTGGGGGTGGAGGGAGGGAACGGCTGCGAGGTTCTTCCTGAGAACCAGAGCTTGTCCCAGGGGTGGACTGTCCAAGCCAGCTGCAGAGGAGAAGGGCCCAGGGCCACCACGGTCCAAGCCAGCAGCTGACCCCACCCCCTCCCCACCCCCACCCCCATGGGTAACAGATTGGGGGAAGGCTTCTGGGCCCTTGGCCACTAAGGAGTAAGCCTCTAGGCGGTTTGGCCCAAAGGAGGGCTCCCGGCCATTGTCAGTCCTGGGAAAGGGGACACAGGGGCCCAAGAGGGAGGAGGGGCGGCCTTTCCCCGGGAGAGCCTGCTAGGCAGGCAGCGCGGCCAGGTCTGGGAGGAAGATAGCGGGGCCTGGGGGAGGCTGCCTCTCCAGGGCGGTCCTCTCCCAAGGAAGTCTGGGGGCGTCGTCTCCCCGAGATCTGGGGTGGTACCCGCACCCCCTCACCCTCAGCCTGGGGTGTATGGGGACGGTCCTCTCCCTGCCACAGAATAGCAAGGGGGCAGACAAGAGCAGGGCTATGGCCCACGCCTGGTACTTTTATTTGGGGTTCTTCAGGAGGGGAGATTTAAAAATAGCCTGGCTGACACCTGGCCCCTGTTGCTCAGTGGTTAGAGCCTCCCCTCCCCGGCTCCCACTCCCCCCAAGGGTCTCAGGCTCCTTTCTGGTCTAGAGCATGCCCTGGGTTGCAGGGTGGATCGCCGCCCTGATTGGGGAGCCTGCAGGAGGCAACCAATCGATGTGAGAATCACAGGGATGTTTCTCTTCCCCCTCCCTTCCTCCCTTTTACTGCCTCTAAAAATCAACGGAAAAAATATCCTCGCGAGGGTGCAGATTAATAAAAATAGCCCGGCTGACGAGTGGAGAGTCACATACAGTGCTGCTTTTCATAAAAGGCGACGAAGGCCTGCTCACGTGTGAGCCTGGCGACCGAGTGCAGTGGACACAGAGGGTCCGTGGACTCCTTTGCTGACCTGTCCAGGCGCGGTCGGAAGTGGGGCAAAGGTCGCCAGTGCAAACCAGGGCCCGCGCCCTGCCCAGCCTGGTGTTTGTTCCTGAGTCTGAAGATCAGCGGAGGCGTTTCATTTTAAAGATAAAGGAGAAAACAGATTTTTTTTTTTTTTGGGGGGGGGGGGTGTGAAAAAACAATTTTGAATAAAAGGATTATTTTTTTTTTCCCTTGAAGAATGTACACTTTTTCTTGGGTCATCTTTTGGCCTTCCCTTTGTTAATAAAGAAATTCAACCAAATGATCTGTTTCATATGTTCATCTGTTATCTGGTGTCAAATGATGAGCTATTTTAAGGCATGCGTTTTACAGTTTATTTTGAAGCTGATCATCAGGTAACAGATATCTATGGACTCCTAGATCACCCTTAGCTATGCCATTTTTGGGGTATAAAATTGGGTTTTTGGTCCTCAGGTTTATCATCTAGTTGGAAACACAGAATGAGCACTAGCACGTGTGATGTCACACACGCCACGGAAAGACTCTAAATAGCTCAGTGTTCGCTGTGAAATCAGATGACAATGTGTCTAGGACTTCAGAGAAAGAAAGAGATCAATGGGGGAAGAGGAATCCGGGAAACGGTCCAAGAAGAGACCTGTTTTCACGTTTAGATAAGATTTCAGTAAGTACTGGCTGGGTTCTGCTGAATCAAAGCTCCAGGAATCTTGGTTGCCATCTGTAACCCGAAGGCTGGGTGTTGACCGCAGGCTCTGTCCACGCGTCAGTATAACCATTACCCAGGCTAACACACACACAATGTCACGTACACCGGAAGCTCCCTTGTGCCCCTCCCCCTCAGGTAACTGCTATCCCAATAGTAACACCACAGATTCCTTTACGTGGCTTTGGAACGGTCCATATTTGCTCTGTGTGCCAGCCATCAAGCTATAGCCTCTCAGCTCACACCCACTCGTCTAGTCTCTGCCTCGGGGTGAGGGCAGGAGTGAGTCCACCAGCCCCGTTTCTGTGCCATCTGCTCCCCTCACCTCGCCAGGAGAATCTAGAGAGAATCTGCCTTTTGAAGGAGAAGGAAGGGACTTGCTTCTTCCTGCTGGCTTCCTGTTGGCTCCCTTTTCTCCCTAGCAACGCTTCTTCCGCATCTCCACCCCTGCCTTACCCCCCACCCCCCAACCGGTGGCAAAGCCTCTCCGCAGCTGTGCTTGAGTGAGTTTGTAACTTCTTTTTTTTTTTTTTTTTTTTTTTTATTGATTTTTTACAGAGAGAAAGAGAGAGGGACAGAGAGTTAGAAACATCGATGAGAGAGAAACATAGATCAGCCGCCTCCTGCACACCTCCCACTGGGGATGTGCCCCCAGTACCCTTGACCGGAATCGAACCTGGGACCCCTGAGTCCGCAGGCCGACGCTCTATCCACTGAGCCAAACCGGTTTCGGCAGTTTGTAACTTCTTAAGACTTGTGGAGCCAGCCTCAGCGCATCCCAAGCTGTCAGGCCCAACAGCAGAGAGCGGGGCCCAGGAATGAGGGTAACATTCCAAGAAGAGACCTCACCCACCTCTAAGCTTCTAGATTTCAGGAATTCTAACATTATTACTTTGTTCCCCACCCGAGGGGTAGTAGCTACCTCCCCAGACCTCTTTGTGGCTTGTAGTCATCTAGTTAAAATTTTTATACCCAGTTAGCAATTCTTTTATGTTACATCCTCTCTACAGGAATAACTGGTGTGGTTTTGCGCTGTTTATTGGATCCTGAGGGTAGAATTATTCAGGGTTAATTCTTTTGTGCCTGGCTTCTTTCACTCAGCACATTAGTGAGACTGCTGTAGTATTACAGGTAGCTATGGTTCATGAATTTTCACTGCTGTTCAGCACTCCACTGTGGGGACATGCCACCATTCATTTACCCCGCTACTGTTAGTAAATATTTAGATTTGCTGTGAATATTCTTGCACACGAGTTCTGATGCATACGTGTATGCATTTCTGTGTATTTTGGAAGGGGAATGCTTGCAACATAGGGTATGTAGATATATTCAACTTTATTAGATCCCACCGTATGGTTTTACAGAATGGTTGTACCAATTACACACCCACCAGCCGTGGAATGAGTGTTTCCATTGCCCACATTGTAAACAGTTCTTGACATGTAAACTTTTTTTTTTTTAAAAAAAATATATTTTATTGATTTTTTACAGAGAGGAAGAGAGAGGGATAGTTAGTTAGAAGCATCGATGAGAGAGAAACATCGATCAGCTGCCTCTTGCACACCCCCTACTGGGGATGTGCCCGCAACTAAGGTACATGCCCCTGACCGGAATCGAATCTGGGACCCTTGAGTCCGCAGGCCGACGCTCTATCCACTGAGCCAAACCGGTTTCGGCTTGACATGTAAACTTTTAAATGCTGGCTATTCTGCTGTATGTGTGGTAGTATCTTATTGTATAACATTTATTTCTGTATAACAAATTAGCCCCAAGTTTGGTGGCATAAAAATGTCCTTATCTCCGGGTTTCTGTGAGCCACCAGTTCTTTGGGAGTGATTTAGCAGGGCGGTTCTGCTCAGGGTCTTTCACTCACTCAGCTCTTGGCAGGAGGCCTCAGTTCCTTGCCTCCTGGGCCGCTGCCTGAGTGATCCCAGAGGGGGAGTGAGGGAAAGCTATAGGGCCTTGGCCAGCGGAGTCACAGAAGCCTCAGGCTTCCATCTGCTTTATTCTCGCTGTTGGTAGCCAGTGTCTACTCCTAGACCACCCACGAAGGGGGGCGGGTGGAATTAGGCCCCATGTTTTGAAGGGAGAAGTCTACAGTAGCCCTCCTCCTTATCCCTGGGGGACATGTTCCAAGACCCCAGTGGATGCCTGGAGCCACGAATCGTACCAAACCCTGTGTATACTGTACTATGTTTTTTCCTATACCTACATACCTATGATAAAGTTCAATTGATAAATTGGGTACAGTAAGAAATTAACAACAATAAATAATAATATAGAATAATTTTAACATTACTAGAGGCCGGTGCATGAAAATTCACACACTGGAGGGGGGGGTCCCTCAGCTCAACCTGCCCCCTCTCAGGGGAGGGAGGCCACCCAGAGATCTGGGGAAGCTGATGCCCCATCACACCTCTGCTGCTGCCACTGCTGGCAGCGCAAGCCTTGGCTGGCCCTGGTTACCTGAGCCTTGGGCGGCCCTGGTTACCTGGGCCTTGGGCGGCCCTGGGTGGCTGGGCAGCTGCCATCCAAGGCTTGCCTGCGCCTCGGGATGGCCCTGGGAGGCTGAGGGGCAGAGGGGATTGGGGGACTCTGGAGGCAGGTGCACGGAGTGGCTGGACTCGTGGGCTGAGGGGACTGGGTGCTGCCATCTTTGTGAGGGCGTGATGGTCAATTAGCATATTCCCTCTTTATTAGATAGGATACTGTAATAAAAGTTATATGAATGTGGTCTCTTTTAAAATAATATACTGGCCCTGGCTGGTGTAGCTCAGTGGGTAGAGCGTTGGACTGCAGACTGAAGGGTCCTGGGTTTGATTCCAGTCAAGGGCATATGCCCGGGTTGCGGGCTCGATCCCCGGTGGGGGGTGTGCAGGAGGCAGCCGATCAGTGGTTCTCTCTCATCATTGATGTTTCTATCTCTCTCTTCCTCTCTGAAATCAATAAAAATATTTAAAAAAAAATAAAATAAAATAATATACTGTACTCACCTTTTCATTTAAAGGAAGCATTTGACAGTTTCTTCTGCTTTGGGGCCACAATTAATTAAAATAAGAGTTACATGAACACAAGCACTGCTATACAGACAGTCGATCTGATAACCAAATAGGCTACCTAGTGACTAATGGGCGAGGAGCATATGTATAGCCTGGACACACTGGGAAAAAGGGTGAGTCTTGCCCCAGGTAGGACAGAGCTAGAAGGCCTGAGATTTTGTCACACTACTCAAAATGGTGCGCAATTTAAAACTTATAAGTAGTTGATTTCTGGATTTTTCCATTTAATACTTTTGGATCACAGTTGATTGTGGGTAACAGAAACTGCAGAAAGCAAACTTTCGGATCAGAAGGCATACTGTATCAAGGAATTTGTGGACTTAACTTAAATCCATTGCATGCATTATGGTTTTCATTTATAGCTGATTACTAACAAAACTGAGACCTTCCATTTGAGTATAATCCGGTGAAATGTCCAAACCTCTTGACCATTTTTATTTTTGTTGTTTTTAAATTTTTTTTATTGATTTCAAAGATAAAGGGAGAGAGAGAGAGAAAGAGAGAGAGAGAGAGAGCAATATCAATGATGATGATGAGAGAGAACCATTGATCAGCTGCCTCCTGCACATCCCCTACTGGGGATCGAGACTGCATGGGCCTGTTGGGGAATCGAACCATGACCTCCTGGTTCATAGGTTGATGCTCAACCACTGAGCCACGCCGGCTGGGCCTTTTTATTGTTTTTAAAAATTAATTTGCAGAAGTTCCTTGGATATTCTGGACACAAGCTCTTTGTCAGAACTATGTGCTGACATTATCTACTCAATCAAGGGTAATGTCTCTTTTATACCTTTCAATGTTTTCCAATTTACTTATATTACTTTTACATTTTAAAATATCTTTAAGCCCTAACTGGTATGGCTCAGTGGATAGAGCGTCAGCCTGCGGACTGAAAGGTCCCAGGTTTGATTCCGGTCAAGGGCATGTACCTTGGTTGCGGGCACATCTCCAGTAGGAGGTGTGCAGGAGGCGGCTGCTTGATGTTTCTCTTTCATCGATGTTTCTGACTCTCTGTCCCTCTCCCTTCCTCTCTGTAAAAAAAAATCAATAAAATATATTTAAAAAATAATAAAATAAGTTTTACTGGCAGATGGACAGTGAGAGCAGTCTGCAGAGTTCAAATATCAGTGGGTGTGAGGGAAGGAGACAGCAGGTGCCGGCAGGCAGCTGGTCACTGGGAATCGGTCACTGACCTGGACATTCCAAACTCTTGTTTCTTTGGAAACTTAAGAAGCCTTAATTAATCAGGTTCTATTTTCTGTTCCAGATTGTGAAGATGATCCCAAGGATAACCTGTTCTGTTCCCTCCCTTCCCAAAGAGGCTTACCTCTTTCCCAGAGATGCAAAGATGTTCAGTTCTATTGTTTGCTTGCTCATAAAAAAGGCATAGCCTGGAGCAGTGGTCACCAAACGGTGGTCCCTGGACCACTGGGGGTCTGTGAGGTTGAAAGGTTGGCGACCGCTGGCCTAGAGCTCAAGATGCGAGCAGCAGCACTATATTTATCTGTAAGTAACTACCTTTATTTGAGATCAGCAGAAACATCTCAATAATCTCTAATCAATGTCCCCTTTTCAGTGGTTTCTTTCAGAATTGGTTTATCTTTGTTGTTGTTAATTCTCACCCGAGGATACTTTCCCATTGATTCTTAGAGAGAGTGGAAGGGAGGGGGAGAGTCACACAGAGAGAGACATTGATTGCTTGCTCCCCGCACATGCTCCGACTGGACGGGGGATCCAGCCTGCAACCCAGGTATGTGCCCTTGACCAGAATCGAACTCAGGACCCTTCAGTCTGTGGGCCAGCACTCCATCCACTGAGCCAAACCAGCGAGGGCCAGAATTGGTTTATTCTTTGTTATAGGAAAGCTTTGTCCACTATTAGCCCTTCACCAATTATCCTACCAGATAATAAAACCTTTTTCAGGTGTTCGAATTCTTGGTACTTTGTTGTCCTTTAGGACTTAACCTAAAACTCTGTCCTGGAAGAATTCTTAATTTTTTTCAAAGCCCCAAATAACGTGAATGAAATAATATTATTGTTGAGGTCAATGTACGTGTTTAAACAGTTTAACATGAGTAATAAATTAAAAAGCCTCCAGATTTTGTCTTTCCTACTTAGCGTCTCCTGGAATCCCACTGAGCAATTTCTTTCCTCACCTAGCCCCTGACCTGGCCAGTCACCATGTGAAGAGAAACCCTTTTGGATACTAACCGGGTCCCCCTGTGAGGTCTCATCACAGCAGAGGGCAGCTTGCGCCATCTGCTGGGGATAGTGAGAGTCCCAGTCCTTCGTGAAGTAATTGGCCCGAGTCCAGTTAGTTCACTACCTCATCAGCTTTAATATTTCTGAGTGACAATTACATACCTTGAGACACTCTGTCTTTTAGATTATGTTTCAGATAAAGCAAAGTATAATTTATCCTGGAGGTAAAAATAATTTTAACTCAAAATATGCCGAGTTATCCCAGCCATTGCCTGTTCTTACCCCCAAAGGATGTCCTAAGGAGGGGCTAAGACAGTAGTTATAGCTGGAAACCAGCTAATTTCTTCAGAGCAATCATAGTGGTGTATGCAAGTGTTTCCCCCAAACCATCTCCTTTCCTTCCTCCCACCCTCTCCTTCCTTCCTTCCTTCCTTCCTTCCTTCCTTCCTTCCTTCCTTCCTCCCTCCCTCCCTCCCTCCCTCCCTCCCTCCCTCCCTCCCTCCCTCCCTCCCTCCTTCCTTCCTTCCTTCCTTCCTTCCTTCCTTCCTTCCTTCCTTCCTTCCTTCCTTCCTTCCTTCCTTCCTTCCTTCCTTCCCCTCTTTCTCTCTCCCTCCTTCCCTCTCCCCTTCCCTCCTCCCTCCCTCCCTCCCTCCCTCTCTCCTTCTTCTTCTTCTTCTCTCTCTCCCTCCCCTTTCTCTCCCCCCGACCCCGCTCCCCTTAATTAAAAAGAAATGATTTGAGCCCTAACCCGTTTGGCTCAGTGGATAGAGCATCGGCCTTTGGACTCAAGGGTCCCAGGTTTGATTCCAGTCAAGGGCATGTACCTTGGTTGTGGGCACATCCCCAGTAGGGGGTGTGCAGGAGGCAGCTGATTGATGTTTCTCTCTCATCGATGTTTCTAACTCTCTATCCCTCTCCCTTCCTCTCTGTAAAAATATCAATAAAATACATTAAAAAAATGATTTGAGACTCTGCTAATGCATCCAGAACAAACACCACAAGTTAAATAGTTCTATGTATAGTCTCCTATTGGCAAACTTCCCAGGCTTCAAAATCATGGCAAGACTATGATATGCACTGAGGAAAGACAACTGGCAAGTAACTCGGTCATCTATGGTCTTGGGTGCTGGGCTCAGGAAACCCTGTTAGTAGCCATGTTGTTGGGCCCTCCGCTCCCTAAAGAGACAGAAAGGGCCAATCAAGGACCTGGCCTGGAGGTTCACAACATGGCCCTGATGACTTGTTAACAATACCAACTATTTATTTGACCACTATTTAGCCTGCAGAAATACTGAGCCCCTGAACTCTATACTCCCAGCTGGATTCCTACTGCCCCCGAACCCCAGCTCTTGGCCCCACATCTGCACTCCTCTCTGCCCCCACCCTCCCCTGAGAGCACCCTCCCTGTGTGGGGGTCTGGCTGGCTGGCCTCAGCCTGGCCTTCTCCGTTCCCACTCGTGGACCCTCGCCAGACCCTGCCCAGAGGTGGACTCGATTTGCTCTGTGCTCCTGCTGACTCTGAAAGAGCTGGGAAAGTTTCTCAGCTTGTAAGGACCCAAGTGATGAAATTGGACCCACTGGGATAATCCAGAATAATCTCCTCTCAAGGTCCTGGACCTTCAGCACAGGCACAAAGTCCCCTTTGCCATTTTAAGGTGACTTATTCACAGGTCCAGAGGTTAGGATGGGGACATCTTGGGGGACCATTATTTTACCAAACAACATTTTGCTTCAACTTTATCATCATTTTGGTGTGCTGTCCCTCCAGGGAGCACGCTCACGCCTCTCCCTCTCCCTCTCCCTTCCCCCTCCTCACCTTCCCTTCCGCGCCCCCCCCCCCCCCCCCCCAGGTGAGGTACCTTTGCCTGTCTCTCTCCTAAGCTCCAAGGGCCCTTCTTTTGCCTCTGTAACTTGTTTCCTGAGCTTACACTGCCCATCTGGCTCACTTCTACTACATCTATAACTTTAAATAAACTTTCTCTTACCATTTGATTTCTGAGCTCTGAATTCTTTCTTTGCTGAACTCAAGAATTGAGGTCCAATTTCGCTGCCAACACCACTGGTGACAACAGAACGTGTTGGAGACAGAACTATTTTGTTATACAGAGGTGCTGCGCATTCCTCTTAATGTCATATTCTCTATCTAGTTCTCTACCGATGAACATGTTGGTCCGATTCTTTTAAACAAACAACGCTGAACAAATATTCTTCTTAGGGTAGGTAACCATAAGTGGCATTTCTGAGTCATAGATGTCCCCTTTTTTTGGTTTTAATAGATAGTGACATATCTCCCTTCAAAGTGGTGGTACCGATTTTCACGCACCCCCACAGCCTCAACAAGTTCTTTGGATTCCCCACCCCCACCCACTGCCCGTGTCCAGGGACCACCCACTCTGCCTCGTGGCCACATCTTTTCACTGGGCTCCAATCCTCACCTGTGCACTCTGCAGTCAAAAGAGCTAATCCTGCCGCTGGCTAATTAAAATTCCCCAGGGGCATCCCATTGCTTTATGAATAAATTCCATGTCCTCAGAATAAACTTGAAGGCGTCTCTTGCTTTGGCCTCACCTCATTTCCAGTGTCTTCCCACATGCCCACAAGTACCATTGTCTCCAGGCATATCACAAGCTTCCAGTTTGGTCTGGAATGTTCTTCCTGCTCCACATTCTTTCCCTATATCCGGGAAACTCCTTTCTCCTTCAAGGCTTAGTTCAAGCAAAACAAACAAACAAACAAACAAACAAACCCACATATGTTAACAACATTCTGCTAATATTGTTTTTTCTCCTATTTTTTCCCTGCAGTATTAAAACAAATTTTAGAAATCATATAATTTGCCTGTAAACACTTTAGTATGTTTCCCTAATCTTCAAAAAACAAACAAAACCCATGACCACAAGAGATTATAGCAAAATTGCCATTCTTTAGTGTTACCTAGTATCCGTTCCATGTCCAAGTGCCCCAGGCTTTTAAAAAATGTTTCTTTTCTTTTTAAAAACTAGCTTGTCTTAATTATAACCCAAATAAGGCCCACAAACTGCATTTGGCTAATGTGTGTGTCTCTAAAGCCTGCTTTATAACAGATCTCCTCCATCCTCCTTCCTTTGCTTCTGAGGCTATTTATTTATTGAGTGAAGAAACTGGGTCATTGGGTCTGTAGAGTTTCCCACGTTCTGGATCGGCTGACTGCTTCTTGGTGGTGTACCATAATAGGCTCATTTGGCTACTACATTTCCTTAAGCTTGTCGTTAATTATAGGCTTAACTGGGTTTACCTTTTTCCTTTTCTTTTCCAGTTCATGGGAAGACATTAGAAGTGAGGCTGCATACTGCCTATTGCCTATCAATGTGCATATCGAGTCTGGTTGCCCCAGGTTGGGTGATGTTAACATTGTTCGTCTGGACATATATGAAAATATTACAATATTCTTTTTTTTTAAAAAAATATATTTTATTGATTTTTTACAGAGAGGAAGAGAGAGGGATAGAGAGTTAGAAACATCGATTAGCTGCCTCTTGCACAACCCCTACTGGGGATGTGCCCGCAACCAAGGTACATGCCCTTGACCGGAATCGAACCTGGGACCTTTCAGTCCGCAGGCCGACGCTCTATCCACTGAGCCAAACCGGCTTTGGCTACAATATTCTTAATTAATAAAGTAATTACCTTTTACTGTTTACTCACCATCTATCAGGCGTTTCGCTGGTTGCTTTCTACATGATTTTCTCATATCACGTCTCAGGACATTAACTATACTCATAGATTTGCAAAAACATGCCAGGCCTGGTTGGTTGGAAGGCTCTCTGAATGACTGCTCTGACCTGGAGTTTCCTTCTTGTAACACGGGCGAAAGATTCCTGCTGACTTACAGTAAGGCTTATTTTGAGGATTATTTTGAGATAATGAATGTGAAAGGACTTTGAAGAGTAGACGGGGCTATGCTATACTGTTACAACATTAGTAACATGAGTTAAAGGAAAACAGAAAGAAACCCCAGGATAGTCCCTGTGACCGTCTCCTCGAGTCATCACACTTTTCTTGAAGGCACTGGGCCAGGCCCTGAAGCCGAAGATGAAAAGACACAGTGTAGGTCCTCCTGGAGCGCGGTCTAGAGGGCGGAAGGCAGAGGGAGCCAGCAATCCGAGGGACCACGCCACAATGAGGCCAGGGCAGCTCGCTTCCCGCGATCCGCTCCAGAGGGAGCCAGCAATCCGAGGGACCACGCCACAATGAGGCCAGGGCAGCTCGCTTCCCCGAGGGGGCTGCTCCGGGGACCCGCACACAGTCCGCCAGGTGCGCCTTGGGCCGCGGGTGGTTCTCAGCCCGCCGAGCCGGCCTGCTGGGGCTCTGCCGGGAGCGCAGGGAGCGCGGCTCGGCTAGACGCGGAGGGCGGAGCGCACTGCCCGCGGGAGCCCACCGCTCGGGTCCGAGCCGAGGCCGTACATTCAAGAAAGGATCGCTCAAGCCTCCGCGGCTGCCTTGCAAGATCAGGGGGACCGAGCGCGTGGCAGCCCCCAGCCCGCCGTTGCCCGGCCTGGCCGGAGGCAATCTTGCGTCCTAGCGGCCTTTCCGTGCCCAAGTGTCTTCTCTTCCGTGCGCTCCCCACGCTTTTCTGGGGTGAAGCTCTTGTCCCAGGCCTGCACCCGTTTGCAGCGACTTCCCAGGGGTTCCGATGAGCGACTCAGTCTAGAAGACATTTAAGGATGGCCCCGGGGACCCGTGGTTGAGGAAGGTGCAGCCACGAGTACGTGTTGTTTTTCTGTGGATCTATTGTTGGAGTAGCCAAGGAGCCCGGACTGTGCTTCCCTTGCCGGGGTCGCAGACCAGCCGGCTCTGTCTGCATCGCCCGCGGGCTCCCGGAGCCCCAGTTCCAGAACGGGGGTGCCGGGCGGGCGGGGCGGGGCAACTCGGGGCTTTTCCGCCTGACTGAGGTCGCAGGGGCGGGGTTCCAGGGCGACCGTGACTCGCCCGGCCACGATGCGGAACAGGAAGCATCGAGGATGCGCGGCGGGTTGCAGAGGACCCGGGAAACGTGGGGTCCGGCTCGCCTGGGGTGCTTTGCTTTCCGATCTGCATGCGCTGGGTCGTGCTGAGCGCCAGTGCCAGGGGCATTGTACAGGTATCCTTGTAACCGTGTTATAATATTTATGCTTCTAGGCTAATTGCTATTTCTTGTTTCTGCAAGCTGGAACCTCCCTGCCCTTTTAAGATTGCAAGTTAACCTATTGGAAAAGGAAACAGCTATTTGCTGGGAAATCACTATTACTTAAGTAAGGCCCGTGTTATTAAATCGTAGGGGTTTCTCACTTCTTAGTGGACGATATAGATAGAAAAAACTTTTGTTTTAAAATACCATTTAAGATAGAAATTTTAACCACAAATAACCCTTGACGACATTGTGGTAATAATATATTTAAGATAACCAGCAAACACGAAAAAAATTACAGGCCGGTGCAGAGTAAACATTTAAAAAATATCTTTTAATTGATTTTTAGAGAGAGGGAGAGGGAGAGGGAGAGGGAGAGGGAGAGGGAGAGGGAGAGGGAGAGAAACGCGGATGGCTGCCTCCTGCACGTCCCCTATGGGGATTGAGCCCTTATCCCAGGCATGTGCCCAGACCGCAATCAAAGCAGCAACTGCTTTGTGCACTGGAGGAAGCGCAACCAACTGAGCCACACCGGCCAGAATGTAAACATTTTTTTTTAGTGCTTTGGAGTGGGGGAGGGAAGGAATTTAAATATTCAACAATTTTGAAGTTAAAAAATCAGTCAATGGATAAAATATTTTGCTCTCTAATATAGATTGCAGCTACTATTCTTACGTGTTGGGCAGTATAGAACAATGCTGTAATTACAGGGTGGGGGAAAATTAGGTTTACAGTCCTGAGAATGGAAAACAGTTTATTTTTTTAAAGAAAAATATATTTTATTGATTTTTTACAGAGAGGAAGGGAGAGGGACAGAGTTAGAAACATCAATGAGAGAGAAACATCGACCAGCTGCCTCCTACACACCCCCCACTGGGGATGTGCCCACAACGAAGGCACGTGCCCTTGACCGGAATCGAACCTGGGACCCTTCAGTCCGCAGACCGACGCTCTATCCACTGAGCCAAACCGGTTTCGGCAACAGTTTATTCTTATATTATTATTTATAGGATTATTTTTCATATGAACAACTGTAAACCTACTTTTGCCCCATCCTGTAAAAAAAATACATACAGTATTCTCTCTATATACAATTCAAAAGACCCATTCTTGAACAATAGCATAATATCAGTCATTTTTCTTTCTCTTTTTTAAAAAATATATTTTATTGATTTTTTACAGAGAGGAAGGGAGAGGGATAGAGAGTTAGAAACATCGATGAGAGAGAAACATCGATCAGCTGCCTCCTGCACACCCCCTACTGGGGATGTGCCCGCAACCAAGGTACATGCCCTTGACCGGAATCGAACCTGGGACCCTTCAGTCCGCAGGCCAATGCTCTATCCACTGAGCCAAACCAGTTTGGGCTATTTTATTGATTTTTTACAGAGAGGAAGGGAGAGAGATAGAGAGTTAGAAACATCGATGAGCTGCCTCCTGCACACCCCCTACTGGGGATGTACCTGCAACCAAGGTACATGCCCTTGACCGGAATCCAACCTGGGACCCTTCAGTCCACAGGCCGACGCTCTATCCACTGAGCCAAACCGGTTAGGGCAGTCATTTTTCTTTAGCTACGTGCTTCTCAGTTTTTTTTTTTACTTTAATTGTTGGTTAGGTTCACTGTCTCTGTGCCACCCAGCAGCAGTCATGTACCTTCTAAGAAGTGATGCCTTTTCCACTTAAAAAAAAAAAAAATCCTCACCTGAGGACATGTTTGGAGAGAGGAAGGGAGAGAGAAATCCATGTGAGCCACACCGGCTGGGCTACCTTCTGTGGTTTTAACAATGTATAATGACTATTATAACAATGTATATCCACTGTTACACTATCATTCTTCAAATACTTTGCACTTTGCATTCTACCTGTTCATCCCTCTCCCTTCCCTCCCAATCCCCTACCCCTGCCCCCAATCCCTGGCATTCACTGATCGTTTTACTGTTTTCATAGTCTTTCTTTTTCCAGAATGTCATATAGGAGGAACCATACAGTATGCAGGCTTTCGCATTAGCTTCTTTTCCTGAGTAATGTGTATTTAAGGGCCTTCCATGCTTCTGTAATGGCTTCATAGCTCATTTATTTTTTTATTTTTTATTTTTAGCACTGAATAATAGTTCATTGTCTGGATATAACCGTTTATCCATTCACCTGCTAAAGGACATCTTGGTTGCTTCCAAGTTTTGGCAATTATGAATAAACCTGCTATAAATATGTGTGCAGGTTTTTGTGTGGATATAAGCTTTAAACTCATTTGGGTAAATATCAAGCAGCACAATTGCTGGGTCAAAGGGTAAGTGTTTGTTTAGTTTTATAAGAAACTGCCCAAATTGTGTTCCAAAGTGGCTGTACCATTTTGCATTCCCACTACAAACAAATGAGAGTTGATGATGCCAGTCTTTTGGATTTGGGCCATTCTAATAGCTATGTAGTGACATCTTATTTTAATTTACCTTTCCCCGATGACATATAATGTGGAACATCTTTTCATATGCTTATTTGGGAAGGTGTCTGTTAATGTCTTTGGCCCATTTTTAGTTTCTTTTTAATTTTTGCCCAGCTACATTGAGGGATAATTGACAAATAAAATTGTGTATATTTAAAAATACTACGTGATTTGGATGTGGAGAGAGCAAAGTGCCTAAAGAATGGCTCCTTTGCAATAAACACATTCAACAGCAACTTGGGCTTACTCCTCACGGGGGGCAGGATACCATGACCTTCCTGTGATATTACGCCCTATATATATATATATATATATATATATATATATATATATATATAAATACTACGTGATGATTTGAGATTGTGAAATGATTACCACAATTGAGTTAATTAACACATCCATCATCTCACATAGTTAGCTTTTTTGATGTGGTGACAACGCTTAAGATTTATTCTCTTACTTTTGCCCAGACTTCTGGCGCCGTTCGCAGAGCTGGAGTGCTCTGTAGCCTCCAGGTTACCATCCATTAAATGTTTGTCTTGAGCATTAGCTGAGGAACCTTCAGTAAAATGCCACCTCTTATATCCTACCTCAGGCCATCCTTTTATTAACCTTTCTCATCAGAGGTGTCAAAAATAGATGCTTTCTTATATATATTTTATCATTTTAAAAAAATATATTTTATTGATTTTTTACAGAGAAGAAGGGAGAGGGATAGAGAGCCAGAAACATCGATGAGAGAGAAACATCGACCAGCTGCCTCCTGCACACCCCCTACTGGGGATGTGGCCGCAACCAAGGTACATGCCCTTGACTGGAATTGAACCTGGGACCCTTCAGTCCACAGGCCGACGCTCTATCCACTGAGCCAAACCGGGTTCGGCAATACTTTCTTTATAGGATGCAAAGTCCATCTATGACTCAGATGCATCCATAAACATTCTAAAGTTTCCCATAGAGAACCATTGCGCATAAATGTCTTATTACAGAAGGCCACCCAGAGTTTCAAGGCTAATATGCAGATGAAAAGCCCATATTGTGAAAGTATATATAATCTGAACGCAGTATTCGGAGATGATTGCTCTGTCGGATTCTGTCCCTTGAGCCCAGAGCGAGGGAAAGGCATTGCTTGGATCTCTGAAGTACACTGTGTGTGAATAATCACTTTTTTTGTGTGTGGAAAAGAGTGTAGAAAAATGATGAATTCACACCGACACGTTACAAAGGGCTTATGACCTATTGGTTTAAGGTCCTGGAGGGGTGACTCCTTTTAGGAGTCAAATTACACTTCAATAA
This sequence comes from Cnephaeus nilssonii, assembly GCF_951640355.1. Lineage (NCBI taxonomy): Eukaryota > Metazoa > Chordata > Mammalia > Chiroptera > Vespertilionidae > Cnephaeus > Cnephaeus nilssonii. The sequence goes on along the minus strand of NC_137082.1, from coordinate 63,439,236 downwards.
TATTTGAGGACTTTCCCTATTATGTCTGCTATCTAAAGCATCCATCTGATTGATTTTCGTTTAATGATTTCCAAAGTAGTGGTAAAGTTTTATCAGCCAAGTGGGCTGCAATTCTAATAGTGTTATCTGGTCTACCTGGTTATCAGTAATCAAGCATATTATCATAGTAAGAGTAGAGGACAATTTGTTCAGTTGGGAATGTAGATCGAATTCTGTGACTCCTTAGTTCATGAAAAAAAATTTTTTTTTTATTGATTTCAGAGAGGAAGGGAGAGGGAGAGATAGAAACATCAATGATGAAAGAGAATCATTGATCAGCTGCCTCCGGCAACCTGGGCATGTGTCCTTGACGGGAATCGAACCCGGGACCCTTCAGTCTGCAGGCCGATGCTCTGTCCACTGAGCCAAACCGGCCAAGCACTCCATAGTTCTTAATACAGAACCACAAACCAATCCTTTCCCTTTTCCCTGTAGGTTCATGGCTAAGACCTGGACATCATCTGCACCTTCCCAGGGACTCGACACTTTCCTCGTGGTGAATCCTTGATGGATCTGAGTCGTGGTTGCTTGCAGCTCCTGGGCCGGAGAAATGGCTGCTATCCGATTTGGGTTTGGAAGGCTGAATTTTCATCTGATGAAGAGAAGGAGTTTCTTGCTGTTGAAACTCATAGCTTTTGTCTGTTCCGTGCTTCTGTTTTGTGAATTTTTCATCTATTACTTAGTGATCCTTCGGTGTAATTGGCCCGAGGTGAAAACTCCAGCCCATGACCGGGAACAAGAGACTCTCGAACCTGTCCTGAAAGCCATGTTTTTGGCTGATACCCACTTGCTTGGGGAAATAAGAGGCCACTGGCTAGACAAGTTACGGAGGTAGGAGCTAACATCAGGAATCTTTCTGAAATTCTGTAGGCAAAAAGGTATCGTGCTCTCCCCACGGGCCAGGCTTAATGGCTTCAGGATACTCAATGTTTTCCTCTCAAAGGAAAACATGGGGCAGTTGACTTCTCCTTGAACTTACTATGTACTGAGCATCTGTTATATCCAAGGACCCAGAATTTGGAAGGGAGGTCTGGGTCTGAGTCTCATGACTTGGGACAAGTTACTGGGGCTCCCTGAGCCTGTCTCTGCCTCCTTGTTTGTAACTGGGTTAACATGAGAATGCCACAGGCTGTGTGAGGAAAATGCCCACAGCAATGCCCAGCGCATGGCTGTGGTCAGCAAAGGTAGGTTTCCCTTTCTCCTGGGCGGGGCAGACCCTCTCACGGGCACTGGAGTGTGTTTTGAGCTCGCTTGGTTTTGGTCCACTCTGGCAGCAGGAGGAGCAGAGCGGCTGTGGCTGCCTCCCTGGGGGAGGATCAACTCCTGTCTCCACCTTAGACCTGCCCAGCGCTGTCTGTTTCCCCATAGAAGGCTTTTAAGAAATTTTAATGGTGGTGAAATACACATGACATGAAAGTCATCATCTTAAACATCTTTTGTTAAAATCCTCACCCGACAATCTGTTTTTATTCAGCTTTAGAGACATTTAGAGACATAGGAAGGGGGCGGGGCGGGGACAGAGAGGGGGGGAGAGAGAGAGAGAGAGAGAGAGAGAGAGAGAGAGAGAGAGAGAGAGAGAAAGAGAGATATCCATGTAGAGAGAGAATCATTAACCGATTGCCTCCTATACTTGTCCTGACTGGGGATCAAACCTGTAACCTCGGTATATGCCCTGACCAGGAATTGACACAACCTTTTGGTGTATGGGACGACGTTCCAACCAACTGAACCACCCCACCAGGGCTTAAACTTATATTTATATAAGTGTAATTGTAATTGTCCGTTTGTGACTGGCTTATTTCACTTAGCATAATGTCTTCAAGGTTCATCTATGTTATAGCATGTGTCAAAATTCCCCTCCTTTTTAAGGCTGAATAATATTCCACGGTAGGTTTCCACCACAGTTTGTTTATCCACTCACCCGTCGATGGACTTTTGGGTTGCTTCCATCTCTTGGCTACTTTGAACAATGCCCACCAAAGGTGACGGAGGGGGGCTTCCGACCACCGGTCAGCAGAGCTCCCTTCTCATCCCTGTGACCTGCAAGCTGACCCCTTTTCCTTACCACGGCTTCATTTGTGTCTCGCTGAATAGGTGTCTATTCTTGCAAACAGCAATGGCCTCAGAGTGCTTTGGATATAAGTGAGCCTTACGTTGGATGGCAGGGGAAGATGTGTGATGTCCCCAGGGGTGGGTGAAGAAGACAAGGGCAGATGGAGGGGCTGCTATACTTTTTACTCCTAGTTTTAAGCCATAAGAGGCATGACCTAGAGAAGGCCAGGAAGAGACTGAGCTTCTTTGGCTTTGTTTGGGTCTTACAAATTGTGCTTCATTTATGCTCAGTCCCCCAAGTAGCCTTCTTTGTTCTGTTGCTGTGGCTGCTTCTAGATGCTTTCTTCTCCAGGGCAACTAACATTAAGTCAAGAAAAGCTGAGGAATGTATTTTGAGAGGTATCTTGAGTGAAGCTGTACCATGCAGCAGTTTACAAGGGGCCTGAAAAGTCTCCTCTGACCAAAAGTTACTGTCCCCTGTGTATATGCCCGGGACGCACAGTCCTCCTTAGCAGGGCGGAAGCAGCCAGGAGAGATGCTGTAAAAAGGAGGGAAGAATTGGGATCTTTAGGACAATGACACAGTTGGTTAGGGAGGAGAGAGGCGGGGTTGAGAAAGCACTGACATTTTGAACACCTGCGCTGTGCCAGCCCTTTACAAATACTTCCTCACTTAATCCTGTAACTACCCCGTGAAAGTAGGTTTCTGTTATCTTCATTTACCGACGAAGAAGCTAGGAACCAGAGAGAGGAGGCAACATTCTCAAAGCGTCACAGCTGGTCCGTGGGTGGAGCAGGGGTGCTAAGCCATTGCTTGTCGGGTTCCAGCTCCAGGCTCTGGACTTTCACTTGTTCACCTGAAGGTGATGCTGGCGAGTGTGCTTCTCTCAGTCTCTCCCCAGCTCTGAGGGCAGGAAGTGGGGGTCCCCTCACGCAGTGGAAGCTAAGCCAGATGCTGTCCTCTGCTCCGTGTTGTGCAGAATCAGTCTACACTGGGCAGCTTTGGAAGCTGCACTGAGCCCTCAGGTCCCCGGGGCGCTCAGGACTGAGTGTTGGCTTCGGGGTGCAGTGTGGGGCCTGCTCTGTGGGAGGGGCAGCCTGACTCCCCTCTGGTGCCTTTGCTCCCCGCGTTTAATCCGGATTCTTTCTTTGGTCCTTCCGAGCAGTGGATGCGAATGCGAGGATGGGGCCAGAGAAGGAGGAGAATGGGACCATTTCGTTCGCCTTTTAAATGGCCCATAAGACAGGTGTGGGCTCCACCCAGGAAACAGCCTGATGCCTTTTTCCATTGGCCTCCAGGGAGTGGCAAATGGAGAGAGCCTTCCAGACGGCTCTGTGGTTGTTGCAGCCGGAAGTCGTCTTCATTTTGGGAGACATCTTTGATGAAGGGAAGTGGAGCTCCCCTCAGGTAGGACCCTTCAGTCCTGGCGCCCTCATCCTGCTCTCACGTCCCGTACAGGGAGCCCGCAAATGCTTGGAGCAATGTCAGGGAGGGGTGGAAGTTTTGCTTAATACTAATATTAACAATGCATAGTCTTGTCTTGAAGATTATGAGGGTCTGTGTCTAATGCCAATCTCCAGTTAGGTTGACTAATCTTATATTTGTCTATGTAGGAAGTATGCCCATTAGCCAGACATTGTTGGAATCACATTCCCATGAACCTCTTTCAAAAGGGGGAAATTGGCAAGATGGATGCTATTTCAGTTGTCACCAAAATGACAGAACACACAGTGAAATGTGGTTTGACTTTACACTCTTATTTAGCCACTAACTTGTAAGAACTGTGCTACGTAAGTTACTTGCTACCGTCCTCTTGTTTCCTTTCTTCTGAGGGCGAGGTGCGGAAGGAGCCCTGGGGGCTCAGTGGGCGGCTCCTCTGCCTTCAGGGGTCCCGAGGCCTCTGTGGGGTATTGAGGTGATGGTAAGAGAGGCTGTTCTCCCCTTAGCTGTCGCTGCCTTGCTTATTACATTTCTGGAATTAATAATATTAAAGTGAGCTCTTCTTGCTACTTAGTTAAAAAAGGTTAGTCACTAATGGTTTTTGGAAGATATTAACATCCATTGGTATTTCACAGGACAATCGAAAAGCTGTACAAAGGAAGTCTTGGTCCAGATATGATAGAAACCCAGTGTTTATAGGTTGCAATGTTTGCTGTAATCTAGTTCAAAATTAAATATGAGCTAATGGAAATGCGATCTGTAAAAAGCAACTAGTTATGAGATTGGATATCTATGTTGCTTTTCCAAAGTAAGGGCAACGTTTTATGTTTTTCTGATTTTCTGTTATTCTGACTTTATATTATTCTAACTCTAAATATTATTTGTTGGAGTGGAGTCTTTGTAAATGCACCGAAGGGTTCTATACAGCATATTTCCCTAGGTTGGGCCATACTTAAAACATTTAGGATGAAGTTGATTTCTAGTCAACTAGGTATTGTCGATCCTAGAGTTATCCAATGGATATTTTTAAGCTTAATAAAAATAAGAACTATATGAACATAATTCTCAAGATTTAATAGTTAGATTTTGTTTCTCCCCATGTCATCAGGCCTCACTTCCTCCGCTGTGGCCACCGTTTGCTAATGCTTGTCTTGTCTTGGTGGAGGCGCGTGAATTTACTTAACATGTCCTAGGCGTCTGTTCTTATAACATGTCCAGATCTGATGTGATTCCCAAGCTTGGGTCCTTGTGTCATCTCCAGGGGATGTTAAAAAAGTAGCTGTATGAACCAAATATTTTTTTTGGGGGGTGGGGCGTGGAGGGTTGCCAGTTAATTTTTTAAGATGGGGATAGCATTTAATGAAATTTTGGCATTAAATGAAACAATTAAAATATTAAGTTAGTTTTGGAAAAAGAAGTTTGACATAAAATTAGCAATTCTAAGTTCTACATTAGCTTTATGGACATCTGATTTGGACAGGGGCACTAACTTCTCACCATCAAAGTGGGGAGCCACAGAGAAGAGAAGGTTCTCTGGGCCTCACAGTGACCGTTTTATCCCACAGGCCTGGGCGGATGATGTGGAGAGGTTTCAGAAAATGTTCAGACACCCAGGTCACGTGCAGCTGAAGGTAGTTGTTGGCAACCACGACATTGGCTTCCACTACCAGTAAGTAGTTCACCACAGCATTGCCACAGGAGCACGCTTGCTAACTGTAATTCTGAACCTGCTACAACTTAAGCCTTATCTGGACTGTGTGGAGGAAATCTGTATAAAGTGTAAGCCCCGGAATGTAAGCTGCAGGAGGGCCAGGATGTTTGCCTTGGTGCATCGTACACCCGCAACAGATCTCTTAGATGAATCATTTGTGTGTGCCTTTGGGTGATTCTAAATTGAAACTTACCTTTAAGGGCCCATTATTTTCTCTGGGAATCAGAAAACAAGATGAGGTAAACTGTAATAGCTAATATTTATATGGTGTTTATTATGTGCCTGCCGGTGTTAAGCACCTCATTGTGCCAGTGAGGAAGCTGAGGCCCTTGGGAGGAAGTCACTTGCCATAGGCCTGATGGTTATCCAGTAGCGGAGGTGAGAGTTGCACCTTGATAACCTGGGGCCAACTGGAGCCCTGGACTAACCATGCTTGTCAGGGGCTCAGGCTCAAATCCTGAAAGGTTTTTTTTTTGTGTGTGTGTATGTGTATGTGTGTGTGTGTGTGTGTGTGTGTGTGTGTGTCCATGATAACTCTTAAGAGGTTTTAAAATGGCTTGTTCCAGCCCTGGCCGTGTAGCTCAGTTGGTTGGGGCGTCGTTCCCTACATCACAAGGCTGCAGGTTCAATCCCCAGTCAGGGCATGTACCTAGGTTGCGGGTTTGATCCCTGGTCAGGGCGCATATGGGAGGCCACCGATTGATATTTTTCTCTCATGTGGATGTTTCTCTCTCTAAAAATCAATGAACAGATTCCCTGAAAATCTTAAAATGCCTTGTTCTGAAAAGTGTTTCTTTTTACAATTGAATGTAGGATGAACAGATACAGAATAAAACGATTTGAGAAAGTTTTCAACCCTGAAAGGCTGTTTTCATGGAAAGGAATTAAGTGAGTATTTGTGAATTCTTATGTCCGTGGCAGCTTACTTTTTCAAGGGTGACTGCCATGCTGGGCCAGGCCCGTGGTCTGTGGGGCCTGGTTTACAGTCTCTGAGGAAGGTGCCTCATATCCTCGTTGATGGTCCCCATCCGAGTCACCACCCTAGTTTTCCCTGACAATCCACAGTGAATCGGTTAGTCTCTGACTCTGCCTAGCCACTGAGGGAATTTTATTCTTTCTGTCAGCACGATCTGTGGATGCTATACATTTCACCAGTCCACTTTGTAAAGCAGTATTTTTTGTTGGTTCAAAATTTACTTGTTTCCCTTTATAAAGGATGTTCCTGTAGTTACGGTGTCCTAGGACTTGACGGCCAGTGTGCTCACTGCTCTGCAGCTCTGTGCCTATCCCCCTCTTCCCTCAGCCTTGGTTTTTAGATCATAGCGTCCTCACCCTTTACTAGTCGTCTGACCATCAGCACCAGCTCCCCCTCTTGACCCTTTCTGGTCTCTGTTTGAGCACAGTGGACCCGATGGTACATGCACATTATTCTAGCTGCAGACCAGTGGAAAGAGAAAAGGCGGGAGAGGAAGTTGTCCTTGTTTTGACCATGTCCTTCCCGTGGCATCCAGGACTCTGTTGGCTTTGGCCAGAGCAGCTCACGGGGCCCATCAAATGATCTGATCTGCGTGAAGCCCCCAGGGACCAGGGGTCAGTGGGCTCTCCACAGACGCCCTGGTTCCCTCCCTTTGCCTGGAGGGCAGAGTCTAGTAGCTTCCTTTCCCGAGTCAGAATGGAGACTTGACACAGTTTTTTCTCCCTGAGCCTAGAGTTCAAGAAGTTTTTTAAATACACCGATCATATTTTAGGTCATTTGATTAGTCAGCTCCTCATCTCTAAAATTCTTTACATTTCAAGCAAGCTTTACGACAGGTACCTTCTTCATGCCCCGTTGCTGTGTGTGTAGGAAATAAAAACAAATTTAATGGGAGTTTATAGGGAATATAACTAAAGTGGTTGCCAAGGAGAACCGTAGTTGACTTGCTGTGGGATTATCCATACCAGTCAACTCTAACCAGCATCTCAGCCCCACCCCCAGCCCTGCCTGTTTGCTGAGTACACGGACATCACTGAACATTGCCCATAGTTCACGTTAGGTAATAACAACGTCTAACCTTCACTTTCCAGCGGCTGGCCCTACTCTGTTGTATTCTTTCATTTGATTCTCACCATAAGCCGATGGCGTGGTGGACTATTTATATCCCTATTTTGCAGGGAAGGCACCAGGAGGCTAAGGAACTTGCCCAGGGACACATGCTGAGCTTAGTGGTATCTGTCCTGAGCGCTCCTGTACGCTTGCATTTCTCCTAAGTTCTGGGTTACACATCCTTTTACCACGTCTCGGACTCCACTCCCCATAATGCCATTTTGTTTTCTTAATATCGACTCCCGCCTAAACACACAGACTAGTCGAGTTGAGATGTAACGCTGTTCTGGGAGTTGCATCATCCTGTGGATGCCTAGTTCCATTTCACGGGGATAATGTTGCAGGAAGACAGCACCCGGGCAGCCCCTGACTCTCTGCTTGCTCCCTCTGCCTCAGTTTTGTGATGGTCAACAGCGTCGCCCTGGAAGGGGATGGCTGCAACATTTGCTCTGAAGCAGAAGCTGAGCTCATGGACATTTCTCACAAGCTGAACTGCTCCCGAGAGGTAGGAGAGGATCTGCAGGGCACGGGTGCCTTCCGTCCTGGCGTGTCCTACGGGCACGGCGAGCGGAGCACTTGTGCTTCTGTCGGTCTCTCAGCCCCCTCTCCCCTTCCTACCGTGCACCTGACCCTGGGCTTGCCAGACCCCGCTGACTGAGCTCTGACCAGCAGGAACAGCGCCCGGGCCAGTGTGGGGATGGGCAGCTGCTGCCGGCCTCGGCCCCCGTCCTTCTGCAGGTGAGGCGGGGAGAAAGCGCTCCAGGTGTTGGGCAGGGCCACGCAGGGTCCTGTGAAGTCACGTCTGACTCCTCTCCATCCCGGCAGCATTTTCCGCTTTACCGGCCAAGCGACGCCAACTGCTCTGGGGAGGATGCCGCGCCTCCAGAAGAGAAGGGCATCCCCTTTAAGGAGCGCTATGACGTGCTTTCTCGGGAGGCCTCACAAAAGGTTTGCCAGCTCACCAGGCTCAGCGGGAAGTCTTGTAGTTTCCACGGAGGGACGGGAGCGGGGGCAGGGTTCTGGCAGTATTTGAGATTTTCATGTCATTGTTTTGGTCCTCCCACCCCACCCCCAGTAAATCCACTTCTATTTGCTAATTTCCAGTTAATAACATTCTCAGCTACTCTGTATTCAAAAATTTCCCACCAACTCAAATGTATTTGGAAATGTAAATGGAACTTAGAGTTGACTTTTTAGGGACTTAAAAATGCTCTTTCTTAAATGCATATTTATATAATGTTATTGATAATAACATGTAAACATTTATGAAATACATTTATTAACTATTTATAAAAACAGTGAAATCCGAGAGGAGAAGAACAGATTCTCTCTAAGATCCTGAACTTACTTGGAGTAGAATCTGAACAAACCAAAGGATGTAAAGGAAAAATCAGAGCGGTCCTGGGAAGTAGGGATTTCGGATCTAACGGAATGAGGGCTGGGCCAGCACTAACCGCCTGTTGCTGTCCCCTGTGCCAGCTGCTGTGGTGGCTCCGGCCGCGCCTGGTCCTGAGCGGCCACACGCACAGCGGCTGCGAGGTGCTCCACGGGGCAGGGGTCCCCGAGATCAGCGTGCCGTCTTTCAGTTGGAGGAACAGAAACAACCCCAGTGTCATCATGGTAACGTGAACATTTATTTTCGTCTCAAAGCTTTCATAAGTATTTAAATCAACACAGTAATCAACTATCAACTGCTGCAATCTGTAAAAATATACAAAAGCCATACATAAACTTCCCCACCCACATGCACTCTTAGCTTGATACGTTGCCCCCCCCGCCCCCCTCCCGTCTGAACACTTCCTGCCAGGATTCCGGAGGGGCGGCGGGAGGAGCCGCTTGCAGAGCGGTGTATCCTTCAGGGACGGCAGTGTCCTCTGTATAAGACTCCCTGTGTTTACTTTTTTAAGGGAACAGGGTCATTACTTCATTGGCTGTGTGCAGCTTCCTGGTCTTATTGTCCTCACGGGCCCACGAGCTCTGGCAGAAAAAGGCTGCAGCTCGCACACCTTGATGAAAGAGGTTGTTTCAATCAGGGACCACCCGAGGTTGCAGCTCCTTTCTTTTGCCCCCGGGTTGCCGCATCCCGTGCCTAATGCTTTTATGCCAGGTACTTGTGCTTCATAAAAAGATGGGGAAACCCTCATGTTGTCAAATTCAAAGTCGGAAATGAAAACATTCCCCACTGTCACCCCACATAGCAAATATGTCTACCAAAAAAAATAAAAGCCACTGAGATGCCTCTGGCACATGTATACCTAGGCGGCAGGTTGCTTATTTTAGCATCAGGAGGCATGAAAAACAGCCTCGCACTCCTGTTCCTCGATGACCACTGCTCTACGTCTCTGTGCCTCTCTGAGTACCTCGCAGGTGGTAGAGGAACCTCTGACTTCCCTTCTCACCACCGCGTGTGTGGGCTGCAGGTGGGCCTCCTTCGGTCCCAGGCGAGGAGGGCCGCTCCCTGCCTCACCTAAGCAAGCCAGGGAAGCGGCTGTGTTTGCAGGAGACTGTCGTGTGGGAGCTGTGCCTGGAGCGCTCGCTGCAGCATAACATTCTCGTTTCCTTTCCAGGGCAGCTTGACGCCCACCGAGTACGCCCTGGCCAAGTGCTACCTTCCCTTGGAGGACACGGTTCTGATCACGTACTGTGCAGCAGCGGGGTTCCTCGTGGTCCTCGTGCTGGTTCGCCTTGGACTTCTAGCCTCACCTGTTCTTTTTGGTTATAAGCTGCTCAGAAAGTTTAAGACAGTGTGAAGAGCAGGAGACTTTCTGCCTTTAGTCATCGATATCAAAGCCAAAGGAACAGAACTGCAGGCAGTGCTCATGTGAGGTGAGACCCAGGAAGACGGTCTGGATGCACATCACAGAAATGCTAAATCATGGATGCAAATTACTGCAGAATAAATAGCTGATTGTACTGTTCTCATGCTATGGAAATGGAACAGGGACTCTACGACAAGTCTGGTTTCTCATTTTTTCAAATGTATGTGGAATCAAAGATTGTATCTGCACAATATGTAAATGCTATTTATTAACGCCATCACTTGCATGCACTGGACAGGCCTTCCTTCCAGGGAGCCAGCAGCCCGGCGGCACACTGGGGCTTAGGTGTGCACACAACAGGCATGGGGTTTGCTTCTGTCCTCCTACGACGTTGTTCTCAAAGGCCTATGTGTTATAAAGCTGTACAATGAAAGTAAAAGTACGGATGACACGAGGAGGGATATACAGTATTGTCTACAAGACGTTTTAAAATCAGTGTAATTTTCTCTCTAGCAGACTGAGTTGTTAAATTGGAACTTAATGCCTGTCAATGATGAAAATAAATTTGAAAAATGGATGAGGAAGGGCTTTTTGTATTTAAAAATAAATATCTTGGTAATTTAAGCCAGATGTTGTGTGTGTGTGTGTGTGTGTGTGTGTGTGTGTGTATTTTTTCAATCAAACTTTTAAATAGGAAGTTTAGTGACAGGAGGATTGTTGAGTAATAGTAAAGCATGTAACAATATATGCCTTCATTTTTTTGTGGGGGGTTTATCTGTTCAGTTTTCATGTTTTACTTTGAAAGTGCAATGAAAACTGAAAATAAGTTCTGCTTTATATGTCTCAGTTCAACTGAGAGTTTTATCAAACAGTTAAGGATGAGAGGAGCAGGAATTCGGTGATAATGAAATAAAATGTTGCATTGATTATCTATAAAGTAGTCATCCTTTCATGTTAAACTAGTAGTATTTAACATTGGATAAGTTTATAAAGGATTATAAAAATGCTAATTATATTACAGAGTAGACTTTAAAATACCAACAAATACTAGAAAACTAAAAGGGAAATTAATGAAGTAATGTAGGCTAGGCTGTCACTTCTCTGGGTTTGTACTGTTGAACTACAATTTTGGACACCGTTACAGATGATCTCTGACCTAAGGACACTACCCTCAAAGCTGTGGCTAGAATGGAAAAACTTCTCTGCTACAGTGATTCTTGCTTTCTAGATACACTATGCCATAACTTTTGAGGCTGCATTTGCAAATCTTTCAAGTTTGAGAAATAGCCATATATGTTGACTTTATATTTCAAACAAAAGTTCTGTAAAGTTTCTTCTTCAAAAGGCAAGTGAAGGTGCCATCCTTGGATTCTCCTAGGCAGACACAAACGTGGACACGCTCTTGTCTTTTTCTTCCTATTTGTTTAAGATGGAACCTGTGGTCAAGTAAGTGGCTCAAAAGCTTTGACAGTGGGAATGGTCAACCCATTTCCACTCAGGGAACATGCAAACATCTTTAAATAGCAAAATAATCAAGGAACATACTATCTGGAGAGAAAAAACATCTTGGTTCCCTGTGTTCCCTGAAGGGAGCTTGTGATGTTAGTAAGCATTATTTGTACGATGTGGAAGAATAATATATATATGTAATTTTTTTAAGTCAAGGAGTATTTTTCAAAGTCTCACCTTGATAAAATGTCCTAAATTCCACAGATACCATTCATTCCCTTCCTTAGAGAAGCGGCAGGTCACATAGACACTTAGCTGTTCAGCACAATAAAAACACGTTGCTTTTACAGGTGTAGCCATAATCAAGGCACAGAGATCTACCGGGATTTTTCTTTAGTAGTTATACAAAATAATCTTACATTTTGTGGTCTGTACAGTGTAATAAACCAGCAATAAAACAACAAGAATATATGAGAGAAGACTGTTGCCCGAGCAGAGTGAACGTCTAGAGAATCACTTTCAGACGGGACACACTTCGCAGTAGTGAAGGGGGTAGGTTTTCTGCCTAAAAATAAAAGGCTCAAAGTAGCTCGAATTCAAATGCCTGAGGCTAACAGAGGCTCTAAATAGGACTGAAAAAAGGTTTTCTTGCCACTCTGTGGCCTGGGGCCTCCTACGTCTCGGGCTAAGGCAGATCAGAAGCGGTGGCCACTTGTCCGCCTGCAGCTTCTTAGAGCCAGAATCGGAGAGCTGGGGCGCCCCGCATCTCACAGTCCTGCTGGATAACTCGGGGGGGGGGGGGGGGGGGGGGGGAAAGGGCGCTTCTCCGCCATCTCTCAAGTCTTTAATGAATCAGTAAATCACTGACTAGATGAATCAAAGGGCCCCACCTAGAGACATCTCACTGCAGTGTCACCCAAGCGAGAGCGGATGGTTGGCAGTGACACAGACTGGGGAGGGCGGGAGGGCGGGGAACGTCTTGGAAAATGAAAACAAAAGCTTCAAACCAAACCTGAGGGGAACAGAGGTAGCCAGAGGCTTGGTGGTCACGCAGGGAGCCGACACAGAGCAGGACAGACGGTAGCGCGGACGACACTGGGAAGTCCCTACTTTCTACCATGGCTTGGGGCTGACGGGCAGCCTGGGAACGGGGCTGTGGACAGGAGGGTGGGGGATGGCGGGGGGGGGGGGGAGGGGAGGGCGCCAGGAGGCGGCCCACCCCAGCGTCTCACAAGAGTTCGTACTGCTTGAGGTGCATCCTCTGGATGATGTCGCGGCAGTCGTTGAAGACCCTGCGGATGTTCTCCGTGTCCACGGCGCAGGTGAAGTGCGGGTAGCAGTAGTGCTTGCCGTCCCCGGTTGCTGTGCTGATCCTCTGCAAAAACAGGGGTGTCTGAGCTGCGGGGCCACAGCCCCACCCCTCATTCTCAGAGAAGAACCTGGGCAACGCTTGGATCAGAGACCCAGGGCTTGGGGTGTGGTCTGGCTGACAGAGGAACACAGCTGTAGGGAGTGTCCAACCATTGAACGCGCAGCTGGAAGCCAAAGCACCTGGCCCTCCTCGGGCCGCGGGAGCTGAGAATTCAGCGGAGGCAGGGCGTGCGTTTAAAAGGCAGCCACTGGCTGGTTTGCTCAGTGCTGGTCACTGCAAAGAACAGTCACGCTCTAAGACAGTAGGAAAACAAAGTTAATAAAATTGCTTACCAGAAACAGATCCCTTATGAAGAACTTGGCTCTTGTAACTTTGGGATCTTCTCCTGCATCTGGTGTCGCTGTAGAAATGACAAGCGGAATTTTATTTAAATAATGTGAAACAGAACTACAACTCTATGAAAACTTAAAGGGAATTACAAAGTTGGACTGCGAACCAGGCTGGTATGGCTCAGGGGTTGAGCATCGACCCAGGAACCGAGAGGTCGCTAATTCGATACCGGTCAGGGTTATGGGCTAGATCCCCAGTATGGGGTGTGCAGGAGGCAGATGATCAATGATGTTACTCTTTTATTGATGTTTCTATCTCTCTGTTCCTCTCTCTCTCAAAACCAATAAAAATATATTAAAAAAAAACAACAAAGTTGGACTACGATATACTCATAGCACTAAAAGACACATATGGCGACCTGGCCAGCATGCTAAATGGTTAGAGCCGTGGTCGGCAAACTGTGGCTTGCGAGCCACATGCAGCTCTTTGGCCCCTTGAGTGTGGCTCTTCCACAAAATACCACGGCCTGGGTGAGTCTATTTTGAAGAAGTGGCGTTAGAAGAAGTTTAAATTTAAAAAATTTGGCTCTCAAAAGAAATTTCAATAGTTGTACTGTTGATATTTGGCTCTGTTGACTAATGAGTTTGCCGACCACTGGGTTAGAGCATTGGCCTGTGCACCAAAGGGTCATGGGCTTGATTCTTGGTCAAGGGCATGTATCTGGGTTGCTGGGTGCTCCCTGGCCTGGGTCAGGGTGCATATGGGAGGCAACCAATCGATGTGTGTCTCTCACACTGATGTTTCTCTTTCTCTCTCTCTCTCTCTCTCTCTCTCTTTGGTGGTAGGGGGGTAACTTCCACTCAAATAAAATGACAGCATCTCACTGAACACTGGCCACGCCCGCAGCTGCCTTCACCTTCAGCGGCCTCTGGAGGAGAGGAGACCCAGGCCTGCAGGAGCTGGTCCAGGCCTGTGGCTGTGGCTGCAGGGGTGGATCTGCGCAGCCAGGCCACATTCTCATTCCATCAGCCTTGTTCTTAGAAAGACCTCCTCTTACTGTTCCTACCACAGACGACAGCATCTGCAGCCCCCAGTTAAAATCAGTGTGGCGCCCAGCCAGTGTGTCTCAGCGGTTGAACATCAACCTATGAACCAGGAGGTCACAGTTCGATTCCCGGTCAGGGCACATGCAGGGTTGCGGGGCTCAATCCCCAGTGTGGGGCGTGCAGGAGGCAGCCGATCAATGATTCTCTCTCATTATTGATGTTTCTCTCTCTCCCTCTCCCTTCCTCTCTAAGATCAATTAAAAAAAAAAAAATCAACATGGCACCCACTCTGACCTAGGCCCTTCTGAGCCTTTTCCCCATTCACATTCTGAGTTCCTGGAACCAGTCAGTAGTTCTGAGGCCTGTGAAGTTTATTTTCCTAAACTCGAGGCTCCAAATCAGCGTGTTCTCATCACTGTCCTCCCTTCTCTGTTACGGCCATGGTGGTGTGGGGAGCTCTGCAGGTGCTGAGTCAGCCCTGACCTGGAGGCCTGCCAGGCTTGGCCAGGGAGGTGCCAGGGCAGGCCCGGTGCAGAGGGGCGGGAGGAGTGAGCAGGGGAGGAGCACAGTATTGCTCAGGGGTGGGGGAGGTGCAGCTTCTACTACTTCCTGGATAGGTCAGGATTGGCCTCAGCTTGTGGGAGATTAAATCAACGTTGATAGGGGTCTTACGCATGTTTGTGAAGTGTTTCAGAAGTCCAGAGAGTTTTCTGGAAAGTTGAGTGACCAGAATGAGGGAGCCTGGGCGAGGAGCTGCACTGACCAGATCCATAGCTGAGATGAGGGCCAGGACCAGGGCCCAAAGGAGGGGAAAAGGAAGAGTGTGTGGTACTGGATGGTCAGGGGAGGGAAGCTCCACAGTACTGACTGGATGGGCCAGGGAAGGGGGCTGGTGACTGGGAAAGTTAAAGCGGAGCCGGTTGTCAGGAGACAGGAAATCCAGCAACAGAGAGGGCAGCACCAGGGGTGCTCTGAACACCCCCCCCCCCCCCCCCCCCCGGGGCAGAGGGTAAGCCACCTTAGCCTCGGGAAGCACACCCCTGGGCTGGCTGAGGTCCGTGCAAAGAGGCTGATGAACATTCCTAACTTCTTAGCTGGAGTTTCTAGGAAAGTCCCTTTCATTCTGCTCGATCCAGTTTGGGATTCAAATGTGAGAAGTGGTGTGATTTTGCTGTAAACAAACCTGTCCTCCGGGACTCTGGTGGCCCAGGGTCTGCTCAGGACTGCAGAGCAGCAGCTGGAAACAGCTCTGCCAGGCAGGGCCGTCCTGCTTCGCCCTGGAGTCCCATGTCCCGGGAGCACCAGCAGACGGCTGGTCACCCTAATGGGAATCACCAATGTCGTAGCCCAAGTCACCCCTCGAGACGAGAGATGTAAACACGGGCTCCGGAGGAAAGGTCCTCACAGGCTCCACCTGAGTGACCTTGAACAAGCGACTTGACCTCTTTCAGCCTCACTTCCCACAAGAAAACAAACGATGAAAACTCCCACATAGGGTTACTGGGAGGGTTCAGCGTGGAGGTCAATGTAAAGGGCTGACTGAGGCCCAAGTGAGGCACCAAGAGGCAGAACCTACCCCAATGGATGGCATATTCACACCCAAACTGTCCTTTCTCCAACGGCACAGTTCAGGTGGAAAGTCAAACTGCGATTTTTACAAACGGAAGCCTACCTGGACGTCTTAAGACGCTCCTACGTTAGGGAGGGGCAGTTCGCCAAGAGGAGTGATTTTAATGAACTGAATGTCCTAGAGCCGTGGTCGCCAAACTGCGGCTCTCGAGCCACTATGCGGCTCTTTTGGCCCCTTGAGTGTGGCTCTTCCACAAAATACCACGGCCTGGGTGAGTCTATTTTGAAGAAGTGGCGTTAGAAGAAGTTTAAGTTTAAAAAATTTGGCTCTCAAAAGAAATTTCAGTCGTTGTCCCGTTGATATTTGGCTCTGTGGACTAATGAGTTTGCCGACCACTGTCCTAGAGCCGTCAGGACCGTTGGAATTATAGGGCTTACTGAACAACGAAGTCTTTTCCTTAATCAGGGGAACCTTGGTTTGAAACCTTACCATCTTCAGGAACAGTATAATTTGCATACTCTGGGAAGTAATCCTCAATTTTTGATTTCCCCGCCAAGACTTTCTCGGCCAGCATATCTTGTTTGTTCAAGAACAAGATGATGGAAATGGTCCGCAACCACCTGAAAAGGAGAAATAAACACGCGCGTGGGACATCCACTCTGTGGGAGAGAACAGCGAACACGGGAGGGACGCAGGGGCAAGGACAGCACGACAGGACCTAGCCTCGCCTGATAGGCCGGTATCTCCGTCCCGCACTCGGTCTCCAAGAAAGACATTCTTATAACGGTAACTAAATATAGCAGCTGACTTAGCAGTTTTAGCACCTTCTACCTTATCTGCCCGGGGGACATACACTTACTGGTACCAAAGCTAAGGATTACTCATGTGATAAATACACTTGGATTATTTATGATGGGGGTCACGTAGTAAGAAAGTGTCAGAAAACTAGAAGAAGTTACAGCCTTGTTAAGAAGATACAGGACTCATGAGCTAATTGCACAGAACATAGTTGCGGCTGGCTTGGTTTTTCCCTGCCACCTCTTGAGCAGGTCTGAGTTCTCCAGACGTGGGCAGAATGTTCATCAGATCTAGATCTATCTAGATCTATCTAGATCCCGGCGCTGGACAGGTCAGGCTGGGGGCGGGGGGAAGGGGGACTCAGGCACCGTGGAGGTGCAAGTGGGAAAGTTCTCTGTCTCATTTTGATAGACGCTGAAAACTGGCTTAACACGAGTTCAAGGTGCACATCAGCAAAGCCTTTAGAAATTCCATTCCTTCAAAGGAATTAAGCTGATGACTCGTGCACAGGAATCTTACTATGAATTAGAAACACAACCCATTCTTCCCCCAAATGGAAATAGCCTTAAGATTTCTTCTAGTTAAAAAATACATAGCCCTTGCCCTGGCTGGTGTGGTTCAGTTGGTTGGATGATTCTATTCCTGGTCAGGGCACATGCCTAGGTTACAGGTTTGATTCCCAGTTGGGGTGCGTGCGAGAGGCAACCGATAGGTGTTTCTCTCTCTCTCTCTCTTCCTTCCTCTCTCTAAAATAAAAAAAACATCCTCGGGTGAGGATTAAAAAAATACATAGTCCTTGTAAAAATGAATTTTTAATTATAGAAAAATTAATACATAGGAAAAAATAAAATGTAATTACACCCAGAGACAACTATTAGAATGTTTATGTTTTTACTTTTTTTTCCCTATCCTCACACATATTTATCATGTTTATAAAAATAAGTTCAAGGTGTTTTTAAACCTGCCTTTTCATTTAGTAATGTTGTGGTCATTTTCCCATGTGACTGTGTCTGTGTGTATCTATATCTATATCTATATCTATATCTATATCTATATCTATATCTATATCTATATCTATATTGATATCTTAATGACTCCAACATATTTCTGTGTATACCCAGTATTTCTTGATTCTTTCTTTCCCACTAACTGTCTTAATAGTATAAAAATAAGAACAGTTGTTGAACACTTTATTAGAGAATACTAGAAGCCCGGTGCACGAAATTCGTGCACGGTGGGGGGTTGTCCCTCAGCCCAGCCTGTATCCTCTCCAATCTGGGACTCCTGGAGGGATGTCTGACTGCCCGTTTAGGCCCGATCCTGGGATCGGGCCTAAACGGGCAGTCGGACATCCCTCTCACAATCCAGGACTGCTGGCTCCCAACTGCTTGCCTGCCTGCCTTCCTGATTGCCCCTAACCGCTTCTGCCTGCCAGCCTGATCACCCCCTAACCACTCCGCTGCCAGCCTGGTTGATGCTTAACTGCTCCCCTGCCAGCCTATTTGCCCCCAACTTCCCTCCTCTGCCAGCCTGGTCACCCCTAACTGCCCTCTCCTGCAGGGTTGATCACCTCCAACTGCCCTCCCTTGCAAGCCTGGTCCCTCTCAACTGCCCTCCCTTGCAGGGCTGGTCCCTCACAACTGCCCTCCCTTGCAGGCCAGGTGCCTCCCAACTGCCCTCCCCTGCTGGCCATCTTGTAGTGGTCATCTTGTGTCCACATGGGGGAAGGATCTCTGACCACATGGGGGCAGCTATATTGTGTGTTGCAGTGATGATCAATCTGTATATTACTCTTTTATTAGATAGGATAGAGGCCTGGTGCATGGGTGGGGGCCAGCTGGTTTGCCCTGAAGGGTGTCCCTGATCAGGGTGGGGTTCCCTTGGGGCGTGGGGCGGCCTGAGGGAGGGGTCTGTGGTGGTTTGCAGGCCAGCCACGCCCCCTGGCAACCCAAGCGGAGACCTGGTATCTGGAATTTATTTTCCTTCTACAATTGAAACTTTGTAGCCTGGAGCGGAGCCAAGCCTGGGGCTCTCTTGGAGGTGGCAGCCATTTGTGTTGGGGTTATAATTGAAACTTTGTAGCCTTAAGTGGGTGAGCCCGGCCAGGGTGTGCTTTAAAGCTTTGCTTCCCCTGTTGCCGCCAGCAACCCTGGCCTGCTCTCTCAAGCTCCATTCTGTTGCCATTTGTTTGAATTTGTTTACCTTCTATAATTGAAACTTTGTAGCTTGAGTGGAGGCTTAGGCCTGCAACAGATATGGGAAAGCTTGGCTTGCTCTGTTACCTGGGAAACCTTGCTCTCTGTGGCTGTAGCCATCTAGGATTGGGGTTAATTTGCATACTCGCCCTGATTGGCTGGTGGGCGTGGCTTGGCTGGTGGGCGTGGCTTATGTAGTGGAGTGATGGTTAATTTGCATATTACCATTTTATTAGAGAGGATATTGGCCTGATAACCTATTGGCCTTTTGCAAGGACAGCTTATGTTTCTGACCTCCATGGTGCTATTTCTTCCCAAATATTTCAGAAGACACTGATTTTTACCTCCATGTGCAGCATTTGGGGGGTGTGTGCCGTTTGCTCCTGTGCAGTAGTAGCACTTTCAGACAAGATTGTGCTTTTGAACTGTAACTGATCCTAGAGGTCACCTAGCTATATGTGGATGCTTAAAATTGGCCCTTTCTAAATTCTGAAAACCAAACCAAACCAGTTTTGTACCCTAGATATAATCTTAGGCTCTCAAAACAGAGATTTAAATTTTCTTCACAGCCCTGGCTGGTTATCTCAGTGGTTAGAGCGTTGGCCCTTGCACCTAAGGGTTGTGGGTTCGATTCCCAGTCACGGGCACGTACATGGATTGTAGGTGTGATCCCTCTCTCTCTCTCTCCCCCTCCCTCCTTCCACTCTCTCTAAAAATCAATGGAAAAAAAATCCTTAAGTGAGAAATACTAAATTTTCTTCACAAAGCACTAGCAGAGCTTCATCAAGGAACGGTCCATGTTAAGTATGTCTATATGTGAGATGGACTAAAAGAGATACTTCTTGCAGTTCTGGATTTACCATTAAGGAACGAATGACTTTATCTGCAGAATAATAATAAAAGTGAGCTGAGTGATACTTTTAATGAAAGAAAATTTGCAATCCAGTGGTGAGACTGAACTGATTATTTTTATTACCTGTTGTTCCAGATGCTTTCGAAGAGGTCCAGGGACTCTCTCAGCCTGTTGGTGTTGTTATCTTCCCGAATCACCATGTTGTAGCTACTGCAGGCTGCCACGTAAATGATGGCGGTGACGTCTTAGTGGGAGAAGAGAGGAAGTTAGACAGATGTCACTGGGGGTGATGACAAAGTACACATCCAACTGCTACCATTTCCAGGGTGGTTTTCATTCCCTGACCGTGAGAAGGACTTGAACCAGCACTGTGTGTGTGTCACTGGTCCTTCAGCCACGTGCCCGGCCAGGAGTCCACCCATATTAGCAAATGGCAAATGGGAGCTGGGGATACTTAAATGCCTTACTTATGAGCATCATATTTAAGGCATTTTATCGATGATCTCATTCAAAACTACTTAAACATAGTAGCAGGAGCGAGGGGAGAATTCACCCCCTTTTCTTGAGGGAGCGTAGAAATCACCGTTAAAGCACTGGATCCATTTTCTCCGCTCGTCCCTCTGGCCGCCGACATCAAACATGCTGCGGAAGGAGAAGAGGAGGATAATTACTTGGGGTGTGAGGACGCACCCTGCACTCTGTGCTCTTCTTCACGCTGCCCGCCTGCAGCACAGCCTGTGCGACCTCGGCCCGGGTGACCTTGGCCTGCGCGGCCCCGGCAGGCTGCTGGGGCAGCCCCAGGTGTGCTCCAGGGAGCCGGCCTGGGCGTCCACAGCCAGTCGTTTCTCGGGTCACAGCCCTGGCCCTGTGGCCATCGGGGGCTCAGGCTCCTCTCCTCAGGCCGGCCTGTGCGGTGCGTCCCTCTGCCCTCTTTCTGGCAGCAGTTTCTCTCTACCCGCCCCCACCGATGCCTGGGGTCTTTCTGACCTTCGCAGGCCTCTCCAGTCTTGGATTCCTCCCTTCCCTACACTCACTGCATGCACTTCAGGACCACGCGATCACAGTTACTTATCCGGAAGGATGGCAATACATTTGGGATTCGGCTGGGTCTCCTGGCCCCACGCCCAGTAGGCCCCAGACGGCAGCAGGGAGGGGTTCCTGCCCACAGCCCCGCAGCAGGCCTGCTCCCAACAACACACTTACTGAAAGTTTACTTTGTCCACTTGGAATCGTGTCTCAAAAATCCCTGATGTCAGAACTCTGCATCTGAGAAGGTCCTGGAGCAGGAAGAGAGAAGCAGACCAAGTGACACCATTGCTCTCCTTCCGAAGGGAAGGAAGCCCGGGGTGCAAGCATAAGGGAGCTTTTCAAATAGCGGTTTCTTCCATTATACAAGAAACAACAGTGCAGTAATTAAAACTCAGACAGATGTGCTCAGTCTCCCTCCCCGACCCCCACCCCTGAGAAAGTCAGTTAATGCATTGGTTTGGTCTTAGAGACTTGATAGCTGTTTTATTTTTTTTAGGATTCTTATTTTTAATCACTGATGAATGTAGCCACTGCTGTGCTCCTGACAACCACACCCCTCCCTTCAGGTTGTGGGCGAGATCCTGCCTGCACTCTCCTGGTACAACCGAGAGCCAGCTGTTTTGGGTTTAGAGCCATTTGGGTGAGAAAGCAAAGGAAGTGCAACTGCATTCACAGATCATGGATGCTCTGGACTGGGTGCTAATTGATTTAAGATTTCCTCTCTTCCCCGCAGACTTCTCTGCTCTCTAAGATAAAAGATGATTGTGGCCAGGAGGAGATGAGAAAGCCGTAATTTTATAAGCTGACATCTCTAGTACGTTTGCCAGAAGTCAGGGTATTTTTTTTCTGATCACACATCCATTGTGATGTTAATGAAGCAGACACTGCCATTTCTCCGGAAGCTGGGTGCTCAGCACAGCCTCATGGGAATGACTCAGGGCTAGGAAGGCTCCGTTGCTCTGCCAGATAACTCTGAGTCAGCCCAGAGACAGGTGAACTTTGAGGGATGGAGAGGAGCTCAGACCTCCAGGACGTGCGCACAGAAGAGAGAGCCTCCCCGAGATCCCCAGGCAAGGCCCTCCAGGGGACACAGACTGGGAGTCTGAACGGAGCCCCCTAACTTCTTTGGAGCTCACTAGCTCTAGGGGCCTCCAGAGGGCGCCTAAGCTGAACAATGCATGGTTCTCCAAGTCTCTACAGATGCCTGAGGACCAAAGGTTTGGGAGCCATGGAAGGTCCCTCTCTGCTACTTGCAGAGGGGTAAATTTCCTGGCTCAACCCCCGGAGAGTGTGCTGTGGTTTGTGACTCAGACCAGGGCCGAAAGCAGAATGGACAGAGTTTATGAAGCGAGGGAGGCAAAGGTTTAGTTTCCTGTGGAGAGCGCCAAGAGGAATGGGAAAGGCTTAGGCTTATTCCACAAATGACATTATTTTGATATTGGGAATGTAGAAATTTAGTACATTTCAGGGAGCTAAGTCAATGGGCCATTCACAGGGCATAGCAAACATACCACCTGCACATGCAGGGACAACATAATTTGCAAGAAGTAGTTATTTGAAGAAAAGTTTCCTTAATCCATTTAAAAAGAATCACTGAATAGTACTGGCAATTTCTTTGACCTCAGGAGGCTCCAGCAGGTGGCTCAGCTCTAAGTTCACGTACCTGGTCTGTGGGGGTGTAGTCCACCAGGCTGACGCTGTCGATTCTCTCCAGGAAGCTGAAACGAAAGCCAGCAGTGCTCAGGAAGTTCTCAGATGGCCTTCTCCTGGGTTGTGGGTGACCCCGGGGACAGCCACGCCAGCACAGGACAGGCAGCAGGAGCCGAGGGAAGCTCCCATCTCCCTTCCTGCACATGTGTCTGCCCAAGTAGCAAACAGCCCTGATTGAGGCAGCTATGCTACCACAACTGCCTTCTTTTCCCGTTTCCCTCTGCCTTCCCTCTTCCTCTTGTCCAATGTTGTAGGGTAGGGGGCGAGGGACCACTCAGAAACTGGAGGGGCACAGACTTCCTTCCAGGGCTAAGCTAGTAGAGGAAGGCCATGGAGGGATGCAAATACAAAACGGGAAGTGAGAGATGCTCCTTTAGCGTAGTAAGTTCCCGATAAGGACTGGAACCTTAGGAGTGTGTGTGCGTGTGTGCGTGTGTGCGTGTGTGTGTGAGAGAGCAGGTTTAATCTGGGGTGCCCACCGGGTGGAGGCTATAAGATTGGTCCCAGAGGTGTGATATGATCACAGTAGGAGGCAGGGAGGAGTAAGCGGCAGGAAAGGAGCTCACACGGCACCTGCAGGTGGAAGACAGACGCGCGTGCTCGCCCTCCGCTGCACCGCTCGCTCACCCGCCAGAGGCACCCTGTGCATCTTGTCTAAAACAGCACCCTTGTCCACTCCATGCCAACCTTGCTTTATTTTTCTCCAAAGTGTGGGGAACGGGCTGTAAGCTGACACGGTCCTTGCACCTGTAGGGGCTAGCAAGGCTGGCACCCTACCCGCACAGATTTCCCAGGCCTGTTTGGATGGCAACTAATCAGTATAACGAGAGCAGCCCCTGCCTACAGAGCTTTCCCAGGGTTTGTTTATATGACTGCTATCAGTAGGATAAGAGCTACTTTCGTGGCTTACCAAGAAATATGTATCTAGCTAGTGAGATTTATTGTAACAAAAAACCTGTCCTTCAACCTATCCCTCCAGTAGTGATTTTAGAGAAACAAAGAATGTTTTCCTTGTGATTCCCTGCTTAGTGTCTTATGTATAAAAAGCACTGTATTACTAATAAAAGTTGCCACAGCTTCTCAAGAGCTGTGGACCTCCCGAATCCCACTGTCCTGTCTTTCTTTCTCTTCTCAAATCCCACCTCCCTACCTCAGCCCGGTTCAATCATCAGGCTGGACCTGACACCAAAGTGCTTAGCACGACCTGGTAATAAACCTCATTTGTTTATTATCTGTTTCTGCCTACAAAACGCAAGCCGCCCAGAGCCGGCCTTTGTCTGGTTGGCCCAGGTGTCCCCAGCCCCTCGGGAGACCTGACCCCCGATTACTTGTCTGGTGAATGACGTTTGCTCCCCTCCTCCTCCTCCTGGGGCTGGATGGAAGAGGCTAGCGAGCAGGTGGCCGAGAGGCCCAGCCCCCACAGGACACGGATGTTTAAGACCCAGGAGCTGGTGGGGACTGGTAGCTGGTGGTCAGAGGGCCATGAGGGAAGAGTGGGCAGCGGGGCTTCAGAAGGGCAGGGGAGTGTGAGGAGAGGACGTGGCCACAGTGGCCCAGGTTCTCCCGCCTGTGGGTGCTCCCTGGCCAGGGTGAGGCTCCTACACGGAGGAGAGTACACGTGACGTAGACAGGGTCAGGATCCGGCTCCCCTGCCTGCCCAGCACTGGAAGGTTTGGGCGCCATCACTGGGTATGTGAAGTAAAGCAAAGATCGGGCCTTCTTCTAAGCCCTTGAATTGCAGCATTCTGCATAGCACAGAGGTGTCCCCTCCCATCCCTACTCGTTCCCCCACCAGCACCCCCACCAGCCTGCACTGCAGGTCTTAAGAGGCTTTCAGCTCGGGCAAGAGGAGACCAAGAACACAGCAAGACCACTTAACTCTCTTGGCCACCTTCACTCCTGGCTAAGGACAGTCCCAGGGTCCTGCTGCTGGGATGGCATTTTGGTGCCCCTCCATCCATGTGCCCTTGATTTGGCGCAAGGCTTGGCTGCTCCAGGACCAAGACCTACCTTAGAGCTGCAACAAGAGGCAACCAACTCCGCGGCAGGTAAGCCGCCGGCAGAACGTAGCAGTGGGCAAGGGTGGGTCTGCTGGTGTTAGATACCCTCTCAGAGACAAAGGTGGTGAGGGCAGTGTCCCAAGTGAGGCCATTTCAGCTGGCAGCCAGGGCCAGGCCCACGCCAGGGGAAGCAGCGGCGGAGGGAGGTGCCTGTGACTGCACTGCCTGCTGCAGGAGTTGTCAAAGAAAGTCACCTGCTCCTGGAGGAGGTGGCAGTGCCACTGAGAGGCCAGAGGGACCCTGGCTGCCTGCGGCCGGCCCCTCCGGGAGGTGCTGCTCCATGCAGACCAGAGGTGGGTGAATCGGCCTGGCGTGCGGGGCTGGTGCCTGAGATGGAGCAGTTTGGACAGAGTGCAAGCAACTGGGGAAATGCCACAGGAGGGGACCGCCTGGGAGCTGGAGAAACTGAAGGCCCCAGGTTTGAACACCACAATGCGGTTTGGCTATTCTAGCAGGAAAGGAGCCCAAAGATTCTGTGATGGAGGAAGAGGTTTCTGCTCCTGGAAAGGGAGCTCTGGACTGTGGCCCAGACCTCCAGGAGGGTCTCGGATGGGGAGCTGAGCTGCCCCCAACCCCAACCCCAATCCATGGGCTACAATAACTTGATTCAGAAAGGATCTGTTCTCCTGGCTGGGGACATATAATACTGACGTGTGACACAGAAACCAATAGCCTCTGATTAAAAGGGCTGGAAGGAACTAAAAATTAAACGAAACATGAAGCCTTTGGTTATCAAGTTTAGGAAGCAACCAATTTCTATCAGGATGCAGAGAGGGTGGAGGGAGGTGGGTGACTTGATTAACTTGTTAATAAGCAGTATAAGTAGAAACAATGGAATAAGGCTAAAAAAATACTGATAGATGGGATTAAAGACCGCCTCCCAAAGGAAGTGGGGGGAGTACCTTCCTGAATGCTGCTAAAAATACGTGGTTCTGAGATGTCGATGACAAAGGCAAAGATGTCAAGTTCTTTTCCCATCCTCAGACTCCAGGATGGGTATTCAAGTTTTTCCAGCTCTGATGCTTAACCATCTAAGGGAGCTCTGAGAAGCATCAATGAACATTTCTAAGAGTATCTCCTGAATTGTTACTGGTGCTGACTGGTATTTTGAGTGCATAGGTTTCAAGTTTGTACAATAAAATAAAAAATGAAAATTCCCCCCATGTGAATGCATCCCCCAGTTCTTTGAGACACACTCTGAGGAAATTTCTGCCAAATTTTGCCTAGGTCTTTGGTTCAATCCACATATTTCTCAGCATGTTGTAGAAGTACTTCAAATCAAGGCTCCTAAGATAATATAGGGTGTCCCAAAAATGTATACACACTTTGAATAATTATAAAGGCAATGTTTATTAAAATACATTTCATTTTCAAAATTGAGCTATCAGCTGTTAGTGTGTATGCACTTCTTTGGGACACCCTGTATATAGAGATGAGTTTAAAGGGACTTCCAAGTCATACACAGAATTCCACATGACTACATTTTAAAGCTTAGATTGTTTTCTAAAATACGTCACCAGATTAAAGAATCCCCCCTTATAGACCATCCATTCACACTAGATACATAGTTGTAAGGCAATACCGAATTACAACTGTAAAACATCACCCTCATATGGGCACTAAAAAAAGCAGTTAAAAAGCATTTTTAGATTTTCTTCCATTTTCTGCTACAGCTGAGGATATTTATGTTTGCAGAAGCATTTTTATTCTCATCATTTAGATCTTTTTTCTGTTTAATATTGGTTCAAAATAGCAATTCATTGTTTATTTCTCATCTATTTCTACTCCTCTTCTAAAATAACTGAAAAGTCAGAGTTTTTATGTCCATGGAGTTGATCATGAAAAGGGATAAGGAAGGGATCATGCAAAGATGATTTAAAAATCATTTACTTTTAACATACACATTTATTTAAATGTATTTTATATTATCTCTGTGAAAAACGTACCAAGTTGGAACTCTGTCAAGGTAAGTAAAAACCTTTTCTCAGTGTTATTGAAATTGATTTCAAGATACTTATTTTCATGATATAAAAATATTACGGAGTGACAAAGAGCAGCAGGGTTAAGATCCATGCATGTTATATAACTACGCAGAAACCCTATTTTGTTTAATCTGACCTTTTCTTCTTTTTTCCACCCCTTTTGATTTAATCTGGCCTCACCCAAAACTCTGACTTACCCACCTTCCTCTCCCTTCAACAACTACTCTCTTCATCATTAACCCTCAGAACGAGGCTCTGGTTGGCATCAAACTAAATGGAACATCCCAATGACTAAACCCTGGGGAAACCAGACAGAATGTAGCCATGGCTGACATCAGAACCAGATGCAATGACCAATTACCCTCTGCCCTAGCAGGAGCCAACTGAGCTTCGGACCACACTAGGTCCAGGAATCGTGACCGAGAGAAACACTGTCTGTCCTGTTCCATGTGGTTGTAGAAAAACCATCCAGTTGTAGGCAAACCAGGCAGGCATTTTATTAATGCTAGTCAGTTGATTATAATTAAAAAAAATGAAAGGGGCTTGCCCATCAATTTGTTCAACGTTCACTGGCTAGTGGCTTTTTGTCAATAGTACTCAAAGCCTTGAGTTTTGGATTTTGGCTACAGAAATGCCTCCAAGAGGGTATTGTGCATATTGCAAAGGAAGAATCTAGAACAGAAAGTCCCTCACTTCTGCTTCACAATGTGAGATTGTCTGACTGACCCTGAGACTACGTTCAGACAATAAGGTTATTAGACTGGTACTTATTTTAGGTGTCTCTTTTCCAAATCAAAGACAGCTGGGTAGGCACACAGTGTCCAACACTCACAGCATGTCTCTATCGAAAAGGTACACAACACATGCATTAACATGCCTTCAAGAAGCAATAGCTTTAGTAAGCAAGTTCTCCAATTGTGCACATATAATTGAACTTAAATAACCTAAATTGTTCATAAATAAATGAAAAGTATGTTCTAAATCCATGTTAGAAACTGTACATTTGAAGGCAGAAAAATAAAAAGGAGAAATAAAGAGCAAAAACTATTAGTAGTTGCATGGGAGATTGACTATTGGTATGTTTAAGTTGGATCCTTTTGAAAATTATATCTATCTGTTGTCTGGGAAAGTTTCAATGCGAGGGAGAACCTTGTTGCTTTTAATAAACTATTACAGTAAAGAATAGCTAAAAATAGGCTTCTAGAAACGTGCATGAAAATTCCATGCTACCTGAACATTCAGGTAGTGAGTTTGGAAAAATACCAGGCTTTCTGAACGAAACCTACCTCTGAATTATTGTTCTTAAATAGCTCTTCAAACGGAATGCACTCATATGTAGTAACATGCTGTTTAAGATTATTTATTTGACAAACTTCTGTGGTTTACACTTCAATATTTCATCAACTGCAAAAATAAGGAAATTCATGGGCCTAATATGCTTTTGAAATAATACTTATGGTTCCTAAAAATGTACATCCATATAGTTTAAAATGAACATATTTTAAGAAAGTTCAAGCTTATTCAAGCATTGTTTAATCTCACAAAATATATGAATATTGTTGGGAACATTTCTATTACGAAAGGGTCTTCAATTTACCAAAGGACTCAACACTAAGCTATTTTCAAAGTTTTAATTATTTGTTCCAGTCTAAAGAGGGGTTACAACTCATGCTGTACTCACACAGTTGCCTCTGTGCAACCACGTGGATGAGAGGAGACATCAAAAGGAGGGAGTTCTACAAACATGTGGGGCAGACAATGGAGAGGTGCCCCTTAGAGAAGACTTCAGGACAACAACCAGTCAGATATAAAGACACTTAAATTTAAGGGGCAGTTCTCATCTATTTATACGTGCTTTTTTCTCCCCTTAAACACACTCAGTCACACTGGAAAACATGTCATAACAGCGAATCCTTCAAAGGGCCTGGGAGAGTCCCTATAGTTACTTTCTGAAACACTGGTATTCTCTTATGGAGAAATCTTCCAGTGAAGGAAATGAGGAATTTAAAATATCCATAAGTATTCAAGTTAGATTAACAGAGTTGTCAAGGCAAAAGCAAACTGGTGTTCTTCACGTTTTGAGGCTAAGCAAGTTTTGGCTACAGGATTTCCTTTTCAGCTAGAAAATACACCCTGCTATTCCAGAAGGATGAAGGCAGCACAGGGGAGTCCTAGCCACAGAGGGTCAAGCATGCTATCCCATCCTGCATCTTTTCTTCCTCCCTGACTTCATTCAGGCTACATGGCTAAGTAAAACATTCCAACTTACACTTCCAAAGTTTTTAAAGAATTGTTTTAAGAACAACATAATAAGTGCAAATAACTAGAACTGAAAATGCTGTTCTAATTTTAACTCTATTTTTGGTTGTTAAAATAAAAACAAAACCTACAAATACACAGTCCCAGGGTTTTCTCAAACCAATCAACAGTTCTTTGGCAACGTTGGAGTGAGTCATGTGGCTGCCATGCTAATTAACATTTTATAAGAAATGTAATTAAAGTGGTGAGAGAGGAAAATAACTAGAAATGTTAGAGAAATTCATTTGAAAGAAACTGTCATATGTTAAACCTTATAAATCTTAAAAAAATTTTACAGAATGTAAACAGTAAAAGCGTATTATGCAAGAATGTCCTAAGGTAATTTTAATATAAGTTATGAAACAGATTAATAGTCAACTGTAGTCTCATTTTGATGGCAAAAAACAAAGGATACACAGAAATGGCACTGTCCGTTAAATAAGTTGAATGAGGTGTTGAAAACCCTGCAATCAAAGTAATCATTTTCTTTTCATGTACCACATTTCAATTTTATATATTCTCAACAATTACACTAAATTCAAAATAAACTTCAATTTTGATAGTTCAGGCAGAAAAACTGAATACACAGAAACTAGAGATTTGATAAAACTTTTGAGGAAGACTCATATACACCAAATTAACTAGTCCTGTTAAAAGACAGCTATAAAAATACACATTATCACAAGATATACAGAACTTTAAAATCCAGTTAAGGGTGGAGAAAGCCTGGAACTTCTTAATGTACCGGAGCGCACTGTAAACCCAAAGGTAGAAGCATCTTAAGAGCATTTCCGCATTCTGGCATATTCCAAGGTTGTAGTGTGTGATATCTCTCTGATATACAGAGAGCATTTCAGAAGGGGCCACAGACGGGAAGCCTCAGAGTGCGCTCGGTCGTTACACTTGGTCTCGCAGGCGGGCCAGTCTCTGGGACAGCTCATCCTGCTCCGCCGACGCCACGCTCGTGCCCACGGAGTCGGTCTGCCCCTGCGGCAGCTCCATGTTGAGGTCCAGGCCGGCCTCATCGGCCATTTCCTGGAGCAGCATATCCACTTGGCTCTGGGGAGTGGTCAGCGTCGTCGTGCTGCTCATCGTGTCTTCCATCTGCTGCGTCTGGACGTCCAGCGTCTCAAACTGGTGCTCGAATTTGTCCATCAAGGCGGAGATCTTCTCTAGATTCATGGTCTTCAACGTCGCATCCATGGACTTCACCACCCCGGCCATCGACTTGGTCACCTTGCCCATCGTCACCGCCGTCTGGACTCGGGCAGCCACCGCATCGACCCGCGCACTCATTCTCAAGAAATTCACTGCCTGGTTCTTCTGCCGAATGGCATTTTCGGCGTGGATCTTCGCGACTTCCATGTTGCCCTTCTGAATGGCCTTTTTAATTTTGGCCTTTTCGGCCTTTTCCTCTTTGTCGCATTTTTTGGCACTTCTGCTCAGTTCTTTGGCCGCGAACTTCAGGTTGAACAGGTGTTTCTCCATATTGGACATGGTCGGGCGGCTCCTCGGGGTGGGCGGCCGGGCAGACGCGCGCTGGAGGGAGGCGGAAAGCAGGTCCGCTCGGGGCTGCCGCTCCTTTGTTTTGGTCCTACTTCCTGTTTTTGCTGAGCGGCGCAGCCGATGACGTCAGAGCTCGGCGCCGGGAGGTGGGGCCCGCGGGGCGGAGGCACTGGGGGCGGAGCCTGCGGGAGGGACCTTAAGGCGGGACGCCCCCCAGCGACGAGCTCAGACCTGACTCAGCGGACGCTGCCCCGGCTGACTAGGGCGCTGGCTTTCTGCGCTGAGTTCTGCCCCGTTTTTTTAAGCACATAAATAAGTAGGGTCACGAAAAGCCGTGTTCACACACACACACTTCCTTAGGCATATAGCTGCTGAAACGTGCAGGGTGCGTGTAGAGCCGCAGGTAAAAAATACCCCAACTCTATTTTAATCTTTTTTTTAAAGTAAATCTTTATTGTTCAGATTATTACAATTGTTTCTCCTTTTCCCCCCCCCATATCTCCCCATCACCCGGTTCCCTCCCCCCGTTGTCCTTATCCATAGGTGTATGATTTTTGTCCAGTCTCTTCCTATACCCCCCACACAGACACCCCTTTCCCCCTGAGAATTATCAATCCACTCCCATTCTATGCCTCTGATTCTATTATGTTCACCAGTTTATTCTGTTCCTCAGATTTTGAATTCACTTGATTTTTAGAATCACTTGTTGATAGATATGTATTTGTTGTTCATAATTAATCTTTTTTAATTAAGGTATTATATGTGTACATATCTTACCATTGCCCCGCCACCCCACTCCCATACATGCCCTCACCCCCCAGAGTTTTGCGTCCATTGGTTATGCTTATATGCATGCATACAAGTCCTTCGGTTGATCTCTTATCTCCCCCACCTCTCCCTAACCTTCCCGCTGTAATTTGACAGTCTGTTTGATGCTTTACTGCCTCTGTATCTATCTTTTTGTTCCACAGTTTATAATGTTCTAATACCCCATCTCTAAACGTGTCAGGCCTCCAGGTGTCTGGGCAGAGGACTAAAAACCAGCCATCAACTAGGTCTGCAGACCAAAGCTTTCTCTATTTGCATGGGTAACTTACACTTTCGGAGGGGTACCTGCAACCATGGAGTGTTAATACATTAAACAATAAAACAAAAGGTGTGTTATTGTCCTGCCTCTCAATCTTTGATTACAGTTTGGGCTGGAGTCCTGTGATATCATTTTTTAAATTTTATTTCACCAATGGGTGAAAATACCTTCAAAACCACGGGCCACTGCATTTTTACCGCAGCTGGAAGTTCGGTTTATTGGTGAGTTGCCAGCAACTATCATCCAAATATCTTTCTGTGGTTTCATAATAAAAAAACACACACCATCATTTGCCGACACTGTTCTATCTATTTGATGTTTCATAAATATCCAAGGAACTTCACTCATATTTTAAGTTTGACAGGCTAAATTGTCGTTTTACTGGTAAATTATGCAGGCAGAGAACAGTGAAGTATTGGGACCCACACCCACTGGCATACATCAAAACTGTCACTATGTATTACACCCTTAAAAATGCAGGCTTTAAATGGCAGCAATGTGCTGCAGCTTTTTTTTTTTCTTTTAGAAAGATTCCTCAGATACAGCAATAACAAAACATAAGGAGGCCCAACCTCCCTGAATGAGCTAGGTTGAAAATGATTACTGAGAGCTAATTCTGTTTAGAGATCATTTTAATCCAGAGTCTCCCCATCCCCGTGCGCCTCCTGTGATAACTTGCCAAGTGTCTTGCACCACAAATTAAAGAAGTGCTGGTGTTACGTGCATTTTCCTAAAACGGCTCTGATTAGATCACTCTCTTGCTCCAAACCTGGGCAGAAAGGCTGAACTCCTCTATGTGGCATACTGGGGTCCCCATCCTCTCATTTCTTTCCCTCCCCTCTGCTCCAGTTACACCAGAAGGAAGCTTGGACATTGAGTATCATTTGATCAGGGTGGAGAATGAGAATCAAAGCTCCACCCTCTGCTGCCTGGGCTTCCATCCCATTCATCTCTGCCGATTGCCCCTCCTCAAAAGCCACCTTCTCCACGAAGCCTCCCAGGGCCCCCTGCCTCTGTGGGGCCATTGTACTCGGCAGCTCTGCCAGAGCAAACAGGGCAGACTGCAGAGACAGGTTACCTACTGCATCATGAACCAAGTGGAAGCAGAGAACAGTCTTATTCCTTCTCCCTGGGGGGCAGCAAGTTTTCTGCACACAGTAGGCACTGCATCCAATAAGGTTTTGCTGAACTGAATTGTGATTGGCAGGGATAGGGCATTACCATCATTAGCAGCTTAGCCAAGATTGCTTTTTCCCCTAAAGTAGAACTCTTTCCTCACATGTGACATTTCTAGAAACATAATAATAATAATAATAATAATAATAATAATAATAACAACAACAACAACAACAACAACAATAAAGAGAAGGAATCTGTTTGAAGTGGGGCCAGAGGGCCTATGCCTCCTCTGCTCAACCCCATCCTACCCTCCCTTTCTTTTGAGTCCCTGGCTTGCAGTTAGCAAACCAGTTCCTTAAGCATGTTCCATGTTCTACAGTTTGCTTAGTGACAAATTCTCATTAGGTGAGAGCGTTTACAATATAATCATGAGAGACTGTGATAGATTATGAGCATAATGACAGCTAACAGTTATTAAGTACTGATGAGCCAGGCGTTATTTTGGACACTCTACATGAATTAACTCATCTCATCCCCATACACCGTATGAGATAGACACTTTTAATACCTCCAATTTACAGGTCAGGAAACCAGAGCACAGAGAGCTAAGCAACTGGCCTGGGACCACCCACCTGCTGAGTGTTGGAAATAGGGTTTCATAGATATACTGGAGACCAATAATAAAAAACAATGGGGAATCCAATAAGTTAACAAAAATAAAAGATCAGTCATCTTTGAATTAAGATAAGTCGATTTACTAGTTTTCTTCTGAGAAGATTGAGAAGTTGCATTGACTGCAAGGTTAATATGACCGAAGGAAGGTTGCTAAAACAAGTTAACATCCCCTGAAACGACATTCAGTGAATAATGGAATAACGGCAGGTCTCCCCTCCAGCCTGGCCACAGTCTAGAGCAGGGGTGGGGAACCTTTTTTCTGCCAAGGGCTATTTGGATAGTCATAACATCATTTGTGGGCCATACAAAATTATCAACTTAAAATTAGCTGCTATATTTGGTCAAGCATTTAATTAACTCACCCCTAATGCCTTGGCAGGGCCAGACCAAATGATTTTGGGGGCTTTCTATGGCCCTTGGGCTGGACGTTCCCACCCCTGGGTTAGTGTGAGGATCAATTTGTTAACTCATGTAATGTGCATAGAACAGCACCCCCACATGGTAACTTTCAATAATGATGAGATATTTTGCAGCTACACTTAGAAGCTTAGAAATACAGGACACACCTCTTAAGGTATTCACAAGCCTTAGGTACACTTTGTTAATAGTAGTAGTGGTTTTAGATGAATTCCCTGGGTTCCTTGTAAGTGTTTCAAAGAATTCAGCAAACACTGGAAAGAACTGTAAAAAAAAAAAAGCCCCTCACACACACAAATGTCTTAAATGCCATGTTGCAATTTGTGGGGTACCACCAAATGTGTTAATTTGTGCTGCTGTTTCTGATTTTTCTTTACACTTCCTATCACATCTATACATATGTATATTTTCCTCCCCTCTACATTTTATTATGAAAAAGTTCAAACATACAACACATTTGAAATCATTTTATAGTGAATGCTTGAATACCCACCATCTAGATTCTGCCATTACCATTTTACTATACTTAAAAAACCCCCACATATCTATCCATGTATCTGTCTTATTTTTGATGCATTTCAAGGAAATTGAAGACACTGGTACACTCCCTTCTACATATTCCAGCATGCAGATCTTTATCTAGACATCAATATTTGTTTATAGTTTTTTAAAATGTAAAATTTAGATCCAAAGAAACACAAATCTTAAGTGTACATTTGCTGAGTTTTGACACCTGCGTGTACCTGCGTAACCCAAACCGTCAAGATACTATGCACATATTTCACCTTCTTGCAGATGTGCTGTTTGGAAGGAAGGTTATAGCAGAGCACTGGCCATTGTTTAGATGGCACAGCATCTGTCCCCAGTATAATCGTGAAGGGAGGTCCCTGAAGGCACAGAGGATGAAGCACGCTGCTTTATCAAAGGCCATCCCAAGCTCTCATCACAGTACCTGTCACACCATCAAAGGTGAAAATGTGACACATTTCCATACTAGACAGTATTTGTGTCTTTAAGCATCTTTCAGACTTCACTTTTATGTTAGCTACTGTAAGAAGTTGTTAAAGGCTATTGATTCAACTTGGAAGAAAATTTCTTACAGTTCTCCTTTTTACATTTCTGTATAATTTAACTTAAAATGTTTCCTGTGATTATAGGGCAAACAAAGAAAACAAACAAACAAACCAGTTTTTGCTACCATTTGCTACTACTCATCTACATAAACCAGAATATTTCCATACACCCTACCCCAGCAGGAAAAAACTGGATGTTGAGCCTAATGCAAAACTCAACTGTCATCTATGAATATTGAAATTCAATTTTATTTTATTCAAAATGGCTACACAGAACTTATAATAAGTACATGTGATTGATGTGAACATCTATCACATTTAATTCTAAAAAAATACGACTTTGGTATGATATATTTATTCCAAGAAAATAGCACTTTGACTTGGTATTTGATGTAAACTGCATTTAGTCCTGTGGCTACAGACTTTGGAAACTGGCCCTAGTCTTTAAACAGGGCCCTTTGGAGCCTGGTGTGTCTTGGGGCCAACTGAGGGGCCACAAAGGAGTCCAGGATGGGCTAAGGGCCACTAGCTGGGCTCCTCACCACCATTGACCCCTCCTCACTATGTTACCCCATACAGAATACTGTTTGACAAAGGGTCTCAGTGTTAAGAAATAAGTGGAAAAATATAGCTCTAAGGTAGAAAAATATTATTTTGCCATGTATAGTTCAAGGGCCTGATTTTCACAGCCTTCAAAATGAACCTAACAATACCTAGTGAATGGGCAACAGCATCAGAAACTAGTGCGAGGGGCAAGGACTTGGAGCCCCAGCTAGTCCCGGGGTCCTGTCTTCTGTAGGAAGTCTGAGGATTCAATGAGGTGTTGGAAAGGAAACCACTGGGATTTTCCACTCAAGGGAGTAGTTTTTCTGAAAGATTTAAATAATCCATGTACACAGTGGGAGATAATAGAAAAAAATACATATATCTGCCCCTGTCTCCTGGCACAGAACTCCTAAAACCCTCGTAACCTCCTAAGTCATGAGAGCACTAGAAGCATCTTTTGATCTACTGTTTGGTCTCTGACTGCAATTCCTGACACAGAGCTCCTAAATCCTTTGGAATGTCCTGAATAATAGAGGTCTGGTTTGTTCTGATCAGGTGACTCCGGGTGGGCTCCTGGAGCCATCCAGGGCTGGTCACTGAAAGGACCAAGCCATGATTCCAGGCCTGCCCCCAATCTCCAGGTAGGAGAGAGGGGGCTGGAAATGGACGTAGTGAGGGATCATGTTTACACGACACAGTGTCCATAAAAATTCCAACAGTACAGGGTGTGGAGAACTTCCGGGTTGGTGAACATACAAATGTACCCGAGGGCTAATGCAACCCCAGCTCCTGGGCTCCAGCCCCTCCATCCCCAGGCCTCCCCTATGTATCTCTTCTTCTGGCCGTTCATCTGTATCCTTTAATAAACTGGCAGATATAAGTAAGTGTTTTCCCGAGTTCTGTGAGCTGTTTTAGCAAATAATCAAACCCAAAGGGGAGGAGATCATGGGAACCTCTGATCTGTAGCCAAGTTGAACAGAAGTTGTGGGTAAGCTGGGGACCTACTATGTGCAAGTGGCCTCTGAAGTGGGGCAACCTCATGGGACTCAGCCCATAACCTCTGGATCTGACCTTGTCTCTAGTAGATAGTGTCAGAATTGAGTTAAATTGCAGGACAACTAGCTGATGTCACAGAGAATTGCATGGTGGGGAAAAACTTCCCCCTTGCATCTGGAGTTAGAATGCTGTGAGCATGGTAGTCGTGGAAGAGTAAAAGAGAGACACACGGGAGGACAAGTGCAGGTTTCCTACTCACATAGAAACATTGGTGCTAAGCAAACCCTCTTAGTAATTCCTTCCCAGGATGAGGGTTTACAAATGAGCCTAAGAGACATAGATAACGAGGGGCTGACCGACTTACACTGAGATATCTGGTCTACCTAGTTTGCACTGCCACTAAATTTATTCTTCATACCTATAAAAAGTATACTGCACTGCCCATGAACAGGAACATTTCCAACTCCACAGATCGAGAAAATAAAACTGAAAATAAAGGTCAGAAATAAAGGTCAAATGAGAGTTCAGAAAAAATGTGTATGTGTACCCAGACAGTTGATTATATATCTAATGAATTCAACAGTGCATGGTAGTTTCTCTAATTTTAAAATGACCTGCAAAAAATAAAAGTCAACTTTGAAGTTCAAATTTCATTTTTGCTAATAATTTCCAGATTGTCCTGAAAGCTTAGATTCAAGGACTTGAGAGCCATGAGCTCCAAGTCAGTACTAGAGAGAGGCTACATGTAGTCGCCAGGACTCCTGACAGATTGCAGAAGCAGACAGAAGACGGAGCAGAAAATCACTTTACCTTTCTCACTGCTCTTTTCTTTTTTCTAGGACATTTTCTGCCTTTGAGAGTATTCTAAAAGCAATTATTCAAATGGATATACTCCTGGAGAGGCTCTTAGCATGCAAACACCTTGGTACAAAGCGGAAGAACCTACACTCTCAGCTGCAGAGCTTCAGGTTACATCAAGCAAAGTCTGACTTTATAAACCCGCTCTTAAGATCCAATTTTCTCTCTCCCAAAATAGCTGTTTCCATGGCTACATAATCATTTATTATTAGGACTTAGAGGAAATGCATTTTGGGGGACAATGCCGTAGAGATTGTATTTAAGGTTCCCAGTGGAAAGTGGGGAACTGGGTATCAAATATATAATCTCTGGTCATTTGCACAGCTTGCTTGATGCTTCAAATACACCCATTTTTACCAAAAGTACAATATGGAAAGCTCAGTTACAGTAACTGTTCCATATGCCTCTAGCCATGTCAGTCCTGGTGTGGGAGACTGCAGTCCAGCTGCCCTGGCCTTAGCACAGCCTCTGGTCAGGGCCATGCAAACGGCCACT
This sequence comes from Cnephaeus nilssonii, assembly GCF_951640355.1. Classification (NCBI taxonomy): domain Eukaryota; kingdom Metazoa; phylum Chordata; class Mammalia; order Chiroptera; family Vespertilionidae; genus Cnephaeus; species Cnephaeus nilssonii. Next base: position 63,401,685 of record NC_137082.1, on the reverse strand, counting down.
GACTGGGCCAGTGTGATGGGGTGGGGGACAAGGCTAGATGGGAACAGGCTGCGTGGCTGCTAACAAAACTGATCTCCTCTGCTTCCTCTGGGATCAGCAGCAAGGGATGAGAAGAGCAGACAGGAAAAGTGAAGTCAAAACGCTTAGCCAGCAGGAACAGAAAAGCTGCTCCCTATAGTGCCGCAGACTCACTAGTGGCTTCTGAGAGGCTTAGAGCAAATTTCCCTTTTCCTGAAGTTGCCTGAGCAAGTTTCCACTCCTTGCATGCCAAATAGCACAACACAGGTCTTAATGGCCTTTTCCTCTGCACAGCACAGGCACTTGATCATCGGGGAGCTCCCACTCCCACGTGTATGCGTGTGCAGGCTCGGAGAGCGGCATGGTTGAGGGTGAAGAAGCAGGCCCTATAAATGCATGTTTAGACTGTCATCTATGGAGACAAGAGGACCCTGGCTCCACGAGGAGACTGCCCTGCTGGCCAGGCTTGGCCAGTGTTCCCGTTACTTTTCCTGCTCCGATTCTTCCTTCCCTGTTACCTTTCTTTTTTCAGATTGAGATATGACTCACATAATACAATTTCACATAACATAAAAAAATCACCATTTTGAAGTATACAATTCAGTGGTCTTTAGTATATTCACAAGTTTGTGCAACCATCACTATTATCCAATTCCAGAACATTCTCCATTATCCCTAAAAGAAACCCTGTACTGTTAGTAGTCACTTTCAATTCTCCCTCCCTCAAACCCCTGGCAACCACTAATCTACTTCCTCTTTTTTTAAAAGTATGTTTTTATTGATTACAATGAAGAGAGGGGAAGGGAGAGGGAAACAGAAACATCAGTGATAAGAGAAAATCATCGATAGGCTGCCTTCTCCACACCCCGTACTGGGGACCGAGCCCGCAACCTGGGCACGTGCCCTCACTGGGAATCCAGCCGTAACTTCCTGGTTCATAGTTTGATGCTCAACCACTGATGCACACCAGCCAGGCGGAAATGAGAAATTTAAAATACTTTTCTAGTTAATAAAATTTTAATTAGCAAGTAGTTTCTTTAGCACATGCAGTGGCGGCTCATTAAAGCTTCCACTGGTCATTTCGGCGTGAGTGGATGCAGTCTGCGCTGCATGTTGGTTTTACTGTGCCATTAGGAGCTGAGGATACAGCTGCTGCTCAGCAAATGCTTGCAGACTGGGGGTTCACGTGGGAGTGGAGGGTGTAGCCAGTTCTTGGTCGAGATAAGGAGGAGATTAAGTAAATCTTACTAACACCATCAGTCTTCCCGCATCTCATCCCAGAGACCCTCATCCCTCTTTCCACCCACTCCTTAGATGTGATGTTAGGGCCCTCCTCCTGAAACCAGCTTCTGAGGACTCATCTTCCAGGGACCAGGAAACTCCTCTCTCTGAACTCACTCGGGTGTGTCCATGCATCACCAAGGCTTTGTGTACCACCAGAGGGCTGATAACGTCCATGCTTGGATCACCAGTCTCGCTCTGAGCTCCAGGCTCCACCCAGCTGTCTGCTTGAACGCTCTCCTTAGATATCACTTTGGCATCTCAAACTTAACTTCTCCAAATCAGAGCTTGATACCTTCCTCTGTTCTCCCATAAACAACATCTCCATAAATGGCTCCATGCCCCACTGCGTTATCATCCTTTCCCCCCGTCCCCCTTTCCTCTGCCGCCCTCACCCAATCTACCACCTCGCTCTGTCCCTTCAGCACCCAAGGCTCACCTCGATGGCCACCACCTGACCCAAGGAACCCCATTCAGGTCTCTGCCTCCTTTTGTTAATTCTCCATACAGCAGCCAGAGTGACCCTGACAACCTCATTCATGGAGCCGCTGGGTACTCATCGCATTTGGAAGAAGATCCAAGCCACTTGGAAGGGGCTGGCCACAGCGACCTCTCTCACCTGCTGATAGCCACTCTTCCATCACCTATCTGCTCCCAGACTGGCTTCCTGTCAGTGCCTCGGACACACCCAGTGCCTCCTCCTTGGGCCCTGCCAGTGGCCCCTCTCAGGGCCTGCCACATGGTGATGGTGCCTGAACTCCTAAGGATGAGAAAGGGCTACCGGTGGCCACACAACTGCCTTCTCCTTGAAATCTGTATTTACAGCATAATCCCACTAGTTGGTTCCAAATACTGTGAATTCCCAGATTTTATGCTTATGGAATCCCTTCAACATGTATGAATTTTTAAAGTTTACAAACTAAAAAATGTAAAAGTGTTGATTTCTTGCTGCCCAAAGAGTCATATAAAACAATTAGTTAAACACAGTTTTTGTTATCAAACTAGCAAATATATCTAGAACTCCTTGATGAACATTTTCTTGGGGGACCATTATTCTCTAATAGTTATAGAATGAATCTAAAATACCAAGGAATTTCAGGGAAAAGCAATCAGCCAGCCTCGGCACCAGAGTCTTTTCCTTATTTGTATTTCTCTTCATTACATTTCTCACCAAACATTTACTTATTAGTAATCATCATCTACTCTCAGGGTCCTAATTTACTTCTGTGTATCACTTTTTACTTTAAGTAAGAGCTTGAGCTTGATTGCAGTGTTGCTATTATTTTAATTTGGGGTCCCTGCTACAAAATTGAATTATGATAACGAATATATCATTACATTATAATTTACACTATGCTTATAACCCTATAGAAATAAAAATGAATAGAACTGAAAACAATGGTCAGGATAAAAATAATACCACATGCTTCTGATTCTTCCCCGAAACACTGATTCCTACTGGATTTTCAATTTTCCATCTCCTACATGTGCCTAATTTTGAAAGCTGATTTCTGTAGTGAGACGTTAATTATTTGTCCCTAGCATTTGAGGGACGTCAGTGACCCTGGGAGGGCAGCACCCCTGTGGTGCAATTCTAGCCTCAAAGAAACCTGGGCTTGACTAGGCAGACTTACTATTGTGCGCAGTCGATCAGTTGGTATTCGTTTGACCTCTCGAAGCACGCCTTCACACCTTCATCATCCCAAAGTTTCTTCACATGATCAAAGAACTCCTAAAATTTGAAAAAGTTACAAATGAGAGGACGCATATGTTATATAATCCTTCAAAAAGTTAAAAGTAAAAAGAAACTGCCCCCCGAAGTTTGCAGGTAGCGCATGAATTATTTTCCTTGTGGAAGTCTACTTGATACATGGAAAAATGCCCAGATCCTGAATTTTGTGTGATGAAAAAATGGATGCATGTATGTCATCATCATGCAAATTAACCTGTCAAACACCCTTATCATTCCAGGAAGTTCCCCAAAATAAAAATTGCAAGTCAAAAGTTAATGACATTCATTAACCAGAAATACAGTTAGCTAACAATCTTAAAGTTCTTATTATTCAATAACTTCACTAGTGGCACTGACACTTTAGCACTGAGAACACATGCCTAGTATAAGTCCTGCTTCAGTGGCTCTAAATTTTCTATGTGAGCCACGATTATGACTAGACATAGTCAAGCAGGTGGGTTAAATCTGACTCAGGAGCATTAGGTATTTAAGAAAGAGACATTTAAAATCACACTCTTTAATATCATGTAAGGAAAAATATCCTGTAAGTAAATTACATCTAGAAAATTAATACTTTAGAAAATTAATTGTAAGGCTAAAAGCAAGACACCCATGAAAAACACACCAAGTGACAAAACAAGCCAGAGGAAAATCATTTGGGCAAAAATGAAAAAGGATTCCCAGTCAAATTTATAGAAAATATTCCTTTATTAACTTTTGGTCGAGAATATGTTTGTATATTTTCAGAAAACAACTCCGAGACCATGTGGATTCCAGCAACAGAGAGGAATCGACAGGACTACTCCAGCCATGAAGACAGAAGAGAAGCAGTCCAGAGATGGAAGATGCTGATGTGGCCTTCCCATACTAGCAGTTAGCAGCTGTGCATCACTGCAGGTTGCCCAGGACCAAACCAGACACAGTCGGACCTGCATTACCACCATTTGTCCACCATACAGAACTGAAATGTCAGTGCTGACATGTACACATAAGGAACTGTTGGACATTGAAATTGGGTCTCAAAAGAACTGTTGGCCCAGAAAAAAACTCACTACACACTGATTCATTTGCCTGTCACCATAACCATTATTGCTTGTCTCATTTTCGGTTCTTATAAGTGTATTTGTAATAGCACATGATCTCACTCATCTAGGGGAAATAATGAACAACATAGACTGATGAACAAGAACAGACCCAGAAACAAGGAGGCATGGATCAGACTGTCGGGCCTCAGGGGGAGGGTAGGGAAGGGTGGGGGTAAAGGGGGAGACCAAACAGAGGACTTGTGTGCAAGCATATGAGCCTAACCAGCGGTTAAGGACAACAGGGGGGTGGGGGTATGTGTGGGGAGGGGTGTGGGATGGGAATGGGGGGATGAGGACAAATATGTGATACCTTAATCAATAAAGAAATTAAAAAAAATAAAATCACACTCTTTGAGGATAGTAATTTATTGCTTTTTTTTGCATTAAAAAACAAAACTATGAGTTAATTGTGAACTGTGATTGTTGGTTCACTCAAACCTGTGTGGACACAGTGCTGAATTCCATTCACTGTGACAGCAGCATCCTTTGAAACAACTTTCCTTATTGCAAAGTAAAAGGTGGCTTTAGGAATTCATATTGCTGAATTTACCCAAAGTAACTTAATACTGTCATGGAAGCAAATGACTATATATTAGTTACTAAATATAAATTTTCAATAAAACACTTTGTTAGAATATTGACATCTCTTTCACTTCAGTCTTTTGCCCTCATGGCAACCACCCAATTCACAGTATAGTTATCAAAGTTGACTTCCTCTCATTATGTTCACAACTGACTCTGGCTGCTCGAAAATTTCCTTTTGCATAAATGGACTGAAGTTGCCTTCATGATTTGCTGGAGTTTGCACAGCCCTTCCAGGGTGATTCCCTGCTGTTCATTTAATTCAATGGGTAGAAAAATGGCCACCCACCACCTCAGCTATATCATCATCTTCAGGAAAGATGCCATGACTGGTGTGTTCTATGATAGCACTTGCATCAGAAGCAAAGTAATACTCGACCGCTTTTTCTTCAACAGGGAAAAGGCAAGTTGTGCTGTCCACACTGGAGAGACTGCAGCTTCCTTTCTTATCTTTGCCTGTTTTGTTGAGTACTGGCATTTGATTAGTAGAGAGTTTATGTTCACTTGGTACACCAACCAACAGAGGGCTATCTCGTCTTGCGCCAACTGCTTGGCCAGGAAAATGAACACTTTTAAGTACAAGTGCAAAAGCACCTTCCAATTGTTGGATAACTCTCTCCACCAAGTTAGTAAAACTGGTATCTCCCCTTCCCGATTGTCATACACGTATTTAAGGAGCTTGGCAACTGTCTTTGTATCTGTTTCGGCTTCAAAGTCACAACCTTTGCTTTCCAAAAACGTTTTCAAGTCTTTGTAGTCGGTGATGATTCCATTGCGAATAACAAGAAGTTCATTATTTTTACCAAAGCGCTGGGGATGGCCATTGAAAGGACTGGGCTCACCATGTGCCGCCCAACGGGTATGAGCTATTCTAAGGTGCACATCAAATTCTATATCCAAATCCATAGCCTGTTTGTGAACTTCTTCACCCAGTGCTGTTGCTTTCCCTTTCTTCTTAATGAGCTGGATTTTGCAGGCATTGGCTTCCCAATCTTTGTCACTGCCTTCATCAGCTCCCACACTAGCAGAATCTTATCTGTACTCCAATCTCCGAAGGCCTTTGATTAGGGCCTCCAAGATTTCTCCTCTTGTGCGAGGGACATGGTGGTTTAAGTAAGCAGGAGGCACCATCCTAAAGGCAAGTGGTGAGTGGCTGGCAAGGTTGGGGGTGCATGCAAACCTTTGGGGCTATCGGAGGGCTTAGGGGGCAATTATTTATTCACTCACCAGTTGATGGACATTTGGGTTATTTCTAGTTTTTTTTTTTAATTCGTTAGAAACTACTTTTAAAACATATATATTTTTATTGATTTCAGAGAGGAAGGGAGAGGGAGAGAAAGATAGAAACATCAATGATGAGGAGAATCACTGATCAGCAGCCTCCTGCATGCCCCCCACTGGGTATTGATACCTGATTGGGAATGGAACTGTGACCTCTTGGTTCATAGGTCAACACTCAACCCAGCTGGGAGGGTTATTTCTAGCTTTTGACTGTTATGAATAGTGCCGCTAGGAATATTTGTGCAACAGTCTTTGTGTGGACTTTTATTTTCATTTCTCTTGGGTTTATACCCAGGAGTGAAATTGCTGGGTAAAATGGAAAGTGAATGTTTAACTTTAAAAAACTGCTAAATTGGATTCCAAAGTGGCTATTCTATTTTACATTGTCAAGAGCAATGTCTAGGGCAGTGATGGGCAACCTTTTGAGCTTGGTGTGTCAAACTTCGCCAAAAAACTGAGCATAACTCGGGTAGTGTGTCACTTTGAGGAAAAAACATTATTTCGCAAATGTTTCATCCTCAGCGGCCGTGTGTCATCAGAAATGGCTACGCGTGTCAGTGCTGACACGCGTGTCATAGGTTTGCCATCACTGGTCTAGGGGCTCTAATTTTTCTACATCCTCACTAATACTTGGTTTTTATCAGTCTTCTTAATTTTAATTACTCTATTGGAGGTGTAGTGACATCTAATTATGGTTTCAGTTTGCATTTCTCTAATGAGGTTGGATATTTTTTCATGTAATTGTTGGCTACTTGCATATCTTCTTTTGAAGTGTCTGTTCAAATATTTTGCCCATTTAAAAAATTGGATTGTATGTCTTGTTAGTTTCATTTTTAAAAAAATTACTTTATTGATTAAGGTATCACATATTTGTCCTCATCCCCCCCATTCCCATCCCAAACCCCTCCCCACGCATGCCTCCACCCCCCTGTTGTCCGTGACCACTGGTTAGGCTCATATGCAAGCACACAAGTCCTTTGGTTGATCTCTCTCCCTTATCCCCACCCTCCCCTACCTTCCCTCTGAGGTCCGACAGTCTGATTGATGCTGTTCTTGTTCATCAGTCTATGTTGTTCATAATTTCCCCTAGATGAGTGAGCTCATGTAGTTTCATTTGTTTTTAAAAAATTTAAATTACAGTTGACATTCAATATTATTTTATATTAGTTTCATAGTAGTTAAATATTTATATAATTTACTAAGTGATAAGTCTAGTACCTACCTGACACCATACATAGTTATTACAATATTATTGACTATATTCCCTATGCTGTACTTTACATCCCCATTGAGTTTTATTCTTTTATAAGAATAAGAGATTTAAAAAATTGTTTGATTCAAGTCTTTTGTCAACTATAGGTCTTTCAAATATTTTCTCTCAAACTGTAGCTTGCATTTTAATTTTCTTAAGCATTTTTTGTTGAGCAAAGTTTTTAATTTTGCTATGTCCAATTAATTAATTTCTTCCTTTTAGCATTTATGCTTTTTTGTGTGTGTTCTAAGAAATGTTTGCTTAGCCTAAAGGCAAAAATATTTCCTTAAAGTTTTCTTCTAAAAGTTTTACAGTACTTACGTTTAGATCTAAGATCCATTTGAGTTAATTTTGGGGGCTGGTATGAGGAAAAGGTCAAGTTTTACCTTTTTCCATAAAGATATGCAACTTCCTCAGCACATTTACTGAAAAGACTATTCTTTCTCCATTGAATTACCTTAATACTGTTGTTGAAACTGACCAAACACATGTGGGTCTGTTCCTGGACTCTTAATTCTGTTTCACTGATCTATGTCTATCCTTATGCCATACTGTCTTGATTATTAAAACTTGGTAGTAAGTATTTTTTTTAATTAAATTTTAAAATTGATTTCAGAGAGGAAGGGAGAGGGAGAGAGAGATAGAAACATCAATGATGAGAGAGAATCATGGATTGGCTGCCTCTTGCACACCCCACACTGGGCATCAAGCCCTCAACCTGGGCATATGCTCTGACCAATACTTGATCAGTGACCTCCTGGTCTATAGATCGATACTCAACCACTGAGCCATGCTACCCAGGTGGTAGTAAGTCTTAAAATTAGTAATTTAAGTCCTCCAACTCTGTCCTTTTACAACATCGTTTTGGCTGTTTTAGGTCTTTTGAACTTCCACATACATTTTAGGATTATCTTGTCAATTTCTATTTAAAAAGCCTGCTGGTGTTTTGTTTGAAATTGCCCATTTAAAAAATTTATAGATCAGTTTGGGGAGAATTGCCATCTTAAATGAGTTTTCTAATTCATTAACATGACATATCTATTTATTTATGTCTTATTTAAATTCTCTCAATAATGTTTTGCAGTTTTCAGTGTTAGATATTTCACATCACTTGTTACATTTTTTTCAAAGTAGCTTTTTTTGGATGTTATTTTAAATGTACATGTTTTTTAAATTTCACTTTTGGATTTTTTTCATTGTTAGTACATAGAAATACAGTTGATTTCTGCATTTGATCTTGTGTCCTGCAACCTATTTAATTTCACTTATGAGTTCCAGTAGCTTTCAATTCCTTCCAGTGCAGCTGTGTACAGAAATAGTTACCTACATAGCTCTGGCCTCTCTCTGCTTCTCTCCCCAAAGGATGCCCCCGAGGCCTGGGCAGGATCAGAATTCCCTGTAGTTTCAAAGGCAGGAGGATTGAGCCAAGGGACTTTCCCTGCCACCATGGCAAGGTTTCATGGGTTTTGTTGCTCTTACACGTTTCTTCAAGGTACAATAAGATTTACCTAGAGATTTTATCTTTTGTTTCTCAATTATAATCTCACAAAACAACTGGGATGAGTATTAAGTTTTAGTAATCAGATCTTCCAGAACCCAGAGCAGATAATTAAATAAATCTACTCTATAGTGATGGGAACATAATTTTCCTTAAGTATTATTTTTCAAAAAAATTACTTTCTTAGCTTTTGCTTTTCCCCTCCACAATACTCCCACTCTTACACTTAAGATTCTTGCTGTAAAAGCCTAATTCTCTGAAGAAACTGTGCCCTTGGAGCATGCCGAAGACATTCCCCAGAGAAACTGATTTGTGTGGGAACAGAAACAAATAATTAGGTATTTTCATTAGGGACTCAAAGAATCACGACTTTAGTCTTTGCTTCCAGACAAGTCTCTGTCAAGTTATCTGACACAAATTCTCTTTGGAACATCAAGGTTGAATTACATAACACTTTACGGTATTATTCTTGGTCTTCTTAGTCACTCCAAATCTGTCTTGCTTTATGTGATGAGAGGTAAAATGGAGAGAGGAGCCCCTCTTTTTGGGAAGAAGTTTAAATTGAAAGCAAATGTCTTTAGAAGTGAGTTCGCTATAGTCCCACGGACAAGGACATATTTCTTTGGGAACATTTTAGTGTAAAACATAAGAAAGGTGTCTAAGAGAAGTCATACAACAATATGTATGGTTTGGGCATGGATGCTGGTAGGTGAGTGCCTTGGCTCAGATCCGATCTGGGGAAACCTGACTGCTGAGGTTCCCCTTTCTCCGTGTGTGTGTGTGTGTGTGTGTGTGTGTGTGGCGGGGGGGCGGGGTATGTATGTTTGTCTGTGTGTGTGTAACTTCTTCCAGGCAGACGCTGGCTGAGACTCTTCAGTACTTGGTGGATGGGAAGGGGAGCACACAGAGGAAGAGTGGCTGGAAAGACAAAACAAGCAGGACGGGGTTGACATCAGGGAGGGCAAGCTCAGACTCAAGATGGTCAACACTGTGGTGACCAACAGTGTGATGTGCTGGTGGTGGGGGAGGGTCTAGGTCAGTGGTCGGCAAACTCATTAGTCAACAGAGCCAAATATCAACAGTACAACGATTGAAATTTCTATTGAGAGCCAAATTTTTTAAACTTAAACATCTAACGCCACTTCTTCAAAATAGACTCGTCCAGGCCGTGGTATTTTGTGGAAGAGCCACACTCAAGGGGCCAAAGAGCCACATGTGGCTCGCGAGCTGCAGTTTGCCGACCACGGGTCTAGGGCATCCTTTAGCTTTGGACCCGACTCAGTAGTTTTGGTACAACTGTGGCAAACTGCAGCTTGCGAGCCACATGTGGCTCTTTGGCCCCTTGAGTGTGGCTCTTCCACAAAATACCAGGCCAAGAGAGAAACACAAGGTGAGGAAACAGAAGTCATGTGTAGGCTTCAGAACCAAGTTCTAGAAACATCTACAGGACACCTGGCGGCATAAGGCATTATGCTCGGTGCTGGGTATAGGAGAGAGGACACAGGGTTTCTGAACCTGAGGAGAGGGCTGTGCTCCAGTCAGGCAGGTGCGGTGTGGCTGTGCAAAGAACCCACAACTCGGACAGGCACGGAGGGACGCCGCCGCCAGTGGGTGACTTTCAGCAGTGCGCTTCCGGTTCCTGGCCTTGCCCTGGGCTTTCAGACCTTTCCAGAAAGGCCCCCAAGCTAATGTGACTTGTCTAGACACACTCTTAACAGCTGGTGAGGGAGTGAAGCTGGCTGAATAAAATGCAGCAGATGACTAGAAAAAAGGGAAGAAGAGGGGCGCAGAATACTTACATGTTAGCTACAACTTAAAAAATTCGCCTTGACAGCCATGTGCTATGAACTGAGCCTCCAAATCTTTGCCCAGGGAGAGGGTGCCCATGCCTGTCACTGGGGCCGACAGCTTACCCCTTCAAGGCAGCGGGGAGGAGTGGAGGATGTGGAGGAGGGACAGGGAGAAGCCAGGAGTGATGATGGGGGGTGCAGTCCCACCGCCCCTGTTGTATTAATGGATGTATAGCCAGAACCTTAAAATTAGCTGACGATGTCCTCATGGGGATGGACTTCGTGTGGGGTTTTGCTCTGTGAACTTGTAGCCCCACATTCTGCGTCACCGGACGGGCAAGAGCCTTCTCCGGAGAGTAACAAACAGCTACGGAGGTATGAGGTGATCAAATCTCCATGTAGCTATAAAATGAAAGGCTGCAAAGGCAACCTCTGAGTTCCTTAGCATTTCTGCAGCAGCCCTGAGTCTGGCAACAGGCAACTGACATAAAAAGGAGAGGAAATTGTCCAAAAAACCCCAAACACTTTGCAGTTTCATACTTATGTGTTTGTATGAGATAATCTTTAAGGTTTCTCCCAGTTCTGAGACTCTCTGATTTTAAGTTTTATATCTTCTCCTCTTTCTTTTCATTTTGTATGTAATGATTAAACAGAGATATAATTCATATACCGTACAATTCACCCATTTAAAGTGCACAATTCAGTGGTGTTTAGCCTACTCGTAGAGTTGTGCACTCATCACACAATCATGCTGAGAACATCAGCCTCAGAGGAAACCCCACACCATCGGCAGTCCCTCCTCATCCTCCCCTCCCTCAGCCTCTGGCAACCACTAATCACTTTCTGGCTCTATGGATTTGCCTATTCTGGACATTTCACATAAATGAAATCATATAATACCTGGCCTCTGTGTCTGGCTTCTTTCACTCAGCATGCTTACCCATGCATCATTTGATGGACATGGTTGTTTGCACTGTTGGCTATTGTAAACAGTGTTGCTATGAATATTCGTGTATGAGTTTTTGTGTGACATGTTTTTAGTTCTCTGGGCACATGCTGGGAATGGGCCTCCTTCCTTTCCCAAGAGAAACGTCTGGAACTATTTTATAAGAGTTGGAATTTCTGACTCAACATGCTTAATTCATTTCAACATTCAATAACTTTATTAAATACCTAGTTATTTATCCTAATGGACGGATCGTGTGGCAGATGGTTCATCTTATCTAGCTTTTGAATGCATTTCAGATTTAAATTTGAACACAGATAGACCTGACATTCTTGGAATTCCGGACAATTCCAGACAAGTAAGAAAGCCTCAAAGACAACCTCATCACCCAGCACCTCCTCCCCACCCACCCACTTGTTCTTCTGCTCAAGCAAGAGACAACGACCCTCTCCTGAGCTCACGTCAGGCCGCCTGCACTGGAACAAGAGATACGTATGAAAGGGTGGAGCTTATAGTGGCCAAGTGAATGTTTGGAAAAAGGCGTCTGGAGTGGTAGGAGTGGTTATTCCTTCCACACTTTTCACAGTGGACTCAATCAAAGCAAGGGATGTCATCCATTGATTCATTCGCAAGTATTGAGGGTGGGAGTGGGTAAGACTTGTGAGGGGGCAGTTAAAAAAAAAAGGAAGCCAAAGAAGCGTGGAACTTCTGCAGGTCATGATTAAGGTAATGCCCTTCAGGCTGCTGAGTTCCATAGTCAATTCTCAGCTGCCCCTGTGCCTGGGTATCAGCAGCATCTAACTTAGCTGACCACCCCGCCTCCTAGAAACACTACTTTGGCTTGCAAGACATCACTCTCTCCACGTTTCCTGCTAATCCACTGTCACTCTTGCTTCATGCTCTTGGCTGAACCTCCTCTTTTCCCAGCCTCCTGATCCTGGGCAGCCTCATGGCTTAGTTCTGAGTCCTCTTCTCTAAGCTCACTTCCTTGGTGACCATCTCCATTCTGTGGCTTAACTATGTATGAATATACAGTCATCCCTCTACAAGGGACTGGTTCTAGAACCCCTGTGGATAGCAAATCTGCAGATGCTCAAGTCCCTTATATAAAACTAGAGGCCCGGTGCACGAAATTCATGCACTGGGGGGGGGCGGTCCCTTAGCCTGGCCTGCACTCTCTTGCAGTCCAGGAGCCCATGGGGAGCAGGCCTAAGCCGGCAGTCTGACATCCTTAGCACTGCCGCGGAGGCAGGAGAGGCTCCTGCCACTGCCGCTGCGCTCGCCAGCCATGAGCCCGGCTTCTGGCTGAGCAGTGCTCCCCCTGTGGGAGCGCACTGACCAGCAGGGGGCAGCTCCTGCATTGAGCGTCTGCCCCCTAGTGGTCAGTGCACATCATGGTGACCAGTCATTCTGCTGTTAGGTTGATTTGCGTATTAGCCTTTTATTATATAGGATGGTGCAGTATTTGCACATAACCTAAGCACATACTACTCTTATGTACTTTAAATCATCTTTAGGTTACTTATACTACCTAACACAATGTAAATGTTAAGTGAATAGTTATACTGTATTGTTTAGAGAATAATGATAAGAAAAACAAGCCTGTGCATGTCCAGTATAGATTCAACCTGACCACTGTAGGCCAAACTACATAGTACACATCAGTAACAATGAAACATTTTTTTCAAATAGTTTTTATTCCTGGTTGGTTGAATCTGTGGATGCAGAACCTGCAGATATAGAGGGTCGACCGGACTAGTGATTCTCAAATTGGTGTCTCCAACTCAGAACTCTCTACTAAATTCTGGATTCAGATATCCAATTGCCTGCCTAACATCACCACTTGAATATTAACAGGCAACCGCAACTCAGGAAGTCCAAAATGAAACTCCTAATTTTCTCCCTAAAACTAGCTCTACCTGGTCTTCTCCAGTCAATGGCAATGCTACCACTCAGTTACTCAGCTGCAAAATCCTGGAGTCATCTTTGACCCCCCTCTTTCTCTTACACCCACCATGTGATCCATGAAATCCTGATGGCTGTACTTTCAGAATACACCCAGATTTTGACCATGCCTTACACACCACTGCTATATTACTGGTTGAAGGCATCATCTAGGACTGGCAGTTGCTGCCACAGATGCCCAACTGGTCTTAGTTTCCACTCTTTCGTACCATAGTCTATTCAACTCAGGAGCCAGTGAGTCTTTGAAAACATAAGTCAGATCACATTACAACTGGGCTCAGAACAATCCAGTGCTAACCACCACGTGTCCATTGATGGACGAGTGGATAAACAAGATATGGTACCTATATCCACACAGGGGAATATTATTCAGCCCTAAAAAAGGAAGAAATTCTGACACATGCTGCTGTATAGATGCACCTTGAAGCCATTATACTCAGTGAAATAAGCCAGCCACAGAAGGAAAAATAATGCATGAGTTTACTTATATGAGGGGCCTAGAGTAGTCAGATCCACAGAGACAGAAAGTAGAAAGGTGGTGGTCAGGGACTGGGGAAAGGAGGAATGGGGAGTTAGTGTTTAATAGATACAGAGTTCCAGTTTGGGATGATGAAAAATGTACGAAAGTTGGACAATGTGAATGCACTTAAGGCCACAGAATTGTGCACCTAAAAATAGTTAAGATGTTAAGTTTTATGTTATGCATATTGTACCACAATAAATAAGAGTTTCTTGAGAAAACAGCAATCCAATGCTTCCCATTTCAGAGTAAAATCCAAAGTCCTCCCATTACCTGCCTCCCTTACCCCTCCCCCCGCCAGCCTCTTCCTGTCTTTGCCTGGCTTGCTCTACTGCAGACACGATGCCTGGGTGTCCCTGCAACATGGTATCTTGGGGCACTCCTCCTGATCCTGCTTCTGCCTGGCCACTCCTTCAGGTCTCTGCCCAAATGCCATGTTATCCTTAACAACCATCTACATATATAAAAGGCTAATATGCTAAGTGTCCCTCCCTCCATCCGACCGGTCTCTATGACTCACACTGACCACCAGGGGGCAGACACTCAACGCAGGAGCCGCTGAGCTGCAGTGATTTGGCAGTGGTGGTTCTTAGGTGATGCACCCCAAAACCAGAGAGGAGGGAGCCCAATTCCTCGCGGGGCTGCATGATTCCATCTTCAGCTGTGGGTTATGTTGTTGCTGGGGCACTGTCAGCCCCAAATCTGGTTTACTGCACACTTGCATTTGTGTTCCACACCCTGTATGATAGCAACTTTGCAGAGTGCCCTCTCGCACCCTGGGACCACTCGGGATGTCGGAGAGCCGGTTTTGGCCTGATCCCCACAAGCCAGGCTGAGGGACCCCACCTGCTGGAGGGACCCCACTCACTCCGCAGATGCCAGGGAGGGAATGTGGGAGGTTGGCTCCAGGGTGTGTCCGGCTCATCTCGCCCAGTCCAACCTTGCCAGCCACCTTCTAATTAATTTCCTTTCAATGTGCACGATCTGTGCACAAGGTCACTAGTATATAAAATAGCAACACCAACTGCCACCCTTCGGTCCCTATTCCCCTTTATGCTCTTCACCCTCTCCCCCAACCATCAATAAGTGGTATCCTTACCCATGCAGTGGTTGTGATCTTTTTTTTTGTTTTTAATATATTTTATTGATTTTTTACAGAGAGGAAGAGAGAGGGATAGAGAGTTAGAAACATCGATGAGAGAGAAACATCGATCAGCTGCCTCCTGCACACTCCCTACTGGGGATGTGCCCGCAAACAAGGTACATGCCCTTGACCGGAATCAAACCTGGGACCTTTCAGTCCGCAGGCCGACGCTCTATCCACTGAGCCAAACCGGTTTCGGCCAGTGGTTGTGATCTTATTTGCCCCACGGAATGTAAGCTCCGTGAGGGGCTTTGTCTCTTCTGTCTGCTGCTGTATGCACAGCATCTAGAATTACACCTGGCAGGTAAACATTCAATGGCTAATTTTTGGCTTGGACGGATTCTGTGAATGGATGGGAAGTTATTGGGGGTTTTAATCAAGAGAATCCCAGGGCTCTGCTTTAGGAATGTGAATGTGGGTCAGGGACATAAGCCACTAACACAGCGAGACTAGTCTACAGGACACTGTGACGAGACGTGTTTTGGAAGAGATGACAAATTAAATTTAGAGAAGCTGGGTGACTGGTGGAGTGATCAGAGGCATGTCTGGGAGGGAGTTATAGATGGAGGACTGGAATTCAGTTCAGGGTTGAAAGGAGACTGGGTGCATTTTGGGAAGAATGGATAGGAGGCTGCTGATTAAAGTCACAGTGCTGAATGAACTTGCCAAGGGTGAGAGGTAGTGAGAAAAGCAGAGAAGAATGGCAAGATGGGTCCAGACAGAAGAACTAGATTTAGGGGAATTAGAGGGTTGGAGGAAGAAGAGTGAGGAGAAGAAAGAAAAATGTACAGTGAGTGAAAATCCAGTACATGTGGAGGCAAAGGCAATAGCGGAGGTGGAATTCAACCATATGATTGAGGTACAAGTAGAATCCACAAGAAACCAGGATAGAAAACGTCCTTCAAACCAGGTTAGTTATTCCAATAAGAACTAAAAGCAATTTCCAGGGGCTACTCAGGACATAAAGAAACCCCATAAACAGAATGGTTTCAGTTCTTACGCTCTCAATCTTTTAGGGCAAAATAATACAATCAGTGGGCAGCAATAGGATTTTAGGGGGAAGTCCATAAGAAGCATGATTTTTTATTTATCAGTTTTTTTGCTAACTTGACTTTAAATAATCAAGAAAATGATATTTTCTTGACAACTGATCCATCAAGAGGGAATAAATTAAGGGATTTGACAGCTTACAGGAAGCAGAAATACTTTTCTTGTAATCTTTAGCCACAACCCAACTTTCTTCCTACCACAAGAAAAGTGTTCCTAAATTTTCAGGGAAACAGGGAACCAAGTTCGTATTTGAAAAACCTTTGACAACATAAACCCTGTTATGCTGGTTATGTACTTCTCTGGTTATTACTGTGACTGTTCTAAGGAACTGCCTGGGACCCTCATCTGAGCAACGTCTCCTCTACCACGGAACGCCTTCCTCAAAAGCACCTGTTACTTAGAGAAGGTGGCGCAGGGCGCTCCCGGCATTTCTCGTCTATTGAGCATCCTAACTCAGCATGGCCAGAGGTGAACTCCTGATCCCTTCAAACCTGCCCTACACCTATGGCCTTCACATCTCGGCTGATGCCAACTTGGTTTTTCCAGTTGCACAGACCAAACCACGATGTCATCTTTCTCTTTCTTTCTCAGGACACACCTAATCCATCAGGTATGTATCTAAACCAGTGGTTGCCAACCGGTGGTCCTCGGACCACTAGTGGTCTGTGAGGTCCAAAAGGTTGGCGACCGCTGATCTAAACTGTATCCAGGGTTGAGTCTCTCCCGATCTGCACGGTGCTCTTAGCACCCAGATGCCTGCACCAGCCTCCTAACCGGCCTCCCCGATTCCACCCTGCAGTGCTCCTGGAACCCCTGCCAGGACGGTGCTTCGACGGTGCAGGCAGCACAGGCCATCCTGTGCTCAGCACCTCCGAAGGGCCCTGCTCACTCAGAGTCCCTGTAATGACTACAGGACCCTCTTTCTTTGGGGCCTCTCTCTCCCTGACCTTGCTAGCACGATATCATCATTCTCGTCCTGCTCACTGCTCCAGCCACACTGGCCTCCTGCTGTTCTCTGACACCCACCCCCTCTCAGGGTGCCCCACCCAAGGCAGTGCCTGGGCACTGCTGTCCGGCTGCCTGAACTACCTGTTCTGATCCTGCGGTGCTCACCGCCTTACTCCTTCGGGCTCTCCTTAACCCCTTCTCAATGAGACCCTCTCTGGCCATCCCCGTAAAACTGCAGTCCCCTCCTCCATCCCAGGCCCCTCAGCCCGCCCTGCACTTCCTAAAATACTCTGCATTTAATTTATTCACTATGCTCCATGACATCTCTATATTCCTTGATAGACAGCAAGCCCCAAAAGGGCAGGGATCTTCATGCTTTGTTCCCTGGAGTATATCAAGCACTTACTAGTCCTGGACACATGCTAAGAGCCCAATAAATCATTGTTTCATGAGCAAGTGATGAATGAACTTTTCTGGGAAGTCCTCTTTGCTCACTTAGCCTTCTGCCCACTTTATTGCCCACGTTCACCTCCATGCCAAAAGTGTATGCTCATTAACAGAGTTGAACATTCGTACATGTTATTTGTTAGCAACTCTGAATAAATGGGAAACTGGTTTGTGTCTACATGAGGGTTTTATATTTAAACTAGAGGGGTGGGGGGCCCTCAGCCTGGCCTGTGCCCTCTCATAATCTGGGAGCCCCACAATTGATCACCCTAAAGAGGTAGGCCCTGCCCACCCACCTGGGGCTCCTTGATGGATCGCCCCAAAGAGGGAGGCCCTGCCCACCCGGCCGGGTCTCTGCAATTGATTGCTGCGCAGGGGAAGGCCTGGACCTCCCTCTGCGGGGCCCCCCGACCCCTGACCAATCGCATTGCACCGCCTTGGCTAGCCTGGAGTCAGTGCATGTCATAGCGTGGTTGTCCGGAATGTCATCCAGACGGTCATTCTGCTGTTCGGTCGTTCGGTTGATTTGCATATTACGCTTTTATTATTATAGATGTTCAAAGGCATGTTTGTCCTGGTTCTGCTCCATGAATATTTTTAAAAGTGACTTTTCTGGAGTCCAAGAATACCATTATCCTCAGAAAGTCATAACTAATCATGTTATGGATACTGCTTTGACTAGCACATGCAGAAGAGCTTCCTTTTGGACAAACACCTCCCACAGAAGTGCCTTGCCTCGCTGCACCCCTGCCCTTTCCTAGTCTGCCTTGTGACTGTCACCACTGTTGCTGATGCAGCTCCCTGTGTGCCCTGAGGATCTGAACCCAGGCCATGTAATTTGGCAAAGAACAAGTTCTTCATGGGTCTGTGGCCTGAGGGACATTCTACCAAAGCAGTGACCTCTTTCCTTCCCTTGGCTTCTGCCAGGATTTATGCCTCTCCTTCCTCACCAAATGCTGTCTCTATTTGACTGCACACTGCCTCCTGCCACTTAACGCACTTCCCCAGAATATCCACCAAGAACCCGTCATTTCCCAATGATGACTCATGATCCAAGGATAATAAGCAACACATGTGTTCAAATATCCTCTCAATTTATACTTCCATTCGGCCAGTCACATTAGCCCCACACAATCCTTAAATAATCAGCCTCACTGAGGGGTTTGGGGGACACCTGCTGTTTGTCATGTTATCCATCCATCCATCCACCCCCACCTGCCTACCTATCTACCTATCGTTTATTTATCATGTATATATTTATGTTTGAAATAAACATATGGAGATAAGAATGTACACACACACACACACACACACACACACACACACACACACACACTTTTAGTAATTGTTAAGGCTGTTGATCCACAAGGGGAAAATCAGAACATGGGATATTGGATTTGATTTTAAAAAGAAGGCAAATAATAATACATATGATAATACCACTTTAGTTTCACGGTCTGTGGAGAGTAGAGAGATACATGAAAAAAGAAAGGAAAGGGGACAGAGAGGGTAACAGAGACACATGTGGGGGAGAGAAAGGCAGTGTCGAGTGAAGAAAAGGGGAAGACAGGAGAGAGGACAGAGGCAAAGAAAAAGACAGGGACACAAGAGAGACAGAGGGTCCCACATAGCCAGCAACAAGGACACAGTGGGACATTTTGTAAATTGTATCATTTCAGACATTACTACTGAGACTTTAACACTCCCCCCCCCTTTTTTTTACAAAAATTATGTGCAACAGTAATGACTTTGAGTGGTCAGTTGATAACAACTGAAGGCTACAACCTGCCCGGGCTGGATGGGGACCCTAGTTTGAAGCCAGTGAAACATTCTCATTGTGGAAATAACAGAACACTTATGTTTAAGGCTGAGCAGTTAAAAGATGTCACACAAAAAGACATTTAAAAACGATGCTGTTTGCACCTGTCCTAAGAAGACCCTAGTACTCAGAGCAAAGCACTCCAGTGCTCGGCTGGAGCGATGGTATCTTTCTCTAAGTACATGTTCAGGCGTACTGATCACCTCGGGGCCTGGGGACACAGGCTTGGGATCTTGTGGCTCATTAGTTTGAGGAGTAATTTCCAAAGGTGATGTTACAAAGGGTATATTCATTTAAAACATGTTAAACTACTTAAGTGCTTAATGATCTGACATCCACATTTGATTTTAAACATTTCATTTTATGATATAAACATTGCTAAATAAGAGAGAATGTACCTCAAATCCATACAGGCATTTGACAACTATCAAAGTTATAATCAAAATATAGTATTTATTTATTTAAGTATAGTTGGTATGCAATATATTATTTCTGGGTGTACAATATAGTTATTTGACATTGTGATCACCACACTAAGGCTAGTAATCATCTGTCACCATGCAAATTTATCACAATCAAAACATACAATTCTGAATGTCAGCAAATCATTATATATACATGTTGTAAATATAAACATAATTCATACATCTTTGAGGAACTGGATTAGTGTTTGCCTTCCATTGTAAAGATAAGTTAAGACGGGAGAAAACTTAAATACTAACTACTTTGAAGAAGAAAGAGGATGGACCTGGAGAGCATCATGCTAAGCGAAATAAGCCAGTAGGAGAAAGATAAATATCACATGATCTCACTCATTTGTGGAATATAATGAACAACATAAACTAATGAACAAAAATAGAGCCAGAGGAAAAAAATATTTTAGAATATAATAGAAGTAATCCTGTTATTTGCAGATTTTTAATATTTTCTACAACTTTTGTGATATTATACTATGTTAGTACAGTTTTGGTAATATTATATTTAAAATCTTTTTTTTCTTGAAATATTAATGTTTATTGCATGTAACATTATTATATTTAAGATAGTTTTTCTTGAGATATTAATGTTTATTGCATGTAACATTATTATATTTAAAATTGTTTTTCTTGAAATATTAATGTTTATTGCATGGAAAAAATAAAATTTGATTTACATTAAAAAAAAAAAAGAAGAAAGAGAATTATTGGCTGGTTAGGGGAAGGTCCTATTGAGGTCCAACTCAGAAAGCTGAACTTCCATCGGGTTTGCTGAATGAGAAGTGCAAGAAGCCCTCCTGTGACATTCTGTCATCCACCCCAAAGGTTTCAGTCTCTCTCAGGAACGTCACACTGACCCAAAGGTGTGAGTGTCAAATGCCCGTTTTACATGTTTGTTGTTGAAGACTATATTAGCTCATTATAGATTTGTTATAGAAAAGTATTTGTTATACTTTCCTATGCAAATCATACAGAGTGGGGCAAGTGTAGGTTTACAGTTGTAGTATTATTTATTTACTAGAGGCCCAGTGCATGAAAATTCATGCACTCAGGGGGTGGGGGTCCCTCAGCCCGGCCTGTACCCTCTCACAGTCTGGGACCCCTCGGGGGATGTCCACCTGCTGGGTTAGGCCCTTCCCTGGTGGATCGGGCCTAAGCTGGCAGTCAGACATCTCTCTGGCAGCCCGGGAGCCCTTGGGGGATGTCAACTAACGGCTTAGGCCCACAGACAGAGGGCATAAGTATCATATATCTCAAGGAAATAGCTCACAAAATCTAAACTTTTCTCATAATGGAATTGATATTATTTTAAGTACAAAGCCTTTCATTATATCTGCTCTTATGTCACTGTCCTTAAATCTGTAGTTTAGCATTAATGATACTTGGTAAAAACACATACATTATTGATAAATTATTTTAATCTATATTGCACTAAACATAAATTTGAAAAAGTTATTGTTTCCTGAGATGAGTACAAACATTGTTAGATGCCTCTTTATGTATGACTTAGAAATTTTTTAAAATTGAAGTGAAATTCACTTAATATAAAATTAAAGTAAAAATTAATCACCTTAAAGGGTGCCAGCATCATGAATATATTCACAGTGTTGTAACCACCACTTCTACTTCGTTCCAAAACATTTTCATCAGCCAAAGAGAAAATCTCGTGCCCATTAAATAGTAAATCTCCATACTTTCCTCTCTCAATCCCGGGTAACCACTGCATGGATGTGCCCATTCTGAATATTGTATATAACTGGAATCACACAACACTTGGTCAGTGTGTCTGGCTTCTTTCACTTCGCATAATGTCTTCAAGCTTCACCCATATTGTAGCACATAGTACTTTATTCCTTTTTTGTGGCTGAGTAATATTCCATTGTATTATACACCAGATTTTGTTTATCTATTCATCTGTTGGTGGACATTTGGATTTCCCCCCACATTTTGGTTATTGTGAATAGTGCTATTATCAATATCAGTTTATAGACATCTACTCAATTCCCTGCTTTCAATGACTTTGGAACTGCTGAGTCATATGATAGTTTTATGTCGAACTTTTTGAGAGAACACCAAACTGTTTTCCACAGTGGTTGCACCATTTTATATTCCCACCAGCAGTAGACGAGGCTTCCAATTTTTCCATATTCTTACCAACACTTGTTATTTTTATTTTTTTAAAATAAAAATTATAGCCATCCTAGTAGGTGTAAAGTGACATTTGTGGTTTTGATTTGCATTTCCTTAATGGCTAATGATGCTCAGCATCTTTTTAAGTCCTTGTCATCCAGCTGTATATCTTCTATGGAGAGTTATCTATTCAAGCCCTTTGCTCATCTTTAAATTGAGCTGCCTGTCTCTCTGTTCTTGAGTTGTAAGAGTTCTTTATATATTCTGGATACTAGACCTTTATCTGATACATGATTTGTAAATATTTCTCCTATGGGTTATCTTTCACTTTCTTTGATGCACAAAAGTTTAAAATTTTGATGAAGTCCATTTTATTTGATTTTATTCTTGTTGCTTAAGCTTTTGGTGTCATATCCAAGAAATCCAAGGTCATAAAGATTTATCCCTGTTTTCTTTTAAGAGCTTTAGTTCTTATATTTAGGTCACTGATCCATTTTGAGTTAATATTTTTATAGAGGATGAGGGTATATATGTTATTCAGAGTTAGTTTGATCAAATTTATATGAATTTTTGTTGGAAAATGACTATTTCAATGCTATAATAAGTTAGTACTACATAAACATAAAACAAGGATTACTTGGCCCTGGCAAGATAGCTCAGTTGGTTAGAATGTTGTCCTGATAATAAGGACAATCCCCGGTCAGCACACACACAAGAATCAACCAATGAAGGCATAAATAAGTAGAACAACAAACTGATGTCTGCCTGTCTGCCTCTCTCAAATAAATTAAAAATAAAATAAAACAAGTATTACCTCTCCCTCAAAACTTGTTATCAATGCTCAAGTGTTTCCTGAGTACCAACAATCTATCAGTCAATCAATCAACAAATACACCAGCCTTGTGCTTGGTACCGTGGTAGGGATTGAGGAGACCTTAATGAATGAGAAAAAGGTGGTCCTTGTCCTCAAGCAGTTTGCACTTTTCCAGATTTTGTGCCCAGGACAAGGCGAGGTGCTGGGGAGATGGGCCACAAGTACGAACCATTCCTGTTCTCAAGAAGTTAACACGTTAGTAAGGAGACCATGGCTAAGGTAGACCAAATAATTAGAACATGCTAACGGGCACTGAGTACTGAATATAATATGGTAACTAAAACTATGGTGCCAACTGGGAAAATCACAGGAAGTGAAAGCTGCAGGAATCTGGGAAAAGGCCAGAGCACTCCATTTCAAAACAGACTGGAAAGGTCTCCAAAGGAGGGGGCTTAAACTCAAAGAATCAGCAGGACACGAAGAATGAACAGGATAACAATCAGGAGGCTCTGAGCAGACTGGCTTAACTGAGTGGGAGAGACTGATACCAGAAAGCCACGGGTGAGGTGCTGGTGCCTCGGTGGAAGCCCTGGGAGCTCTGCACACCCGGTGACTGTAGAGATGGTCACTGGAAAGCAACTTGAGTCCCAAGTCCTTTGTCTCACACATGCTCCTCTGTATCCTCATAGCTAAACCCAGCGGAGCAGAAAGCTCCATAAACCACGTTGCTGCTGCAGGAGTCTAGGAGGTGATCGTAGGTGATTATACCTATCAGCCAACCTGCTGGTCTCTAATGTTTTATCTGAATGTACCACATGCACTAGTAGGGTAACTGTGTGCGCGCGCGCGTGTGTGTATACTATATGAGCTTAATGTCTTAATATTTAGATAGTGTGGAGTTGGTTACAGTTTTTTCTTTTTTCTTTTTAAAAGCCTTTACAATGTTTTACTAAGAAAAACACCCAGGAGAGAAATCAGCTCATTTATTTCAAACAAACAAGCATGATCTCTTGATAATCAACCTTCTGTTTAGAAGGCAAAAAAGTCCCTATGGCTTCTCTGAGCTCCCCTCCCGCCTGGATGGCTCTACGGTGCAACAAGGGAGTGGTTCTGCTGTGGCTACAGAATAACACCCAGCTGTCCCGCTTCTGTGGCTGGCAACAAGGGCACAAGCGGACAGGGAATTTCAAAGTAACTGTGGCCAGTAGATCTCTTTAGAATGGCAGCATCACTTCCATGGAAACCCGCATTAGGATCCTAGCTTATGAATCATGCAAGTTCCCCAACAGGGAGCTGTCTTTTACGGCTACTCGAGACATCTTGGAGAACCTCTCCTTTCAGACCAGGATGTCTTGCTCTCTAAGTTCTGAGGAGTAGTTTATTCCTTTACTAAGCACTGAAATAGTTTTGATGGAAAAGTCAACAGGGTGCAAGACACAGAATTTTACGTCATGTTAAATGCCAAAGGGTTGAGACAAAAAAAAATCAAAAAAATCAAACATGTTAACAGACTCATTCCACCTCAGCATGTACCTGACCCCCACTATAATGTTAAGAGTTAAAGTAGGTTTTACAAACTCTTGGTGATCTGCAGAAACAATGAGGTCCCTCTCCAGTGTGAATGCAGCACTATCATAAACAACAGCCCCCGAGGACACAGTGATGTTAGAGTGCTGGGAGCTGGGGATCACATATGCACTAATGAACGCCCTGGAGAATTCTCCTGTCACAGCAATGGTGTGGCGAGGTCCCAGGGAGGCACAAGCCAGGGTTCTGGGCATTCCCATCCCACCCCAACCCTTCAAGACCCAGCACTTAGCTCCTCATCAGAGTTAAAATAATTCTCCCACTTTAATCTTTACCTTGAATATATCTGGTATCTCATAATTTTTAAAAGGAGTACTTTTCCTGGGACATTGAAAAGCTCTAGAACACTGAAGCCTGGAACTTCCCTAGAATTTCCATTTTCAAGACAATGACCTGAGCCTTCCCTTCTTTTTTGAATTTATGTATTTATTTATGTACTTATTTAATTGAGGGATAATTGACATAACATTATATTAATTTCAGGTGTACAACATACTGATTCAATACTATTGCCCCTATTTCAAATGAGCCTTTCTGTCTTCATGCACTCCTACATAACCCATGTATTCAGATCTGTAATGTACTTCAAACAAGATATTTACTTTGAAACATGGCAGCATCTGTGGGTTACAGGCCATCTCTTTCAAACACTGGCATTTCATAACAAGGCCATTTTCTAGCTTCTGGATCTAGAGTTTTCATATATTTTCTCAAAGTCAGAAGAGCATTATTGGTATACTAGTAAGTAGCATGTAAAACTCGGCGTCAATCTGATTGTTTCCAAATTATGGTAGCAATTGCCAACATAAAAGTGGGGATAAAATATAAGATATAAGGAGAAACACAGATACTTTACTTAAAAAAATCCACTTAGAAAAGGATATTTTGCTTATGTTTGGAAGCCATAGATGCATAATTGTATTAGTTGATGGGTGGGAAATCTGGTTATCTATATCTTCCCCACCAAATACGCTTCGCAGGTGCCGTAACTTTGCGTGACCTGTACATGGAGTCCCCCAAGGGAGCTAAGAAGCTGTGAAAAGAAATGCAGAAAGTGGGACTTCAAACCACCTTCAAGCAATCCTGACATGGAGGGAATCCACCACCCACAGCCTCTCGCTTTGGAAACCTCGCTGGTGCCAGAGTTTCTAACAATTTACGCGTCTGCTCTCACCCACTGTGTACCCAGCTCAAATGCACGTGAAAGAACAGGACAGTTGCTGTTTTTCATGGGTCCCTCAGTTTTGCCTGGGACTAGTCTTGACCAACTTCTTGGCATTCCAAAGCAGTGCCCTAGGGCTTATGCTGCTGGACTTATGCCCCTAGCACTTAGCCGCGCTCCAACAGGCCCTCTGCGCTTCAGCAGGCCCGGCTGGCGTGAGAGCAAATGACAGGCTGACAGAAGCCCCGGGCCTGCTGCTGGGAGCTGGGGCCCTGCTCTTATGGGGCAGGGCCTGAACCGAGACCGGTCTACGGTGGTATTTGTGGTACAGAGTCCTCTTTATAACCAACCCTTTACCTTTAGTTTATCCTCCACATTCTGGTTTTATGCAATAATCCTGTTGATGACTTTTAATGAATCAAGATTTGTTCTGAATTGTAAATCTAGAAAAGTTCATTTACTACTCTGACTGAGAACTGTAACTGTAGAGCAGGGACTACATTGTAAGCCAGGAAGTTTGTCCTGGTGACCACTCACATGTAACCAGAAAGTTCCTGCAAGTCCACTGAAAGTGTGGCCGCAGCCCAGCTTGCCTCAGCGCTGACAGGACACAGGGTATTCTGTTATTACTGCCAAACCGGAGGGCGCACAGAAACCGCTGGGAGCTTTTAAAACAGGCGGGTTCCTCAGCGCTTCCCCCAGAACTCCCGAGTCAAGCCTCCGAGGGCGGCTTAGGGCTCTTGCTCGAACAGCCTCCCAGGTGATGTTGAAGCGCAGCCTGACCTGGGAATAACACACGGAGCCCACGGCTGAGAAGCTCTCAGAGCTGCCTGAGATCTGGGAGACCCGATGACGGGGATGGCTCCAGGTCCACTCAAGGATTCATTTATTGGGGACAGGAGGAAATAAAAAGGGAATTTTGCAGAAGGAAATAGGACGTTGGCAATGCCAATGAAACCAGGTGCTAAGTCCACTTTGTGCCTTTCTTTATTACCTAGCTGGTCCAAAGCAGGTTGCCATGATCCTATTAAGCAGATACTCCCTAAGTACACACGAAAACATCATTTAGTAAAATTCACCAGGCCAGAGAGATCTCAAATACAGGCAGTCTTCCATCCATCCAATCAGGTTTACGGCTTTTAGTTAAATGATGGCTGCCAAATGATGCCAAAGTCTGAAATGTTCTACATCCACCCCTTATGTCAATGATGCAAAGATTCATTGACATTGACATTGACATTGACAATGACATTCATTGACATTGACTAGTGATACAATCAGATGATGCTGTAAATGCTGAGAACAGCTTCAGCCCATCGTATTGAAGGTCATATTGTTGCTCCCAGGCACAAGAGTTGTTGCCAAAAAAAAAAAAAAAATATGATGTTATTGGCAGAGACTTTAGCTCTAATGTAGGTACATCTTCAGGAGATATAAAATTCATTGTCTTGAAATTTGTACAGAATAGGCTTTTGCTATTGTCAGATTCTTATTTTCCTTTATAT
Source organism: Cnephaeus nilssonii (assembly GCF_951640355.1). Classification (NCBI taxonomy): domain Eukaryota; kingdom Metazoa; phylum Chordata; class Mammalia; order Chiroptera; family Vespertilionidae; genus Cnephaeus; species Cnephaeus nilssonii. The sequence goes on along the minus strand of NC_137082.1, from coordinate 63,374,653 downwards.
TGTTGTCAAGGGAAGTGGAGGCAATTCTAAACTAGTATTTTGTTAAATCTTGTGGCCTCTTGATTTTTAGTTTTCCATGGGTTTTGGCCTGACCTTCCTAATTAGACCATCAGCCCTAGAGCAGGGATTATTAAAAAACCTTTTCCATACCTCTGTGAACCTCTATCCCAATTCCTTGAACACGGTTGAGCTAAGCGAACATATGTTGAATAGTTTTATAAGCGTGGGATGTACAAAGGTGAGCTAAATTAACAGAAAGTATGAAACGATGTTCATAAAATATAAAATGATTTAAATGAAAATTTGAGAAAACCTAGCCCACTACACTTCTTTCATCACAGGTAAAAGAATCATCATCAAATACTATTTCTCATTCAGATCTGAACCCCAAAATGGATTTGTTTTCAGAGGAAGGAAGTTCTAGTGCCCAAAGGGATAGGAAAAATCAATAACAGCTGTCATTCGCCTTTCATATTCTTCTCTGTATCTCAGTTATTTGGGGTCTTTGAGTAAAACTGCTCTGTGAGGACCTCATCCTAGTCAGCATGGTCTCTCCTCGAGCTGAATTCCACTGTAGAAAGGGCACTGTATTTTCGCACACGGAATTTTAAGCTGAAGTAAGCACACAAAAGGCCGATGAGGTAAACTACCTTTCCTCCTGATTTCTAAAAGTCAGAGTTCCTCACCCTGTTTCTGAGAATACACTTCACAGGCAGGAATAATAAAGGAGGGGCAGACCCACTTTTCTTCTCTCTCCTTTTCAGAACAGGGAACAGTCATTTTCTTTCACTTCAATAATTTCCTCCCTTCAGAGAGGAATTCAAATGTCTTTCACTTGCCAGGAGAGTGGGAGGAGGTGGGTGGAAATCGTTAAAGACCTTCAATAACAGATTGACACAGAACGAGCTGGAGGAGCTGGCGCTGTAACCCATTCGGAGCCAAAGACAATTTTTCATACTTCGCTGGAAGGGGAGAATTAAATCAGGTCTCTGGTCAGAATGAGCCCTATGGCCTCACACACACCAACCTGGACCCAATTTAGGGTAGATACATTGCAAAAAGCAAACAAACAAACAAACAAACAAACAAACAACAAAACCCTAAACAGAACAAAGCCATCTGCTTTTAAATTCATTGGCACTGACTCATTTTTATTTTTTATTCTTTATTGTTGAAAGTTTTACATGTCTCCTTTTCCCCCTATTGACCTCTACCCGGGCACTGACTTCTAAGATAATTAATTGTATGCCAGAGAGAGACAACAAGAACCCTTAGAAAGATGGATGGGGTGCTCTCTGGGACCACGTTCTGAGGGCCAGTCCTCGCTGGAGGCGCTGGGCCGGGGCTAGAGGAGAGGCGCGCTCATCCTGGGCACCAGCACTGGCAGATCCGGGCACGGCTCAGCATCCGTGTTTCCTCTAATCTTTAGGGCTTTAAAATTTATATTTTCCACTTGTTCTCCTTGTTGGGAGGCTGGAGCATACAAGCTAACTACAAAGCAGCCCATACCCCCCTCTACCCTATAATACTCACCCCACATCCCCAGTGGCTCCCTAATGGAATGGGCGGAACCCACGTCCACCCACCCACTTATTTTCAACTCTCAGGTACACTCTCACCTTTTGGCTCTCTAGGCTTAATTTCCTAATTCCACGGGGGGAAAATCTTGCCAACCCCCCGCCCCCCCCCCCAAACTGTCTAAGGACTTTACTAGATTGAAGCAGGGGAAGAAATGGCAGAGAGGGGACGAAAACTGAGCGTGGGACTGACAAGAAGTATGAATCACAGGCATTCCAGACTTTGGAGAAACTAAAAATGTTACTTACTATAGCTGGAACTTTCTTCCTTCAAAACCTATTGTGCTAATTGTCTTCTGATTCCTAGTTTTAAATAGTAGCGACTGAGCAATGCCCCTTGTTTATTAGCCTTTTCCATCTCGAATTCTTTGTATACCATGAATCATGTATTCCCTCCCACTTTTCTGACTTCCTATGTACAGGACACCAAGGCCCACGCAGCTTTCTCTCAATTCAAATGCACAGTGAGTCCCTTTAAGGCTCAGAAACCAGGTACTGGCTTCCCCCCCAATTCCACTGAGGCTGAAAAAGAATTATTTTTTTTCATGTATCCTATTCAGATTCATAAAACAGTGCTTTTAAACATACAGAGACCAGAGCCAATTCCTTGGCTCAGAGCAAAATGCTAATTTGTGTGTTTTCAGTGAATTACTAAATGCCCTAAAAAGTGCATGCATAAAAGACAGCGAAAAGAACAAAATTACTCAATCTGCCTCTTCGTGAGCAATACCTAATCATGTGGCTCCTTTTGGACAAAGGTGTCAATAATGTGTTTAAAGAGCAGAGGGTTAGGCTTCGCACAGCTTTTGCTAACTGCAGGGGGTCTTTATGAAGGGGCGGTGAGGAAAGGTCTTGCAGCTACACCTCCTGCATCTCCTGTACACACGGAGAACACAGCCGTCTGCAGCACCACCTATGAATGTGGGGAAAAGCCACGCGGTTGGATTCAGTTCCAATGTCAGGCCAAGGTGAAGGACACAGGAGACTTGGATGCGGTCAGCTGGATTAGGGTTCGTGCCCATTCACACGGACACCTTACCCAGTGACCTAAGACAGGGAAGCATTGCAGAGAAGGTCCTACGAGAGCAAGAGGTTCTTGTCGGCACTGGGAGGGCAGAGACCAGTGTGCCTGGCCCCTCGAGGGGGAAGCACGGCTGGCAGGCCCAGGCAGTGGCCACTCCTCAGCGAATGCCTCCCTCCAGCTGGCAGGGGCTGGGAGGGCCAGGTGGACACGAGGATTCCCGTGGGGCTCAGAGAAACACAATGAACAGCGACAAACAGTGCTTCTCCCCTGGCCCTGCCCCTGCCGGTATCACTCACGCTGAGGCTGGTTAAGAAGAAATCATTATTTCCTTTGCCCACATCCTCTGCCTCAGCCCTGCCTGTCTGACACGGCAGCCACCAGCGACAGGTGGCTTTTGAGCACCTGACAGGCTGGGTGCTGAGATTGAGCTGTGCTGTGTATGTAGAATACACACTGGATTCAAGGACCAATGATAAAAAAGATTATAGAATATCTCATTAATAATTTCTAGGACTTGCACATTGAAATAATATTTTGGGTATACAGGGTTAGGCAAAAGTAGGTTTATAGTTATGAGTAATATGCCCATACAGTTCTTTTAATATCAATAAACAGTTTATTCTTATCTTATTACTTACTAATTATTGTATTATTTATTTGTATTACAACTGTGAACCTACTTGTGCACATCCCTGTATTGTGTTAAGTAAAATATACGATTAAATTTAACTTGGTTTTTTTTTTTTTTTACTTTTTAAATATGTGACTACTAGAAAATATAAACTTACATATGTGACTCTCATTTGTGGCTCACATAGTTCTATTTTCTGTACTTGGTCAGTGCTGGTCTAGAAAACGCATTCATTAAAAAAAGATAAATATCACATGATCTCACTCATCTATGGGAAATAATGAACAACATAAACTTATGGACAAAAACAGATCCAGAGACAGAGAAGCATCAATCAGACTGTCAAACCTCAGAGGGAAGGTAGGGGAGGGTGGGGGTAAGGGGGAGAGATCAACCAAAGGACTTGTATGCATGCATATGAGCCTAACCAGTGGACATAGACAACAGGGGGGTGAGGGCATGAGTGGGGGAGTGTTGGGAAGGTAATGGGGGGATGAGGACACATATGTAATACCTTAATCAATAAAGAAATTAAAAAAAGGGGGGGGGCTGGCCACAGTTCCATGGGCTGATACAATCGCTGTGAGGCCAGCAGAATCTCTCGGCTTTGCAAACACACAACGAAGTCCCATCACCATGCCCATCTCGAGGGGAACGGCTGGCCACTGAGGGCTGCTGCTTGGAAGGACAGGGCTGCACTCTGACCTCGGGCAGCCCGGCCCCGGGAGCAGCCTTCCACCACCATTTCTGTGGAGCAGGGGAAGTTTAAATGATACTTTAAAAACACCCGGGATATATACATTCCTAACAAACAAGCCATGGGAGAGGCATCCACCTCTGGAATTCTAGTCTGATTACTGGCAAGACTAACTGCTGGCATGTGATAAAACTCACAGAATGACAGTTCATTACTTTTACAGACATTGATTGATCTTCAATCATGTCTTCTGCATAATGGGAATCTGTCTTCATGGAGGTAATGCCCTCAGTAACTTGGTGCCAGCGAATCTTAAAGCATTGTCATCTATCACAATAAAGCTCAGAAAGAAATTCTTGAGATTTATGGTTCTCTTTATTGTGCCTTATGCCCACACAGTCCTTTCAATAGCACCTATGCAAAATCTTCCTTTAAGAGAGGGCAGAACACAAAGAAGAATATATGTTAATAAATTAGAAAACTCTAATTTCTTTTTAATGGGGACTGCGGGTGGAAAAAATTGGATAATGACCCATGGCCACCAATGGTCCTCTTTTGGCTTATTATTTATTTGTTTAATAATACAATGAACACCATGAGCCCCCCTCCTGCACTAGACATGGCCAAAAACTAACTTTTACCTACGTGTTCTTGCGTGCTCCCTCTCTGCCTCCTCTTCACTACCCTGACTATTGTGATGATCATTCTCTTTAAGAATTTTTTAAAATCACAGATGTATAGTTACTGAAATAACACAGTATTTAGTTTTGCTTGTTTTTGAACTGTACAGAAGGGTATTATATTACATATACCTCCCAACACTTGAGTTTTTTCATTCAACATTAAAATACTGAGAAATCCATCCATGCTGTGGTGTGGTATAATTCATTCCTTTTCACTGCTTATACCTCATTGTGTGGGGATTCCACATTTCTCTATCCATTGTCCTGTTAGTGGGCATCAACACAGCCTTCTGGTCCCCTTAATTATGTATACATCACAAAGCAGTCTATCATTCTCACAGAAGGCAAGTTTTATCTTCAAAGAACTCAATAATTATTTTGTTCATTATGTGAAATGTTTTTAAAGAATTATGCAATTAGCCAAGGAAATGTCTATAACTGCTCTTTTCTTTTTTGAAGCAATATGATGTTTAATTTTCCACAAAATGCTGTGTTTTCTCCGTTCTTGATGTAGTACTGTTTTAAGAATAGATTTTTGAGGGTGTGGGGTGTATGGGAGGAGGATGCTATCACATTAAATGTGCATATCTATTATAAGATACATGGCAATTTCAGAAATTCTTTATTATTTAAGGTTGCATAGTAAGGCTTTCTCAATCCTAGGTTGGGCTCCCTGGCTGGAGACATGAAGGGATTTTGAGTTGTTCAGAGCTGTAGTTCAATGGTCAGGTATTCCAAAATCCATTTTTTTATGTGTAAGTCAGGGAATGCTTTATTTGAATGACCACACACATGGCATGTTGATATATAGAGTAAAAGTTGATTAAAAATATTTCCCCTACATTTAAATTCTTAATTTGAAAAAGGTATAAAAACCACTGGTATGTTTTAGCCATTTACTGGTTGACATTTAAAATTTAACTTGTAGGCTATAGAATATAAATCCTGTAGTCACAGGCTCTGAGTAGGTTAAAATGCAAAGACACCTGGTAGGGGTAGTTATTAATAGACTGTGTTCAGTCATTTACACCTTGTGTTACTTACGGCTCCCTAAGTAACAGGTTAGGAATGAAGTTGTCAGCCATGTGTATGTCAAAGTCTTTGTGTTTTTTCTAATTTGCATTGTAATTCAAGTCCCTTTCTGTTTCTAGTATTTGAACTTGGCCAACACTAATAACTCACATTAACCATGTGTTGTTTTTTTAACTTATCAAGTTTTTAGAATGTGTTCTAATTCATTTCTCAGAGCAAGTCCTTTAGGTAGGCATTACTATTCCTATTTTACAAAGGCAAGGTGGGAAAGAGAGTGTGTCTGGCCAAAATTGACTCAACTCTTTTGAATCTTGGGCTCATTCCACTGCACTACACTTTACTGGGGCCAAATAGAATGATTTTGAAAAGCTGTTTGGATAGAGGACCCATCCTCCAACTTACAGCTGAAAGATTTAAAAAATATGTATATGTATATATATATATATGTATGTATATATATATATTTTTTAATTGATTTTTTTTTTTTACAGAGAGGAAGAGAGAGGGATAGAGAGTTAGAAACATTGATGAGAGAGAAACATCGATCAGCTGGGGATGTGCCCACAACCAAGGTACATGCCCTTGACCAAAATCGAACTTGGGACCCTTCAGTCTGCAGGCTGACGCTCTATCCACTGAGCCAAACCGGTTAGGGATAGCTGAAAGATTTTTATTTTAAAGAGGCAAAGAGGTTCCTGCAACAAATCAGTAAGCACTTATTTTTCGAAGACCTTAAAATATTTAAATATCCAGAGTTAACACATCGTAAATTTGACAAAAACTTATCCTTTTGTAAATATCAGGGGCATAAAGAAGGTCTTATGTATTACAATTCAAGTATATAAACAGAATTCACAAGGATGAATCCCTGGAGAAGAGAGCATGAATGTGACAATGCAAAATTCCTCTACTGCAGGGAGTGGTTTCAAATCCCTATAGAATAATTTTAGGTAACAGCACATGCAAAGAAATTAAAAGATTAAAAATAGAAACTTAGCACAGAGATATGTTAATACCACACCCAAGAAATGTAACAAAAACCATCTGAGGCCCTAAGAATCTATATATATAAAAGCTTAATATGCTAAGTGTCTGACTGTTTGACCGTTAGACTAGTCACTATGACACGCACTGACCACCAGGGGGCAGACACTCTGACTACTGGGGGTCCAGTGGATGGGGACTGCGCGAAAAGGGCCAGACATGCCCTGGAGCCCTCCCATGATCCCTCCCTGGCTGGCCAATCTCCTGCAGTCCCTCCCCAGCCTCTAAAATATTTATTCTAACTAAGTTCCTTTCAATGTGCACAAATCGGTGCACCGAGCCTCTAGTAATGACATAAAATCCAAAGTTGTAAAAAGGTACTGAGCTAATGTACCAGGTTCTGATGGTATATATAGCACAACAGCAACAAATTACTAAAGACATCTCTCACTGGCTTAGTAAGCTGTGGAACCCTTCCTCAGGGGAGTGGAAAAAATAATCCCAGGTTGCTACTTTCCATCTTGATTTTTCTGAATGACACACAATTAAGTTTTTACAATATGATGCAAGGAAATGAATAAAACTGCAAGAGTATTCAAGTGAAATTGGCCAACTTCAGAAAAAGTTTGGTGGATAAACTATCCTTCGGGGCAGGGACTCTTGTTCACTATCATTTTCCAGTTTCCTGGCTACCCTAGAGCTCACCTTTGAGGTGTTCAGAAAATTCTACTTGAATAAATGAATGATCCAATAATTCCCATACTTCTATTTCTAACTCCTGCATTTCTGCACCTGAAAGAAGTGAGTGACTACTAGATTTGATTGTTTGCACAATAGCTGGAGGTAGATCCCAGTGAACAGAAAGAGCACCCTGCTATTCCAGGTCATTTCCCTTTTCAGGCTGCTCCAGCAAGCTGAGCCTCTGCCTCACAGGCTCCTGCCAGGAGGTCCCTCTCTGTAAGGAAGTTTACCCATTAACCTCAAGGTACTTCATGGAATGCCGGTCATTCCATCCTGCCTCCAACATCAATATCGACATAGGTGCAATGTGCAGTCATGATTTATAGTACGGATACCACGTATTTGCAACCTATGGGAAGAAATCTAATGATGGCAATTTTAGGTGCAATGACAAACTATTAGGGAGGTACAGATTTGGTATATAGAAAAGTTGCTTTCATCATAACTACTCCTCGTAATCACTTGCCTTCTGTTTGGGAACACCAAGAGACCCATTCTCCAACCCACTCCACTCCACTCACTGCACTGTGACTGGACCAGGAAGAGTTGGATCCTCCATGACATCTACATACTGTTTCTAGTTCTTTCAGCAGTCTCCAATTGTTCCTACTGGTATCTATCTCCCATGATGAGAAAAGATAAGAATAGGTTCTTGAGAAAAGCAATTTTTACTTTCTTTTCTCCCTCCCTCCCTCCCTCCCTCCCTCCCTCCCTCCCTCCCTCCCTCCCTCCCTCCCTCCCTTCCTTCCTTCCTTCCTTCCTTCCTTCCTTCCTTCCTTCCTTCCTTCCTTTTTCTTTCTTCCTTTCGTTGATCTTCACCTGAGGATATTTTTCCATTGATTTTTAGAGAGAATGGAAGGAAGAGGGAGAGTCAGAGAGAAACATTGATGTGAGAGACACATTGATTGGCTGCTTCCTGCACACACTCTGACCAGGGAACCTGCAACCAAAGTACATGCCCTCGACTGGAACTGAACTCAGGACCCTTCCATCAGAGGGCCGATGCTCTATCCACTGAGCCAAACCAGCCAGGGCTGATTTTTACTTTCTATATGAATTTTATCAATGTACCTATTGCACCGATGAAATAATACTTCTGTCATAAGTCTACAGGTTCTCTGGGCTGGAACAGCCTTTCAGAGATCCCTTGCCTCATGATGCAATGTCAACCCCAGATACTGAGTGATGTTTCCCAAGGTTCTGTTGCTAGTAACACCAAGGGGAGGAGAAGCTAACTCTTTCTGCAGTGTTTCTCTGTAACATCATACTGCCTCTGCAGATGTGACTACAACCTCTGAGGACTTGAATATGTCCTAGTGTATGCTCAATCAGATTGCAGTTAGCATCATTTTTACAGAAAAACACACAAAACAAAAACAAAACAGAAAATAGAACTAAAAGGGGCTTAAACATGAACACATAAATAACCTTGTCTATAAAACGATGAAGGGGCTATGGTTCAGATATTCCAGAGAATTTAACTCTTCCTTGATATTCATCTATGGTCATCTGTTTCAAGGATGAAAATCATAGTGGGTCAAAAGGAAAACTTAAAAAAAAAACTGATTTGAGAGAGAGGAAGAGGGAGAGAAAGAAATATCGATTTGTTGTTTTACTTACTTATGCATTCATCGGTTTATTCTTGTATGTACCCTGACCAGGGATCGAACCCTCAACCTTGGTGTATCGGAATTGCTCTAACCAACTGAGATACCCAGCCAGGGCCAATAATTCTTAAGGTTTAAAACTTCTTAACTGTTATTCCATTCGGCTTCAATAGCCACTATTCACTGAATATATGTAATGGGCGGTTATGAGATTCCCTTCCCAAATAGCACATTTGTAGGCAACACAGTAACATGTGGGAAGCAAGCTGGTAATGAGAATTTTAGGTACCAAACAAGGTGGCAGGACGGTATAGAGATTTGGGGGCCCAGCGGCAGCAGAGTGAGGGCATGAAAAGTGGAGCCCAGGGTCATATTCTGGACCTGAACCCACCATGATTAGTTGTGGCCTTCATCTCTGCACGCAGTCTCCTCATCTATAAGACAAGAACACTAACAGTCCCCCTGCTGGGGTGTTGTGAGACTGAGTGAGCCCTCTGGGAAGGGGGAAATCCATACCGACCTTGAAAACATATGTGGGTGCCCATCCAGCTTACTGACTTGATTTTGATTAAACAACTTGTAAAGAAGAGCGTAAAAAAGGCATTTAAAAAAAAAAGTCAAGTGCTTATTATATCAAAGGCAGAAGGATAGGTTATTCTCTTCGCTCAGGACACGGTGAGAGGGAAGCCTCTTTGCCTCAGCATGCTCCGCAGTCCAGCTGCATTGTTCAGAGAAGATGCTGCTTAGAAGATGAATCGCTCTCTCTGCGTATGTGCCTTTTATCAAGTTGTCATGACAAGCGGCATGTGTTTGCTGTATTCTGAACATATGGTGCAATAACATGAAATCCTGTTACCCAGGCCTTCACAGGCATTGGAAGGCACAGGATTGGCACCGTTCCTGAAGCTGGAATAACAGCGGGAATTTACAATGATTTTAGGTCGTATGTTTGAAAGTGAGACATTCTCACTGAACTTCATGTCGTGTGACACATAAGTAGTAAGAATACAAGTCCCAGAAGAAAGGGATGTCGCTTCTAGTCATGATTTTGCCCTTAGTGTGCCGTGAACTTGGACAAGTCCCACCCTGGGATTCTTGCTCCTCCTTTGTAAAATAGCTCTAACATTTTCTGAACATATCCACACACATCATAAACTGATTTTTAAAAAGAGGACCAAAGGAAAGAGAGTGAGAAAAAATGTATTTGGCCTTCTGATTCCCAATGTTGAGGAAGAGTAAAATGGCTTTTTATGTTGATATGAGCTTTATGATTTATTTATGTTTGGGGCTACATTTTTGGGTTGATCTCCTGGTATGCACAAATGACTATTAGCCTGAAGGGTAGAGAAGTTTAACAAATGGAAAACTGGTGCACATAATGTAATAACAAATCCTAGTAATGAGTAGAAAGTAAATTTCCAACAAAAAACCTTTGAAGCCTGGCCGGTGTGGCTCAGCGGTCCTTAGTTCTTATTGCTCTGCTGCTGGAAAGAGTCCCCTCCCAGAAGCCCACTACTCGGCGTTATCACAAAGCCTTTGGTCTGAGCACTAGAGTCCTTGCAGATCTCCTCCTCCGAATGGCTACAGAGTTTCTAGTCTATCCGACAGAAGTTAGCATTAATAAACTACCTATTTTATTATTCCTTAATTATATATTACATATGATATATTACATATATTTTGTTACATACAGCTTGTTTCTTCACTAACTCATAACTTTCTTAGTCTAGAACTCATAACTTAGACTTCCTTTGTCCTAAGTAAAGATAAATACCTGACTGTAGCACACATTTCTTTTTTAAAAAAATATATTATACTAGAGGCCCAGTGCACAAAATTTGTGCACTCGGGGTGGGTCCCTCAGCCCGTCCTGTGCCCTCTTGCAGTCCGGGAGCCCTTGGGAAGATGTCCAACTGACAGCTTAGGCCCTGGGGAGCAGGCCTAAACCGGTAGTTGGGCATCCTTAGCGCTGCTGCAGAGACAGTAGAGGCTCCTGCCACCACTGCTGCGCTCACCAGCCGTGAGCACAGCTTCTGGCTGAGCAGCGCTCCCCCTGTGAGAGTGCACTGACCACCAGGGGATAGCTCCTGCACTGAGCATCTGCCCCCTGGTGGTCAGTGTGCATCATAGCAACCGGGTTCCACCATTCAGTCGATTTGCATATTAGCCTTTTATTATATAGGATTGATTTTTTACAGAGAGGCAAGGAGAGGGATAGAGAGTTAGAAACATCGATGAGAGAGAAACATTGATCAGCTGCCTCCTGCACACCTCCTACTGGGGATGTGCCCGCAACCAAGGTACACGCCCCTGACCAGAATTGAACCTGGGACCACACAGTCCGCAGGCTGATGCTCTATCCACTGAGCCAAACCTGCTAGGGCAACCTTTCAAACTTTTTAACGAGCTTGTTGAAGTCTGCAAAAGCTTCAGCTAAACCCTTCACTGTGAATTTTCTTGGGGAGGGGGGTGTCTTCTTTTTCTTCTCTTACAGTTTCCTTTTCTGTTGCCTCTTCTTCAGTTATGTGTTCCTGTTCAGTTCCAACAACTTCCCGTTAGTCAATTCCTCAGGGACCACTTCTAGGAGCTCTTCATGTCACCCTTACCCATAGAGTTTAGTTATTTGGCATCTCACCCACAATATTGTTGATTTTCGAAACGTCTTCATTTTTGGCAAATCCTTTGAAGTCATGACTCAACCTCTTGAGTGTCTTCCAAATACCATTCATCACCTGAAGCCCAAGCAAGGTAGCGGATGCAGTCATAGATGTAATCCTCTCAGAATTGCATCAGTATCTTCTCAGTGTCTTCCTCAGCTGTCGCAATAGACTGGGCACAGGTCCTCCTCAGGCAGTAGGCCTTAAAAGTTGCTATAACTCATTGGTCCATTGGTTGGAGCAAAGAGATGGCATTTGGAGTGAGAAACACCACTTTGATATTAGGGAAAAAACCCACCAATAAAAGGAGGATTGTCCAGGAGAATTACCAACAATAAGCAAAATCTTGAAAGATGTGTTATTCTCCAAACAGTACTTCTCCATTTCGCTGGTCTTGCAATTTATTTTATTATTATTATTTTTTTAATCTTCACCTGAGGATATTTTTCCATTGATTTATTAGAGAGTGGAAGAGAGAGGGAAAGACAGAAACATCGATGTGAGAGAAAAACATCAATTGGTTGCCTTCTGCACGTGCCCCGACCAGTGCCCTTGACCTGAATCGAAACCAGGACCCTCAGTCTGCAGGCTGACACTCTATCCACTAAGCCGAGCCAGCTAGGGTTGGCCTTGCAATTCAGGAGGGCATCTTGGAAGAGGAGCTGGGTCATCCATGACTTCTTATTGCTCCTAGTACACTGCCAGTGTGTGCTCACTGATATACTTGAAGGCTCCGGGTTTCTCACTGTGACAGATTACAAAGGGCTTCAATTTGTAGCCAACAACACTGACCCAAAGCAAAACTGCTGTCCTGTCCTTAAAAGCCTTGAAACCTGGCATTGACCTAGCCTCCTTATGGATGAAAGTCCTTTCAGGCATCCATTTCCAGAACAGGGAGGTTTCATCCATATTGAATATTTGCTCTGGCAGGTAACATTCCTCCACAAACAGCTTATCCGGAGTTTCCAAAACTTCAGCTGCCTTCACATCAGCACTCGTAGACTAAACACTCACTCTCACGTTATAGAATGAATAATGATTCTTGAATTGTTTAAACCACCCAGAACTATCAGGTAATTCACCATCATGGTTGGGTCCAGCCTTTTCTTTCAAGATCACATACTTTTTGTTTTGGCTGTGACCGTCACGGTGCTGACAGGGACACACTTCTCTGTTTGGTCTTCAATCGAGGTCATTAGAAGTTACTTCAGGTCTGATATACGCCCTTCTCGGATTTTTGTGAGTATCCTTCCCTCTAATGAAGTAGGTCTTTTAACAGCTTCCATCACTTTGATCTTGTTCTTCAAGATCGTAGCTATGGTGGAATGGAACATGCCTGACTGGCGAGTAATAACCATTGCTAATTTTTCACCTTTGCAGCCCTTGATCACTTTTAATTTTGTTTCCAAGTCAATCACTCAACATGGCCTCTTGCTGGCAACATTAGCAGTGGATAGTGTATGCTTAGGGGCCATGATGAACAAAACAATATGAGATTAAATCAAGCACAAGAGAAGTTATGCAATCAAGGGATGCAGTAACATGAGATGTATGAGGCTGCTGTTGGCATAACATGGCATACTATTTTACAGCAAACTTCTTTAATAAGTAGAAATAGTACATCTAATAAAAAGCATAGTATAGTAAATACATAAACCAATAACATAATTGCACTTTTACACGACTGGTACAGTAGGTTTGTTTACACCAGCATCACCACAAACTAGCATTATGTGAGTAATGTGTTGTGCTACGATGTTTTGACAGCAACGACATCACTAGGTGATAGGAAATTTTCAGCTCCACTATAATCTTATGGTACCACTGTCATATAAGCTGTCCACTGTTGACCAAAACATTGTTATGCAGATCATGACTGTACATGCCAAGCAAGTAGGAGACGGTTACTACCCTCAATAAATGTATGTTTACTGGTGAAATGCAACATGCCTAACCATGATGTGAGCTTTAAATAAAAGAACTGGCATAAAAGTTAAACATCTGAAATCATGACACATCATCTCCTTTCTAAGTAAGTCAAGCTTGTTAATTGGAGGGACTTAAACTCACTCAGTATTAATAGAGTACTTACTAAGTGCTGAAGATTGACCTTAAGGACAAATATACAACATGCAAACTGTATTCTTGAGGATTTTAATTTTTTAGGTAGAGGACATTTAAAAAACCAGCAGGTATCATTATATTAAGAGAAATAAGCCAGGCAATGAAAGAAAAATACCACATGATCTCACTCATTTATGGAAAATAAAGAACACTATAACCTGATGAACAAAAAGATAGATACAGAGGAAGTAAAGCACTGAACAGACTGTCAGATTACAGCAGGAAGGCTGGGGAGTGTTGGGGATGGGGGGTGGGGGTGGGGGGAGAGATCAACCAAAGGACTTGTATGCATGCATATAAGCACAACCAATGGACACAAGATACTGGGGGCGGGGGTGGTAGGATGAGGGCATGCGACAGGGGGTAGGGGAAGTTGGGGGAAGGTAAATGGGGAAAAAAAAGGAGATATATGTACTACTATATGTAATACTTTAAACAATAAAAAAATTAAAAAAGTCAACTGAAACCATTAGTTAAAAAATAAAAATAAAAACCCAGCAGGTAGGTTTTGAAGGTGGTAAGAGCAAGAACTGCTGGGAAGGAGGGACAGAATATGATGTGCAGACAAAGGTAAGCATGTCGCATGGGCAGGGAAGCCAGGGTTTTTTTCTTGGGTAAATTTCAAACTACATCTGTGAGAGAAAAGTAAGTGTGGGAGGGGCAGAATGAGAATGTCCTAAAGCCAAGACGGAAGAATGCAGGGTGGGTATAGAATGGCCAGGAAACGCGTGTGAGAAAGATGACATGTGGCACAGACCTAAGTGGTTAGAGAAACAGATTATTAGCCATGCAGAACCCAAAGGACAAATGCCCTCCAAGGGTCCTGCTTGAGTTAACAGCATAATTTTGATTTCCCTCAGAGTGATGAAGTCTGTAGCTTCTATACTGCAAAATATCAATATTTAAGGAGTGTCTCATACAATCTTTCCATAGTTTCATTATCAAGTACTCTGGCATTTTGTCTAGGCACCAAAATGAGATTTCTATTCAATTTATTTTAATGTAAAATTTTGCTTGAAAAATGTTTACTTAGCAATTCAGGCTAGATATTTGCTCCATACTAATAAGATTAACTGCAGTGACATTTTATAATTGATGATTCATCATGAGCTAAAAATATGATTAAAAGATTGCTCGTATACCACATTGACTGTCACTGGGGACAAGACCTGGTGCCTGGGGTGAGGAGGAGTAAGAAAGAGACTTTTCACTCTTCTATGTCTTTTGGATTTTGTGTCCTATACAAATACTTCTTATTCAAACAAATTCACATACAACCTTAAAAAAAATAAAATTGCTTTGTGTTGTGAGAATGTTATGCACAAAGTTGATTTAATTCAATCTATATGCTATAATAAAGGACAGGATAAAAATAGTATGGGATTATTTTCAGAGGTGAAGAAAAAACTCACACATTCATGGATGACATTCTCATGTAAAACTCATTATTCTGCCTCTTAAAACCTCAGTGTACACTTCTCACAAACCACATGTGTCAACTCATTCAAATCTTAATTTGACATGAGGAGCCTATTGCTCCTTCCATCATTTCCCAAGAGAGCCCTGTAAAATTCAAAATGTTTTCTCTCAGAGTCATGTAAAAATAGCAATGATAAGGACAAAATGCTCTCATACTAAGGTATTGTTGATGTCATATTCTTCTGAAAACTGCTCCGAGTTCTTATAAGTGAACTACTTTGGTAAACCAAGCAATAAACTTCTGATACATCTAAATTTGAGGTGAACCTTGACAACATACTTTCAATGGATTTGAAGTTTCAATGACATCTTATCCAAGAAATTAAAAAAAAAAATGTTGCCTTACTTTGTGACTATTCAAATATCCTATATAATAAAAGCCCAGCGACCGAACCACAGAACGACCAGAATGACCAGTGGACCAGTTGCTATGACGCACACTGACCAACAGGGGGCAGACGCTCAATGCAGGAGCTGCCCCCTGGTGGTCAGTGCACTCCCATAGTGGGAGCACCGCACAGCTGACCAGGATGAGCGACTGCTCCTGGGAGCAGTTGCTCAGAGGGCAGGTCCACAGCTGCTTGGCTGACCTGGATGAGTGGCTGCTCCCACAGCAGGCCAATCCCCGAAGGCCACCCCCCTCCCCTCCAGTGCACAAATCCTGTGCACCAGGCCTCTAGTATTTTCTATAAGAAAAAAACACTTTAGGGAAGAGTATTTGCCCAGACTTCTCGGCGTGTTGGTGTAGACAAGAAGTCGCTGCTCTGGCTAATCCTCCAATGATGCTCTTTTTATTATGTGAAAAGCAGCATCATGGTCCACCCTCTATTTAGTTTTCACTACAGTATTTAGAAATTGTCACAAGAATTGACAAAAGCTTTCCACCTTAAATATTTATTATGGATAAAATTTATTAGTGTGCTAAAACTAAAGTGTATATATTTTGATAAAAAATACAGTCTCAAAAATAAATACAGTCTCAATGGACATTCCTAAAATGCATTTATGAATTACAAAGGGGAAAAGAGAAGAGAAACACGGCAGGCAGCACCTCACTAAGTGATCAGAGTTAATGCCCCCAATTCCCTAGGAAGGACACAGGCCATTTCTGTGTTTTTGATGCCAAAGCACTAACCAAATCTAGTCACAATGCATCAGATGAACCACAGTAAGCACATCCCACAAAATAAATGTTTGGTCAACAGCATGAAAAAATAAAATAAAGAAAGGCTGAGTGTGGAGAGCGGCTACAGTGTTTGGACAGGTTCAAGCCTTGGACTAATGAGAGGGCACAGTTCTCTCATGGCCACGTGCAAGTGCCAGCTTGGAGGGCAGAGCCCTCCCAGCACAATTATAGCCAACAGCTATAGTTGTAAGCTTGAACCTATGGTCTGAACACGTGGCCCCATGTGCCTGAGTGATGTGGGCTTGACAGAGTTCAGGTGCATGTAATTGAGTAAGCTCGAAACTCAGGAGAATGTTGTAAACATCTTGACCACGTCCTTACTTTGCCTCGTGGAATCTGGCTATAAAATAAAGACAAAGCTTGTAGTCTGTGGCACTGTCACTAGCTCTCCATCAGAGAGGCTCTCCATCAGAGAGGACAGCATCTCACCCAGAGCGAGATTTCTTCTCTTGTCTGTCCTTTCTCAATCCTTCACTGCCCCCTCTCAGGGTCACAGAAGCTGGCTGAGCTGGCGTGGCACAAAAGGCACCCAACATGGGGCTGAATGTGCCGTGGCCGTGCCGGCTCGCCACAGCTGAGGTATTGTTAGAGTAAAGGAGAAATAGAAATTAAATGTACTACTTGATTCTGGATTGGATTACTGCCACGATCATCACCTGAGACTATTTTCACGGATAGATGAGCTGGATGGAAAGACATGGTGCCAACTAGTGAAGGGTGTTCAGGGTAGAGCCCAGTTCAGAGCCAAGATGATCTGGATGCATACATGAGAAGAAACTGTAAAGAGGCAACTAATTCATTCATGATACCACCCCATCTAAGCTGCTCCATTAACTTTCATCTGGATTGCTACCTAAAGTGATAAACAGAGTCCATATTTGATCATCTGGGTTTCATCTAAAGGCTTCTCAAACCAGCACAGACCTGGCCTAAGAGGTCTGTGAAGTTGGGCCCCTGGCGCTTTCTCGAACCTTCCTCAGCAACCCTTAGCTGGATAGGCACTCTCTATGCTGGCCTTCCTTCTGTTACAACTAAAGTTTCATATAATTAAACTGAAATTCAAATGGAGAGCAAATGGGAGAGCAAAAGAACAAAAGAGAAATGTGACACCAAAAGATTTTCAAGGATTTGATCTCAAAAAAGTACTAGATTTAGTAAATTAGTGTTATGTTTACTATAAAAAAATCTTGGTTTAGCTTTCCTGTTATGATTTTTACAATATACATTTTTTAAGTAAAAGTTAATTTTCTCCAAATGTAGCAAGTAATATGAATATATGTCAGAGATTTGTCTTAGGATCATCAAAATGTCAATCCAAGAACTATCTTACCTTATAATAGAGAAACATGCAAATTGACCGCACCTCCGCTATGCCCACGATTGGGCCGGCAGGAGGCTGGGGGCGGGACTCCAGGTGGCATATCCGCCGTTGAGAAGTTCAAGATGGCGGTGCCAAGTGGCCGGGCCCATGCCGCTGCTCCTGGGGGTGCCTGAAGCGATCGGCACCCCGGGGGGCGTGGCCGGGCCCATCAGCACCCCGAGGGGGCGTGGCTGGGCCCATGCCGCCGCTCCCGGGGGTGCCTGGGGCCATTGGCACCCCGGGGGGGCGTGGCCGGGCCCATGCCGCCACTCCCCGGGGTGCCTGGGGTGATCGGCACCCCGGGGGTGGTGGCCGGGCCCATCGGCACCCCGGGGGGGCGTGGCTGGACCCATGCCGCCGCTCCTGGGGGGTGCCTGGGGCGATCGGCCACCTAGGGGGGCGTGTCCGGGCCCCTCCCGCCCCTCCCGCCCCTCCCGGGGGTCCCGGGGTTGATCGTCCACCTGGGAGGGCGTGGCCCTGCCCCTCCCGCCCCTCCCGGGGGTCCGGGGGGGGCGATCGGCCACCCGGGGGGGCGTGTCTGGGCCCCTCTCGCCCCTCCTGGGGGTCCCGGGGTTGATCGTCCACCTGGGAGGGCATGGTCCTGCCCCTCCTGCCCCTCCCAGGGGTCCGGTGGTCGATCGGCCACCTGGGGGGCGTGGCCCGGCCCCTCCTGCCGCTCCCAGGGGTCCCAGGGGCCGAGGCTTTCCGGGCCTTGGGCACCAGCGGGGAGCCTGCACCGATCGCAGGAAACCACTGGGGGTCGGCTCCTGTGATCGGTAGCAGGGACGCTGGGTGCAGCGAGCCCAAGGCCAGGAAATCCTGGGGCGGAGGCTTTCCTGGCCTTGGGCACCAGTGGGCAGCCTGCACGGATCGCAGGAAACCACTGGGGGTCGGCTCCTGCGATCCTTAGCAAGGATGTTGGGTGCCGCCGAGCCCAAGGCCACCGCCCGGGGCCAAGCCCCGACCCTGAAAAAGGCAGAAGGCGGTGGCCACAGCCAAGGCCTGGGTCCCTGGTGCCGGCAGAAAACTGGTGCAGGCAGCCAGGTGAATGAAGGTCTATTGCAGGAATCTTCGTGCAAACGGGCTACTAGTCCTATTTAATAAAGAGGGAATATGCTAATTGACCATCACTCTGTCACAAAGATGGCTGCACTCACAGCTGAGGCCAAGTTCCCATAAGGAGCCTTAATGAGCAATCAGCAGGGACCTGAGGCTACGCCCTCCCCTGCCCCCATGGGGCTTAACAGGGGACCTCAGGCCGCGCCCCCCTGCCCTGGCATCAGGCTGGGGGACCTCAGACTGCACCCCGTGCCCCAGTGCCAGGCCAGGGGACCTGAGGCCACAACCCCCACCTGGCGGGGCTTGACGGGGGACCTCAAGGTGCACTTCCTGTCCTGGTGCTGGGCTAGGGGACCTCAGGCCGTGCCCCCCACCTTAGCACCGGGTCAGGGGACCTGAGGCTGTGCCCCCCTGCCTAGCTGGGCTTAACAGGGGACCTCAGGCCGTGCCCCCCACCCAGCAGGGCTTGACGGGGGACCTGAGGCTGCGTCCCCCTCCCAGTGCTGGGCCGGGGGACCTGAGGCTGCGCCCTCCCACCTGGCAGTCTTGATGGGGGACCTCAGGCCACGCCCCCATCCTGGTGCCAGGCCAGGGGACCTGAGGCTATGCCCCCTGCCCAGCAAGGCTTGACAAGGGTGGGACTGGCCAGGTCTGGATCCAGCCCAATGCGGGGGGTGGGGGGGAGCTGGCTGGGTCTGGGTCTCACGCGATTTTGAGGTGCATGTGGGTGGGCAGGGACTTGACTCTGGGTCCCGTGGTGTGCCCCAGACTCTGACAGGAGGAAGGTTTTCATATACATTTTACTAATTTTCTTTTATCTCTGATACTTCTATTATAGAGAAAGGGCAAATAGCAATATTAAATTATTTCCTCTAATTAATCCCCTTATAATGTGCATGAATTTTGTGCACGAGGTCACTAGTTTAATAATATAAGTGATATAAATATTTCAGAGTACCAGGTAATAAATGTTATTGAAAATGTGTGCATAGCCAATAAAAATAGCATTTCAGAAGCAAAATTATACATTTAGATATTAATTTTCTTATTTATATAAGTATAGGCTCTTTTATAAACATAATCTCATTTGAAAAAGACAGAGACACAGATGACAACAGAATGTTAGGCTTAAAAACTATAATTAAAAAAAAAATTACCTCTGAAAGACCATTATAATTACACTAGAGGCCCGATGCACGAAATTCGTGCAAGGGGCTTGGCCCTTGCAGCCCTGTCTTCGTCTGGAAGGTCGTTCAGCTGTCTGGCCTAATTAGCATATTATGCTTTTATTATTATAGATTTGCATCTTCAGGTTCCCAATTCTCTTTTATTAATTTTGATTCTGATAACCATTTTTAAGTAGCTTTAACATATCTATATGAAAATACATGGGTGCAAAGGAAATGGTTTCTCAAGTTTATTTTTTTAAATTAATAATATGATTTAACTTAATCAACATGTTCACAAATTAGATGCTTTGGATTCCATAGAAATCTACTTGAGAGTTCCTGTTTCTGAACTTCAGATTAAATATGGAATATGTTTATCATGTGTGAGTTTGTCATGAACAAGAAAGAAAATGTGTGACCGATTAATACACCTTAGTTCTAATTTCTCATTATATGCCAAGAATAACTTTTTCCCTACATCAGAACCATGTATAAGATGTTTTAGGATTACTTTTAGGTGAACACGACAGGGCAAAATTGAGAACTTAAATAAGTGTTTATAAATGTGTAAACCTGAAGCTGAATGGGCATGCCACTCCTGGTTCCAGCTAGGACCTTGTGGTTTGGGGGGACGTGACTGCCGCATTACATAAAAGGTCACAGGGTGCTGGGAGGACGTCCCACAGCTCTGGCTGGCTGAAGCACTGCTTTGGTGCAACCTATCCTCCTCCCCCCACACCATCCCCTTTATTCCCCCTCCAAGCCATCCAATCAATTAAAGACACAGTTCAGTAAAAAACAGTGGGCTCTGCTGTGCCAGATCCCTTATCTTTTTTTCTAGCCATTTTGCTACCCCTGAATCCTTTTTAAAAATTCTAGAGATCTCACTGGCTACACTGGAATGCTTACCAGAAACAATAATCCCATTATAGGATGCAAATAAAAGCTAAAAAAAAAAAAAGTAATTCTTATTTGCCATCCGGATACAGAGCCTACAGGACAACAGTGTGGTGCTGAAGAGAAGGGTGGGGCTGAGCAGGTGCACGGTGCCCGAACTTCAGTAAAGCAGGGTGGGACCTGTCTATTGTACATGCTGGTTTCTGCACCAGCTTCCCCTGGAAGAGAGGATCCTGAGAATGAAAAATGTCTCAAGACCACCGTGCCAGGCAGTAAAAACTTGGAAATACTGTTATTGATACATACACAGTACAAACATATGCTTTTTTAGCACAACTGTAACAAAAATGATTTTCTGAGAAATGTAACAAATATAGTTTTCTATGAAACATGCTTGATCTAATTACCAAACAGTATTATAAAGCAGTGTTTATTCCCAAACAAGAGAAAACTAATATTCACATCATCCTTTTAAAGCAATACTACCATCCAAGTGATTAGGAAAGCAGCCCTAAATCTGCAGATGTAAAATGAACTACATTTTCCTATCATGTAGTAAACGTTCAGAAGTAATCCACGTTATTATTTACAGCATGCATTCTCTTCTCATTTGATCTGAAGGGCACATACCTTAAAAGTAAACTGAGTTCTGTTCTAATTTTCCCTCAGACGCATTCACACATCAGAGAGTACTTCTCTCTCCTTGTGGAATTTCTACTTACTTATCCTCTTGGAAACTATTTGTTAATTTAGAAATTCAGATAGGAAAAAGTTCTACAGATTTTTCTTAAAGGTACGCTGTCTTCCTCATTATCAACCTCACCAATACATTCATAAAAGCATTTTTTCATAATCCTACTGTTTTTAATATTTTTAATGTTAACATTTTGATACAGAGGAAACATTTTTTTTAAGCAGAGCTAGATTTTTGAAGTTAACCATGAATTAATATTAATATTGATTCTCAGTAAGCCAACTCATTAAAAATGGCTCTGCCCTGGCCGGTGTGGCTCCGTTGGTTGGAGCCTCATCCTGTACACCAAAAGGCTGTGGGTTCGATTCCCAGCCATGGCACATACCTAGCTTGAGGGCTTCACCCCCTGTCGGGGCTCATAAGGGAGGTAACCAACTGATGTTTCTCTCTCACATCAATGTTTTTTTTGTCTCTCTCTCCCCCTGTCTCCCTCTCTCTGTTTTTCTCTAAAAATCAGTAAACATACCTTCAAGTGAGGTTAAAAAAAAAAAAAAGGTTCCATCTTGCACCACTTAAATTATTTCAGGAAGGATTCACATACCTGGGAATATTCGAAGTCAGTGATGGGGGCTATACTCTTGATGTAGTCTGATCGAAATTGATTTTCTGGGTTGGCCAGTGGAACCGGAGGTATTATAGTACTCATCGCCGAGATAATTGTCTAAAACGGAATAAAGAACAATGTATTTGTGGGTGACTATAACACAGGCTCCATGTATGATAAGCGAATGTATAATTTCTGTCTACTTAGCTTTAGAGAGCAGAGTGCTTAACTTTTCTAGCAAACAACCATTAAGTAAAAGTCCTTACCACAATAGCATCTTTAACATTTTTCCGGATGTCCAGGATTTTCTGCTTCTTTTCCCTGCATTAAAAGAGAATTGTTATTAACTTCTTTTGTCGTCAGCACTGATTTGAGTGAATTGGCTGGAAGTTTAAATTTCCAGCTGCAGCCCCTGGCTAGACTGGTTTTCCTAGCGGTCAACACCAAACCCCAGAACAACAGTTCTTATCTGCAAAGTTTTTGTCTGGGAAAGGAAAACATGCCCCTTTTCTAGTTTGTACTCTAAACAAACTTGAATGCACACATTGCAGTCTATAGCTTTACACAACCAAACATGGCAAGCCTGTCATGAACAATGCCTATAAAAACTATACAGCTACACTTGCAAATATATTTGATTTGAATCTATCCATGTGTTGATAGGTATGAATTGAAATGGATGCAGACAATTGATATATAGAGAAAAGTATACATTGACATGCTGGTTAAGTGTGTTCAGAGCAGTACCAAGAATACAGATCAATACCTCAAGAATGCCTAATAAATCATATTTTGTTAAGCAAGTTATTATTTTTTTTAATCTAGAAAAAGGATTTACCTAAATATACCAAATTCAACAATACACTCCTATATTTTTCTCCCTAAAAGGTGTATTCAGTGATTAATGCAACTGCCTAGACTAGAAAGCACTTTAGGGAAGGCTGGGAAAGAAGTGACAGTTTGCACACAGTTTTGAAGCAAAACCGAAACTGATCATTTCTTACTCGGGATTAAATCCATTGACGTGCAGGATCCTCATTTGCTTGACGATAGTGCTTTTCCCAGACTCACCAGCCCCTGCAAACAAACAAACAAACAAACAAAAAGGATGCTGTGATCTGTAGCCGGATGCCCTGGCCATCGTTCACACCGATCCACACTAAGCAATTATCCTGTCCCGAGGCAGGCATTTTCAAGTTCAGGCCGGCGCCGGGCTGGCCGGGGCGGCCGGAGGCGCGGGCTGTGCGCTCCGGGCCGGGCGCCGCCGCGCCGTCCCGCCTTACCCAGGAGGAGCAGGCGGTGAGTCGCTTTGTAAGCCAGGCGCTCCTTCTGCAACTGCTTCTCGATCTTTTTGTTGGCCTCGCGTCTTTCTTTCTCATCGACGCCCTGGTCTTCTGTGGTCTTGCTGTTGCCCAAGCAGCCCATGCCTGCCCGCTCGCTGGGACGCCGGGCGCCGTTAGGAATTTGCACAAAAAGCAATAGGGAGCAGCAGCTGTGGGCGGGTCCTGCGGTGGCCTCTTCCCGGCGGCTGAAAGAGATGGCCCGGTCCGGTCTCTCGGTGTTTGCGGATCAGAACAGGCGGTCTTCTCCCTCCCGCTGCCCCCCCCCGCAAACTCCCAACTAGGAAGGATGCAGGGAAGACGCCCGGAGCCAAGTGCCTGCGGGGATGGTTTCGGTTTGGACGCGCGGCAGTGAGCTGGTCAAAGATAACTATCTAGGATGATCTGCTGGGTAAACAGCGTACAGTGAACGGAGGAAGGGGCCCGGGCCGCCAGGCTCTGCGGGAGCAGCCGGGGGGCGCTGCGCCCTCCACTCGCCCAGGTTCCCAGCCCCGCTCAGCCGAGCTCAGCCCCCGCCCCGCTGCCCAGCGGGAAGCGCCCGGCCGGGACCCGAGGGCTGTGCGCTCCGCCCGGTGCGCCCGCAGGCTGGTGGCCGAGCGCGGCGGGAGGGACGGAGTGTGTGCGGAGTCCCCGCAGGGCGCCTGTGGGCACCAACCCGCCACGCCGCCCGCCCCGGCGGCAGCAGGGGACCTGCGTTTCCTCCCGGGTCCGGGCTCCGCGGGCCTCCGCGCAGGGCAGGGAGGCTGGCCCGGGGGTGTGGGAGGGATGCTAGCGCTAACGGAGCTGCAGGGGCGGGAGCTGACCTCCAGGGGCCCGGCCGTGGGAGGCTCACCCGCGTGGGGTCCCGACCGCTGCCAGGTGGCTGTCTCGCACCCCAAGCCCGGGAGAGTGGGTGGACGAGCGAGCGCTCCCCGCAGATACATCAGGTGCCTCCTGCTCATAGGCAGGCGAGGCCGCGGGATCATACATATTCTATCAGGGAGGAGGATCTGCGAGCGGCTCACCGGGCACCCGCCTCTGTTCCCCGCGCTTTCTAGACGATTCCTGCGCACCCACGCCGCCCCTCAGCCTCTCGTCTTTACGCCCAGCCCCCAGCTCTCCTTGGCAGTCCTCTCCACGGCTCTACTCTTTTCTAGGGGGCACGCTGGCCTCGAACTTGGCATTGTAGCCAAGGACCAGAGGAGGGCAGGAGGCAGGTGTGTCCTCCTGGACTGTGACGGTGAGCTAGGCCCCTCCATTCCTGCCACAGCAGCTCCAGGGGCGCCAGCCGCTCCGCACTAGCCTGGCCCTGGGGGGAGGAGGACAGAAGCGGTGACTGGAGCTGCGGAGACCCCTGCCCTGTGCCTTGCGGTTGCAAGCTGCGGGGCTCCGGGGGCCCGGGCACGGCACAAGGATTCCTTCCCATGCCGTCGCTAGGCTCTGTCTTCAAGTGCTCCACTCTTCTCCAAACCCACAACAGTGCCTTCGCTTCCTCCGTGGCGTGGCCTTGCCCCGCACAGAGAGCCAATCCCCACAGAGCAGAACGGGGCTCCCTGCCAGGCTGCCCCTGCGCCCAGGGGCATGGCAGTCTTCACCCAGCCAATGTGTCCCCTCTCCTCGGATCGCCCCTCTCTCTTCAAACTCTTCCCTATTGGCTTGTTCCCTCCACGTGTACAAATACCTCCAACTCTGTCCCATTTAAAACCAACAGCACCTCCTTCGTGGCAAATGGCTGGTTAGTTCCACCAGCTTCCCTCCTGCCCACCACTGCCCAGAGTTAAAAGGGAACGTGACTCCCGGTGTCCGGCCTCACCTGTTCATACCTCAGCCTCCGGCAGCCCACCCCCCTGCACTGGAAATACTCTCACCACGGTCATCCGCGGTGTCCCAGGGGCTAAGCATCACCCATGAACTTTGGTTTGTGTGTGTGTGTTTTAAAACATGGAACACTTCATGAATTTGCGAGTCATCGCTATGCAGGGGCCATGCTAATCTTCTCTGTGTCGTCGTGAACTTTGGTCTTGACTTCCTCTGGCCTCTCCGTGGGGCGGGCTCTGTCTGTGCTTGAGAAGCTCTTGTCCTCCAGCTGCCACCAGGTGGTCTTTCTGATTTCCCGTCTGCCCTCGGGCTGGTGACTCTCCCCTCCGCCACCGGGTGGAGGCACCTTGGACCCACAACAGCCTCTCCCCGCTGGTGGGGCTGACTGCCTCCTCGTACGGTGTACACACAGCGCTATGTCCATGTCGGCGCTCCAGCCCAGCTCACACCCTGGCTGTCCAACCAGAACCTGGAAGGCAGTTCTGACTCCTTTTCCTTCTTGGCAACCCACGTAGGATCTTGTTGATCGGTGTCCTGCGTATCTGTCCTATCCCTTCCACCCCATCTGCCTCGGCCATGGTCTCAGGTCCCTAATCTAACCTGGATTTCGGCAGAAGGCGAGAGAAGGTATATAAAAATGGCATAGTGTAGTGGAATGTTTATAAGGACTTGTCAGTTTTTTAAATGCCAAGATTTCTATGAATTGTTAGTGGGAAGAGAAGGGGACAAAATAAATCTCATGAAAACTCTTAAAGGGAGAATTAAGTTAGAACCCAGAAGCTACACTTTGAAGGCAGCCTGATATTTGGTTTCCCTAAAAATAGAGCAAAACGTTTCCACTTGTTAAAAATTAGGAATTAGGGTTAAATATAACTTTGTATATGCTGAATTTTATATGATTGCATGAACAGACCTAATAGAACAGGTCTGTACTATACGACCTACAATGTGTCCCAAAAGATAGACTGCTAAACACTCTAAAATGTATACAGCATTTCTTAAAAGAAATGCAAAGTTGATCTTTTCCTAGTCCTGTCTTTATCTGGGAAACTGATCCTCATTTGTGTTTCCAACCATGGGACCAGCATTCTAGCTGGTTCACCTAGAGCAGGGGGAGTGGAGCTGTAGGTAGAGCACTAAGCGCAGCCAGGAGCTGCTGGCAATGCAAGCATCTGTTGCCAGGCAACGGCTGCAGCAGCAGCAGCACCACCACCACCACCACCACCACCACCACCACCACCGTGGTGGAGCAGCACACACCCACCTGAAGGCAGGTGCCAGCAGAGGGGCAGAGGTGCTGGTTCAAGGAAATGCTGGGCCTGCAAAGTAGGTGAGGGAGGGCCCTGGTCCCATCAGGGAGAACTGGGAAGGTGCGAAGTTTGGGGCAAAAAGGGCAAAAGATAAAGTGATGTTTTCCTCACTCTTGTTGATGTTTAGGACAGACAGGGTGTCTCTGAAGTCTCAGTGCATTTGGAAGTTTAATTACTTACATTTCTTTTATATTCCTTAGTTTTGTGAATTTGGAATACTGTAATGATTTTTAAATTTGGTTTTGTTTCAGTCCCTCTGACTGAATAGCAAATATACAGTATACAAAAAAATTGCACCTGTTACTGGTCTGAACTCTAGTCTACGATGGCAATAAGAACAAAATTTGTTTCCCCCATAAATAAGAAACAAAATTTGTTTCTCACCATAGAAGTTTGACAACTGGGTTAAATATTCAGAGAGACTGTTTGATTCATGACAGGCTTAGATCTAGGAGATGCTGAGCTGCTTTGAAAAAAGACTAGAGTGCTATGTAGCACAAGACACTGGATAGTTGAATTTAATTTAAAAAAATCAATACTTAAAAAGTGTAATAACTAGTCTTTCAATAGCATTTTATACGTAGAGATTAATAAAGGTTAAAACTGCACTAAGACTTTTGGAATAGTACATAGAAATTTTAAAAGAAGAGGAACAAAGGAGTTTAGGAAAGATGAAGAGTCACTAATTCCGTGCAAGGACAATGCTCCAAGAAACCCCAGCTGCGCCCCTTTTGCAGCAAAGGTGGCGGCACCAGCTGGGTGACCGCTCCGCACACAGCCCTCACTCCAGGGTGCGCCACTTTAGGCAACTGCTGTTGGCCCCTCTCTCTTCTTTCTCAGTATCTTGGTGGCACCAATCTGTGTAGGTTAATTTCCATTCTTAACAGCGGAGCCCACTCCATGACCTAATCACAACACACTTTAAAAGTACTGTGGTTAATGTTTTACGTTTTTATAGGAAAGCGGGGAAACATTTCCCCTTTTGTGCATAATACTCTGCAATCAAATGTCTTACAACTTATTGAAATATCTGTCTCCTTTTTTCCCCTTCTTACTCCGACAGCCAAAGTAATATTAAATAGCTTTTGGAAGTATCATCCATAAAGGGTAGTAATACAGTCTTAGTTCTTGACAAAAATGACAGCTTTAAAAACCAAAATAGCAGCCAATCATGAGGGAAGGTATGCTGCCTCTGATCCCACCCCCTGTCCCAAAACCCAGGACTGAAATACCCTCTTTGGCACACACAACTCAGTGTCACAGGCAGGAGTTTCTTACAGCATGAAAACACGAGGCGGGAGGCCACTGAATAAGACAACAAAACCCCCATGAAACAGAACAGGGAATCCACGAACAGACTAAAGCTCAAAAAAATCTGTGAAAGCCACCAAACTGGGTCAGATTATGAGACAGAAATCAAATAATGGGCCCAAGGACCAGAGGAGTGAAAATTAGCATTTGACCAGTGAAGGTGAGCATCTCTATTTGTTTAATTCAGTTCTTTAACCTCAAATAGTCTAACAAAACACTGGACTACAGCAGAGATTCAAACACAGGTTTAATTCTTATGTTTCAAATGCTGACGTGAAGTTTCAAAAAGAGTCTAACCAATTTTAAAGATATTTATTTCTTTTTACTAATTAAAAAACATCAGGTGAAGTGAAATGTAAAAACTGTGAACAAACCCCCCATACATAAATACAGTTTAAACCTTAAGGGAAATTTTATGATAAAAAATAGTTTCAGCGCTTAGTTCTAGATATCATGAGTTTATAGTCCCCAAATAACTACATTCACTAACATTTTCTTACAAAGTGAATCAGACTCCACAAAGCCCCCCAAGTTGGAGCAAAAAGAAAGACAAGCAACCTGGTAAGCATTTTAAACGCTTAGCAATGTTCTTCTGGTATCACCTAGGTGCCCGTGTGGGATGGCAGAGCTGCCAGAAATGTGAAGACAGGAATTCAGTCTTCACGCACGGATTCGATGTTGGACTTCAGCAAGGCCCGCCTGCCTCACAATTATTTTCATATTTTAAGCAAATCATGTAGCAGTATGCTGTAAGGATAGTTAAGAGAAACCAATTTTGTATCTACCCGATGTAGATTCGTATCATTGAACATGTTTATTTCTACCCGCTGGCCATCATCTAAGAGATATACTACAAAGCAGATAAGAAAACTCTAAAGCCGGTTTTTGAAGTTCTTGAGCAGTTGGGGAAGTAAGAAGAGCACAGTGCAATCATTCAGAGGACAATGTGTGACACCATATATGAGCCAAGGGCTGAAAGGTGTGGCAGGACCTCTCAGGGGGATGTGAGGGCTCATGGGATTGGGAAAAGCTTCAACAAGGAGGCGGGATGGAGGTGTGTCCTGAAGAATGGTGGGGTTGGATCACGTAGAAAGAAGGAAGAACTGCAAGGTAAAAGCAATGGAAAGGGAATTGGTATTGCACAGGAGGGAGACGGGCCGACAATAAGAACTGTCTCAGAGGTAGGGTGAACAAGGTGAGCCACAGGAAATGTATATTCTTGGTATGGAAGTTTTTCTCAAGCTATAAGCTCTCACATGAAGTATGTAGCTTAGTAATTAACAGCATGGGTCGTTGAGCAAAAGATGCATGCGCTCAAACCACACGTTATTCTCAGTTTCTTTCTCTGGAAATGGATGAGCATAATGGCACTCTTCTTATAACAATGTGGTGAGAGTTATTCAGAATCAATTCATCTATCACAGTGCCTGGTGTGTAGCGAGCTCTCAAAAGATGTAGTAATTATTATTTTCATTCAACATTAATTTAATAAACACATATCCATTTTATTCCTCTACATTACCGCTTTTTGAGGAGCTTCTGATTTTTTCTACTAGGTGGGCACGTGAACAATGAGCTATAGTATAGGCAACCAAGATTTGTTCACTATCTACCTAACCTCAGCTGAGCAAAGTACTCGCTGCTAGTTGGGAACATAAAGGCAACGAGACATGTTAGAAAAACGACAAAAAATACACAAGTAATAGATGAATTGATAAACAAAACGTGGTCTATACATGCAATGGGATATTATTCAGCGTTAAAAAGGAAATTCTGACACATGCTACAACATGGATGAACTCTAAAACATTGTGCTAAGTGAAATAAGTCAGTCACAGAAGGACAAATACTGTACAATTCCACTTATACGAGGGACCTAGAGAAGTTAAATTCATAGAGACAGAGAGAAGAATGGTGGCTGCCAGGGGCTGTGGGTAGGAGGGAATGAGGAGTTAGTGTTTAAGGGGTACAGAGTTTCAGTTTGGGGGAGGAACAAGTTCTGTGGATGGGTGGAGGCAATGGTTGCACAACACTGGAAATAAATGTACTTAATGCCACAGAACTGTACACTTAAAAATGGTTCAAATGGTAAATTTTGTTTTGCATATTTTAGCACAATACAAACAAGAAAAAAATTCGTATGTAGATCACGGCAATTATAGTTTCCTGCCAGCAGGTGGCAATGTAAAGCCTGACGGACAGATGAAAGGACTGAAGGATGTTTTCAAACCATTGCATTTTCAAACACTTTTATAAAATAAGGAATCCGGCCCCCTATTTGTCATGTGTTGTACATATTCCACCTCTTTCATTTGTTTAATTCCTTTTGGTCTTGTTTATAGCATTTCTTTCGATAAAAAAGTTAAAAAAATTTAATGTAAACATGTTTAACACTATTTCTCTGTATGGTTTTTGGGTTTTATTATCTGACTGGAGAAGGTTTCCATGTTTTATTTTTGATTTGGCAGATTTGTTTCCCACATTTTAAATAAATTTATTCATATTTGTTTTAAAAAATCAGTGCATTTTCATTCATTCACCACAAAGCATTTTTTGAATACCCCTCCTCCCTACCAAGCCTTGAGATTACAGTAATGAATTAGACACCGTCCCTGTTCTCAAGAAGTTTAACAGTCTAGGAGAAAGGGTCAGACAAGCAATCAAGTTCTCATGAGTTCTACAGAAAATACAGTGGGAGCACACAGAGGAGTGTGTGTAAAATTATAGAAGTGAAGAAAAGTATTTCTTTTTTTTTTCATTTCATTTCCTAGAGAAATGTATGCTAACCTTTGTAAGCTACTCCTCATTTTAATCTTAAGACACCAAAAGATGCTTTATTTCCAGCATCTCATTGAGCATCATTACAGCTACATGAGGCACATTATTACCCACATGTTGAAGATAAGGCTGTTTGTCTGAAGGTCACATAGGAGCCTAAAAGGGGTGGAGTGTGTTGGATCTCAAAGCCCGTGCCCTTTGCAGAAGGAACTCTAAGGCTCTTATAGATGGGGAAAAAATCACACCATTCTCTCTTCCACTAGTTTCAAAAGGAAAAATCAAACAAGCCCACCTCTTTTCTAACTCAGTTAGGCAGATTAATCTGCATATAATGACTGATGAATTAGTTAACTCTTTGCCCAGTTGCCTTAGCAACTGGTTTCTTTTAGAATTTGGCTCAGTTATAGAGCTTAAAGCAACAGTATTCCTGATAATAGAATGTTAAATTGTACGTGAAATGAAACAGAACCCAAATTTTATCACAGGTGGGAACTATGCACTTCCCTCAGGTTGGAGTGGCTCTTCCTAAAACGTGCAGGGCTGCTGACAAAACACAAGGGTCACAGAGCCCAATATCTGTCTACCTTTGCCATTACTTGGTTTGTTCATACTTGTCATTGAGTAGGAACCACTTGATGGGGTTAAGTTACAAATTAAAGATTGACATTCAATGGGGCATCTCTGATTGCAGGCAAATCCCACGCCATCTGACATGTATTAGAGCCAGGAGAGCCAGAGAGGAAGAAGGGACATGCAAATACGGAAGCCTGTGGGATGGACTGAAATGGTAGGGACTGCTATAAACTCATGATCTCTAAAACATGGCTGTATATGCTCATAACTATGTGCACCTATGTGTACGTACATTTGTAAGCACGTGTATGTCTATGTGTGTATAAATGCATATACTAGTATTTCTTCCCTTTGTCTGCTGAAAAGGTCACGAAGTTCATACACTCAGTAGCAGAGCACCCACCTAGTGCCCAGCATTATTCACCAACAAAGGGAACCAGCACTCCTCAGAGAAATGGCCAGTTCCAGGGCGGGGACAGGGCAGCTCCAAGCTAAACCTGGAACCCTGTTCTGCCAGAAAGTAAGAAGAGCTTAAGGAATGTTGGGGGCCTGTCACAAGCACACAGGAGCCAGCCTGAAGGGGCTCTCATGTGGCCAACTCCGGGATGATTTGAGTGCCAGAATATTTAGTATGGTAATTAATTCTACACTACTGAAAAATATAGGCATCGCACACGTCCGTGCCAATACAAATAGGTAAATGCATAAGTGGGGGAGAAGGGTGGCACCAAGCGCAGGATTCAGCGATGGAGGCTACATTTAGGGGAACACTTTCATGAGGGACAGGATATCCCCATGGTCTCCCCACTGCACATCAGCTGCAAAGTAAAAAATAATAACCACACCGCGGAGCAACTGGACGAAAGTTTGGGTAATCAAAATAAACATTGCCTGCTTCAGACGGAGACCCTGAAAAGACACACGTCATCCATGCAGTGTCCTGGCAAGGGAGGCGTAACCTGAACTCAAATCAGACGAAACATCAGGCAAACCTAAAATTTAAAAAACAAAAATGAGGGGACTATTCTTCAAAAACGGCTATATTACAAAAACAAACAAAAGACTGTGGAAATGCTCTAGGTTAGGGGAAACTAAAGAGAGACCAGACCCTAGACTGGATCCTGTAGGGCTGGGGGGGGGGGGGGCGCTAAATCTACTCTCAGACACAGGTACCTTCTGCAAATAAGGGTTACAAAATTTGGGTGCAAGTATTTTAAAAAAATGTTTTTATTGATTTTAGATAGAGGAAGGGAGACGGAGAGAGATGGAAACATCAATGATGAGAGAGAATCATCTATCGGCTGAATCCTGCACACCCCCTACTGGGGATCGAGCCTGCAACCCGGGCATGTGCCCTGATGAGGAATCGAACTGTGACCTAATGGTTTCATGGGTCGACGCTCAACCACTGAACCACACTGGCCGGGTTGGTGCAAATATTTTTGAAACAAATGCTATACAATGGCATTGCAAAGGTGCATGGTGCTGTATTTAATCCTTATTCACGAGATTACCTTTATTATTTAACTTTCCAGTTAGGTAAGAATAAAACAAATACCTCTCTATTAAAAAGAAATAAAGGCACAGAGAAGTATCCTTAATAAAAGAAAGCCCTCCTCTATCCATGGAAAGAAAAGAGACTAGATCTGGAGATGTACTGACACGTGAGGTTAAGTCCCAAGTCGGCTGAGGAACAATTCAGATAGCATTTTACTTGTCCAGCGTTACTTATGGTCAGAGATGCTTGTCTGTGAATAGAAAGAGGGCCTGAGGGCAGCCAAGAAACTACTGGGACAGGGGAAGGGAAGGTTTTCACTTCTGTTTTTTGTCCTCCTGAATTCTCTGAAATTTTTTACAATAAATTTGTATTCATTTTAGTTAGAGAGACCAATGAACAAGTAGAATTTAAATGATCTCCATTGAATCCAGTCCTCTTCTTGGTACCACTCATTAGGACCTGGTTCAGTGTCTGCTGTTACTCACCGGGGCCCAGCATCTTCCCCTTCCCCCTTTTAGTTCAGCCTCCCCCTTCTCTGCAATGCTTTCCTCCGCCATCTCTGCAATCTGCACTCCGTCCAGTGACTCCTGCCTGGAGGGGATGCTGGCCTCCCAGCTGCTGGCCTCATCTAAGTCCCCCTGCTTTCTACTTCCCTCCCCATTGCTGTGGTTCTGTGTGAAGCCGGGTCTCTCTACCAGAATAAAACCCTCCAAAGGCTATTTCCTACCATGCTTGTCAGACCAGTGTTTACTGAGTCAATGAAAGAAAGACTCTACCAGCAGCCTCCACTTAGGGATAAAGCCCGTGCCGTGAGGTGGGCAGGGTGCTAGGCTAGCCCCTGGCATCAGCGTTCTCCATGCTGACCATGAGGCTCAGTATAGGGCTGTGTGCGGTCTACTTCTGTGTTGTGCCTGTTAGCGCCAATGTGAATAGAAAACTCCCAACACGTAGCTACTCCACTTTTATTCATGGTTCATGCTCTGTTCTGTGTACTATATCCTAAAGTATAATCCTATAATATTAAAAACCCGAAGCAATGTATTTATAGACATAGAGTTTCCATGAGCACTATTATCATCCTTTTGAAACTTATACTCCGCTCCTTAAGGGCAAAAAATTTATTACTGCTTATCAATTTCCCTAGGATAGAATTACTTTTCTTAAAAATTGAGAATAACGGGAAATGTTTTAAACTTTATTGAATATATGTCTAAAACATATTTACATTCCTGTTTAACCAAATAAAGTGTTTTTTAAAATTTATTTAAAAATATTTTTATTGATTTCAGAGAGGAAGAGAGAGGGAGAGAGAGATAGAAACATCAATGATGAGAATCATTGATTGGCTGCCTCCTGCACACCCGTGACTGGGAATCGAACCGCGACCCCTGGTTCATAGGTCGACACTCAACCACTGAGCAATGCCGGCCAGGCCCAAATAAAGTGTTTTTAAAGTACCTTATCTTTCCTTGATTTTATAGGATCTTACAAAAAACAAACAAACAAAAATGCTCAAAACTCTACATTCTCTCGTGTTGTTTTCTTTCATACTAGAGGCCCAGTGCATGATTGAATCATGCACGTGTAGGGTCCCCTACACGCTTTCACTTTTCACGGTGGAGCTGGGTGCCTGTCCGCTGGTGCACCAGGCCTTTCAGAAGCCTCCGGCTCAGCGGAGGCTTCTGAAAGGCCTGGTGCCAGAGCAGACAGGCACCCAGGTCCCCCACTTTTGTTTTTTTTGTTTTTGTTTTTTTTTTTTTGCTGTGAAAGAGCTCATTTATTGGGGTGGTGGACTCAGTGGATCCAAAGTGGAGAGCTGGTGAAGGGATCGGTGGCTTCCAGTTTCAAGCGCTGGTTCTCAGTCCTGCGGCACCTGTTTATGGATCGCTTCGGCGAGGCTGGGCCAGGTCAGGGCCGCAGCACTTTGGCATCCGGGCCGGGGATGCTCTCCAGGCCCCACAGGGTGAAGCGGCTGAAACTGGCGGAGGCACGAATAAAGCGGTCGAAGTCCCACTCCAGCGCCTCCGCCTCCGGGGGTTCCACCAGCTCCTGCTCGTCCTTGTCGGATCCCGCTGAAAAGTCCTGCTTCCCCACCGACTTCTCTTCCATCACCATCACGTATCCCAGCAGGCCAGGCGGCACCTCCACCTCCTCGCCCCTCAGACTGCGGCCCCGAAAACGACACTTCGAGTCCATCCGGACCCTGACAGATGGCCGGGGTGAAAAAGCGCCCCACAGGGGCGGGCCGGTTAACCCAGACTTCACAGGGCAGGAGGTGCAGCGTGTGCGCAGAGTGACGGGGCGTAGGTGGATGCGGTGCTTCTCCATGTCTTCCTCGTCGCTGCTCTCCATCCTCTGCCGGGTTTCCGTGGTTTCCGTGGCTCGCTGACTGAGGCCAGAGCTCGCTCCCCCACTTTTGATGGTTCGCGGCCGCTGAGGGGGGCTACCCTGCTGTTGAGAGGCGCAGGGGGCGGGACCCCCTCAGCGGGCCCGGACCTGGCCGTTGAGAGGCACAGGGGGTGGGAGTCCCGCCCCCTGCACCTCTCAACAGCAGGGTAGCCCCGCTCAGTGGCAGCGGATCTGTGCCTCTCAATGGCCGGATAGGCCACCCCGAGTCCCGCCCCAGCCTCCTGCCGCCCAATCGTGGGCGTAGCGGAGTGATGGTAATTTACATGGTACTCTATTATTAGATAGGATGAGACTGAAATGTTGGAATGCAGGAGGCTTTTAAAAAAAGAGATTGCATTATGGGAAGATTCAAATGTATGCAAAAGTAGAGAGAACAATGTAACGGACCCATGGACCCTGCACCCAGCGTCAGCAGACAACTCACGGCTCATCCTGTTTCATCAATTCCCCACCCCTCTGCCGTCTCCTGCATTATCCAGAGCATAGTGCAGACATCACACCACCCACACACCTTTCAGTGTATCTGAAAAACAGAGGCTCTTTTAAAATAATACAATTGCAGTGCCATTATTGTACCTGAAATAACTGACAATAATTGCTTAGCATCATCACATAGGCAGTCAGTGTGTGAGAAGGCTCTTGACAGGGGGCTCTGAATGGGAGCCCGGCTTTAATCCGAGGCCCCTAACTACTTTCAAGTTCCGATGTCTCCAGGACCTCTGCATATCGATCCTCTCACTAATCCTAAACTGGGAATTACTGCTACCAGAAGTGATGAGGTACTGGTGATATGAAGAATGTGGCTCCTGATGTCCTCCGATTGGGTGTATTGGAACAGAAATTAAAAATACATCTTAGACTTAAAAAAACACACCACCACCAAACTTCAGCTGCACAGAGCAGGAGACTGAAAGAATCTTATGGATCCCTTGTTGACCTGATGCCAGGAATTGGTCCTTTCTTTGTCACCACCCCCTTTCCTTTAAAAGCCGAGTGTAGAATAAAGTAGAATAAAAAGAAAAGTTTGATTACTTTCAATCTAGTTAATCATGTTTTATTATTTGTGCAAATGGCCTAGCCCTGGCTAAGTTTACACAGAGCTTCTGCCCCCAAGGCATTTAGGCCAGGGGCCCTTGAGCTCTGGTGATGATGGTTTTAACCTAATCCAGTCTGTGTGAGGTGATCCTTTCTTAAAGGAAGGGTTATTGTTCTTCCCTAACTCCCCAACTCTACCAGGAAACCACTGATCCTCAGGAAAGAGGATTCATCTGAACTAAGAGCTGTCTGAGAGGATGAGGCCACTCTCACACCTTAATCCGTGCATGGTGAGTCAGGAAGCTCTAACGTCCCCAAAAATCAAGCGCGGAAACGACAAAACCAACACTCCTGCAAACCTCCCCACAACATGGCACAGAAAAACACACTCCCTAACACACCAGTTACCCAGAAATAAGAAGCACTTCTTCACCTCTGAATCCTCCTTCAGTTCCCCACCTTCTCACCTGCCTGGTAGTTACACTCCATTTGTGTGGATTTTATCACTGAGCTCCCCGCGGATTTATGGAGTGCAGATGACGGGGCCGGGGGTTGTCCCCAGGAGTCAAGCACTCACACAGATGGGCTGTGGCTTCTGTTAAGGATTCCACTCTTCATCCCAAGGGACGTGAGAAGCCACAGCATTGTCAGAAGCAGGGCAGTGACGCGGGGAGTTTTGGTTTCAAAATAATTCTGTTACGTGGAGAACTGGTTCCAGGCAGGACAAAGCTAGCAATGGGTGGCCGTTAAGAGGCATTGAGTCGTCTTGGAGACAGAGACGATGGGCACAGTTTTGCGGAATAGACTGAAGAATGGTGCATAACCTGTCCGGGAATGTACAGAATCACATGGACACACAAGTCCTGGGCTTGGGTTTTCTTTAACACAGAAAAACATATTCCCAGAATAGAAAAAAAACACACACAAAAGAACAACAACAAAAAAACCCCCACACACACCAGAGAGGAAACAGGACTCTGGCGCTGCTTTAACTCCTACTGCAGAACGCTGCGGTGTGCTGCCCGGGCCCCTTAGTGTCCCCCTCCCCCACACATACCCCTGGCATGGCATTCATCAGAAGGACAGGCCCCTTCAACTTCCCTCTGAAACAAGGGATTAGAGGGAATTGCCCAGAAATCACCATTCACACCTAGGAGCTTAGTAAGTGCAAGTTTTCCCTCTCACAGTACAGGAGCCGGGGTGGCAGCCACCTCCAGGTTTCCAGCACTCACTCTGTCCCTGGCGCACAGTTAGGCAATTACAAGAAGCCTCCCTTCTCATCGCCAGCATTGCAGTCAGCCCAGCTTTCCTGTGCAGCGGCACCCCCTGGTGGCTGGTTTGAGGAATAAACCCAACCCGAGCACAGCAGGATTTCCATGTTCTGTTTTGTCAATGATTATTTCCGATTTCTTTTAAGCCAGATTCTGCCAGGTGGCGTGGAGGATACAGAGATGAATCAGAATGGACATGACCCTCATCCATAAAAATAAAAGCATAATATGCAAATCGACCCAATGGCCGAACAGTGAATGACTGTCTGGACAACCTACCAGATGAAGCCGCTGCCTAGGGCCGGACGAGGCAGCCGGGGCTGCGAAGGCCTACTCTTGCATGAATTTTGTGCATCGGGCCTCTAGTAGAATATATAATCTGATAATAGACTTAAGCTAAACATAAATATCTGCAATATAAGATAAAAAGGTGTTATCTAATTTTATAAGCATATTGCATATAGATAGATATATACACACACTCTAGAAAAACCTTATAGCCTTGTTATGTGCAATAGAAACCTAGTATTCTTTCAAGCCAAATTGTGAAATGTAGTGTTATTTGGATGATGCATCATTAATGAACTTCAGAATGAGAGATAGATGTGAACAGATTCTTCTGGTTCTGTTGATACTACATCCCCATATAAGATCTTTTGAAGAATTTATATGCATATATACATTACATGTATATACTAGAGGCCTGGTGCACAAAATTCAAGCACTCGGGGAGGTGGGGGTGGGTGGGTGTCGGGTCCTTCAGCCCAGCCTGCTGCCCTCTCGCAGTCCTGGAGCCCTCGGGGGATGTCTGACTGATGGCTTAGGCCCACTCCCTGCGGGGAGCAAGCTTCAGCTGTCAGTTGGACATCCTTAGTGCTGCCGCAAAGGTGGAAAAGGCCCCCGCCACCGCTGCTGCACTCGCCAGCCATGAGCCTGGCTTCTGGCTGAGCAGTGCTCCCCCTGTGGGAGCGCACTGACCACCGGGGGCAGCTCCTGCATTGAGCATCTGCCCCCTGGTGGTCAGTGCACGTCATAGTGATCAGTCATTCTGCCATTTGGTCGATTTGCATATTAGCCTTTTATTATATAGGATAACATCAATTGTGATGTCATAAAATAGAAATTATCTCTATATAGAAAAGCCTAAGTGACCATCCAACTGTCCAACTGGTAGTTATGACGTGCACTGACCACCAGGGGGAAGAAAATCAACACAGAGCTGCTGAGCTGTGGTGACTTGGCAGCTCCGGTTCTCGGGTGACGCACCGGAACCAGAGAGGAGAGAGCCCAATTCTAAGGTGAGAACCACCCTCTTGCAATCTGGGACCCCTTGGGGGATGTTGGAGAGCCAGTTCAGCCCGATCCCCACAGGCCAGGCCGAGGGACCCCACCGGTGCAAGAATCCATACACCAGGCCTCAAGTATATATATTTGTGCTAATAAGGTTTTCAACACCCAACATAGTGTCTGGCATATTATACATTCTTTTTTAAAAAATTTAAATTCTTTTTTTTAAAAAATATATATTTTATTGATTTTTTTACAGAGAGGAAGGGAGAGGGATAGAGAGCTAGAAACATCGATGAGAGAGAAACATCAATCAGCTGCCTCCTGCACACCCTGGCTGGGGATGTGCCCACAACCAAGGTACATGCCCTTGACTGGAATCGAACCTGGGACCTTTCAGTCCGCAGGCCGACGCTCTATCCACTGAGCCAAACCGGTTTCGGCAAAAAATTTAAATTCTTTATTGTTTAAAGTATTACATGATTCTCCCTTTTCCCCCATTGACCTCTCCCTACCCCCCAGCACATGCCCTCACCCCCCTACTGTCTGTGTCCATTGGTTATGCTCATATGCATGCATATAAGTCCTTTGGTTGGTCTCTTACCCCCTCACCCTCTGCCTTCCCTCATAGGTTGGACAGTCTGTTTGATGCTTCTATGTCTCTGGTTCTATTTTTGTTCATCAGTTTATGTTGTTCATTATATTCCACAAATGAGTGAGATCATGTGATATTTATCTTTCTCTGACTGGCTTATTTCGCTTAGCACAGTGATCGGCAAACTCATTAGTCATCAGAGCCAAATATCAATAGTACAATGATTGAAATTTCTTTTGAGAGCCAAATTTTTTAAACTTAAACTTCTTCTAATGCCACTTCTTCAAAATAGACTCGCCCAGGCCATGGTATTTTGTGGAAGAGCCACACTCAAGGGGCCAAAGAGGTGCATGTGGCTCGTGAGCCACAGTTTGCCGACCACGGGCTTAGCATAATGCTCTCCAGTTCCATCCATGCTGCTGCAAATGGTAAGAATTCCTTCTTTTTTATAGCAGCATAGTATTCCATTGTGTAGATGTACCACAGTTTTCTAATCCACTCATCTGCTGATGGGCACTTAGGCTGTTTCCAAATCTTAGCTATTGTTAATTGTGCTGCTATGAACATAGGGGTGCATATATCCTTTCTGATTGGTGTTTCTGTTTTCTTGGGATATATTCCTAGAAGTGGGATTACTAGGTCAAATGGAAATTCCATTTTTTATTTTTTGAGGAAACTCCATACTGTTCTCCACAGTGGCTGCACCACTGTGCATTCCCACCAGCAGTGCACGAGGGTTCCTTTTTCTCCGCAGCCTCGCCAGCACTTGTCATTTGTTGATTTGTTGATGCTAGTCATTCTGATGGGTGTAAGATGGTACCTCATTATTGTTTTGATTTCACAAAATAAAATATTATGTTAAATAAAAACTAGCTTTACATTTAGTTTTATAGAAATGATGTAAAATATATTTCCTGAAGTAGAATTATTAGCATTTTAGGTTCTGATAGTAGAAGGAAGCTATAGGGAAGGAAGAACAAGAGAAAGAGTATAATGGGCAAAGCTTTCTGGAAGTCAAACCATCTATACTAATAAAAGGGTAATATGCTAATTAGACCAGGAGACCTTCCGGACAAAGCCATGGTGGTGGGGCTGAGGCAGAGGTGGTAGGAGAGGGCAGTTGGGAGTGATCAGGCTGGTGGGAGGGGGGCAGCTGGGGGCAAGCAGGCTGGCAGGGGGGCCAGTTGGGGTGAGCAGACGGGCAGAGGGGGACAGTTTGGGGTGAGCAGGCTGGCAGTGGGGGGCAATTGGGGACAATCAGGCTGGCAAGGTGGGCAGTTGGGGGTGAGCAGGCCGGCAGAGGGGGGGCAGTTGGGGGTGATCAGGCTGGCAAGGGGGGCCAGTTGGGGGTGAGCAGGCCAGCAGGCAGGTGAGTGGTTAGGAGCCAGCAGTCCCAAACTGTGAGAGGGATGTCTGAATGCCGGTTTAGGCCCGATCCCACAGGTATCGGGCCTAAACTGGCAGTCAGACATCCCCTGAGGGGTCCCAGATTGGAGAGGGTGCAGGCTGGGCTAAAAACCCCCACCCCCATGCACAAATTTCGTGCACCAGGCCACTAGTCAGTTTATATTTCAAAGCTGACAGGTTTTCCATTATGGTTTGCTATTGTTGAAGCTTTCAGATACACCTTGCCCATGGCTAGGTTATTTTCAAAGATTAAAATGCTAAAATGGAAATAAGTGCAACTTAATTCCCAATTTAAATTTCCATTATTTGTGAAAAATAAAAGATTAAAAGAAAAAACAAAAGATAGAAAGGTGTTATATGGGAAGTATATATAAGGTGAGAAGAGACCTCCAAGAGAGGGATCATGACGGATTTCAAAGAGGAGATGACACTCAACGTGGCCTTCACAGTATTGGGAGGGCCTGGCCATCGAGGGATGTGGGGGCAGGTCCCAGGGGCAGAGGACCAGGTGAGGCTGAGGAGCAGCAAGCAGAGGGCACAGAGAGGATGTCTGGTGGGTTCACAGGGGAGTGGCTCATGAGAAGAGGGTCAGGGTCAAAACTTCCAGTTATAAAAGAAACAAGTCCTGAGTATGTAATGTACAGCATAGTGACCACGGTTAGCAATGCTAAATTGTATATTGGAAAGTTGCTAAGAGAGTAAACTTAAAAATTCTTATCACAAGAAAAAAAATTTTTTTGTAACTATGTGTGGTGATGAATGTTAACTAAACTTACTGAGGTGATCATTTTTCAATATGTACAAATATTGAAGCATTATGCTGTGCACCTGAATATAATAGAAAGTTATATGTCAATTATACTTCAATAAAAAAAAATACACAAAACCAAGTAACCTCCACAAAAAGAGTTTGCCACCTTAACCCTGCACCCTTGATCTAGAGCACTCACCTGCTGGGACACAAAGGGGCAGGGTGGGCACCCCCAGCATGTACACTTGGTGCTGAGGACCCACCTTGCTTATCACCATTCTGATCTCA
This sequence comes from Cnephaeus nilssonii, assembly GCF_951640355.1. Classification (NCBI taxonomy): domain Eukaryota; kingdom Metazoa; phylum Chordata; class Mammalia; order Chiroptera; family Vespertilionidae; genus Cnephaeus; species Cnephaeus nilssonii. The sequence continues at coordinate 63,332,798 of NC_137082.1, read as the reverse complement.
TTGTGACATTAATTTATTTGTGGAAAAACTTTCCTTCACGAGCCACGCAGGACCCTGGTGACCGAGCGGAAAACACGAAGGATGAGGCCCTTGGATGCAGGAGCCCACTGGATTCAGACACTAAGCAAACACAGGAATGAAGATATGATTGTAAAATATGTTAAGTTCCATGAAGCAAAGAGGCAGTTACCCGGGGAAAGAATAAAATGGGCATCAAGTAAGGCCTCTCGAAGAGAAAGTGACAAGTGAGCTGAGATGTGGAGAATAAGATGGAGTTGGTGCAGGAAAATGGAAAGAGAAGTCTTCCAGGCAGAGGGGGAGAGGTACAAAAAGAGAGGGACACAGAGAGAGACAGAGAAAGAGCCCCTGACATGGCAGTTACGGGTGGCACCCCATCTAAGGAAAAGGGGGGGAGGGGCAAACAATCAGCTGGGTCAACAAGAGGCTTAAAACCACCGGCTTCCGCTTCCGGCTTCCGACAGAGAGGCGTGCTTTCTGTCCAGCCGCTCAGGGAAAATGTGTCATTCCTCTGGGTTAGTTAGAGGATGAGATGGTCAACAGAACCAGGAATCTGCGATCCCACAAACATCACACCTGAAGGTCGTTGCCAGGATTTTAGAAATATGGTTTAAATGTCCTGTTTGTCGGCAAACACCAAATTACGAACACAAAGACCAAACAAATGGCAAATAAAAAATTCCATTTCCCCCTCAGTGGTTCTGACATTTCTCAATGATACTTTACCCACCTCGTGGTCCACCTAGGCCAGTGGTCGGCAAACTTCGGCTCGCGAGCCGCGGTTTGCCGCTCTGTTGACTAATGAGTTTGCCGACCACTGTCATATACTACCCTTTACCTCTTTGCACACAATATGCCACAACTGCCTAATCCTCACAGCTTCCAACTGCACGGTAACATTTAGTCTACCAGTGGTCGGCATGCAGGGATACAGTTACTCTGGAGCCGCAGTTTGCCGACCACGGACCTATGCCAATGTGTTCCAACTCTGAGAGCTTCAAGCGATGCCTCTGATTCCTCCCAGGAGAGGAATCGGTCCTTCATCCCTGGGCTCCCAAGGAAACGATCTGCCTTCAAAATGCACGTGTCTGTAGCTTTCAATATTGATTGGCATTATGCATCGTGAAATCGCCGTCTAAGACAGGAACCCAGGAATATTTTCATTTTCTCACATGGCTAAGGGACAAAATATCTATGTTTTTGTCTGTTTCACCATTGTAAGGAAAAACAATAAAAACATGAAGGAATCAATAAAGATTAATGCTGGAAATTAAGCTCAAATAATTTTAGAATATATTAAATAAATGTTTCTAAAAAAGCAACTTTGAGGTTTGGCGCAAGAACAAATACCAGTTAGGAACAATTTCAAGCGCTCACTTGAGCTGTCCAGCTCAGAACTGTTACGAGACGCCAAAGCCCCTTCCGCTGGGCCCCTGCTCACTGTTCTGCAGGATGCACAGCGGGCCACGGGCCGGGCACACGCCAGTGCTCTGCACCCTGGGCGCCCATCAGCATGGCTCCCCCTCGCCCCATTACAGCATCAGCACTCCATCCAAGCCCAAATGGGAGCGGTTTCTTCTGAGAAAATACCATTAGACCACAAGAGGGAAGTGGATCTGAATATTGAATAAACATTCTCCATTAGGCACGGCAAAGTCTTCAGACTCACTGTATCCCTGCATGCTTTTTAGTTGTACGCAGCACTTATCAATAGTTGATGTTCAGTATGTTGTTCCATTAAAATGTAATTCTCAAATAAAGTATTAGTTAAAGTAATTTCCGAGGTAAGGATTTATGGAACTGCCCCTTACTGGTACAGGAAGGGAAGAAAGACATTAAACGGCTGGTTTATTCCATGGCATTTTACTGGTTCTTTTCAGCACACTAAATTTCTTTTTCTTTAAAATTTATAATTTTAGAGAGAGGGGGAGGGAGAGGGAGAGAGGAAGAGAGGGAGAGAGATTTGTTGTTCCACTTATTTATGCATTAATTGGTTGCTTATTGTTTGTGCCCTGATCGGCAATGGAACCAGAAATCTTGGTGTAACAGGACAATGTTTCAAGAACTGAGTTACCTGGCCAGGGCCACACTGAATTTCTTTGTACAATGAAAACTATACTAACACACACACACACACACACACACACACACACACACACACACACACACAGAAGGATACCCATAATCCACAGGAAGGTCGCATAAGTCAATTAGGGCACATTTGGCCTTTGAACAAATGGGCTTTCCCCAGATGCAGAATTTTGATGCAACTATTGAAAAGTACCGAGTGGGCCTCCTTTTGTTTGCGTTAAGTGGGACCTTAGAGCAAGGGATTAAAAAATAGACTTAATTTTTTACAGCATTTTTAGGGTCACAGTAAAACTGAGCAGAAGGTACAGAGATTTTCCATCTACTCCAGGCCCCCACTTCCATGCACTCCTACTATCAACTTCCCCAACCAGAGTGGTACATTTGTTACCATCGACGACCCTACATTGGCACATCATCATCACCCAGAGTTTACAGTTTACATCCTGGTCACTCCCGGTGCTGTACATTCTGTGGGTCTGGACAAATGTGTAAAGACATGCATCTACCATTGTAGTATAATCCAGAGTAGTTTCACTGCCCCCCAGATTCCCCGGGCTTTGCCTGTTCATTCTTAGTAAGAGAATTTTAAAATGATAGGGGACAGTTTTCACCTGACTCCAGAACATAATTAGAGTCAGTGCTTTAGCTGATAAGGGTCTAGTTCTCTTCTCTATTGCAGTTAAAGAGTTTGTTTCAGTTTGGAACAGGATTAGTTTTTTGTTGTTTTTTTTTGATTGTGTGACCTCATGTTACCATTTAGTTACAATTCGGAGTATTGGTATCACAGTGAGAACTGGTTTAGCTGAATATAGGATTCAGAGATCATACCAATTTATTGAGTGGTTTCCATGTGCTAATCTCTATGTTAAGTAAATTTATATGCATTATTTCATTCATTTCACTTAATCCTTTCAGTAAGCACGAGGCTCCAGGGTTATGATGACACAGAAACTGAAGCTCAGAAAGGTTTACTTACGTTCACATAGCTGGTAAATGGGGGTGCTGGCATTTCAAACAAAGTCTACCTGACTCCAATGCCATTTGTGTTCTTTTTAAAAAATATATATTTTATTGATTTTTACAGAGAGGAAGGGAGAGGGATGGATAGTTAGGAACATCGGTGAGAGAGAAACATTGATCAGCTGCCTCCTGCACACCCCCCACTGGGGATGTGCCCGCAACTAAGGTACATGCCCTTGACCGGAATTGAACCTGGGACCCTTCAGTCCGCAGGCCGACGCTCTATCCACTGAGCCAAACCAGTTAGGGCCCATTCATGTTCTTAACCACCATGCTCCTGTGCATCTTTTACTGGGCCATAAATATATCCCCAAATTCTGTGTATTGATAAAATGGTCATATATTCCAGTGACACCTTAACCACCAAAAGCTGACATCCAGCTTGAGCCCATTTTCAGGGCGAGTACTAATCATCGGTATAAACGTAAATGAGCTTGCAAGTGCTAGGGACTGAATGGTGTCCCCTCAAAACTCATGTTGAAGTGCTGATCCCCAATGTGACTGTATTTGGAGACAGGGTCTTTGGGAGGTAGTTCAAATTAAACGAGGCCATAAGGGTGGGGCCTCCTTATGATTGGCCCTCCGATTATGATTGGCCTCCCCAATCCTAAGGAGTGATGTCCTAATAACAATGAGAGACCAGAGCTCTCTCTCCCTACTATGTGAGGACACATGAAAAGGTGGCTGTCTTCGATCTTAGACTTTCCAGTCTCCAGAGCTGTGAGACAGTGAATGTCTGTTGTTTAAGCCACGCTGAGCTGACTAAGAGACAAGTCAAAGAGAGCAGCTTTGAATAGGGCTCTGAACTTTCGATGTTCTGACGGGTCAAAGAGCAACCTGAATTCCTGGGATGAAATCTGGCTTCATGGAAACAAAGGCAGCTTCAAGTCTATGAAACTGTATAATAGTATATGCCACAGAGTGACGCAGGAGTTTTGACTAAAACACAACCACCACACTGCATCCTCTTCCAAGGCTGGGAGGAAGTGCGATGCTTCTGTGACTCTAGAAAAACTACCGCTCGGCCAGAGTGCCTGGGATTTCTACGCATTTGAACGGCCATGATGCTACAGCAGGCTGTGGCCGACGAGGGCAGCAGATTGATGGGGATGTGCTCGCCTCAAAAACGACTGCCCTGGTGACTGAATGCACTGCCATTCAGAAAAAAAGACAAAGAAAATTGAAAAATAAAACAAAATAAAGTGTTCAAAACCTCACAGTGGAGAATATCTTTTCTTTCTTTCTTTCTTTCTTTCTTTCTTTCTTTCTTTCTTTCTTTCTTTCTTTCTTTCTTTCTTTCTTTCTTTCTTTCTTTCTTTCTGTGTGACTGTACCAAGAACTTCCTCTTAGAGAAACTGAAGACACAAATGAAGGCCATGCCAGCATTCTGTTTTACAGGATGGGGCAAAAGTAGGTTTACAGTTGTGAGTACACAAAATGCAGTTGATTTTTGTTGTTGTTGTTGTTAGTCCTCACTCTAGGATATTTTTTCCATTGATTTTGAGAGAGAGAGTAGAAGGGAGTGGGGGAGAGAGAGAGAAAGATTGATGTGAGAGAGGCACACTGACTGGCTGCCTCCCACATGCACCCCAACTGGGGCTGGGTAACCTGCAACCTAGGGTACATGCCATTGACTGGGAATCAAGTCCTGGACCCTTTGGTGCATGGACCGATGCTCCAGCACTGAGCCAGGGTACAGTGGCCAGGGCACAGTTTATTCTTGTATTTTTATTAATTATTATTTTCCCTATGAACAGTTGTAAACCTACTTTTGCCTCACCTTGTATACTAATAGCCTAGTACAGAAAAAAAGCAGTGTCTGTTCCAAACAGATTTCTTCTTTTTCAAAACATGCATTGATGGCAGAGAAGTACCAAACACACAAATAAACAACAGAAAATAACTGAATAAAGCAAAAAAACACAAACCCTACACACAATTGGCATTTTAAATTTGAATGATCTGGGAAAAGGATAATATCAAATGAATAGTTAGGTGGCGCATGATGACTTTTCCCCAATTGGAAAGTGGTGAACAGGGAATTGACATCATAGTCAACAAAAGATGTGGAAGAAAAATCAATGGCATCTACTATGAGCTCAGTGGCAGAAAATTCACTTAAAGACTGATGAATGTAGCTTTGCTTACAATCTGTGTTTGGATAAATATTTTGATCTCACACCCAGCCTTGTCAATGGTGCTTTTAATTGTCGCTGACCCAGGGCTGCTGTCCCTGGAGCTCAGCACACAGCCCGAGCCCGAAGCAATGTCTGTGTGGCTTCACACATTGCGGACGGATCACGAGAATTTTCGCTTCATGTTACACAGCGTTTTACAAAGTATCATACTTTAAAAAGATATTAGCTTGCAAGAACATGTAATAAATAACTTCAAAATGCAATGGGTATTTAATTTTAAAGCGTGCCTTTAACATTTATGTAAAACGTTTCTTGTACTCGTTCAATAGAAACTTATCTGGCCACAGGTAAAGCTAGCAATGAAACTACTGGTTTGCAATGTGTTAAGACAGATCAGAATAAGATGCGGCCTGTTGGACTGCATCAGTCACATAGATTGTGTTTCAGTAGCTTGAGTCAATGCTTAAGAATAAGAAGGTTTCAAGTGAAAATGGGCATTTCCATCTTATTTTGGAAATTCAGAAGACCTGACAACACTGGGCCTGCATTCTCACAAGGCAACAATGGGATGAAGCGAGGACGCACTGCCCCTTTTAGAACAGAGCATACAGTCTCTTCTATGAGTTCTGGACCGAATTGTGTCAAGAGAGGCATCACCAGAAACCAATGCCCCTAGACCTCAATCTTGGACTTAAAAGTCTTCAGAACCGGGAGAAAAGAAATGTCTTGTTTAAGGCACTCAGACTGTGGCATTTTGTTATGGCAGCTGAAGCTGACCAACATACAACGCATGCTCCAGATGTGAGAGCTGTCTGAGAATTCCGCCCCAGGCTCTCCCCTCCACATGCACTGGCCCGCCATTTCTCCAAGCTTATTCCCTCCCCATTCCTACTGCACCGCTCTAGTTCCGACTTCACGATCCCATCTGAACCGGCTGCCTTTCTAACTGGAACTTGCATCTTATCTCCAAGCTAGGGGGCTTTAGCAGCCACCCCATGCTGAAAGAACGCTCCATCTGCAAGTTAAAATGGGACCGCACTCCTCTCGCCATGAAGACCTCACTGCCCCCGTGGCTCAGCCCTCTCTTGGCACCGTGTGGGGGACACAGGTCTCAGTCCTGTGTAGGAAACAAAGCGAAAGTGATGAGGATGGACCCACGGAGGAGTCAGAGCCCAAGAAAGCACCCCGAAGCCATACAGATGGTAACAAAGTGCTATACGAGAGGTGCACATAGAATGCAACATGGTTACCAGGGAATTAAACATACATTCCTCCTGGAGGACGCGAGGCGGGTCTCCTGGAGGAGACACCAGCTTGGAAGATGGGACTAGTCTAAGCCTAATGGGCATGGAGTAAGGAGGGACCTTGAAGCAAGTCTGTCCTTCCTGAACCTGTGAGCTGTCTGTCCCCCGTGCACATTTCCAGATAAATGAGTGAATGGGATCAGTGATCAAGATAGCATCAGAAGCAAGCACTTAAGGTCTGTAAATCAGGCTTCTGATTCAGAGATTTGCAGCTAGACCTGTTCTAAATCCTAACAACAACCAAGAACCTTTCTGTGTTTAATTTTAAGCAAGTACAAAAGCTAATAAATAATGTCCACCTGATATAACCGTATGTGTTTTACCGATGATGTCATTGGGTGGAAGATACAATTCCCCCCCAAAGTGTGAGCCATTTGATTCATTGTCATTTCAGCTATGTTGTCGATATACAAGCTATATTAGGCTATAAGGTGTCTTTAAAAAGGAGAGTCTTTCAACATGTGTTATAAGAAGTTGGCTCTTTGGAACTCACTGGTCCATTCTTTTTTTAAATGTAATTTTATTGATTGATTTTTAGAGAGAGGGAGGGAAGGAGGGGGAGACAGGGAGAGGGAGAGAGGAAGGATGATTTGTTGTTCCACTTATTTATGCATTCATTGGTTGCTTCTTGTATGTGCCCTGACGAGGAATGAATCCACAACCTTGGCATATCAGGACGACGCTCTAACCTACTAAGCTTCCCCAACAGGGCCCACCAGTCCATTCTTTAGATCGGATGCCCCAGTTTGCTTTCACAGAATTATATATATACTAGAGGCCCGATGCACAAAAATTTGTGCAAGAATAGGCCTTCCTTCCCCCGGCTGCTGGCACCGCCTTCCCTCCGGCACCCGGGACCGGGCTTTGCTCTGGCCACAGCTGGCAGGCTCCTGGGACCTGGGCCGGCCCCGGCTTCGTCCGGAATGACGCCTGAAGGACGTTCAGTCTAATTAGCATATTACCCTTTTATTATATATATATATATATATATATATATATATATATATATATATATGGCATCTTCTGCTTCACATTTCCTTTTTCTTTTTTAAAACACCTGCTCACTGCACAATCACATTAAAACAACATTACGTCACCACAACTCTAGACCTTCTTTACTTTATTCTCTTGTTTCTTGAGGCCACAATCCTCTCCTATTTGAGTCATTTTAATCTGATGCATTTAAAAAAATTTGGCCGGAATAATTTTCAATTAATTTATTTCCAGAAAAATATGTGGGCAGGGATATCTGAAAATCTATTTTACCCTCACACACAAACAGGGGTTCACTGAGGTATGAGATTCTAGGATGATAATTCTGTATTTCCAGACCTCTGAGAACACTGCTCTGTCACATTCTAGAAGTTAGCACTGCGGATGAGAGCTCTGCTTCTGATCGGATCTGCTCCCCTTTTCAGGCAACCTGCTTGTTTATTTTTTGTCCCCCCCCCCCAATTAATTTTATCTTAGAATTCAGGTATTTCATCAGGATACAGCAGCTAGGTTTGCTTTGTTTTAATCATAACGTCTTGCTGTGGGAGAGACTTTTCAAACTGAAGACCTGTTTTCTAGATCTTAAATAAAAGCCACATTTATTTATAAGCAGGGATCTTACTCAAATCATGGAATAGGTCTTTCCCTGTACACAGCAGAGTACAGAACTGAATAATTCTCCTTCTTCATATCTATCTCACAAAATTTGGGCCAAAAGCCCACATTTTTTTTTTTTTGCCTTAAAATTTAAAAGGCAACAAGTAGCACCAGAATTCATGATTTTTTTCTTCGACTCTCCAGTGGAGCGCATGTAAACGTTTTTCGGTTAACTTGTGGAGGGACTGTTAATGCCTGCTACTTAGAAGCTCTAAGAATACCCTAACAGGCCATGGAGTTTAATACTTTAAGACGCTGGTGATTTTGCGCCCACTTTCTCGCATGCAGTGAGCTCAGCGAGCAGCTGTGGGGGGCCTACCACGCCCGCTGTGCCGCTCCCGGAGGGAGCAAACATTCCCAGGGCTCCAGGGCTGAACTCATTCAGGGAGACAGAAAGTGCCACCCCGCAGCAGCTCAAGTTATTTCTCCAAAGGGAACAAGCCACACCTACCCAGAACTCGGCTGTTCTTCTGTGACTGGAATAGGGGCTTTGCGGGGAAGCTAAAGGGGCTTACAGACCCCCATTCCTGTGTGTTCTCCAAGAGCAGCATGATTCTACCGGTGCAGGAAGTGAGATGCTCGAGCCAGCCACCCCTGTGGATCCCAGAGTGAGGCCATAGGTCAGTCCAGGGGAGGAAATTCCCAGAGGCGCTCATTCATCAGTAATAAGGGAGCGGCGGGCCCACGCCGCACGGTGCAGAGAGGAGCACAGTCTCGGGGAAGGGTGCTCTCCGCCGGATCACTGAAGTCAGTATTGTCAGGGCAAGGATCGTTCCGCGCAGGGTCTGAGACTGACAAACCGATCTGTGTCCCACGTCATCGCCCCCCGGTGCGCGGATGTCGCCGCGAGAGCCCGGGGAGCCGCGCCGGTTCCCCCTCTCTCCCTACCCCCCGCGCCCCGCGTCCCCACCCCGAGCTCGCGCGCCCGGGCGCTCCGGCGCCGACGGCACCTACCCAGCAGCAGCAGCCGGTGCGTCTGCTGCAGGTCCCGCTTCTGCTCGCGGAGCATGCGGTCGATGTTCCTGCTGACTTTCCTCGCCTCCCGCTCGGCTTCGCGCTCCTCGGCGCGCAGCGGGTCCGGGCGCCGCCTCCACTCCTTCTTCGGGGTGGCCTTGGGCCGCGCGCTGGCCGGGCCCCCGCCGGGGCCCCGAGGGGGCGGGGTCCGGGCCACGGCTCCCCCTGCCGCCGGGGCCGGGGCCGAGGCTGGGGCCGGGGCCGGGCCGGGCCGCGCGCCCTCCGTGTGCGGTTCCGAGGGCGCGCGCGGGGCGTCCTCCGGGTCCCCGAAGAGCAGCGGCCGCAGACTGTAGCACAGACCCATGTGGGCGCGGCGGGCGCGGGGCGGCTGCGCGGGACTCAGGCCGGGCCCTCGGCTCGGGGGCTGGAGGGGGCTGCGCCTGGGTCCAGGGCACGGGCGCGGGGGTCCCGGGCCGAGGACCTCAGCGCCTCACGGCCCGGGAGGGCCATTTTGCATTGTCCGCCGGGCGCAGGGGTGGCCGCCGCCGCCTGGGCTGCAGATCACCTGACAGCGCCGGAGCCGGCCGCCGACGGCTGTCCCCGAGCCCGGCCCCCCTTACCGTAAATGCCGCTGCCCCAGCGGCTCTCTGTACCGTAAATACGGCCGAAAGAGCCGATCCCGTTACCGTAATCACCGCAGCCTTGGCCGGCCGCGTTACTGTAAATACCGCTGACGGGGCATCTCAGTCCTGCCTCCTGGGCCGGCCCCCAAGGCCGAGTTCAGCGCCGCGCGTGCGGGTCTGCGGTACCGTAAACACCGCCCCCCGCGCCCGGCGCGCAGCTGCGGACAATGCGGCAGTGGCGGTGGTGGGGCTGCCGCCACCCGGGGCTGCCATTGCGGCGCTTAGAAAAAGCCAGCGTGGGTTTGATCTCGGGACCGTAGTAAATAAGACCCGAAAGGCAGGCGCAGGGACAGACACCAGCTTTAAGAACTTGCATCCCTGAATGTACCACCCGCAGATGTCTCTGCGCCTGGCCGCTCCCTTTTCAAGCTTTTGGTCACATGCACACGTGGCCGAGCAGTTTTGATCCCCGCCTTCATACCGCCCTGTTATACCTTTGACCTCGACCATATTCTCCAAATCATTGCCAACAATTACCATACTTACTCAAGAATTGAAAATGAGCACTTGTGATCATCATATATTATTTGTAGTTGCTAAAACAGGAATATGAAACTGCACCTGTAGCCCATTTTTAAAATCTCCAATATGATTGGTGCAGAGAGCAGAGATGCGTTCAGACCGGTGCCCTCTTTCCCGATCCTCTGGACACAAACCCCCAGAAACCCCCACTTCCTCGGTTATCTCCCACGTCATGTCCATCATCTCACACGGCTTTTGCAACGGATGAAAATTGCAATCGCTTTTAAGAACTCTGCTATAAACCGTGTTCCTTAATTTTAAACAAAATGACTTGGACTAATATGACGGAAAGTTAAATCTATTTAATATAAATCCCATTAATACAGGAAGGAGATTGGGCTGTTTAGTGAAAAATAGTATGTCACACAGTTACTTCGTACCAGTCACACTATTCGATTAAATTTTTAAATAAAGAAATTGGAGACCCATAATTCATATTCATTTTAAGGTCTTGTTAATAACATACGATTATACCATACTAGAGATCCGGTGCACAAAAATTCATGCGGCGTGGGGGAGTGGGGGAGTGGGGGGAGGGGAGTGGAGGAGGAAGAGGGGTGGAAGGGGTCGCTCAGCCCGGCCTGCCCTCTCTCACAGTCCCGGCGCCCTTAAGGGATGTCCTACTGAAGGCTTCCAGGAGTGGGCCTAAGCCCAGTCTGGCCTCCCTCTGCAGGAGGCAACCGGCCTATCAGGGGAAGGTGCTGCCCCCATCACCCTCCTGCGTCTGCCCTCGGCTTTCGCAGCCACCCTGGCTTTGTCCGGAAGGATGTCCGGTCTAATTAGCATATTATGCTTTTATTATTATAGATAATGTTTTGGACTTAACATTATCTCCAAATTTTTGCCAAAATTATGCTGTACTTTTAGATCTTTGAATCTAAAGGAGGATTATAGCAAATCTAACTTGGGAAAACAGAAATTATTAAACATCACTGTCATTTTCACTGTTCAGTCATGCAGCCATCTGCATTTATCCATTAATTTAATATTTATCAAGCACCTACAATGTGCTAGGCATTCTAGTTGGTACTGGGTGAGACAAAAGAAACAGGTCTTTGTGGAATTTATACACTAGTAAGGTAGAACTATGTTCAGCCATATAAATGCAAATTGCTACAAAAAAGTGTCCCCATAAAGAAAACTCCAGGTATAGATGACTTTACTGATGAATTCTATAAGACATACAAGGAAGATAGTAATACTAGTTTTATATAAACTCTTTCAGAATATAGAGGAAGGAAAAACAAAACTCAATGACTTTCCTGAAGCCAGCACATTTTTGATACAAAAATTTGACATATGAAATATAAAGCCAGGAAATTGTAGGCCAATATTACTCCTAAGTATCCTATATAATAAAGAGGTAATATGCAAATTGACCATCACTCCAACATACAAGATGGCTGCCCCATGTGGTCAAAGATGGCCACCCCCATGTGGACACAGAGGAGAGCAGTTGTGGGCGATCAGGCCTTCAAGGGAGGGCAGTTGGGAGGGACCAGGCCTGCAAGAGAGGGCAGTTGGGGGCAATCAGGCCTGCAGGGGAGTGTTTAGGGGGTGATCAGGCTGGCAGGCAGAAGCAGTTAGGAGCAATCAGGCAGGCAAGAGGTTGGGAGCCAGCAATCCTGGATTGTGAGAGGGATGTCATTGGTGGGATCTGGCCTAAATGGGCAGTCAGACATCCTTCGAGGGGTCCCAGATTGGAGAGGGTGCAGGCTGGGCTGAGGGACACACACACCTCTGTGCATGAATTTCATGCACCGGGCCTCTAGTAGACGCAATAAAGCTTTAAAATATTATCCAACAATGTAGGAAAATATGTCCTGATCAAGCGAGATTTATCCCCAAAATGTAAGGTTGATTTAACATTTGGTAACCAGTGTAATTCACCACATTAACATGTATAATCACCTCAATAGATGCAGTAAAGCATTTGAAATAATTTAACATCTGTTTATGAAAAAAACAAACCCAACTCTTAGCAAACCAGGAATAGAACTAAACTTCTGATAATGGAACATTCATTAAAATCCTATAGCTAACATCATAATGGTGAAACAGTGAAAACATCCTTCCTGACATTGGTCACGAGGCTATGATGTCTGCTCTCACCATTTTCCTTCAACGTTACGCGTAAAGTTCTAGCCATTGCAAAATGCAACAAAGGGAAAGTAGAAAGATTGGAACGGAAAAGTAAAATTGTCTGCATCCCCAAATCACATAATTGCTTATATAGAAAATAGCAAGGAATAATCTTAAAAGCATTCTAGAACTCATATGTGAGTTTAGCCAAGGCCAGCTGACTGGCTCCCTGCCCATTCATCTGCGGGACAGTTTTGAAATCACTGCCTCTGAGCAGGTGCACAGTCACGCATTCCCTTGTGTCAGGGCCCAGTCACCCCCAGAAGACTCCTGAGACCTCAGCTTTTCTGAGCAGCAGCCCATAAGTTCCCCCTCTCTCCTCCAAAGCTGTGAGCTGGCCGGGGGATGGGACAGGACAAGGTGTTTTTAAGCTGTGCCCACTCCGTGGGGAGCGGCCTTGACTCAGCTTGGCCACAGACCCCTATGGCTCTGGGAGTCTGCTTCCGGCAGTGGAAGGGGCTGACCCGGCACTTGCCCTGCGGTGGAAGCAGCGAGTGGAGCGGTCCAGTGTTTAGTCGCAGGCAGAGACGGACACGGAAATTTAGGAAGAAGAGTACTGCGCTGCTAAGGTGTAAGCTGGAAGGGAGACAGGTGCAGGGAGGCCACACCACGCAGAACCTTTCTTTCAGCAGATCCCGGGTCTGAATCGTGGATTCGAGAACTCCCCTACCTTGTTTGATGAGGCTCTGAGCCAGGACTTAAAAGAAGTACCGTCATAGTCACCCGGGCGTCACCTTACTCCAGTATGTCGACGACCTCCTACTTGCTACTGGGGACCGGGAGAGATGTCAACAGGCAACCCGGGACCTGCTGGTGACGCTGGATCAACTTGGGTACCGTGTATCGGCCAAGAAGGCCCAGCTCTGCTCAACCAAGGTAACATACTTAGGATACAACATCGAAGAAGGTAAGCGGACCCTCTCAAATAGTAGCGTTCAGGCCATCCTCTCAAGACCCACCCCAAAGACGAAGCGGCAGGTACGGGAATTCCTGGGGGCCGTAGGGTGCTGCAGACTGTGGATCCTGGGTTTTGCTGAAACAGCCAAGCCCCTATATTCAGCTACAGGGGCTAAGAACCCACGCCTCTCCCGGACGGACGTAGAGGAAAAGGCGTTCCAGAAGTTAAAGCTGGCCCTCACGAGTGCTCCAGCCCTGGCACTGCCTGGCCTCACTAAGCCCTTCCAGCTTTCTGTGGCAGAACCTCAGGGGGTTGCCGAAGGGGTACTAACACGAACTCTGGGGCCCTGGAAGAGGCCAGTTGCCTACTTGTCTAAGAGGTTGGACCCAGTGGCCGCAGGATGGCCGGGCTCTTCTTGAATCCCTGGGGCAGCCTTGTCCAGGTTAACTGTCCTGACTCCCCCTCTTCTGGATCTGTCCATTCAAAAGCAAAGATTGGATGGCTCTGCGGCACCAGTGGGAGGGGGGAAAAGGCATCCTTTAAGTCTAAGACCGTATACTATCGGTGCTCAGGCCGGAGCAGACTCAGGAGGGTGTACGGGTTGGGCACCGTTGGGTGGATAGTCTCTATTCTTTTATTAACTTCTTGTAAGTCCTGGACTGGCCTAAAGTCCTCTGTCCCAGGCTTCTGGACGGGGAGTAAAGGGGTGTTCCATGCCGACTGGCAGGGAATCAGGATCCCGGCCTCCCTTAATCGTAGGATGTGCTTTGCTATCCCTATTTTCGCCTTCTGGCTCATAGGGTACTGCAGCACTCTAACTGGGGTGGCTGTACTGGGTAGTTGGATCACTATAGGGGGTCTGTGAGCTGCTAATCCGGGTGGGTTCCCTTCCGCCCAGACCCCCGGTATTTCCTCTCGGAGCCTCCCGATGTAAGGATCCTGCGGAGGGGCCTCCGAAGGTCCTTCATGAAGCCTGTATTCCTCCTCTAGAGGACAAGTGAGGAGGATAGTTTTTTCCTGGTCTGCGGGTGCCCGAAGAAGCACCTGAGGCTCCCCTCCTTCAAAGGAAATTGTGGCCTGGAATTTGCTGAGCAGATCCCTCCCTAGGAGGGGATAGGGACATTCAGGCATAACGAGGAAGGAATGGGTAACAGTCTTTCCCCCCCCCCCCCCCCCCGAGGTTAGCAATCCGGGCTTGTGTCCAGGGGTAAGACTTTACTCGTCCTGTGGCTCCCTGGGGGCTCCCTTTCACATCTGGGCCACTCTGCCTGGCACAGAATAATGCTGTGGTAGCTTATGTGGGCAACAGAGATAGATCTCTTGACTGCACATGAACATGAGCACTCTCCCAATGTGTAATCTCATTTGATCCCCTCAAGTCCCCCTAAGGTAGAAGAAGCTGATGGGAAGACCCCAGTTTTACTAATCGGGAAAGTGAGATGAAATGGCTAAGCCTCAGTTACCAAGCTATGAAAACGGAGACCTAAACATGAACCCTGGGTCTCTGACTTGAGACCCGAGCTTTTCCCACTTCCCTGGGCAGTTTTGGGGCACCAAAACTGGTTCTTAAACATTTACAAGAAAATGCACCAATCCCAGTTGCAAAGGATTCTGTTAAATAATATGGTGCATATCAGCAAAACACTTTAGGAACTAGAACAAAATAGGTACCTGAGAGAACTGGTTAGGAGATTCATGAGGGGCCACATGATGTTAGGCATCCATGCCAGCACCGTGAGCACCTCTGCCTCCCTCAGCAAACATCAAAGCAACCAGAACCTACAACAATGTGGCTGCTCATTCCTGAGGACCCTGGGGACAGGCATCCGTTTCATTCACTATGGATGTAACCACTTTGCCCAGTAGCCATCTGGGGGCCCACCCCTTTCCCATTCATAGTCCTTGTACTTGTGGAGGGGCTGATGCCTGCCCCCAGCTCTGGAGTGGACATATACCCCTGGCCCAGCCCGGGAGATACCGCATCAATAAGACCACAGTGGCTTATTCAGGATTAAGCATGTGACCCAAATTTGGACCTCTTCCCAAAACTTTCGCTGGAACTATCCAAGAAGAAGCATCTCTTTTGAGCTTAAAATATAAATATAAGGATGATGAAAGACACATTTGTCACCATGGAGGGAGAACCTACTTGAAAATGAGGCCAACATAGAGCGAAAGCAAAGCTAAGAAATCAGCAAATGACCTGATAATGTGAGCCCCTGGGTATAGTCAAGCTTCAACCACTACATCCCAACACTTCTGATTATCTGACCCAATAAATCCTCCTTCCTCACTTTTTTTTTTGTTTAAGTAAGTTTGAGTTGGCTTTCTGTCACTTGCAACCAAGAGTCTTGACTATAAACTAGTCTTGATGAGAAGTAAATGCTTACGAAGTGGTAGAGTTAATTACTTATTGTTTTAAATGTTAGAAATTTGTAAAGGAAAACTGTATAATTATATGATCATAGCATGTGTGAGAATATATGTCATGGTTATGATGAATGGTATTAATATTTATAAATAAACTAGAGGCCCAGTGCATGAAATTTGTGCACGGGGGGGGGGGGGGGGAAGGGGGAGGAGAGGGGTGTGTCCCTCAGCCCAGCCTGCACCCTCTCCAATCTGGGACCCCTCGAGGGATGTCCGACTGCCCGTTTAGGCCCGATCAGTAGGATCGGGCCTAAACAGGCAGTCGGACATCCCTCTCACAATCCAGGACTGCTGGCTCCCAACTGCTTGCCTGCCTGCCTTCCTGATTGCCCCTAACCACTTCTGCCTGCCAGCCTGATCACCCCCTAACCACTCCCCTGCCAGACTGATTGATGCCTAACTGCTACCCTGACAGCCTGTTTGCCCCTAACTGCCCTCCCCTGCAGGTCTGGTCCCCCCAACTGCTCTCCCCTGCAGGCCTGGGTCCCCCCTAACTGCCCTCCCCTATAGGCTTGATCGCTCCCAACTGCTCTCCCTTGCAGGCCTGGTCCCTCCCAAATGCCCTCCCCTGCTGGCCATCTTGTGGTGGCCATCTTGTGTCCACATGGGGGCAGGATCTTTGACCACATAGGGGCAGCCATCTTGTGTGTTGGAGTGACAGTCAATTTGCATATCACTCTTTTATTAGATAGGATTACTAATAGAAATGTTGTATTCTAAATTAGGTGAGCATGGTTAATGAAATCATGCCTCAAGCATGATGGTGCAAACAAAATGAAGAGGAAAAGGCTGCAGTGTTGTGACAATCTTTCATCTCACCAGAGGAAGGAAGGAACTGGGATAGAATTGGGAGTCATTCACTCAGTGGAAACGATGGATAATTAAATGAGGGAAAGTTTCAGTTGTGGTTGGAAAGGGGATTCATGGGGATTCAAACAAACCTGCAAAGTCCTTGGGCATCTTATCTGCCAGTCTGTTCTACCAATAACAAGTAAGCAAGTACCCTGGATGCACAAGGGTTTCTCTTTGAACTTGTTGGCATTGATAAAGCCCTGGGCTGAGAGGTGACAGAGCTCATCTGCACAGCAGCGTTCGTACATCAGTGGGGATGGTAGCAGTTGTGGCCTCTCATGCTCCCTCAGACCTTTCCACCAGCAAAGAGTATCCACTTAGCACATCAAAGATGGCAGTCAACGTTTATCTGCTACCTATTATTTCAGGGATGAAGACTTAAATATAGCTCAGCAGAGCTGAAAGGGAGCCAGAGAATCTTCTATTCCAACCCCCTTATTCTAGAGGAAATGAGCTCCAGAAAGGTCATGTGGGACGAGTGTCTTGGGCAAGTAACTACGCCAAAACCATACAATTAATGATGAAATTGGGGTGTAGCCTGTCATGGGGTAAAGAATTAAGTGTAGCCCTAACCGGTTTGGCTCGGTGGATAGAGTGCCGGCCTGCGGACTGAATGGTCCCGGGTTCGATTCCGGTCAAGGGCATGTACCTTGGTTGCGGGCACATCCCCAGTAGGGGATGTTGCAGGAGGCAGCTGATAGATGTTTCTCTCTCATCGATGTTTCTAACTCTCTATCCCTCTTCCTTCCTCTCTGTAAAAAATCAATAAAAAAATATATTAAGAATTAAGTGTAAATACTATCTTTCTCATATTTTCTGCTACATGCCATTCTGCATCAGATCACCTCCCTGAAATCTCTGGAGGCCAAATCTTTACTTAAATAAAGATGATTATCTCCTGGCTGGACCCCAAAACTTAAGTTCTCAGTCATCATAGGCCTAGAAACTCAATGTTGAGATTAGCAAGGGCAAGCTTCATCTCTTATCTGGGCTTTATGCACCTCTAAGCTCCTAGGTTAAACGTCAGGTCCCAGTGTGTCTTACTGGCACCCGAGGGTCTCAAGGCTACTAGATCCCAGTCCAGATCTTTTTCTGCTACATCAGGGTGACATTCAGAGACAGCCTCCATGATCAGGAAATAACCCCCGCAATGTTAAAACTAGAGGAAACCTGATTGAATCCCTCACGTGTATGACACAAGTGAGTGCCAGAGACATTACATTCCTCGTCCCAAGTCATACGGCTGCTTAATCACAAAACAGCCTGGAACCTGTCTCCTGGTCGCAAACCAGGGTCCTCCTCACACATCCTGCTGCCCTCTCCCCCAGACTGTGAACTGTACGCTACTCTGCCAAGGACTGGGTGCCTGAGATGTCTGACCTGAAAGCAAATTTCCATAATCCAAATACTTTTTTATTGACTTCTTGGATGAAATGGCAAATCAATACTGTTAGCAAATTATTTGGTTGAATTCAGTATGATAGAAACCAGCTGATAAATTATAGTATCACTCAAAATAACTTAAAGCTACTGACTATGGTAATTAGGAATAGTCCTTCCATGTTGTTTTTTTTTTCAAATCTGAAAGTCATTGAATAAAAAAAAGTTTCATGAAATATTTTTATCACATTTTAAAATATTAATTCATTCAACTACTATTTATTAATGCCAGGCACAGTTTTAAAAATCACTGCCCTCATGCAATCATATGGTCTCACACTCCTGGTAGGAATCACATATTTTATGTTTTTTGGTTTCATAAATCTATGCAAGTTAAGAAGATTTTAGTGGGGTTTTATTGATGTGCTTACAGGGCACTGTGAATATTACAAAATCCGTAGTCTTTGCCCTTTGGGAACTTAAATTGGGGGAAAAACAGACATGCAGACACTCAGAAAAAATTACCAGTAAAAGATATTACGATGAAGTGACAAAAGTTAATGGTCTCAAAATAAATCCTGAGAACAATTCAGAGGAAGAGAAATCAGAGGGCAATGCTTGGAAGCGACCAGCGCGTCAAGGGACAGAGCCGGCGTGGAAGAGGCATGGCCAGAGAGCACGATGCAGAGAGAGCTGGCACCTCAGGGGACGGTGAAGATGCCACTACCCTGGCCAGGGCGGCCAAAACCCCAGGACCCCTTGAAGGCCTGACTGAGACGCAGCCTTTCAAAATCAAGGCTTCCAAACTTCTAAGCAAGAGACTACCACACAAGCTCAGTCTTCCTCCTGGCAACATTTGGGGCAGGCTGTAAGAAAGAGAAACAAGTGCACGTGCTTCCTGCTTGGATGCCCCCCTGGCACACTGGGCACTGGGTGCTGGGTTGGGTGAGAAACGAGGCTCTGCCCGCCCCCTTGGGGAAGCAGACACTGAGCAGGTACCATCGCAACTCCCGAGGAGGACAGGGAGCGAGTTCACAAGGACACAGACGGAGCTTCCCGGGGAGGCACTGTCAGGCAGGAAACCGCCAAGGAGGCCGTGGTTTTTTTCTTGGACCCAGATGAAGGGTGAGAAGGACCAAGCCCAGAGAGAGACGGGGAAGGTTCCAGAACAAGGGCGCCAACTCTGAGGTCTCAGGCGGGGCAATGAGGTGGCTGTCAGTGGGCAGTGGTCCCAGGCCAGCACACCCGACTGGGGACAGGGCTCAGAGAGGCAGGACCAGGTCAGAACCACCCGTGGGCCCTGTAGGTCCAAGGGGACATTGCAGAGCAGTAAGAGGGCGTGGCAGGGCTGCACTTTTTATTTATTTTTTAAATTCTGTGACTGTGGGGAGAGTCGATTGGAGTCAGGAAAACAACCAAGAAAGGCAGTAGCCACCCCTTAACTGAGAACTGCTGAGAGCCCCGGGGCGGGCGGTGAGAATTAGGGTGTAGTGCGTTTGGGTCCCCTCACTTTGCTCTTTTCTCATTTCAGCCAGGTTCCTAGGGAATGGAGGCCAACAGCATGGTCAAGTCCACCACACCTGACAGACACTGTTGCCCAGGCCAAGAGCCCCCCCTAGACATGGCTTGTCTGCCCATTTACTACAGCTGTGATCTAAGTGCTGTGGGCCGGCCGGGCCAGGACAGGAAACGTGGGAGAAGAGAGCAAACGTGTCCTCCAAGGCCTGTACCCACCCCTTCCCCTCCAGGCCAATCCCTCCCATGTCCTTCGTGTTCTCAGGACTTTGCCACCCCGCCCGCGTGCCTGGGAAATGTTATAGCACGAGGAGGGGCAGCTCAACAGTTCCCCGAGGCCTTGACCCCCCCCCCCCTGCCCCCCACCGTGGCCCGCAGCGCCCCCTGACAGCCCCAGCAGCTGTGGAACACATTTCTTCCAACTGCCTTGGGGTTCCAACTGCTGCCCTGCCCATCAACGGCTTCTGAGCAACTGCCACTCACTCAGAACCGCCTCTGGGGCCGTGCCCCGTACACTGGGCCAGACCCTCACCTCCTCCATCAGCTCGGCTCTGCTGTTTAGCCTCCTCGCTGCTCTGCCCGGAACGGGCGTGCTTTCTGAGAATTTCCCAACAGAGCCCGCGCGCTTGCCATGGTCTCATCAGAGGCCCTAACGCCTTTTCGGGACACACTGAAATACTTTATCAAAGGCTCAGGGTCATGTGAAAATTATTTCTTAAAAAGAATATGATGCTATGGAGCATTGTTCTGGCCACTCTGACCGCAGTAATATTTGTCTGAAGTTCAATCTCGGCCTACCCTTCCCTTCTGCCCCCAAACCAAGGCTGTGACCCCTGGACTCAAGGTCCAGAAATCTATAATTGCAAATTTCACGCAGTCAGACCTGGGGGCTTCTATGACCTGGATGTCCAAACTTCCCTGGCTGGGCTCACTGGATCCTGCTGGCCCAGGCCCCCCCTGGCCCGTCTCTGGCACTCATCCTCCCTTCTCCCCCAGATACGCTGCTCTCTTACCCTCACACATTTCTCGAAAACGCTGCTCAGTTGGTTTTCTCGTTCCTTACGTCCCTCCTGACCACTCTTAACCCACTGCACTCTGGCTCCCCTAGCAGAGCGTGGCCAAAATTGTCTTCTGTGGAAGACACCAGTGGGCTTCCCCTTGTCCAATGCTGTCATAGACACATTTTGTCCTCATGTTGGAACATGCCTGGGTCCCTCATTCTTTTCAGCACTCTGTTTTAAAGCTCTGTTTGAGCTCTTGGTATTGCCAAGCTGGGAGATACACAGTAGGGATACAAAGATGGATTTCAATACGGCCCCTTCGAGGGGTGTCCAGTCTGGAGGAGGATTCAGGCTGCTTTGTGGGAACTCAGAGGGGAGCACGCAGCCCAATCGAGAAAGGCCAGGGGGGGGGGCTTTTCTAAAGGATGAGGAGAAAGTCCCCCAAATAAAGAAAATGGGAGAGGCAAAGATGAGGGCTTTCCTTGCCAGAGGGTCTGTCTCATAGATCCCAAGTGCCAGATGGCAGCAGATGGCAGAAAGGGACTGAACCAACCCCTGGAAAGCCCGGCCATTCTCCCTGCCTCACCTGTGAAGCTCTCAGAGCATCTGTCCTTTTCTTTCTGCAGACTGAAACTTTCTGGTTACCAGCCCCTTTGGCTGCCTGCAGCTCCGGGTTTTGCACATATCAAAACAGACTAATTCTTGACTTTGTCATCGGTTCATTCCAAAGTCAAGGCTCCGTCCTTTAGGACCCAATTAGGCAGGGCAGAGGAAGGGAGTCTCCCGGTAGGAATATGCCAGGGAGCCCACCCTGGGTGGAGGGGGCATCACACGGAGGCAGGTAGGGAGTGGAGCCCGCCTGTGGAGGTGGGTGGTTAACCTGGAGCTCCCAATGAGCAGGTTTTGAATGGACTCCTGTTACGTAATAAGCTTTCTATCTCCCGAATAAGAGATCACAGCTTCCTCACGTGCCACGCCCTCTCACCCTTAAGTCTTCGTTTGCACCAGGCACTCTGGGAAACCACTCTGCTAAGCATGAGCTGACTGTTCAGTTCCAGGCCCAGCCCTCCCGGATCTCCTCCTGGGAGTCTGATTTTATTCCTGGGATTGTGTAGTCACTCAGGCAGTACTGCTCTGGGGCCCGGGACGGGGAACCCTCCTAAATCTCTTTGCCACCCTGCTTCCCTGTAGCTGGCTGCTTCCCTGTAGACAAAGGGTGCTGCCGCTGTGAACAGCGGTTCAAATGAACCCACCAGGCTGGAGGCTGTGCAAGGGGGTCTGAGAGCCAGGGCCAGGTCCTCCTCTCCCAAGAGCCCGGTGTGGTTTATGCCGGGATCGGGGCAGACACGGGCCTTCCGTGTTCCCAGCAAGAATCCTTTGTAAAGTCCGCATTGCTCACCAATGCTTTTGTACAAGTTGGTTCTTTGGGGGGAAACTTGGAGAACATGTTGAATTTCAGGACTGGAGTGTGGGTCACAATGGGAGGGGCAGGGAATACAGGATGCAGAGAGGGAACGCCCCCAGGACAAAGGGGCACCTGGGAGTCTGCAGAAGTGCTAGAGGCTTGAGGTTCCTGTTCGTGGGCGTGGCAGGAGGTGGGGTCTGAGGTTCAAGATCTTTCTGTGGGGTCCAGGGTCCAGAGGCTAGGGAGCACGCTGCAGACACGAAAAGCACCTTTTATTGAGGCTTCTCGCCGCCGTTTCTGATCTTCAGGGCTTGAAGGAATAAAGTCGAGGAGGTTGTCAGTGAGGAAGCTGGACCAGAGGGGCGTTCAATGGAGGCCCTGCGTCTGTCCCACCCATACCCTGATGTCTGAAACTAGTGGGACCGCTAGTTTAAAGGGACAATTTCAATCTCACCTATTGAGATCCTATCTGTCTTTTGCCTTGTTGAGGATGGTCTGAATGTGCCCTGTGCTCCGAGTTGTTGAGCCTGCCAGGGTCTGGCCTGACCCCCGACGGCGGGGCTTCCCGGGCCTTCCCTGGGTGTCTGCAACTGTCCTCCCCACGGGGTCGCTGTGAACAGCAGCAAATGAGCTAAGCGCAAGGTGCTGCTCTACAGGGCCCTAGGTGGGTGTGCGAGCAGAGCGGACCAGCTGTGTGTCGGGCCCACGGGAAGCGAACGTGGCTTTGGGTGCGACGAGGTGCCTCCTTGATTTTACTCTGCATCACTGCTCGGCCTCCTAAATAGCCGCGCTGATCATTCTGTCTCACATTCAGCCTCGTCTCCCAGTTGAGGGCCAGACCGCTGCTTGGACAGGCACGTCTAACCCGTCCCACCCAGGCACACGCTTCAGTGGAAGCCCACTTTCTCCCCAGGAGAAAGTAAGACCTGGGACTCGATTGCCGAGGGCCTGCAGCTGGCTTGGTGCCTGACCCCTTTACACACGCTCTTCCTATGTTTTGGAAGGCTTTCCCTCTTCTTCCCAAATTGCAGCCTCTTCCACGTGCTACCGCCTCTCATGGGGAAGTTATTCCGCCTATATATTTAGGTCCTGGGAGAGAGACACAGCTGACTTGGGATCTCATAAGCTGCCCACCCCCGGCCCCTGTCTCCCCAGACCGTAATTAGCAAAGGTGCGGCTTGTACACTTCAAAAGGCAGACAGGCAGGCGCCTCACTTCTGATACTTGGCCAGAGTCACGCCCGCCTCCCCAGCCAGCCTGTCACCTCCGGGCCGTCCCTCTCCTGGACGCAGCCCACGCGTTTGTCACGGTCTATGCACCGATTTCTATTCGGTCAGCCTTGTGGCCGTGGCCAGATGATGCCCTGCCCCTGCGGGAAACCCACATCCCTGCTCTGAGCTTCAAAGAGCTGCATGGTCTGGTTTGTGCCTAACCTTTTGAGTTTGTGATCCTTCCTCCGGGTTTGACAGCTCCCCACGTGCCCACGGAAGGCACAGAGGTAGCAGTTGCTCTTCACCCCCCTCCCCCGGCAGCAAGCCATTGTCCTGTGTTTGAGTGGGTATTTCCATTTAATAGTCTGAGCCTCACAAACCTTTGCCGGCCCCGGAGCAGGCAGCTGAAACCCAGCCGGTGTGGTGTGCCGAGGGCACGGATCCCGGGCTTGACTCTTTGATGTTCTTGACGGGACCATGCTGGCCCTTCCTCCAGCTGTGGCCGGAGTCCGGCCAAAGAGTGGACCGTTTCTGTAAACATAAGGCTGCCACCTGGAAGCCTCCCCAAGCCGCGCTGTCGGCCCAACGGTGGCGGCAAACCATTCCCCACAGGAACCAGCCTGGGTTTGCCGGAACCTTTGGGCCTCTTGGTAGACGGAGGGCGACGCATCTGCCTGCCCGAGGCGGCAGGGGCAGCTTCTGCAGCCCCCCCTCCCCTTCTGCGCCCTCAGAACTGGCTTCCTGTCCCTTCCTGGGGGCTCCGTTGCAGAGGCCACAGTACCCTTTGTGCTGGAGTCCGATGTTGTGCCTGACAGGGAACCTCCCCTGAGAAAGCAGGTTAGTTCACCTGTGAAAACCACCCAAAGCAGTACCTCGCGAGGATGGGCAGTTGATAGAAACTTTATCTTGGAATGTTCAGAGCTTAAAATAAGTTAAAAATAAAATTTTTTTGATGATTTCAGAAATGGCATAGTGAAAAATAAATGAGGACTAATCTCCTGATTTCAGAGAAATGTGTTACTACCCACCAGCCCATGGGATTCCCTGGATAACAGTACTTGTTTAGATAGTGTACATTTATGTATTTTTCTTCTTGGGGGGGGGGGGCGGGTAGTGTGTCTTTTATCATTTTAAGTCTTGATCTTTTGGCCATCAGACCTTCATCTGGGCACGTGTGGTGAGCCGGAGTGTTCATGGGAGGCAGTTCTTTGGGAAAGGGGTACACAAGTACCCACACATCAATGACTTTCTCTAGCCTTTCCCCTAGTGTGAAGCCACAGGAAGGAACCCCGGGCAGGAGGGCAGAAGCCTGCCCAGCCCCGCTGGGCACTGACCCCCTCTTCATAATGCTCTGATGTACAGCCTCCACCTCTCGGGGCAGGGGCCCACCCACCCCTGAAAGACAAGCTCCCATTTGCTGGCTCCTAGACGGCCCTTTTATTAAAGTCTTCTGGTGCTTGCCCTCTCCCCGCCGCCTGGTTTTACTTTTCCCTGTAGGGCTCCCTGGGAGTAAGGCCTGGCTTCTCCGGGACCGTGTTGCTGCTAAGCACCACTGACTCCCCAGTGCACAGACTGCGCCTCTGAGGGGCACCCTGGCCGGGCCCTGGATGTCCCCCGGGCAGCGAGAAAGGGGAGAACTCGCCCCCTGGCTCTGGCGGAGGGGGGTTGGTGGGGTGGGATGGGGTGGCAGGCACAGGTCCTCTGCACTCCAGGCTCCACCCACTCCGGCGTGGGTGTGGACACCTGCTGATGGCATTCTCTTCACGTGGGCGGCACCGTCCGGCTGTGCTGCTTCACGTGCAAACCAGAACCCTTTGGAGTGTGAAAAGGGGCACACCGACTATGCCAGAACAATAGGCATAAACTGGGACTGTTCTGGGGTAACTGGATGGATGGACGTTTTCCTGAGAGCCCACGAAGGGACTCCAACACCCCGCAGTCTGGCCAACCTAACCTCCAATCCCTGGCAGGGGCCCTCCACTGGAGCTATGCAGATGCAAGGGGGATGAGTGCCCAGCTTCTCCTTTCCCCTGGGCACTGTCAGTTCCCGGGAGACAGGGGCCATGCCTCTATGTGTTTATAGTCCCAGCACTCACACTTGGTACTTTTTGTCACTCATCTCCTTGAATTTTCAGAACAGCTGCTCCATGATAAAGACGAGGCATTGAAATGGCTGTCGAAATGCCTAAAGCTGGGGCTTTTCCCCTTTTGTTGTGACATCAGAAAATTCTACTTCCTATCTGCATTTAGGAGACAGCAACAGCATTCCCGTACTTCTCTTATTGTCCAAACCCAGCTCTCTCATGCCTTCTCTCTCTCTCTTTTGTTAATCCTTACACGAGGACATTCTTTCCATTGCTCTTCAGAGAGAGAAATATCGATGTGAGAGAGACACATTGACTGGTTGCTTCCTGCATGCACCCCGACTGGGACAGGGAACCCACAGCTCAGGTACCTGCCCTTGACTGGGAATCGAACCCGCGACCCTTTGGTGTGCGGCTGATGCTCTAAGCACTGAGCACCTCGGGCCAGGGCTCTCATTCCTTCTCTTTTCTTTTCCACTACCTCTCCACTACTGAATTAATAGGAGAGGTAAGAAGTGTAAACCATTTGGAAAACAAGTGTTGGTACTTAGGATCTAAAGAAGATGCTTGAAGCTTGATTTTATCATGCGTGAATTTCATTCCAAATAACAATCGGGACTAGAATACGCATAAAATGGTATCGTGTGCCCTCTGCTGGCTTCCTGCAGAATCGCAGGGAGCCTTGGTTAACCCTCTCTGTCACATTAAGGGAAGAAGAAATAGCTTTGCACAAATCTAGAAAGCCTCGTGGAAATCGGAAGACACAGTTGTTAGTGTCCCCTGGCTCCCCCATCCTGCGTCAGTACATTGTGTTTTAGTAAAATGCTTAGTATCGCTTGCGGGGAGATAGAGGCAGCCTTGCGCTGGGGAAAGGGTGCGGGGCTTAGCCGGAGGAGATCCACACTGGACTCCTGGCTCCACCCAGCTGGGTTTTTCATTGTGAACAATAGGGTAGCTTGACTAGATGTTTTCTAAGGACGCTTTCAGCTATGTTTCCATTGTAGGCACCAGCTTTGCCTTCCAGGAGCTTCTCATCCAAATATGCTCTCATGCCTACCTGAGCCACCAGCATCAGTGGGGTAAAGCTTGTGACTTGGGTGAAGTGATCTCACATGATGAATGGTTTGTGAAGTCCGTGGCTAAAATCTGGGTGTATGGGCACACACACACACACACACACACACACACACACACACACACATTTCCTCTGAGGTCACTGCCCCAGTAGATTCACGTTTGCTGAAGTCACCTGGGCATCCGCACTACTTGGCAATTCATGTGTATGTCCCTACTCAGCCCTCAGCTTTCCCTCCCATTGAGCATGGAAGATCTTTCAAAACTTCCCTCCCCCAGTCCTTCTGATACTGTTGTAATAATCTGGTGGTTGTTTAACAAGAAAGGAGTAAAGGGGAGACTAGATAATGTCGGCATGCCGTTTATACAGCTTTGCTAATTTAACGTTCTTGTTCCCTGCTGGATGGGGGAAGGGACTGGACAAAGACATTTTAGATGCATGCCCAGTAATGTATGTGTGATGTGGGAAGGTGCTTACCTGTCTGTCAATCATACCTGGGAACAGGTCATTGGCTAGAATAGGCCTGGCCATTGCAAGGGCGTGAAACCTGAACATTTAAACTTCTGAACAAAGGAACTTCTCCCTCTTGGCCCTTCGCTCTTGCCTCCCCTGCTTGCCTGCACTCCTGTTGCGGGTGGCACGCTCCCCTTCCTTTGCCCATGCGGTTCACAGCCATGTGCGGCCCATGCAATGGACTGATGGACTTTAATTAACTTGATGCTGAATGGGACCCAGCTGCAACATGGAACAGAAGCTCTGGTCACCGGCTTTGCGTTTGGCTTTGCTGAGTCCACAGCTGCCCCCTTTACAGGACTGGGTTAAGGGGCATGGGACTTTACAACCCAAGGAATGTAACTCCACACCAGTAAAAACCATTCATTCGCCTGTGCAAATCTTAAAAAATTCTTTTTCTGAAGATAGTGCAAGAGCCACCCCACACCCACCAGTGTTGGGGAAATTGGATCCCCTAATTTCTCTGGTTACACGTTGATCCTGCCACCTTTTGTCATGCTCCGAGTGGAGGAATACACCTTGTTCCTGCCTCACAGAGAAAGATAGAAACTATTAGGAAAGAACTTGCCTCAATTGCCAACCCTTCTCTCCCTTACAGCTGGCTGGTCTGTGTCAGGCTTTAACATCTTTTTCATCTCAAAAAAGCCTCTTCTTCATTCTGTATCTTCTTTCTCATCGCTTTCACAGCCAAGTCTCTCGCAAGCAGGGTTTGCATTCACTGTCTCCCTCTCCTTACCTCCGGCTCACTCCCTCACCTCCACTCCACGCCACTGAAACTGCCACCACTGACGTTTGTGTCACTAAAGCCAGTGGTCAACACAGCAACGCCTGTCTTCTTCGCACAACCAGACCATCTCTCTCTCCTTCCACGAGCCTTTCTCTTCCCTTGACTTACAGTTACGCTAGATGCTGCTGGTTTCCTTCCTCTCACTTTGGCTGCTTCTGTCCAGTGTTAGGGGTCCTGCCATCTTGGTTTTTCCTTTGGGTTCTGTCCTAGATGCTTTTCTGTTGGCTCCACACCCTTCCCCTAGGAACAGAGGCGAGAAGCAGGAGCAGAGTGGGGGAGGGGTTTTAGATAGGTTGGCTAAAAAACCCCAAGTGGACAGGATTTGGCCCTGCTTTTCACTTGAAACTGTAGCAGGAAGGTGAGAGACACTTCGTCAGATTGCAGGTGGAAATTTGGCATGCATAGGCATAGAGAAAGCACCAGTTAGCATGCCTAGACACGTCAGCTCCTACGTGGTGTGGGAGGGACCCAGACATGCATTTGTATCCACGAGGCATGTGCAAGATGCATCTCAGAGCCCTGCCTGGGGACTTTGCTCCAGAAGGCTGGCAAGGCAGGAGTGGAGGGACCCTATGGAGGATGGTGGCTGGGTGAGCTGCCTAGACCAGGGATTGGGGTGAGGCTTGTATCTCAATTGTAATTGAGAAAGGCCTGAGGTGGGGTGTATAGCAAGAGCAGGTGGCCATGCTCTTTAAGGGGAAGGGGATGCCCGTACTGAAGGACAGGTCTCATTTTCCAGCTGGATTCTAGGGCAGGACCAGACCACCTCCCTCAGTGAAACCAGCTGGTGCACACCCAAGACCCAATTCAAGGAAAAGCCTCCAATACAGGAGGGCACCAGCACTCCTCCAAACCCAGATGCCCTCTTGGAGAGGCACAAGGGAGAGGAAGAAAATAGGAAACCTTCTATACCCCCCAAGTCATCCAAAAGAGTTCATTTAATTAGGCAGGTAATTAAGTGGACTGGTTGAAAGTTTACTCATCCCCACTCTCGGGGAGGCACGTGTTCATGAGAATAGCCAAGCAGTTATAGGGGATAAATAACCTGCATTTTCTTTGCACATGTGAGTATAAAGTAAGAAATGTATTGATTTGGCAAGAAACGTGAGGGGACGTTTAAAATGTTTTAAAAATACCCGTTCATTATAACGATAGTCTGTGGATCAATGTGAAAAATGTGTAAGATGTGATATTAAGTGAGCAAAGAATATAGCCTGTGTGGTTGATGGTGACCATGTAAAATTAAATGCGTTTGAGTAACAACCTAGAAAAAAGTACAGGGAAATAAAACCATCTCTGGCACTGTGGTAAAGATGTAGGTGGATTTTAAAATATGTTTACACACACACACACACACACACACACACACACACACACATGTTTATATTTTTATCATTAATAAAATAAAATTATTAATAAATCCCCTTTATTAATGTATATTTTAAAATAACGAATAAAATTATGTTTTTAATTTTTTTCTGAAGCATTCTATTGGTTACATGTGTAGGCGCTGCTCATTGTGGAATGGGAGTATGCAAGGCATGAAAACTAGATGAGGAGCACGGGGCCATGTTGGAAGCTGGCTTCCACTCTCTACCATCTTTCCCCAAAGACTCAAGTCCTTCCCACATGCAAAATATGCTCATCTCTTCTCAAGGTGCCTAAAGGTCTCATTCCTTGAGCATCTCCTAAAAAAATTAAGAATCTCATTGATTCAGGCCTAAGTGTGGTTGGGGCTACTCAGGTCTGGTTCCTCACAATTTGAAGATATGTGAATTAAAGAGACAAGTTAGCCCTGACTGGTTTGGCTCAGTGGATAGAGCTTTGGCCTGCGGACTGAAGGGTCCCAGGTTCGATTCTGGTCAAGGGCATGTACCTTGGTTGCGGGCACATCCCCAGTAGGGAGTCTGCAAGAGGCAGCTGATCGATGTTTCTCTCTCATCGATGTTTCTAATTCTCTATTCCTCTCCCTTCCCCTCTGTAAGAAATCAATAAAATATATTAAAAAAAGAGAAAAGTTATTTGCCTCTCACACATCTAACATTCAGTGGTGGGGCAGGAATAGGATAATTAGATTTTCTGTCCAAAAAGTAGGGACAAGGGGGCCATATAGGAGTCACTGATCCATTAGCAATTCTGAAATCCATTGGGTTACATTTAAAAATTACTTTAAATAGGACTCAGTCCTAATCATGCCTGGGAATGGGTCTCCATGCCTCTTGGTTCTGCCCACTGGCTCTTATTTCTACCCTTGAATTGTCCTTCCTTTCCCGAGAAAGGTAGCCTGTGTTTGCAACAGAATTTCTTTCCCAGTCCTTCTGTCTGTAGATGTCTGAAGTTCAAAGGTTACTTGTCATTTTGAACTCTCTCTGTCCCTTTCAGCCCAAGTTGGTGGTGGTTCTGTCAAAACATTTCTCTCACACCTCCAACTCTTTATCTTAGGTTGCTACTGAGACTGCTGCAAAGTACTTAGAAGTCCCAAACACTTTTAGACTGAACAGTTCTTTGAGGCTGTAACAAAGAATTTTGCATTTACACTCTTGGCTTCATATTTATTATTATTATTTTAAATTGATTTCAGAGAGAGGAAGGGAAAAGGGAGAAAGACAGAAACATCAATGATGAGAGAGAATAATCGATCCGATGCCTCCTGCATGCCTCTCACCAGGGATTGAGCCCGTAACCCAGACATGTGCCCTGATCAGGAATTGAACCATGACCTCTTGGTTCATGGGTTGATACTCAACCACTGAGCCACACCAGCTGGGCTTGGCTTCATCTTTAGATCATGTTTTCTTGAGAGGGCTCTAGATGTGATCTTTGCTCCAAAGCCATTTCTCTCTCTCTTTTTTTCACTTATAAAGTTTTTCTTTATTACTAAGGAAAGAGAAGGGGAGATAACATCTGCTCAACTGTGCTGGCTTCTGCCCCCGGCTTTCTGGTCAACTGTCCCACGCTGCTTAGATTTGATTCTGGGCCTCTGGAAAGCTTCCTCCGAAGCATTTTGCTGGTTTGGTCAGGGCATTCCCAGTCGGGACCCATGCCTGGGTTGTGGGTTTGATCCCCAGAAGGGGGCGTGCAGGAGATAGCCAATCAGTGATTCTCTTTTGTCCCTGTCTTTGCTCCCTAGCATAGTTTCTTTCAAAGTCTAATTTCAAACTGGTAAGATTTTCCTATACTTATTCAATTCCCCGAAGGTACATACAACTGCATTATTGCTGGTGATGTAGCCATCTTTTTTTTTCATTGCGTGAATGGTGGACCATGGAGACTACTACATTGGTTTTCCTTGGCCGGGATCGAACCTGGCACCCTTTAGTCTGTGGGCCGATGCTCTATGCACTGAGCCAAACCGACTAGGGCTTCTTCTTCTTTTTTGAATGTTGGTTCCTGCCTTTTGCCTATTTTTCTATTTAGTTGCTTCTCTCTTCTGTCCCCATTTCCCCACCCCCAACTATATATGTTTTATTGGCTCATATAATTGACATTCAAATTCAGTGACTCGGTGATGTCACTAATGACATCGAGGTCTGGTCTGGTCTGTCCTGTGTGCCTTCTCAGCTGTGCTTACTGTCCTCAGAGGGGCCTCCCTCCAGGTGCCCAAGAGGTGGCAGCAGTTCAAACCCTCCCCTGCACTACCCCTCAAGCAGCAGCAGAATATCATTTATCGTGGATGTGTCAGGGAGGGGCTGGAGGCCAGGGGTTATAGCCTGTCAGGTCAAAGCTGTGCTTCCTGTACTTAGCCCCCTGGTACAATTGTGGGCGCCCAGAAAGCATATGTTGTCAAAATGTGCAAGAATTGCTTTCCCAAGAGACCCTGCCAAACTAGCCCACCTGCCTCACTGACCACAGGCACACCCATGAGCTGTCATGTGACCCGGGACTGCCAGGTGCGGACGCGGACACGAGCTGGCTTTGATACCATTGGAGGCATGTAATTTCACCCCAGAGCTATTGGGACTTTTGTGGAGAGCAGAGTTAGCATAACTAACTCCATCTTGAGTTTGAAACCTGATCACCTGAACACAGAGAAGTCTGGGCGGACAGCCAAGTTCTAGGCTGCCAGCCAAGGAGGCAACCAACAGGTGGGAGCGATAAGGATGCCAAGCACCTCTGTGGACGCTGCCAGAGACTCTGATTCAGGACTTGGAGAGCGAACCTCAGGAGACCACAGCAAATCTAACAAGTGCAGACCAAGGGAGACACCTCCCCAGGAACCAGAACAGTGGCGCTTGCTGTTCGCCCTCCTGCGAATGAGCAGTGCCGACTGCTCGCGTGTCTGTTGATTATTCTGGGGCTTGCTGTCTCGAGCTGGTTCGGCAGTCTTCCTTGCAAGACGTGGGCCCCCTGGACACCGAGGCTTCTGTGACTCCAAGTGACCGGTGGTCACTGCTCTGTGAATAGCCCAGACCAGAGGACATTGGGGACTCGTGGACTTTCAGTTTGTTAACCCCCAATGCTTGTGTGTGTGTGTGTGTGTGTGTGCTGATGTGTTTGTAATTTGGATGAATCCTGTAAGTAATAAACGCTAAGTTGACAGCATAAGCACCCGTGCTGGTTCACTGTTGTTACTTGGTGTTGGGAATCTAGAGGGCCAGGTGGCTGCCTGGGGTCTCGGCCTCGATCAGGCACCCCTGATCCTACCTGGGGGTCAGGACATGCAGTGACTTACAGGGAAGACTATGTTCGCAGCCAGAGTGCTTGCGGCAACTTTGAATCTCTAGGTCCTGTGAAAGGGGGAGCTGTGCTGAATTCTTTCTGGGGAGAGAGGCACAACCTCAGAGAGCAGGGTAGCATTCTACTCACATGCAACGTGAGGAGCACTTCTCTAGGGCGCCCCACCTCCTGCATCTTCTCCAGTTTATAATGTTCAGTCTGTAGAGTGGGGGCTGGTGCTGGCGCTGGGTGTGGTGGGTGGCAGCTGGGCAGAGGGAGGGTGGAGCAGTGGGCAGGTTTGCTTGACACCGTGCACGGTTCTCTGGACTGATTAGTTCTCTTCAGCAGAATGTTTTCCTGCTCTCCCCAGTAGTTTCCATTTTTCAGCTCTTTACTCCGCAGTGGTCCACTTCCTTTCCGTCTGGGGAAGTCAACTATCTTTACACCAGATACACAGCTTGCTTCAATCTGCCTTGTGTACTTCTCCCCTCACACCAGAGCGGATTTGCAAGTTCTTTGAAGTGCCTTGTACTCAGTGTCCAAGTCCTTCCCAGACATACCAGGAATCTAGGCCAAATATCCCACGGACTACTCCATTTCCCAGCCCCTTGCAGTTAGGTTGGGGCTGCGCTCCTGCTTGTAGCCAATGGGACCAGTGTGACCCTGGGACTGAAGTCGTGAATCAATCCCTACACGCTCTCTTCTCTTGCCTCTGTGGCTGAGGGGGCCTCTGACAAAATGACGGGCTGCAGAACACAAGTGCCCTGGATTGAATCAAGAGCAAGTGCCACATAGAATCACCCGGAGTTTGGAAGAGTAAGAACTACATTCTATTTGAGTTTGCTTTTTTGCACTCCAAGTACGTGTGCTATGTTCCTGGCTGGAGGGCAACCTTCCTTACGTTAGTCAAGAAGGACCTTTTCTTAGAGGTCCTCCGTCCCATAGTCCCCCAGAGTCCTCTTCATTAGCAAATGGGGAGCGAGGGGGTAGGCTGCAGGAGGGTGACCTCTGTTTGCTGGGCACGCACCCCTTCTGTCCTCATCCCATTGACCAGAGCTTTTCCCTCAGATGCAGTGACCAGCTGTGTACCCCAGAGCCTGACATGCATTCTACTGCCATGGCGCAGCCCCCCAATCTTTCATCCTCTGGAGCACTTAGCCACACAAGCACAGGCCTATTACACCACATCCCCACGGAGGCAAATGTGCAGTCAGGAGAAAGGAGGAGCATTTAATACTGCACATCTTCGTTACTACGTGAGCCTCCCCAGATCAGAGTTATTCAAAGCTTTTACCGTATTTCACACACTCACAGACTAGCGTTTCTTTCTTAGAAGGACTTCGTGCTAATTATAGTTAGGATCTAGCAATAATTTGTTTTGAAGACTAAATTTCTCCAGAGGAGACCTCAAATTCAAGACTTTAGATCTTCTTCTGTAGGACCTATTGTATCCGAGGGCAGACTGGTGTAACTCTAGGTGCCCCTGCTTTGAAGATCTCCACTGCCAACAACTTGTCTTTGTCCGCAGTATCCCATATTTATACCCTTTGGAACAAATAATAGCAACTATTGGTATCATATAATTGTTTATAAGTGCTATAAATCTTAAGTGCTAAATTCCCTTTGTAGTATATATTTAACAATTAATTTTAATAAGAGGATAGATTTTATTCCCCTTGAACTTTAGTTTCTGAGAGATTTGAACCAGCATTGCCATACTTCATGAGAAACTAAACGTTGGTGGAATTACAGAAGGGAGTGTGACTGCTGTTGGGGCCCTTATTCAGGTAAAACCTATAGCTATAAGAGACAAACTGCATTTTCAAATAGTATCAAAAGTGCAGGCCCCAGGCACACAAAAGAGTCTGGTGATGGTGGTTAAGGATCAGTGGATATGCACATACAGAAAGCATTTCTCAACTCACATTCCAAAAGTATGTGCTCTCTGGTTTCGAAAGGATGAGTCAGGAGTTGCATTTGGCTGCAAGTAACAGAAACTCAAGAGCACAGAGACTTAAAACCAAATTGGGGATTTATTTTTTCTCATGTAATCACATCTGTGGTTGGCCGGTTCAGACAGATATGAAGCTCCTCAGTCTCATTAGGGATCCAGGTTTTTGTCTTGCACTCCCTTCTGTTGACTTGTGCCTTAATGTTCTTGAGATGGCTACCGAAGAGCCATCATTATTCCATTGCAGCAAAGAAAGGGAAGGTCAAAGGGCAAAAATGATGCTAATCATCTAACTCAGTCTCCTGAGTGACTCCTATTTATATCCCCTTGGCCAGAACCACGTCACATTTCTATCGCTAGCTGCAAAGGAGGTGGGCAATGTAGCCTTTAGCTGGTTGTATAGCACCCCCTCCAAATCCTGGGTCCCTATTAGTATGGAAGGAGGGAAAAAGGGTTTTGGGGCAGGCAAATAGTGGTAACTGCCACCGAGCCTCCTCAGGATCTTGACTATGCTACTGTGTGTTTCTCTAACATGTCTCCAGCTGATTTAATTCTGCTGTCCTTCTTTCCCAGGGAGCATTGCGCAGGATGAGTCTTCCCTGGAACACAAGATAGGAAATTCTGCTTCAGCCACAGCTTCTTATTAGAGGCAGGTGTAGACTTCTGGGTTCCCCATGAGGCATACACAGTCTGTGCACAATTTAACCAAATATTTAAATCACCCAGCAGAAGAACCGAAGCAACAGAAGTTGGCAAGCTAGTTTTTCAGATGAGACCCACAGTTTTGGTCTTGGATGATTACCCCGAGACTGAGCTCCCATGAACCCCGACTGTCCCAAAGCTTCAACTCCCTTCCCTGGCTGTGCTGAGTAAGGGTTGATCCAGGGTTGGCCTCACTCCCAGCATCCAACCTGACTCTTCCCAGTCGCAGGTTGGGACTGTTGGGGTGGGAGCTTGGGGATGGTGCAGCTGGAATCTGCCGAAGGAGGCGCTACGTGCTGCGTTCGTGTCCCACGTGACCTCAGTGTCCTCCCCACGACCTTATTCCTGAAGGGCTTCCCCCAGCAGCTACCCTGTACTCACACTTCACAAACAAAACGGGCTCATTTTGATGGCCTTTGTTGCTGTGGAGGACGGATGCCTTGGTTATGGTGAAATTCCACTTTGGAGTTGGCAGATGCCAGCCGCTGTAGACAGCAGCAGTTCGCCACAAGTGTGGGCCTTGGGAAGCTGTGCGCTCGGATTTTATCAGCCCCTCGTCTGGGTGAGTGGGAGACACTCCATCACGCTGCGGTCCTGCACGGGGCGGTCTCACGGGGAGATGACAGATTAATTACTGCTGAGCCAGTGGGTGATTCCAGGTGGACAGATGCCATGGCGGTGTGGCCACGAGGTGGCAGCATTGGTCAGAAGTAACGGAGATGGCTGAGTGTTTAAAATGGGAATTTTATGTGAATGAAACGCATTACACAGCAGTCTCAACTCAGCACAGTAGCAATTATTATAACGTTGCATAAAGTGTTTATTTGACACTGCAGTTGATCATTGGAAATCCCATATATCTTAAAGGCTGTAAAGGAATGGCTTGTTTTTATGAAAATATCCTCTGAAATCAATCCCATTTTAGATAATGTGTTTATCTGAAAACTCTCCTTGAAGACCTGTAATTAGGATTTGGTCTAAAAAGACAAGTAATAAACAGTATCATTATAACTGTTCAGTAGGTTGGAAAACAGCATTTAGTTATTCGTTTTGGCTAGTTAGGGTGGGAATGCTAGTTTCATGTGCGTATAAAGGAGCACAAATTGCTTAAACCGGAATGTTAATTGCCTTTTCCTATATCTAACAAGCTGAATTACTTCAATTCAACAAAAACAGATGTCTCTCCCAGCAGAACTATTTTGAGGGCGGTCCTTGGCACAGCGAGCCCAGTTACTGTCCGTAGAAGATCTCTTCAGGGGTATTTAATACCAAAGTTTGTTTTTGAGGTCATGGTCGGTGTAAAACAATGGAAACGCTAATTGAAAATTGTATCAGTTTCCTATGGCTGCTGTAATAAATTACCACAAACTTGATGGCTTAAAAACCCAATTTTAACAGTTCGGAGTCCAGGAGCCCAAAATCAATATTACTGGGTAGGTCTACCCTTTCTCTGTAGGCTCCTGGGGAGAATCCATTCCTTGCTTCTTCTAGCTTCCCCGTGGCTGCTGGTGTTTCTTGCCTTGTGGTCGCATCGCTCCAATCCCTGCCTCCATCTGTACATGCCTTCTCTGCCTGCATCAAATCTTCCTCTGCTTCTTTATTAGAAGGACACTGTGGTTGCCTTGAGAGCCCACTTGAAGAATTAAGGATAAGCTCTCCATCTCAAGGTCCTTAATGGTCACACCAGTAAAATGCTTTTTTGCTGTTTAATGTTCTCAGAATGAGGGCAGGGATATATCTTTTTTTTTTTTTTTCGGTGGGTGGGGAGCATTTTTCACCCTTTTATAAAGTCAAAGCTGTCTGGTGAAGTTTAACTAAAGCAAGTAGAAAGTTATGCCCACGTTAAAGCTATAGTTTTAGGAGCGCTGAAGCCTTGATGGAAGATTTGATGTTGTGTGGTGGGCATGCAATACAATATAGAGATGATGTACCATAGAGTTGTACACTTGAAACCTATATAACTTTATTAACCAATATCACCCCAATAAATTTAAGAACTAACTAAATATTTTCATTCTTCAAAAACATATACTGGTATGCATCCCTATAAAATCTCAAACTCAGATTC
Organism: Cnephaeus nilssonii; assembly: GCF_951640355.1. Taxonomy (NCBI): domain Eukaryota; kingdom Metazoa; phylum Chordata; class Mammalia; order Chiroptera; family Vespertilionidae; genus Cnephaeus; species Cnephaeus nilssonii. The sequence goes on along the minus strand of NC_137082.1, from coordinate 63,295,748 downwards.
GAGCAGAGCCTCAGATAACCCACTCAGACCTGGAGTGGGGGTCTTGCCGGTGTGGGGAGTGAATACAACTTTGGAAAGGCTGATTCTGCTGCACGGCACTTAGTGTCCCTGAGGTGCCTCAGGGAGTTCACTGCTTCTGGCAGCCCAGACACTCACACCCCGGTTGAAATTTCCTGGGTGGTTTTATGTTGGATCAGGTGGTTATTATTTATTCTTTTTATGCAGGGATGGCTTGCAACTTTGGGGAATTTTTGAGAGTCCCCAAAGCCATTCTGTGATTAATAGGTATGGCCTTGGGTGCCACACTATGTTATGGTGACCTGAAGGCTATTGAAACAAAGTCATTTGTTCAAAGGTGAATGTTAATCTTGAATGGGAAGAAATAAAATTATTTTGAAGGGATTTATAAAAAATAAAAAATTGAAAAATTTTAATTCAGAATGCATTGTCTCATTGATAAGAAAATGGTAATTGACTTTCAGTACAATGAACACTTTTGGTCATGGAAAATAACTTGAGTTCTTTAAAGTATCATTACTTTCTCCCTGTCTGGGTGTTTCAGTTGGTTGGAGTGTCGTCCATACACCAAAAGGTTCCAGGTGTGACTCCCAGTCAGGGCACAGACCTGGGTTGTGGGTTGCTGGGGGCAACTGATGGATGTTCCTCTCTCACATTGATGTTTCTCTCTCTCTCTCTCTCTCTCTCTCTCTCTCTCTCTCTCTCAAAACATCAATAAAAATGTATCCTCAGATGAGGATTAAAAAATAAAAGTAAAATAAAGTATCATTACTTTCTTTTTCAGTTGTTATGTAATCATTCAATATGGTTAAAAATATTATTTTTTCTTCATTTACTTTGTTGTTCTCTTTTTATTTACTGCACCAGATGGTATAGTTTAAAAAATATTTATGGTGTTATGAGTATGTATTTAAACATATATTTTCTCCATGTTTGATAAACGTGTTATTTTATATCTAAATGAAGGATGAAGAGTATAGGAAGGGGTGTTTACATATACACAAATCATTATTATATGATGGGGCATTTATAACAAGAGGTGTGTTATTTAGCCTTTTACCAACCTTTCTGAATGTCAAGAAATTGACAGTTTGCTGCTCACAAGCTTCAGTCCTATAGCCAGTTGGCACAGCCTTTTCTATTCTATGGCTTGAGCACATGTTGAAGATAGAATTGGCTGTTCAGTACACAGCAAAAGAAAAGTCATCCAATACATTTATGAAATTGCTCTTTTTTCAGCAACTATCTGTCTATTGGGTCAGAGGGTAATACCATTCAGGGACCAATGTGGGACTTGTTTAAGAATCATGGAACTTTAGAACACTCCTAGGAGACTATGTCTTTCAAATATCTCATTGATAGTGAGGAAATTGAGGACCGGTTTTTCAAAGTCACACAGCTAATTAGTGGAAGACCACCATTCTAGAATTCAAATTTCTTAATAACCTGTTCAGGGTTTGCTGTTCTCATCATATCTTTGTATTAGGGTGGAATTTTGTTTGTCAACCACTGTACCACGGCAAGCTGGCACCACAGATCTCTCACAGGATTATTGCCCAGGTTAGATAATATATAAACTTCTCTAGTCAGAAGATGCTCATGAGTAATGTCTGTCAGGCTGCTGCCTTTGAGCTGAGCCGGTTGAGGGAGATGACACGGAGCAGGGATGACTTGCTGTGAGTGAGTAGCATTGCTTCCAGCTGACACCAAGAAAGCTTGTGTATTAACTGGGATGAAACAGAAATGAGTTTTACTCAAACAGTGGCGCAGCTCTGAAGGGCAACAGCACTAAAGTTGTTGCTGATTTGTATGATGTTGTGAGACGTCTGAGCCTTTCGAGTGTGCCATCAGAGGTCCTGGTATTTGACAATGTGATGAGAGGACAAGAAACAGAGAACTACTGATACGGTGACCATTCGGGCACCTTCCAACTCTGAAGTCTGTGAGTCTATGCTTCTTAGGCATGGTGGTATGGACTATGGGGGCAATGTGAATGAAGACTTCAATTATAATGATTGGCTTAATTGGCTCTCTCATTTTCTCAATATATTGAAAAAACAAGCTTTCTATACTGTGCATACAATTTCAGAGGACACTGTCAGTGATAGTTAATACTTCCTTACACTATTCCAATAAACCGGATTTGGATTATTGTTTCTTTTTTTAGTGAGTAAGTTGAGGCCCAGAGAGTTTAGTGACTTGAAAAATGGTAGAGTTGCATAGTAGATTCTATCTCCAGATTGGCCTTCTTAGCCTTTACCCACTGTCATCTTGTGCTTCATAAAGTTTCAGGAGAGAGTATTTGAATGCTCTCTTTTGTTCTTTGAGTGTGGCCACTCCCTGATTTCAGATACCCTTAGGTACAAGCTACACATAAAAATCTGTGTTGAATTGGCAAGAATGCTTTGTTCGTGTTTTTAACTTATCCCCAAACAAAACTGTGTTTTGTGTGGAAACTACAGCTTTGCTCTTTCCCACGTGAAGGACTCAAGTTTTACTCTCTTGATAGCAACAGTGATGAAACTAAACCCAAGAAAATGTTGATAAAGGGCTCAAGTACCCTGGTGGGGCTACTCTAAGGGAGGCTTTAAAACTTGCAAAACTCAAGTGAAACAGATGCTCTCAGACCCCAAATGCTGCTCTAAGAATACTTATAGCTGCCTGTGAGGTCAGCTCAAGGAGGCTGAGGAAGAGTTCTCAGGAGATCTGATGAAAAAGGGGTCGGCGGGGGGGGTGGGGAGGGCTGCTGGAGACAAATCTTAAACTTATTCAGGTGCTGTAGTAACTCTGGGTGGGGATGGGAGCCAGGTAGGATAGATATTTCTGTAACAGGATTTAGACGTTTCCATAGGCCCTCTCCACCTCCACATCCCTCCTTGCTTTCTTGAAATGCTATTCCTTTTTAGGCTCAACCTTTGCGTGTCTTTAGGTCACCAGAATTGCAAAAGATGGTGAAGGGAAACAGACTCATTCCAAAGGTCTTTTGTCAAGAATGATGTGATTGCATGTTTCTTTGCAGTCAACATCATCTAAGACAAACAATTGGGGGGTGGGGAGGTGGGAGGTAGGGTGTGGTTTCGGCCATGAGTCCTGTACATGCCTTATACAGGGATGAGGAAGGAGAGGATTCCTAAGTGAGGGTGGCAGATGCCAATGTTGACTATTTCATAGATGGGTCTGGGCCATGGTGAAGCAACAAAGGCAATGTGGTTAGCAGAAATGTTGTATTTGAATTTATATGGAAGCAAATGAGTGAGTTTATGTCATGTTTGGCAAGAAAGTAAAGATGAAGAGTTATAGGGGAGGAAACTGAAAAAACCAAAACCAAAACCAACAAGAACCCAAAACTTTAGAAAGAATCCTCTGCCTATGTAGTCACCTGCCCTTTCTCACTCTGAATGTTGTATCTTTGTATTTTCTTTCATTTCTCCTGGGTCCATCTTTGACCATCTTAGACACACCAACTTGACTTACTGGATTGGATTTATTTGGGTAAAATATTATAAAGTTTGGGGTTTCCTCCTTTTTGCCTATGGAAGTCCCTGCTAGTGAGAGTAACACCAAAAGTCTGACTTGAATATTTATGACCTTGCATATTCCTGCATATACTGAGAACCAGCTCAGGGACTTATCTCATAGTGATGGGGAAAATAAGACATTTTTGGGGAGCTAGCAATCTGAATCTGTGCCAGTAACCTAATGTGCATTCTTGATAGCCTATAATTAAGTCATTGTCCCTTTCTCCACAATCTGGTCTTGCAAGACCCGTTTACCTAAATACTCACATTTTACAGAGGCCATAAACCATGAACAATAAACAACCCCTGGAGGGGGTTATCAGTACTGGTGCTAGGCCAGGCCTTTAGGTGTGGTCTCACGACCCCCATCCCAACACACAGGGCTTTTTGCAAAGCCTGTGAAAGGTCCGGAAGTCCCATCCATATTTGGGGGACAAAGAAACCAAAGGGATATAAAGGGAGAGCTTCCTCCATATTGGTTTGCTCAGGTTTTGGAGAGAAACAGTCTCCCCCTGAGTCACTGTACTAGTACATGTGAAACATCTGAAAATAAATGGATTTTTCCTGTATCTCCGATATTCCTGCGTATTTTTCGGTTGCCCGGTAAATTCTGTAACAATAGGACAGGAAACCCAGAGGCGGGTAACATGGGCACACAGGCAGGCTGTGTGAGGTTCAGATGTTTAATCAGATTCCAAATGCAGCAGAGATGCACTCACTGAGGCAGGGTGTGGGGAATGCTGTGTTGGGATGGTCTGGCTCAGGGAGTTAAGGAGCAGCTCTCTCTAGGATGAATGCCACTCCTCAACAGCAATCATTTTAATGGCTTACAGGAGGAACAATGGGCTCATTGTAATGTGAGTCTAAGGCAAGCACTCATGAGAAAGGCTTGTTTGCCAACACGTTGAATTTATTCTGTCTGAGAGGCTCCTCACTAATTAGCTAAGTGAATTTGGAAGAGTGCATCCAACTTTCCTCATTTGGAAAATGAGGCTTTTGGCAGAGCTGCCTCCTAAGGTGACTTTTGGCGCAAGCGCTTCCTTCAGCCCTAGCAGACAATTCCTGAAAAGAAGAAAACCATATGGATCTGCTTTCCAGTTTTAGTTCTCAAGCAGCCAATTCTGTCAACCTTACAACCTTCACAAAAAGTCAAGCGATACCTGTCATAGAATGTTTATGTTTTAGGGGAGAGTAGCATGTATTCAGTTCAGGCGAGAGCAACTTCAACCAAGTTATTGGCATGAAGTTGTATGTACTTTTAAAAAAGCATCCTCTGCCCCTGTCGTCGTTCGCCCTTCCTCATTCTCAAAGGTGCTTGTTTCTATTTTCTCTCCATTCTTATGGTTTCATCTGAGACCCTCCAATGTGATTTACTGGATGGGATTTTTTGGGCTGAGCTTGATGCTGATACATCTTCCTCTGGATATTTCTCATGCCATTTCTCTCTGCCACTGGGCTTACTGGTTTAGAAGCCGGTTATTTGAGCATGAATTAGGGATCACTTCTCTAGTCTTATTTGCACACTCTAACTCCCAGTCCCGTTTGAAGACGATGTCAATATCCTATTATAAGGAAAGAGAGGAACCTACAGGGACCTTTTTGTAAGGCCCCAGGAAGTGGACTCTCTCATTCTGACAGGCATGATGACCCTGAAATAACATACCTGGAAAAGCTGATGACCAATACTTTTATGTGGAGAAACACTCAGTGTTCATAGTGTTGTTGCAAAAACTTTGCCTGTTGCCCCAGTGGAACCAAGCATGAAGAATGCAAAGCAGCAGTGAAGCCATGGCCGCCCCGCCCCCCTCCCCCCGCCCCCCCCCCCTCGCTCTTGCTGCAGGAGGGTTTGGCACTAGGAGGGAAGAAGTTTGAGTCCCGGTTTTGCTACCTCTTTGCTATGTGACCTTGGCAAGACATTTACGTTTTGTGAGCTTCAGTTTCTTCCCCTGTAAAATGGGTTTAATGATTTTGATACCGATTCTGATGTGAGGGGTGTTTTTCACACCGCCAAGCAAACAATTCTCCAACACCAGATGGGCGTTTTATGGTCTAGTCAATTCTGACACTGTCTATCTGGAGATAACATTCAATGCCAGAGGTTAAGGGCTCAGTCCCACAAGACTGCCCCCCCCCCCCCCCCCCCCGCCCCAACTCCCGCATTCCCTTCAGATGACAATCACTAATCCAGGTTGTCACCCGTGCTTCTGATCTGATATAGTAGGCAGTCAGACAGACAGAGCAGAGTAGGAACGAAGGGCCAGGTACAGAAGGTCACCAGGCAGAAAGCCCCGGGTTCCTGGAAGTTGTAAGGTGGGACCTTGCCCTCAGCATGAGCTCTCCTCCCTTAGCATATTGTTGGGCATGCAGTTTAGGCCCCCTGACCTTTCATATCGCTGATCATGCAGTTTGAACTCTCCCCTGACCTTTCCTCCCCTGGCATGTCACAGTCATGTGGTAGACCCCCTTAGAAGCGGAACAAGGGGGTTCCCCCCTGGAGAATAGCCTCATAGGACTCCCATACAAGTCCTTGCACAACCACTCCCTTAGGCATTAAGCCCACAGGACAATGATGTTGTGATCAGCATCAAATAATCTTAACAAAGCCTTGGGTCTTGACCATAGAGACAGAGTTCTGGTTAAATTAGAGATAACATCTAGGCCTCACGTGTATTTCACAGCTCCAGGCCGGAAAAGCAGCCAAAACCAGACAAAATGACACCATGGCCAACGTCAGGACCAGCTGCAATGACTAATGACCCCCTGCCCTGGTGCTGACCAATCAGTAGTGATGATGACCCTGAAATAACACACCTGGAAAAGCTGATGAATATTCTTCTATCAAGGCCTCTCCTAAAATCCCCGCCTTTGGAAAACAGATAAAAAGCTCTTTAAACAAAGGACCCAACTCTCTCTCTCTCACTCACTAACCCCCACCCCCACCCATATCCTCTCACCCTCTCACCCTTACCTTTCTCCCGCTCCTTCCCTAAGGTGCTTGCCTTTGCTTTCTTTCCCCTTAGCTCCAAGGGCCCTTCTTTTGCCTCTGTAACTTGTTTCCTGAGTCCATGCAGCCCAGCTGGCTCACTTCTTCCACAGCTCACTTCCATCTCTGTGACTTTCTATATAAACTTTTGCTCATATTTGAGTCTTGGCTCTGAATTCTTTTTTAGCCAAAACTCAAGGACCGAAGTCTAACATTTGGTGCCTGTTTTCCCTTAACAGATCCACTGGCTATAGATCAGATTCCAACCACCCCCTTTTTGCCAGTGCAGCTCACAGAACTCAGAGAAATGTTTTACTGGTTTATTATAAAAAGATGTAACTCAGGAACAGCCAGATGGAAGAGATGCAGAAAGCGAGATATGGAGAAAGGGCACCATGCTTCCATGCTCCCTCTGAGCACGCCACTTTCCCCAGATCTCCACATGTTCACTGGCCTGGAAGCTCTTCGAACCCCATCCTTTTGGGTTTTTACGGTGGTTCATTACAAAAATGCAACTGATTAACTTATTGGCCATTGGAGACTGAACTCGATCTCCACCCCAGAAATCAGGGTGGGGTGGGTAGTGGGTTGGTTGGTGGGACTGAACGTTCTAGACCTCCAACCACAAGGTTGGTTCCCCTGGCAACCAGCCCCAATCCTTAGGAGCTTTCCAAAGGTCACTTCATTAACGTAAATTCAGGTGTGCTTGAAAGGTGCTTCTTAGGAATAACAAAAGAGACCTTCAGGGCTCAGATCACTTAGGAAATTCCAAGAGTTTTAGGAGCTGCATGACCAAATATACTTTTAGTTACAATATCATAGGGTAATATTTCATATCTCAGAAAGCGGTTATGAGAAGGAAATGAGATAATATATATCAAATACATAACCTGGGGCCTAGGGCATGGTAAGGACTTGGTAAGTGCTAACTATTGTTATTAGGGAAATTCTTCATTGGGGACCTTAAATCCCTCCAGGTGAAATTAATTTGGCTCCTCTTCCCCTAACCCCCCAATCCCTAGCACCTTGTATGGCAATGGGTAACCAAAGGAAAACCTCAGCTGTAAGTCTGTCACATTTTCTGTTGATGTGATCATTTTTAGATATTTAAATATTCATGCGTTTGGCAAATGCATTAAGGCCAGAGTGATAAATCTGAAACATATAGATGGTTACCTGAGACATTAAAGGGAGATGGATGGTCTTTTGGGCATCGGAGATTGACCAAGTTCGCATTAGGCATTCAGACTGTTACATGTCATTAAGTCTCAAACCACTTTTCTTTCCCTTCCCTAGGTTGCAACACTAGGTACGCTGTATCGATGAGAGCAAAGCATAATGCAGATCAATATGATCAGCTTTAAAAAGAACTGGAAGTACAGAGAATGTATACCTTTAAATGTCTGATTTTCCTTTTGATGGGAAATAACTTGATTATTTAGGTATAGGTCAGCAGATATCGTTTCTATTTTCTTGAAACACATTTTAAAATTATGCAAGCAACTTATTTTTGGGGGAGAAAAGATCTTTGGAATATAGTTAAGAAAAATCTTTCCAGTTTTCCACTGCAACACACTATTTTAAATATTCTGCTGCATTTTTTCCATTAGAAAATTTCGTCCATGCATATTGTTTTCTGTTCTTTGTTATGATGACATTGTATGCATTATTTATTTTTGAACTCTCTTCTTTTTCACCTATTATTATATCATGAGCATCTGAAATTCATTTAAAATATTTTTGATTTCAGAGAGGAAGGGAGAGGGGGAGAGAGATAGGAACATTAATAATGAGAGAGAATCATTAATCAACTGCCTCCTGCAGGCCCCCCCATGTTGAGGGGATCGGCCCCCTCAACTGGGCATGTGCCCTGACCAGGAATTGAACAATGACCTCCTGGTTCACAGGACGATGCTCAACCACTGAGCTACTGCGGCCATGCACAAAATATACCTTTTAACATTGTGTTTTCTCCAATCTTTCCTTGATGTATAAATGCTTTCTTCTTTTTGTCCTTGCCTCTTCCAATGTCTTTTTACTCTTTATTTATTTATTTATTCACTCACTTATTCATTTATTCAGAAAATACTGTCTACTATGTACTAGATACTGTTCTAAATGCTGGGAATTTAGCAATAAATAAAATTAATCTCTGATTACGTCAAGTTGACATTTTATATTTGTGTGTGTAAAAGACATATCTATAAAATAGAGAAATAAGCTAATTAACTGGGACGCTGTAAAGTGTTGACCGGACAGGAGGAGGTTGCACACGAAGCGTCAGGGGTGGGGCAGCAGGGACCTCGGAGTGCCTGCGCTGGGGGAGGGCCTGATCAGCAGCGGCCACCGCTGCTTCAAGGGCCAGAGAGGGAGGCAGGGCCGGACCTGCGACTTGAGGGTAGGTGGTGCTGCATGATTTCGAATCTCGAGCTGGGCTCCTAGTACACACACACACACACACACACACACACACACACACACATATGAGAGAGAGAGAGAGAGAGAGAGAGAGAGAGAGAGAGAGAGAGGGAGAGAGAGAGAGAGAGAGGGAGAGAGAGAGAGAGAGAGAGAGAGAGAGAGAGAGAGAGAGAGAGAGAGAATAGTCTTTGACAAGGAGAAGTGATCATTTCTGCAGGCCCCTAAGGACTCAGGGAAACATGAGGAGCAAAAGGTTTCCCAGATGATCCTGTCTCATTCACAGGATTCTCCTTTCCATTCAGGGCCTTGACTTTGACATATTAAACTTGCCAGGTCTGCACATGCAACCTTTGCTTATTTTGAATTCAACCCCCCACCTGACCTTTTGCCTTTCTTGCCCTTTGGCTGGAGGGTATGAAAACTCTGTGTTGCCATGGAGGCCCAGTGACTTGCACCTTTTCCTTTAAACAGGAGGTTCCTTTCAAGCAGCCTTCATTGTCTTTTTGTAATGCATCGAATGTCTTCCAGAAGAACTGTCTCATTCCGTAGGTCTTATAATTACTACTTCACCAGAACCTCTTGAAAGCCTGTGAACTGACCACCCAGCACTGCCTCCCTGTCACAGGGATCCTGTTTAGCAGTTGCCCGACTTCTACCTGCCAGGGGCCCTCAGTGCTCCACCTGCCACCAGGTGGGAACTTCAGTGCCATCCAGCCAGCAGATGTGAGCTCCCAATGACCTTTCCTAGGATTATTCCAGCTCCAAATGCCTTAGCTTGAATTCTCTTAGGAAGGGACGCCGAGGCAGATATTGGTATGTGGTTGTGTGTATTTTGTGTGTGTGCGTGTGGTGGGCAATGCTCTCTGGAACAATAGCTGTGAGCGGTGAGGAAAACAGGTTTGGGTAAAGGGGAAGTTGAACTGTCCTCAGTCAACCCTTCAGGGAGCTCTGGAGTTGCCATGATCTAGATTGAGTGACGGGCCCTGGGCCTTGGTGTTCATGTATTGAGCAGCCCCTGCATGCAGGCTGTCCCCAGCAAGGAGGTAGCTCTCTTCAGCTAAGGGCAGTTGCTGGGGAGGATCCAGCTGTGATCCATCCATAGCCAACATCCTGGCAACAGGAGAAAGTGCCTCAGCCCCAAAGGGAAAGCTGGTTGGTGTCCAGTAGGATGTACTACACATCCCTCGACTGAGTTAGCGGGATACGCCTCCTGACAGCAGTAAGCAGTCCACTGGGACAATGCACAGAGCATGGACTGGGAAGTTGGAGAACATAGCTCTGAAGCAGGCTTATTGCCAGCAATAGCAACCAGAGGACAGACTCAGAGTGCTAACGATTTGTTGAATGGAAATTTTTGAATGACTCCAAGGTTGGAATAATTAGAGAATCAGGACTCACAGGGAGCAGTCTGGCTTGATTGGCTCAGGAGAAATTCTTCTTTCATGTTGGAGCTGGGTTCATCCCTTTTGAAGGCTCTCAATTAAGCACAGGGTAAGAACTACAAGTCCTTCCTGTGAGGAGGACCTGGGAGCTTCCATGTGATAGCACAAGACTCCAGGTGTGTTAGGACTAAATGGTCACTTACAGACTAGTTTGAGAAAGCAACAATTCTAATTGTGTTTCTATGGGGTAATGCAATTAAAGTTCTAAATAATGCATTAAAAATGAACTTTCAAAAATAAACTATTTGGATTAAGTTAGAAACTGTTCTACTTCTTGAGGTAGGTGAGTCAAGTGATTATAGACAGATTTCTAGCTGCAAGGACTGAAGCAATGACAGGCTTCTGGTCAACCAGCTGGCTCAGCCAAATATCCACAACTACTATAACCAGGGGAAGAAAATGAAAAGTCTTATGTTGGAAAAATGTGTATTTGCTTCCTTGTCAGACATGATATTTGGAGAAAGTCCTAGTAGAGTAGAGCAAGTATTAAAAACAGTGACAGAGATTTGAGCATATGCCCCAAGTCAAGAGAGTTAGAAAAGCTGTAAATTGAAGGATATTGATAACAATGACATATATGATAGAATGATGGGGCTTTGAACTTGGGTGCAGAGCAAGATGATACATCTCTAACAGAAGACTATGACGGATGTCTCTGTGTCTAGCCCCACATGTTTCATAGACAGCTGTGGCTTTTTCCTAAAGTTTTCAGCAAGACAACCTTAGTTTTTAGAAGAAGCCTCTTGAGAGTACTATTTGAATCATGTCATTTATTTCATTTTATTAGTTTAAAAATCAGTAAAAATATCACTAAAGTACACAGGGCATTTTTGTGTTATTCTGGATTTTAAAGCAATGGATTGTTTTTTTATAGGGACACTTAAATATAAAAAAAATTCAGGCCTACTCAGAAGGCCAAAGAATAAACATTCCAAATATATTTCAGCTTAAGACATGAATAAGTATATACTTTGAATTAGTATTTTTGTATCTGGTCCCATAATGAGAACAAATTGCCAAGTGAGCAGTCTAGAAAGCAGATTTTCTGAAGATTTTTGGATAAGTTGAAAGAGTTTTAAAAACTTAGTGAGCCCAGGAAGCAAATTTCCAAGAAACATTTGTAACCCTAGGTTTAATTTACAACTGTTATTTATGGCAAAGGGCAGAGACCATATGCAAAGACAATGGTGGCCAGCCCTACCACCCTGGGTGAGACTATCCGGGCTTTTTGGGGCAGTAAAGGGTCTACTTAAGTGGTTTTGCTGAGGCCCGTGAAGACCTCTTCTCATGGTTGATACTTGCAGAAAATGCAAAATAGGGAATAAAATATTTTAGATAATCAAAATCAGTCTTCTGGGGAGTCTGGTTAGCAGTATGAGATACAAATTTCGATATAATTTGTCACAATTTGGGCCAACTGTTGTGTTGGATTGAGTCCTGGAACTAGAGTCAGATGATCTGATAAAGGGTCACATGTGGTCTGTGCCATTTAACTGCCTAGTGAGTTCAGCAACTCAAAAACTTTCTGAGCTTCTTTGTCATTATTCACCAAACCAAGAGTTTATATCCCAAGGAAATGTGACAATTCTGTGATCAGACACAGTAAAACTGCACAGTGTCCCTGCTGGGCAATCTGATGGATGCCCAAAATGTGAGTATCTATTCTGAGTTGATTCAATGAGACAGTGTATGTTGCATATAACATAATACATATAATGCTTGCCATTTAGTGAAGAATTAATACTTTCTTTTTGAAAATTAAAATAATTTTTCTCTTTGGTGTGTATGTTGGGTAGTATGGTGCATTTACAAAAGGAGCAGTTACCTGGCTGGTGTGGCTCAGTAGTTGAGCATTGACCCATGAACCAAGATGTCCCGGTTCAATTCCCAGTCAGGGCACGTGCCTGCGTTGCAGGCTTGATCCCCCGTAGGGAGCATGTGGGAGGCTCTCATGATATTTCTATCTCTCTATCCTTTTTCCTTTCTTTCTCTCTAAAATCAACATAAACATTTTAAAAGTAAATAAATAAAAGGAGAAGTCAATGTGCCAGAAGAATTTTTAAAACATGCAATACAGGGGCACTGACCTCTTTTCCCTTAGATTGTCAAAGAAAAAATGACAACAGCCAACAAAAAAATGAATGAATCAAAATTATAACTTTTTTTTGTCAGATGGGCAAAAAAAATATATTTTTTGATGTGCCATAGAATTTTAGTAATTCGTTTCTGTGTGCCATGGGATAAAAAGGTTGAAAATCGCTGGGTTAGAGCAGTAACAGAGCAATAACAAAATACTAAAATTAGGATTTTCCCAATGATATTATCTGTCTGCTGAGAACTTCACTTGGTATCATACAGTTATTGTGTCATCAATATATCCCTCTGGAAGCAACAGATAAATAGGACATTTTTTTTACCTCAATTTCTGATAAATATGTATGTGTATATTAATAAACATTAGAAGATAAAGATAGCTTTCTATATATATTATGTGATGATTCTATTTCCAATTATAAAAATTGTACAGTTTGCTTAAATCCTTTCTTCCATTTTATCTCCCTTTTCTTTCTTAATCTGGGAATTTTAGGGTGCAATTGGCTATAGTTTTGAATAGGCATTTTTAGAATTTTATAATGGTTGGAAACAATCATTTTTTAAAGAACAAAAAAAAAAGCATCATTATTATAAATTTTATTTTTCAATTACATTTGCACCAAAATGTTAAGGACTGAATTAGTTTTTAAAAAATGCCACTAGAGGGCGAGCATCAGCCACTAATGGGAGCAAGAATCCTGTCCAGGCTCTTGCAACTGGGACAATAGCCTGAACTCTGCTTTTCAGAGGAAGAGCATAATAGACCCGTGAAGCAGGTTAAATAGACACAGCTGAAAATATATTTTCTGTATTCTTTCACATAGTGTGTGCTTACGTATTAACAACAGTGTTTTGATTGGGTGGCAGTGTTCATTTTTATTTGATGCTTTATATTGATGCTTGCAATCTTTATAATTATGAATTAGGAAATATTAATTGGGAGAATAAAAAATTACATCTAAATATTATATCAGCTATTGAACAACACGTTTCTGAATTTTCTTCATGTTTAGATTTTATAGAATCTATTCTGAATCGTGGTAATTTAATGGGATGTCTACTTAGTAATATATGACCTTGGGCAAATTTAATGAGATTTCATTTCCTTATCTGTAAAATGGGCTCATTAGGGCTACTTCACAAGGGTTCTGTAATGATTAAGTGAGGCTGTTTATGAAGAAAACTGGCCATAGAACTGTTAAATAATTTATTAAATCAGAATTAAAATACGTTAATATTTTACTGTTTTCCCTATATTTAGGTATTTTATATTATGTACGTCTTGATTAAGTTGTTTATGTAAATAATTATGAACAGAAAAAATATTTCTTTCTGGAAAGTTTTATAATTTTCTGCTCATCAATAACCAAGAAGTTCTTATCCAACCTTCTATCTCCAATAAAATTAAATGTAAATCAAGAAGCAGAATATATTTTCTGACATAGGGTGTTTATAGCTTTAATTTTAAGGCCAATAATTTATTGAAAAGGGTTTTTAATAGTTAACATAAATTATGCATTCCTATCCAGTGGATCAACTTCAGCAGTTAAAGGAAAAATTTGCATTAATTGTGATAATTGAAAGTATGAAACACACACCTTTCTTAACAAGAAAACAAAAAGCTCTGTAAATCTTACATTATTACTCTTTGTATTAAGCACAAGAGAAAGATGCGGCCAGGCACCTAGTAGTGATCTGAAAACTCACCTTGGAGTAGTTGAACTCCTTTTATGAGAGCATGATTTAAATCCACCTCTGTGTAGGCTTGATGATTTGATTGATGACTGGTCAGGGGACTTATATCTTGCTCTAGGGAAAAAAAAACAAAAAAACTTCAGTTGACAGATGTTAGTGTGCCTACCATCCAAAGCTGGAATATCTGCATGTGTTTCTTTTAACATTAAACATTGGGAGAAGTAGTGTTACTGACAGGCAGAGTGAGACAGGGCGCAAAGGAACCTCTTCCTGGCCTCTGTGCCCTCCCCATGTGTGGTTGCACTTTTTGGTGCCAGGTAAATTCTTCTTTGGGTCAGACACATCCAGTGCTTCGGGCATAGCTCCAGCCAAGACCAATGGTCAGCTTATGGCCCATGAAAATTCTTCAGTGCTGGCCACTGAGATGCTTTTCCTGGGACAGCCACCTCCAAACTTCTTGTTGAAAATGACTGAGTCCCCCCAGACTCGCACCCACGCTCCAGCTACATTGGACTGATACGATCAGAGAGAGCTCGTTCCTTTCTGTCTTTCTCATTGCAGCAAGGGCACCCCATGGCCCTACCAGTCTGTTCATGAGAGTGGCCATGTGAGTCAGATCGTCTAGGGACCACCACATCTAAAGCATCTCTGCTACATTCTCATTTCATCCCAAACCACAGGGATCAGACTGGTCTTTAACAGCGAACTATAGTCCTGCCCATGTGACAGGATTACCATTTGTATTTCTTCCAAACAGGTTGTGCCTGGCCTTCTTTGCTTTCCGAGGGATAGGCACCTCCATCCTATGAAACTTGAGGTAGAGGTTGTGACAGGTGGGGGTGGGATTTGATGAACTAGAACCTCCCCAGTCTTACTCCGGCTTCTAAACTAGAGGTTGGCAAATTTTTCCTGAAAAGGCACAGCTGGTAAGTATCTAAAGCTTGGCAGGCCATATGGTCTTGTCACAATTCAGCTCGGTCATTGTATTGTGAAAGCAGCCATAGACAATATGTAAATGAAGGAGAGGTCTGTGTTCCCAATAAAACTTTATTTATACAAATAGGTGGTGGACCCTGTGGGCTGCTGGTTGCTGCTCCTGCTTTAACCATCCCACCCCCATTCACTCCACGAAACATGGCCAAGAAAACACCCTTCCGAGCAAGACTGAGGAATAAAGAACAGGCATCTATTTAACATTCTCAAATCCCGGTTTGGGCTCGGCTGCCTCTGGAAGCCTGTGAAGTGCTAATAGATGGCGGGCTGGCTGTCCCATGCAGATGGCCCCTCACAGGAAGCTGCCATTGGGGACAGATGAGGGGCCCGTTGCTCCTGTACGCTTGTTGGTCCGTTAGGTGGGTCCGTTTCACTGGGCCGTGCGTGGGCAGTGGGCTTCTTCATACAGCAGCTATTTCCCCCATACAATCCTTGCAAGAGAGACTTTTTTCCTTCCTCATTAACTGCCCTGCAAAATGTATGCTCAGTGGAAAATTCTCCAACTAACACTTAATCAAGTGGGCCAACAGGCCACTTCTCCTCTCAGCTTGGCTCCTGGCTTGAAGATAATCACTGGCACAGAGCTGGGAGTCCCAGTCGCAGGCATGGGTTAGGGCTTCTCTAGGAATGCGCTGGTGTCAGCCCAGAAATTCTGGGGACCTCTGCTGTCTGACTCCCAAGGTCACCCCATAGCATACCAGTAATCTTTATTTGGATGTCGCAGTGATTAAACGGTGGGCCGAATGTAAATGCACAAGGTTTTGACTCCATGAATGTTCACATGTGGTTGCATAGTGGGATCCTTGTGATGTCCGTGGTGGGCACACACACTGCTGAGGTCCAAGGGCTGACTCCTGAGTGCTGGTGGAAGCCGGGGAGGCTAGCATTTCACAGGATTGACAGACAAGCCAGCACTTGGTCACCTGTTGAATCCTTCCACATCTTGTGACTCTGTGAGTCTTTTTAGGATTGTTCCAATGGATGGAGGATTGTGTTTGAGTCGTCATTGATGCTTAAAATCCTGAGTGATAACTTTTCTGAGGATTTTTTTTTTTTTGATAAATTACAGCAACCCATAATGTAAGACCATGGTCATTTCTCGACATTAAAATAATAGAACTGTTTCTTTTCAATGCTCCCACTCAACCCAAACTTTGCTTTCCTTTGCTCCTTTCATCACATTCCTATTTCATTTCTAGAGCTTTCTCATCCAACCTACTGGCTGATTTACCAATCTTCCACATTTCTGCTGAAATAGAAAACAAGTAGCCTATTGCTTCAACTCTAGACTCCTTTTGCCCAGTTTTGTCCTCTTACTTTGTCTCTCCCATTCCTTTCCTCCCTCCATTTGATCAAATAGTTAGAAAATGTAGAGAGCAAAGCATACATTTCCTGTTGCCACCCCAGCTTCCCAGTCCCACCCACTCTGAGGCAATCACAATTAATAGTTTGCTTTGTGTCATTCAGAAATACCCCTGCACATGTAATCATACAGGCCCATGTCACTCATTAAAGAAGCAATACACGTTGTACAGTCAACGTTTGGCGTTTTGTGCTTTTCACTCAACTCTATGTCTTGAAGATTGTTCCCTATTGGCACCTGGGGGTAAAGGCCAAACTTGCAAGGGTCAGGGGTGGTTTCCAGGGTCCTCATCGGCTCCACCCTTTCCTAGTTGTGGCTTCTCTCATTTCTCCTTCCTCAGGAGGCAGAAACATTCACAATTCACCCAGTACCCATTGCCTACATTTGATTAGGCCTAACTGAATCCACAGGTGAGATGTTGGAGGCTTTCCCCATAATGGGGGACCATGCTGTTTGGTAAATGTGGGGCAGACCAAAGCCCAAAACATCACTTGGAAATTCTTCAGTTATGATTTGAAAGTTCTGTCTCTTGAGAGAATCTTCTTGATGTCATTTTCTTTTTTTTTAGGGAGATTTTTATTCCCTGGGAAACAACTGCTGGCAGGCCACAGCTTAGCCAAGAGGTGAAGAGCTGGTACGTTTTAAAGAAATGAATTTGCTATCTCCACTTCAGGTAAGTCCTTTCTAGTCTGCTTTACCTTCTCAGTGGGTACGAAGGCTTTGTAGTCATTTTCATATTAAGAAAGAGCTGTTTTTGCCACGCCACTTTATTTTTTAACTTTCAAAGACAGAAAAACTCTTTGAAGAATGCTACCATCATATTTCTGGCAGACAAGGCTCCATTGAGTGTAAGGATTAAGTAAAGATTAAGGATATAGATCAGGTGATCACAGCAGGTAAAAAGTATCTGGCACCCCTGGATCCGGGTGAGCCTGGCCCCGGGTCCGGGCGAGGCCCTGGGCCCCTGGATCCGGGTGAGCCTGGCCCCGGGTCCGGGGGAGGCCCTGGGCCCCTGGATCCGGGTGAGCCTGGCCCTGGGTCCGGGCGAGGCCCTGGGCCCCTGGATCCGGGTGAGCCTGGGTCCCGGGTCCGGGCGAGGCCCTGGGCCCCTGGATCCGGGTGAGCCTGGGCCCCGGGTCCGGGCGAGGCCCTGGGCCCCTGGATCCGGGTGAGCCTGGGCCCCGGGTCCGGGTGAGGCCCTGGGCCCCTGGATCCGGGTGAGCCTGGCCCCGGGTCCGGGTGAGGCCGTGGGCCCCTGGATCCGGGTGAGCCTGGGTCCCGGGTCCGGGTGAGGCCGTGGGCCCCTGGGTCCGGATGAAGCTGAATCCTGGGTCTGGGCGAGGCTGTGTGCCCCTAGATCCGAGTGAGACTGGATCCCGGGTCCGGGTGAGGCCGTGGGCCCCTGGATCCGGGTGAAGCCGTGCCCCTGGATCCGGCCGAGACCAAACCAGAGGGAGTCGGACCTGCATTACCACCATTTGTCCACCATCCAGAGCTGAGGGGTCAGTGCCGACATGTACTCATAAGGAACTGGTGGACATTGATATTGGGTCTCAAAAGAACTGTTGGACCAGAAAGAAACTCACTACAGACTGATTCATTTGCCTGTCAGCATAACTATTATTGCTCGTCGCACATTCAATTCTTATAAGTATATCTCTAGTGACACATGATTTCGCTCATCTAGGGGAAATGATGAACAACATAGACTGATGAACAAGAACAGAACCAGAAACAAGGAGGCATCGATCGGACTATCGGGCCTCAGAGGGAGGATAGGGGAGGGTGGGGGGAGGGGAGAGAGATCAACCAAGGGTCTTGTGTGCATGCATATGAGCCTAACCAATGCTTAAGTTCAACAGAGGGTTGGGGCATCCATGGGGAGGGGGGTGGGATGGGAATGGGGGGATGAGGACAAATATATGACACCTTAATCAATAAAGAAATTTAAAAAAAAAAAAAATGAAAAAAAAAAGTATCTGGCAGAGGTGATATAGGAAAAAAGAATGAAAGAAAATAAAAAAAATTCATTTGGAAAGGCAGAGGCGATAAGCATACTTTTTTATTTACTCATCAATGTTTGTGAAAGAAAAGAAAAAGAAGTATATTGCAACAAATATCATGAGTTAGTTTCAGAGCTGTTCCTTAAGGGCAATAACAGCTAATTTGTACCTTCTGGATACATGGTGGGAATGTAATAAATGCGCGCTGGTCCCATTATAGATGTGCTGCAAAAAACCTTCCCTAGGTGTAAAATATCAGGTCACCTTTTATAATATGATCTCTCATGTACTATAAAATGCACATGGAAGCATAAACTCATACCCACAGGCAATACATAGCACAATATCAATTGTGTTTTTACAGCTTCAAAGATTATTCTAATTTTCCATTGAAAGATCCAATGAATTAGAAAAAGGAGCCATCTCAAGATATCACGGGACATGTAGTCTATAGAAGATTGGAGAAAGTGTACTTATTTATTTTCTTGTTTAGAGATGTGGTTTGCAAGCAATTTGTGTCCAAATTGTCTACTGACATTTAGGGTGCCTCAAATCAACATTAGTGGTTTCAAGTTTTGGGGCTGTATAACTAAGGAGGATGCAGATTCCATTAATGAAGCCATTTGCTTTTGTCTTTTAATGAAATTTGACTTCTTACCATGCCAGACGCATATATTAAAGTTCTAATATCCTAAATGTCCCTGCTCATGTTGCTTTCAGAGGATGGATTCAGCTGAAGGTAATGCTGTATCTTGGGGCTGCTGTTGCCCTGGCTGGATTATCTTGCTGTAACAACATGGTTAGATCTCACATGAACATTGATAGCCACCAAGGAATCATAAAAAGTGGGAAATCCTTGCCTTCCAGATTACAGAATCTCAACTCTCTTCTCCTTTCCAGTCTCTCCCTCTCTCCCTCTTCTTCCCTATCTTGTCCACTGAGGTACCTTTTCTACAGGATGAAGAAAGTTCTTTCCTAAAGAGTAAGCACACGTTAGGGAACATGCTAAATGGGACTCAGGAGTGATTGGCACGGATTTGGGACATTGAGCAAAGCTTTTGGATTGCTGTCTTCATACCTGCACACCCTGTTTCCACCTGGTAGCAGCTGAAGTGATGGGAACAGGTGAGAGTCAAATGCCCATCACCAGGGAAGGAGGTAGGTGAACGCAGAATTTAGAAGCTGGTACGATAGTCATGTAGCCTGGTCTAGAACAATTTTATCGTGATTCAAAGGGGTTTTGTTGTGCTACAGTTTTCATGGAGGACCTGTCTGGAATTGTAGGAGTGTGATATATTATCTTTTCATTTCCTTTAGACAAAATGGTCAGCTGAAAAAGGAGGATGCACTGTGCCAAGAATTGTCTAAGCGAAACCAAATGCAATTGTGAGAAACACTTGGACTTGCTTGTTTCCAAAACCTGTTCTTCTTTTGTGGAATGAAACCAGCCCAAACTGCTGTCTGGAAAGTCATAAGGATTGGGAGGGTATTCTGCTTTTAACAATGTGTTAGGAGAAAGTGTTTCTATCTATGTCGGCCCTTGTAAGGCTGTGTGAAATGCTAGGTTTCATAAGCCTGGTTCTTTCCTTGGTTAAGAGAAAGCTGATAAAGGAAAAGTACTTTGCCATGGACTGACCACAGTGTGCATTTGGAATGTGTCTGCTCCCATAACCCGGCTAAGGTCTGGCTATGCTAGCCTTAGGCGTTGGTCATTCCACTGCCCAATCCGCTCCTCTGTTAGTTTCAAGGTGATCTGCAGGCCCAGAAAAATGGGGATGTGAGCCTTGCATTCTGCAGGCTAATTAGAGAGGTCATCCTAACAGAAGTGGAGACTGTAGGTCAGGAGCAATGTTATCCTACTTTAAAAAATAGTTTGATGTATCATTTATGGAAAATAAAGAACATTATAACCTGATGAATAAAAAGATAGATACAGAGGCAGTAAAGCACCGAACAGACTGTCAAATTACAGCGGGAAGGCTGGGGAGTGTTGGGGAGGGAGGGAAATAGATCAACCAAAGGACTTGTATGCATGCATATAAGCACACCAATGGACACAAGACACTGGGGGTGAGGGGTGGGATGAGGGCATGCGACAGGGGGTAGGGGAGGCTGGGGGAAGGTCAATAGGGGAAAAAAAGAAGATATATGTACTAATATATGTAATACTTTAAACAATAAAAAAATGTTGAAGAAAAAAAATAGTTTGATGAAAATAGAACATTTAGAAAAAAACAAAATTCCAAAAGTAGATTTAAAAATAATACTTCACTTTTCTTGTTGTGAAGTACATAAATTAAAAAGTGAAACTTTCCCTCCCCCCCACTGACACCCATAGTAACTGCAGCTAACAGTTTTGTAACCGTCACACCAGCCTGATCCCTGTGCCTCTCTACCCAACTATACTTATAAGCACATATGCAGTTTTATGGTATTTTTACTCTAATGGATCTTATATACATCATTTGACAGCATGTCTTTTTGTTTAATTTTTGACATGGAGTTTTTTAAAGTCAGTTCTTATAAATCTACTTCATTTAAAAAAAGTGCTATAGTTCATGTATGTATTATCATAATAAGTACTCCCAATTCTGATGGATTTGTAGGTTATTTTTGAGAGAGGTATATGATAAACATTTAGGTCTTAGAAATCAGCTGTTCAATTTTTTCGTTCTTTTTTATAAATGAGGAAATTGAAACCCAGCAAGACTGAGTGACTAACATAATTAGTAGAGAACTGTGCATCAAATACATAAATCCTGAGTTCTTCCCATTATCTCATATTTTTTAGGTATGAGCACTCATTCTTTCCTAAAAAAGAGGATAAAGAGAGCTTATGGAGGGCAGAGAGACAAAGTCTTCCTTCCTTCCTTCCTTCCTTCCTTCTTTCCTTCTTTCCTTCTTTTCCTCACATCTAGTTGCTAGGGACATGTCACTAAAGAACATCTCTGCCCTCAGAAATCTCACAGTTTAGTGAGATGGGTGGGAAGAAACAGTATAAACTAACTAACTAACTAACTAACTAACTAACTAACTAACTAAATAATGTTATATTGGAAAATGATAGACTCTGTGGAGAAAAATTAAGAAAGAGGGGGGGTGATGTCCAGGGGGCAATATTGCAATTTTAAATGAGAGGATCAGAGTTGAAGAAGACCTCACTGACAGGGTGGTCTTTCAGAAGGAAAACAGCTTTACTGAGGTACATACAATAAAGCACACATATCTATTTCTTAAAAGCACACATATTTAAAGTGGACAACTTGAAAAGTTTGACATGTATAGTATATACCCAAGAAGTAATCACAATCAGAATAATGCACGTGTTCATGTATTGCTTCATATTGCTGTTTTAGGAAGGAGGATCAATCACGTCTTATCATGGCATTTAATTTGATCACCTCTCTATTATTTGAGTGCAGTGTTTTCTTTCTGAGGATCCTCCATAGTGAACCTTTAGTCCCAACTGTCTTCCTCGCCGTCAGCCAGTAGTGTCCAGAGCCAGCTCTGGGGAAAACGGTGAAGTGATTTCCCATCCACTTTTCCAATAACGCTATCCCATCTGGCTCCTACTATTCTCCTGTTACCCAGGTTCCTCCAGCCAGGAGGAAAATGTCTGAAAAAATAACTATAATCTTGGTGTGAGTTACTTAATGTATTTAGCCTCACTGGAGTGTTTTAGAAGGGAACCATGGAGAGAGGAGCCCAGGGAAAGGAAAAGTCAGAGGAAGGTGCCGAGTGGCACCAGGAGGGGGAGATATTGTCAATGGTGATGGCCCGGAGCGCAATGTCACGTTCATGAAGTTGGCCCTGGGTACACATTCAGGAATGCAAGCTCATTTTAAAATTAGCAGTAGCAAAGCAAAGTAGAACCAGCTGCCACAAGTTCATTTACTACATGGTAAGGTGAAGTAGAAACAAATGGTTTTCCGATTAATACTTTTTTGTTGCATTTAAGCTACGGTGCCACACCAACAATGCTGCTTCTATTACTGCACATACACATCACAAATGACAGGAGAGCCACATTACTGAGGCCAAGGTTAGGTCTCTTGCACTGGAACCTTTGTGTGAAGAAAAAGTCTCTTTGGTGTGGTGGAGGGAGCAGAAGGAAGGGGGCAGCTTCTAGTGTGAACTTCACTTAATCGCTTCACCCCTTGGGTTAAGTTAAAGCCCCTTTGGGTTCAGTTGGGTTCAGTGTTTACTCTTTAAACAATGAGATGAATGAAGGGATGGCTAAGAACTCCTTTGTCCTAACTTCCTTCCATTTTATGGATGAAATGTCCCCTAGCGCTGACCTGCGGAACCATACCACACTTTGAACCTGGTGACTTGAAGTGGTCTCGAAACTCTTCTAACCTCGATGAGAGACAGAGAGAACAGCATGAGCCGGTAGAGATGCTCAGAGCCTGGCCTCGGTGCCCACGGTCCCATATCTGTGTGTCCTGATGTGAGTTGGCTGACACTTTCTAAATAGTACCCTGTAGTTGGTTATTAGTGGTACCAAAGTTGTAGTATAAAAGATATTTTGGGTTTAAAGATGACACTCCTTAGCTTACACCAGATTTAAAATATTTTTTAAAAGGAGAGTAAAATGTCAAACCAGGTGTTTCTATAACTCGTTTTTGACCCAAGCAGCTGCAAATGTTTACGAGTGATTTTAATTTTCTTCTGGAACATCGGTGCTGCCTCTGTCCCTGTCCTCACTGTCCCACGTGTGGGTGGGTCCCATGTCATTGTTCCGCTAAGCGAGTGCCTTATCCGTCCTGTGAAACCTAAACTCTCTATGGACACTGAGATTATCCAGGAAAACTGGAGGTGGACATAGCCCTGGACCTCGCTGTGATATGGCACATTTAGTCCTGAAGAATGGATCCTGATGTCCCTCTCCTGGGCCTTTTCTTCTGTGGAGATCCCACCTCCCACCCTCAGGCCCAGCACATCAAGACAGGCTGGTGTATAAGAGATTCTGGTAATATAGGATGTTGCTACATTCTTAGTTCTTCCTCAGATTGTGGCGGAAGTCTTCAAACTGTTTCTGGCAAGAGTAACCAGGGTGAAAGACAGCAAGGTGGCAAAGTCCTTTGTGTTGCCCCCAGTAATGTAGCCTTTCATTTCCTCCTTTGTAAATGGGGGTATATGAGTACCTATGTCTGGTTGTGCAGATGAAAAACGCAGGTATCTGTCTAGCACCTGCACAGAGCCTGGCACTCAGCAGGGATTTCTATGATGCTAGTGCCACTGCTGAGATTCTGCTCTTATCACTTTAGGTTTGGAAGAGAAGGGCTCCTAATAAGCCCCAGCCCAGATGGGTTGCCTGCCCGGGGAGCTCTGAGAACCAGAGAGGCCTGGGCGAAGTCCCTTTTCAGTTTTTTCACCTTTTAATGGTGATAATCATGCCCAACTCACATGTGAAGATGAAATACCTTGTGTAAACCATCCTGCAAATACAATATATAATTATTTAACCAGCGCAGAACTGGTTAGCACAAGTGAGAGCCAGGTTGAGGAGCTGGGTTTGGAGGTTGTTTTGTTATTCTCAATATCTCAGAGGCTCAGCTTCCTGGACTGCGTGCATGGTTTCCTGTGCAGTGGGTGTCCAGCTAACCCAGAGGCAGAAATGTCTACTGTTTGTAGATTCGAGCTCTGAATCATAAAATTGTAAGCAGATGACTTTTGATCACAGCATAGACTTTCTGCTCCTGTAAGACATTTTGAAAATTGGTCTTGTGTCTGGAAGGAGGAGTTGGAAGTTTTGCCGCCAGCCTCATCTCCTGCTTTCTCTGGACCATCCGTGCTGGCAGATGGGGTTGCCTAGCAGCGCCTGATTGACACCAAAGCACAGAGGTAGTGGTTGAATGAGTGGTCTGCACCCTCTGCTGAAGGGCTTCCTTCCCCTGGTCCCACCCCGCTTTTCAGCTCTACCCAGGCCAATCTTCTCTGCATTCCTAAAGTCCCAGTTAAGGTACTTCACATCGTGAATTACTGTTAGTGACAGTTGGAACCATCTGGAAAAAGAAGAGATAGCAACCATTGAAGGGAAAAGGAGGGTTAAACACGGGATGGGATGGAACCCCTTAAGATTCTGGAAGTACTCCTTCAAGAACCGATTCCCATGATTCATCATAGGGGGCCAGATGAATTGTAATTAGCTGCAATGTAGCCATAGCTGCAGTGAGCCTGGAGCCCCAGATGCTGCCGGGAGGCGGGAGCCTGTGTTCCCAGAAAGGCGCGCAGGCCAGGGTGCGCTCTGTGCATTGTGGTTCTTGGGCAAGCGACCAGGAGTTATCACTTACCAGCCTCCATGATCTTCCTGATAGCAGCCCTTCCTCTCCCCTCGGGAGCACCTACATTTTGGCCAAACATTAGGAATTTAATATTTAATGTTAAAAGAGAAACTGTTTAGAAAGTCTAAGATCCCTGGGCCCCCCTTAAACAAAGAGCTTGTTCTCTTAAAGCAATTACCAGAAGTAAAAATGCAAGAATGCCAGTAAAACTTTTAAAAGGTACATACATCTGCAGAAAGACGATTTGAGTTGAGGCTGGCTGTGGCTGGCTAGATAGCCGGCCGTGACCCGGAGGAAGATCCTGCGGTCAAAAGTGTCCCTACAGCCGTTGTTCCTGCAGAAGCCTGTCTGCGGTTGGCGACGTTAGCGCTGAGCTGCCACTTTTACCTGGGTGGGAGACGTGGCATCGGTGGCATAGTGCTGTGAGGGAATGACGGCACTGGTTCACCAGTTTGTGTGTATCTTTAGTAGCAAGTTATAATGAGACTAGGCAAGTGATTGAATCTACTGCCACTGGCTAAGCATCACGAAATAATTTTGCTGGTGACTCACCCTTTGTTTATTGGAAAGAAACCTCAGGTTCTGGCACTCCCACGGTGTCATCTGGTCCCACTCTGCTTTGCAGCGGCACCCACAGCAGGTGTCTCCAGTGAGCGTGCCCACCAGAAGTTCTACCCCTCCTCATCTCTCCCTAGGGAGTACCTACAGTCTGGGTGCCTTTCTCACGGTGGCTGCTGGGTCTTCAGTGCATGCGAGTGTCTGCTGGCCACTCGTTCACTGCTTCCTACAAGTTCACTGTGGGAGGAAGGGTTGCAAAGACGGCAGGGAGGTCAAGGGCAGGCAGCTGATCCTCGTCTACAGAGACTGTCTGCTCAGCTGACTTTCTCCTCCCAGAGACAGCTGCTTCCCAGGACCTAGTTTCCTCCTTGCAGGCTCTGTTCTCTCTGTATAAGGCTTGCTCTTGCCTCCCTTCTCCTGCTTCATGCTAAGTTTCTTTCTCTCCTCTCCTCTAACACAGGTTCCAATCCTTTCCACATCGAACAGGCTAGACCCAATAGTCTTTGTCAAGAATCCATTTTGGATAAGAGCAGGAGATTTCTTTTTCTCTATTTTTATTGACATGATCAGATTTGTGTGTGTGTGTGTAGCTGTTTTAAACCCTATTAAAATTATACAACTCCTCTGCAAATTCATTTTCATCCATCTGAATACATGATTCATTTAGTTAGAAAGTAAGATAATGCCCTCCTCATATTTCTACACTTTACTGTCTTCAGATAACATTGCATTTAAAAAGCTTTCCATGCCCTAACCAGTTTGGCTCAGTGGATAGAGCATCGGCCTGCAGACTGAAGGGTCCCAGGTTCGGTTGCGGGCACATCCCCAGTGGAGAGTGTGCAGGAAGCAGCTGATCGATGTTTCTAACTCTCTATCCTTCTCCCTTCCTCTCTGTAAAAAATCAATAAAATATATTAAAAAAAAATAAAAAATAAAAAAATAAAAAGCTTTCCATATTAGTACATATAGATTAACTTTAATTCTTTGAACTCTTGCATGTAATGCTATGCTATAAATTTACTTCTATGTATAACCAATTCCACATTAATGGAAATAATGGCGCTAGAGTGTATAATTCTATCAAAAATATTTTAATTACTTAAAAACACTTCTATAGTTAGGTTTGTAAAAGTGCTTTCTGTAGAAAGTCAAAATTGTATTTTTTAAGATAATACCCTGCCATGTGAAGGATATTATTCCTAGGAAATGATGGTGTAGCTTTGTATTATAAAATCATCAAGTCTCATTTCCAGTGTCTTTTATTAAGTTATAATTAACATCTACACACCAAGCACTGTGCCCGACATTTGGGACATACAGCGATGAATGGGTCCCTGCCCTCAGTAGCATCATCCAGTTTGGATCACTAGTTCATACAAGGCAAGGGAAACAAGTATTACTATTTCCTAAGAGAGGATGACTGGTTTTCACCGGGGGTGGGGTGAGGACAGGGGGCAGGGGATCCAGACTCAGGGCTGGAAGAGGCATTTGGGCACAGCTCCTCCTGGCTGCAATAGACACCTGCAAGTAAGAGGAGGAGAGAGCAGTGAGTTCTTAGTACTGCAGAGGCTGGTACAAAAGTAAGAAACTTAAAGTTGCCTTTAAAAGGTATGGAAACAGATCCAGAGCTAGAGAAGCAGCGATCAGACTGTCGAACTTCAGAGGGAAGGTAGGGGAGGGTGGGGGTAAGGGGGAGAGATCAACCAAAGGACTTGTATGCATGCATATAAGCCCAACCAATGGACACAGACATCAGGGGGATGAGGGCATGAGTTGGGGGGGGGTGGTTGGAGGGTAATGGGGGGATGAGGACACATATGTAATACTGTAATCAATTAAGAAATTAAAGATTGAAAAAAAAAAGAAAAAAAAAAGAAAAGGTATGGAAAGAATGTCCTAAGAACACGTGTCATATAGCTACTGGGCATGACACCTACCAGGTTTCTGAGTTTCAATGTTCTCATCTGTAAACTGGGGATAATAACGTCCACTTCATGCTGTTTTTGTGAGCATTGGAAATAATCTGTTCAGTAGGCTTAGCAATATCCTTCACCCAGAGTAGACACTCAGCAATGTTATCCATTATTATATTTATATAGTATATTATTATTCTATTGTCAATGTCACTAACAGTATGAAACGCAGGCTCAGAGAGAGTTTCTGTGTTCACTAATAAGTGGTAAGCCCAGAATGCTAACTGGGTTTTCTGACACCAAATCACTGCTTGTGCTAACACACTGTGTTTCCTCTTGGCAAATGTTCCCTAAAAGGGTATTGTACCACATTTTACTATTCCAGAAAACCACCGAATGTTTATCTGTTAGGGCTATATAAAAAGAAACATTGCAGTCTAAAAAGTAGGTTTCTTCCAAAATGTACACCTCAAATGTTTATGTTTAAAGTAAAAATCCAGTATAAATTATTAAACGGTAGAACTGGATGATTAAAAAAAACACTGAACATTTAAAGAAATGTCTCCAAGACCCCCAAATCTCTTCATCTTTATACAGCAATTATGTTTCAATATTTTTTCAAAGTTTCTTATTTATTCAAAGTTAAATTCTCTTTCAAAAATTACATAAACAAAAATGATCACATAAACAGCATATTAGACAATGCCCAAAAGGAGAGAAACAGTTTATAAGACCCTGACACCATTCCCTTCCTCATTCCCCCCAGTCATGCGAGGTAATGTATATATCCTCCTCACCTTCCTTCTGGCTTAGAGGTCATGCTTAACTGTTTTTACAGTAATGGACTATCTACATTTATAAATAGATATACTAGTAGATATCTACCTCAGATATTTCTCTATCTCAGATGTTCCTTTTTAAATTGTTCCCAAAATACTGTAATAAGCATTTATTCACTGGTGTTTTGTTTCCATTGCACTGAAGGTTTTATATATATATATATATATATATATATATTTATTTATTTTTTCCCTTGCAAGCCATACTCCAACCAATAGCTTAACAGCATAGTTATTGTCTCCTATTATAGCAATTGTGCAGGCTTCATGGTTTTTAACATTGTTTTAATTAATAACTACATAAGTTTTCTTAGTCTGCCTTTTCTCACTTTATGTTACACCTTGTATACCCTTGTTTATATGTCTTTCTAACCTTCATATTAATGACTTTTTAATGATGTATATTCTTTTGTTTATGGTTGTTCAGAAAACCCTAACCCTAACCCTAATCCTAACCCTAACCCAGCTGTTAGGTATAATGGGTAAGGAGGGTTTTGGATCCTTTATGAAGAATACTCATTCATTGCCCTTTCTCTTCATGCTGTCCATACACGAGGTGGCTCTATTTACTGAAGTGATAGAGAAAGCACACAATGCTATTTTCATAACACAAAGTACTTGAGCATGTTCTATCTTCTTTGAGCAGAATATTGTGGGGTATGTTTTACTGATAGGAAAGGATGTTGGCCTTCCAATATGTAAACAGAACTGAATTTATTACAAATCAGAGAAAGGATTAATGAATTTTGATTTTCCACTTATTACATCTGCAGCACATATGCGAGCTAGTTCCTATTCTGACATCTTCCATGGTGTTTGTTTCCAAATTGAGACTTAAGGCCTTCAAAGAGCCTCACTCAAAGTGAATATCTGACTTACAATATGGAATAAATCTATCGTTTTTATTTTTACTGTCAGATCACTTGGTCATTCCAAAAAAAAAAAAAAAAAAAGCTACATGCACAAATACTAGAAAAAACATGTGTTTGGTTGGTAACTTTTATTTGTTTCTTAGACCATCTATATTACACATTCTGGGAGGGCAGCTAAAGTCCCGACCAAATGTGATTTCACTGCCCAGATAGTTGAAGACAATGTTGGATTGGAATGCTGAGTGTTTACCTTTGGTTTCTGAGGTCCATTTTCCAAAAACAATATGGTGAAAATGAAGTTACACACATCATTTTTCCAGAAAGCACTAGGTATATATTATATAAAATATAGTCCTTGGTTTAAGATCCTCATGTTTCAGGAGGCGGCTCAGTTGTCTTCTTGTAATAACATCAACATATTTCACACACCAGCTATGTGGCATTCACGGGTCTTTTGGTTTAGGGGTGAAAACAAGAAAAACAAATTGGAGTTTGCCTCAAAATACAGCTGCTCCCGAGATGCTTGAACCCTCTCTAGTGACATGGACGACTGGGTTTTAGTTTAGAGAGGACAAAGGTCAAGTCCTTGGCACTCATGTGTGAAGATCATGATGGTCCATCATGACAGCTCCATGGGACACTAAAAGTTAAGATCAGCATCATGGAAAATATTGTGCCTTAGAAGAGCTTCTAAGAGGCAAAAAAGTGAAATTCTTTTAAGCCAATGCAGATGAGATGTAATATTTAGGAAGGTGTTAGCATGAAGTAACACTTGACACCTTTGGAAAATCATAGTGACACCAATTGGGATTTCCTATTAATTGCAGCATTATTCACAAGAGCCAAGACATGGAAACTACTTAAGTGTCCATCAACAGATGAATGGATAAAGAAAATATTATCTATATCTATATCTATGCAAAAATATATAATATTATTCAGCCATAAAAACAGAAGGAAATCCTGCCATTTACAACAACATGGGGGGACCTTGAGGGCATTCTGCTAAGTGAAATAAGCCAGCCAGAGAAAGACAAGTACTGTATGTATAGCATGCTTTCAGAGATGGCTCCTGTGCTGAGTGATCTCACTGTGGCTAGAAGATCTGGATCCCTTCTAATCTGAAATTTTTTATTTTCTTTTCCTTTTCTAAAACATTTTCTTCTCCTTAAAATTTATTTTTTAGCTCGATAAAGATGAAATGTGCTTTTCTTGAGGTCAAGTATTTACAGGTCATTCAGTTTAAACACAAGCATCTGTATAACCCATAATAAATGAATCATCCCTTTGTCTGCAGTGAGGAACGTTGACTAGTGACCTCCTCCCCTTTGGAAAATACATGTTGCTTGTGGGCCTCTCGTTATTGTTTTGGCAAAGATTGTTTGCCAGGAGTCTGGTGTCCTGACTTTTCCATTTTCAGAGGATAAAGAGAATTATTTTTTTAAAAAATTAAAATATTTTTTAAGGTGACTAAGTATCGTATTAAATTTAAGAGCAGGAACTTAATTCAAAAATACACTTGTAAATTTATTGCCTGTCGCTGAGGCTAAATATGATGATGTGACCTTTTATCCTTTTCTGAGTAATTTGGCTGAAGAATTTGAACCCCTGTCAAGGCTGTTCACCATGGGATGACTCATGTGAGGCTGAGAGCGGGTAACTTTGGGTATGACTGAGCTGGGGCACAGCTGTGATGCACATATATTTTAGGTTCGTTGTCTGTATAGATTACTTTTACTTATCCATTCTCATGAACCATTAGGATGATGTGAATTAATTAAACCCACAAACTAATTTTTGTTAGGGGTTTTAACATACTTCCTAGAAAAATGTTTCTAGCATGACCAATAAGTAGGCAAAATAAGTGGCTCCTCTTGCCTGCCTATGGAAGACAAGTTGTTTCTGCTGGGAAAAATGGAAATCTTTGGTGACACTGGTGAAGTCAGACTGGTTGAAAGAGGAGGGGGGAGGAGAGAGAATCTACTAGACTGATAATTCAAGAACAAACTTTCCATTTCTGAATAATTCAATTCACATCATGGAAGTCTGCAGGAAAAGGGTAAAATATTTACCCAACAAATATTTATCAAGCATCTACTATGTGCCAGGCCCTGGACCGGGCTCTGTGGATTCAGCAAAGAAAACAATGGTTTTCTTTGGTTTTCACTCCCCTGGAACTTAGAGTCTATGGACATACAATCAAATAACCACAGAAATGAATGTGGAAGTACAGCTGTGGCCGGTGCTGCAAAGGCAAGGCGAGTGGAGCTGTGAAAGCACAGAGTGAACAGCTGACCTAGACAGGGGCTAAGGAGAGACTCCCTTGAGGCAGTCACTTCCTCGTGTGAAGCGACTCTGTGGTGGTAACGGGGGTTTGGAGGAGGATGGCACCTTTGAAGAACTGAAAGCACATGTGCTCACTGGCGCTTGAACGTCCTGAGCTAGCGTTGTGCTGATGAAGCTAATGCCTTTGGTAGGTGCAGACCATGGAAAGGGAGCTGAGGCGTTTTAGGCAGGTAAGCTAGTTGCATAGAGATCAGCTGGGAGGTGATGGCATAGGAAAGCAGTAGGTACATGATGAGGTCAGGGCAGTCCGCCCCAGAATGTGCAACATTGGCATGTGGATTATTGCAAGCTGAAGACAATCAAGGCCCAATAGACTCAAGAAGAGCTTTTTACCTCCCCATTAACTCTGTAAAAGAATTTAGAGAGGGCTTATAAAGGAGGAGAGCTATTCTCAGAGATAACGTTTTACATCAGAAAGACTTATCTGCATGGCACGGCAAAGGTTTGTTTACCAAACATTTGCTTTTCCCATCTCCCTGTGAATTGTCTTCCTCCCCTTGGAAGTTCCAGACCCCTGGTTTAGGGTGGCATATAAACCTCAGTTACCTGACTTCGGAAGAGCCTCTCATGTCTCTGTGGGGCTCCCGTATGTACAAACTTAAAAGTTGTTTTTCTCCTGTAAATATGTCTTAAATTTAATCATTAGGCCAGCCAAAGAAGCTAGAAATCAGGAAGGGAGACGTTTTCCTCTCCTGTTCATGGGTTCTAGGTGGTGGTGGGGATAGAGATTGAGATACTCAGGAAGGAAACCCTTTTTAACTTGGAGATGGACCATTTATGTGAAGTGAGAGAGAGGAAGGGACTGGGCTTTGACAAATGGTTAGATGGTGGTTTTATTCACTCAGTTACGGACCACTGGAAGAGGACAAGTGTTTTTTTTGGGAAATATTATAAATTTGGATGTGTATAATGTTGAATTTGCAGTATATATTTCAGGTATTTTAATGGAGACATCTGAAGGCAATGGACTATATAGATATGGATCTCTGAAGAGCAAGTGAGATTGAATTTAGGAGTTTGGGAGTCATCATATGGCCATGGGTACCAAGAGAGTCTGAAATGAATGAACTATAAATAAACTTTGAGAAATTCAGCATTTAATCACTGGGTGGAGGAGGATGAGCCAGCAAAGACCAAGAGGAAAATGTAGAAGAAAAACCAAGAGAATATAGTTTTCCTGGAAACCAAAAGAAGCTGGTGTTTCAAGACAGAGAGGATAATACTCATTGGTGCCAAATGCTACAGATGGTCAAATAAGATGAGGACTGATCAGATTCCACTGGATTTAGCAACACGGAGATTCTTAGTAACCTTGAGAAATTTAACTTCAGAAATTAAAGTGAAATCCAAGTGCATGGAAAGTTTTACCCAATACAAAATATAACAATAACTTCAAAGCATTAAAGGTAAGTTTAAATTACAAATAAATACTGATCTCTGGCCTGGTTGAGTTCACAAAGAGATATGCCGTGTAAATATTCTTGTTAGGGTGTGTAGCTTTCTTGACACACAGTGGTGTAAGGAAGAATGGTAACCAGTCTAAGTGTAGAGAGAAAAAATAACCAGAAGACCTGAATGTTAATCTTTGGTCCTCCATTAGCTAACGGTACCTAACTCCCCTTGAGCAGGTCCACTTGTCTGTCTGAGTTGCAGCTCTTGGCTGTCTAAGGCTGCATGTGAGGAAATGATTCATAGAGTTTCTTGTGTATCAGTGTGGAGGATTCTCCTTATGGGGCCAGAAGGACATGAGCAAAAGTTCCATACTGCCAGATCTACAATATAATGGGGGTAATATTTACAGCTTCTCTGGGTTTCAATTTTTTCACTTAAAAATGTGGGTGCTCTAGGATTCCCCCTCCACCCCCAAAGCCATTTACAGTTTTGAAATGAAAATAATTAGGTTCATCAAAGTGAACATCTAATTTCATCTGCTCAATTAAACTGATTGGGCACTTGTTATAATATCTTCATCACTGGATGAGTGAATTCTTTTAATATTTTTCTAAAATCATATTTTGTCTTCTGACATGCCTTTTAATTTTCTGTGCGTGTGCAAGGGAGCTGTTGCTGTTACTTCCCAGGGGGTGAGATCATCAGTACTGTCTGGAGGCCTCCTCTGTGCAATCGTGGTCTCTCGCTAACACCAAGGCCCACATTTTCAGGAATAAACACAGTTCGGGATGGATGATTCCCTGGCTTCATAAAACCTCTAAAGAACATTAGATAATGTTCATTGTAGAAGTAAAGTTTAATTATCCTCTGTGCCAGCAGTTTTTATGTCTCATAAGAGATTCTGTTGGAGGATCACTGGGTATTTCCAAGATGTTTGGAAACAATGCATTGATAGAATTGTCTTCAACAGAAAGTCATTAAGTGTTTATGACTTTTGGTGGGTTTATCAAAACCACTTAGCTGCCATTGTTTCATTGTGGACTCAATTTTTAAAAAGTATTAAAGGGAGCTAACTTTGCAGCAAAGAAGTAGATGCACTTAGGTACTGAAAACTTGCTGAATTCGGAAAGAATAGGAACTTTGAGAATTATGCCTTATTGGGAGAAATACTTAAGGGGCAATTTTAGTCACTTTCTGTTCTATAGGGCCAGTGGAATAATTCAAAACATGGTGATTTAAGCAGACTGTGGATATGATGGAAGAAATAGTAAATCTAGTTTGAATGAGGTATCCAAGTTAAAAATAATTATATTAAAATCTTAGGAAAAAATAGGAACTGTTAAAAGTTAATCCAGCCCTAACTGGTTTGCCTCAGTGGATAGAGTGTCGGCCTGCAGACTTAAGGGTCCCAGGTTTGATTCCGGTCAAGGGCATGTACTTTGGTTGCCAGCACATCCTCAGTAGGGGGTGTGCAGGAGGCAGCTGATAGATGTTTCTCTCTCATTGATGTTTCTAACTCTCTATCCCTCTCCCTTCCTCTTTGTAAAAATCAATAAAATATATTAAAAAAAAGTGAATCCAGTGACTAAAAATGCTTCTACTCAGCAAATGAAATCATACACAAAATGAAACGGCAACCTACTGAATGGGAGAAAATAGTTGCAAATCATATATCTAATAAGGAGTTAACATCCAATATGTATAAATAATTCACATAAATCAATAGCAAAAGATAAAATAATCTGATTAAAAGATAGGCAGAAGATCTGAATAGACATTTTTTTTCCAAAGAAGATGAACAGATGGTCAATATCACTAAGCATCAGGGAAATGAAAATCAAAACTATAATGAGATATTACCTCATATCTGTTAGATAGGCTATTATAAAAAAAAAACAACACATAACAAGTACTGACAAGGATGTAGAGAAAAGGAAACCCCTATGCACTCTTGGTGGAAATGTGAATTATTGCAGTATTATTTATAATTGCCAACATATGGAAACATCTTAAGTGTCCACAAATAAATGAATGGATAAAGAAGATGTTGTATAGCTAATGGAATGTTACTTAGATCTAAAAAAGAATGAACTCTTGCTGTTTGTGACAACATGGGTACACATTATGCTAAGTGAAAGAACTCAGAGAAAGAAAAATACCAAATGATCTTATACATGGAATAAAAAACACACAAAACCCAACCAACCAACCAACCAACCAAACAAACAAACAAACCAAACTCATAGATACAGAGAACAGATTTGTGTTTGTTAGAGGCAGGGGGTAAAGGGCAGGTGAAATGAGTGAAGGGGGTCAAAAGGTACAAGCATCCAGTTATAAATAAATCACATCATGTACAGCATGCTGACTATAGTTAATAATAGTATATTGCATATTTGAAAGTTGCTAAGAGAGTAGATCTTGAAAGTTCTCATTATAAGAACAAAACTATAACTATATATGGTGACAGATATTAATTAGTGTACAATAAGTGATCATTTCAAAATATATAAAAGTATCAAATCATTATGTTGTATACCTTAAACTAATATAATGTACTAGAGGCCCAATGCATGAAGATTCGTGCAAGAATGGTCCTTCCCTACCCTGGCTGCCAGCAGCACCTTCGCTCTGGCCAGAGTAGCCTTTCTGCCTTCATATGCTGCCCAGAGGCCTGGAGTGGCTGGGGTGGTGGGGAATGCTTGTGTCGTCGCCATGGCAACAATGCAAGCATCCCGCCCCGCCCCCAGCTGCTCGGCACCTGCATATGCAAATTAAACCACCATATTTGTTGGGTTAATTTGCATACTCACTCCTGATTGGCTGGTGGGCATCACAAAGGTACGGTCAATTAGCATGTTACTCTTTTATTAGGTAGATATGTCAATGATACCTCCATTTTAAAAAGTCAGTCCACTGGAATATGTTTAATACATATTTTATAAACATGCAGGAAAAAATACAATAGAGCAATGCTGGTTACCTTTCTGCATGTCATGGTTACTTTTGAGATCTGATGAAAGCTGAGTGTTTTCTATCAAGGCAAAGCTGCATGCCCACAAAGCCAGCTACACTGCCCAAAACCCCTGGGCAGGATTGGGGCCTTAAACAACAATGGCCAATATAAGATGCAGAGTGGCTCATGCAGTGTTTCAGCATAAGGATGTTGCTTGTTTGTGATGCTTCATATTGAGTAGTTACCCGCTGACACACTCTTGTATTCTTTCAATGCAAAACAGAGAGGTGAACTAGTAAAACAAATGTAAGCACAATAAGAGGCAAGACTGAGAAAAGAGCCAACACAGAGAAACCATATAATGGGAATGATGGAGTCTCTGAGAGGAAGCTGTGGGTATCTGCTTCTGAAAGTTATTCAAGATGACTATTTTGCTGCATGTAGACAATGAGGGGCATATTCTATTTCCCCACTACGCTTGGCTGAAGTGGGGGAAATGGCTGTGTAGTTTCTGAGTTCCCTTTACTTATTACCCTAAACCTCTAACATCTAAGGCAGTGCTCCTCAAAATTTCCAACCAAAGTATCCCCTATAATCTGAGAGTCATGAAGGGGAGCCCTGCAGGTCAGAAGACCTGGGCCAACCTTCAGGCAGCAAGGAAGATAGTCCACTTTTCTTATTATTTCAAAAACGTACCCAATTTTCATATTTCAATCTAAAATATACTTATTTTAATATAGGAAGACTATTGTCCAGAAAACCGATCCAATAAGCAAATATGCTGCCATTGGTCTACCACAATTGAAGGATTGATTTTAGCACCCTGGCACATCTCTGTTCTTCACCAACTAAATAGGTGGGGAGCAAGGTGACCTCACTTTCCCCAGAAAGTGGAGATGGTCGGTTGCAGCCTCTTGCAAGATTGCAAGGGGGTCTGTAAGCCAGGCTGTGAGTCTCCACTGGTGCAGCTGGCCCTGGGATTGTAGTAAATATTCATCATTTCCTCCTTTTACTGCCCATTCAAGATTTCCTCACTAGGTCTAAGTGGTTTGACTGATGAGGTAACACAGGCCTTTAACCCCAAGGGGTCTGAAATCTTAGTTGCCTCGCTTGCACGGTGTGCGGTTGCAGACATTGCCACTTACAGTTGTTGTGGAAGCACCTGGAGGGGCCTGGAGGGAAAGGTGCAGATACAGAGAGAGGCATAAACGAAACCTGACATGGTAACCCTCGGTGGACAGTGGCTTATACATTTTGCTTTTTTTCATATAATGTTTCATAGCTGCTTTTCTAAGTAGCAATAGGGTTGACATTTGAAACATCGTTTTTGGCTTGTGTACAGTATTTAAGTATACTGATATGTCATAATGTCTTTAGTCAGTATTCAATGACAAGAGATTTGTCTCCACAGTGTTTTTTGGCTCACAGCATCTGGAGTATCCATCTTACTTGGGTGAAACTTCTGCATGACCTTTCCAGATGGACCTTTGAGAGCACGGGGGAAATGATTATGTCTTAGACTAAAAAATCCACTCAATGTGACATCAGCTAATATAATAGAGAATATAGAATTACAGAATTTCAAAACTAGAGGTCTCAATAATTATCTACATTTATTTAATAGATTAAAAATAATTCCAAAGATTTAAGATGATATGCTTTACCATGATCATAATGAAATATGCTAACATACATATACGTCCTTAATATATTTTACATATGATCTCTTAAAATAATATTTATTGTTATCCATAATTTATAGATGAGAAACATATCTAACCAGTAGTGAAACCGAAACCCCAAACCAAAATTGTGTGACGGCAAAGCCCATTCTCACAACGATACACACCCCTGCTCCAACAGCCATTGTGAGCAGGTGAAAGTGGTGGCGAAGCATTAACAGGTGTGCAGGTACACTCTTAGCTCACAGGGTGGAGAAGCTGTGCCAATCTATGTTTATACTAGTACTGAACCCATTGAAATGTCACACATCAAAATCCCTGAGTCTAAGAACAAGAACTGGATTTCACCACACAGTCCAGATAGTTACAACTCTCCGATTTTCATGAAAGCATTTTGGAAGTACTTTCTCTCCAACACCATTTAAAAAGATTAACCAGCAACTGGACAACTTAAACTATAAATTGGCTATGTTAAAATATTTACATCACAGTTAGATATTCAGGTGTTATTTCTCTATTGAAATATTTCCCAAAAGGATATTTTTGTCAAGTAAATTGGTAGATGGATAAGGGTAAATTATCGAATACATAGATCTATTCATTAGATAGAATTTATTGCACTCTCTAAGTAGAATTCTTCTGGGATAATGACCAGAAATGAAAACATCCATTCACACAATGATCATTTACTCATTTATCAAGGATTTATTGAGCTCCTACTATGTGCCAGACATTCTATTTGTTTCAGTGAAACAATTGATGATTAGACTACTGTTGTTGAATATTCATGATGATAATAATAAATTGTCCCAAATTTTGAGATGTATTTTGAAGCTGCTTGAAACAACAAGTAATTGCACACACACACACACACTCCCACACACACAAACACACACACAATCTAGGTTGACTTAAACTTTAGATATCTTTCCCTCTTCTTTATTATAGACACTGTAGTATAGTTCTTTGGTTTCCCCAGGAAACATACTCTGAGATTTACTCATAAATGATTGAATGGGAAAGGCTGTTGGGGAACAACAGCTGACAGAGGTGAGGAAACCAGGATTGTGCTGGGAAGCATTTGAATTGTGATGTGTCTGCAATTGAGGCCTCGGCCAATGCTGTAAGGAGTGCTGGACCAGCTTGATCTTCAGAGTTCTCCAGCCCTGAGTCCAGGAGGCTAGGCCACTCATTGCCTCATGGTTGAAGGGGGTTGCCCCTGGGAAAGGAGCATGAACTTGAAGTGATTCTTTTTAGCTGAGGGCAATTCTTGGGGAAGGACTCAACTGCCAACACTCTCGGCAGCTGGGAGACTGAAAGCTGAGTCCTCACAGGGCACACTGAGCAGACACTGAAAGGAGTGACATGGTTTTGGAACCTGTTTTCCATAAAATAATCTTTGGAACTTGGGTGACTAAAGGCACATGAGAATTGGGGCAATTGGTGAGGAGTTATTCTTATTATTATATTTCAAATAAGTAATAAGGATAAAGGTGGAGAGATGAGTTATAATTCAAATATGTCTTTTTTCCCCCCAGTTTCACAAGGCAATCCATACAGTCTTTTGCCAGAAGGAAGATGTGTCAATGGCACATAACAGAGACCTTGTCCTCCTTAATTGTTTGGAGCTGTGGTTGGGGAGCCCAGACAAACAACGAGTGCAGATCAGTTGCTGCATTGAAATATTTTTTTATTCAAAGATTAACTTTCAAGCAGAATTTTGGAAATGGGCCCAGATCTCCACTGACTTACCAAACGCCTGGAAGACGAGACTGAAAAACAGTCACATAAATCCAGGCTTGACACTGAGGTGTGGGCATCCGGGAGGACAGCTACAGGTTCCCAAGACTGAGCATTTCCTGTGTACTTTGGTATCAGAGTGATGAGAAATGCTTCTGTGAGGCAGACCCTGCTTGAGTGAAGAATGAAGAAAGTAGGAATTTTAAAGAGAATACTTCTAGATTTAGGAAGGTAAACACTTCAAAATATCAGCTCTGAAAATTAAAAACAGCTCACATGTCCATTGTTGTGGAAAGAGTATTTATTTTCTGTCCTAGTCATAGTTATCAGGCGTGATTGAAGATATTTCTAACACATTAGAAGTCCCTTTGGGCCCAGGATGTTGTGTCGTCTGTGGGGTAACTGAAAGGAGAGAGCGTGTGGAGTCTGGACCACTCCTAACACGCGAGCTGCTGATGGCTCCGAACATGAAATTCTGATCTGTAGAAAAGGTGGAAACTGGCATTGTGTTGCTCCAGAGAAAAGACCAGGAAGCAACGAGCAGTCACAGGGAGGCAGATTTTGATCTAACCTAGGAAAGGACTTTCTCACATTCAGATGTACCCACCCCACTTGGACTTGGCCAAGCAGAGGCTGATGGATGCCACGGGGACCTGAAGAGGCCTTTCCTCCACTGAGTGGGCGGGCAGGACATATCTGCCAGAGCCCTTCCTTCTCCTGAGTCCTCGAGGATGACTTTTTCTGCATTCTGCCCTTGCTCCTCTCTCGTTTTCAGTTATCGCCGCCACCGTGACCACAATGAGTGCAGAACATCGGGCTGGCTTGAATTCAGCATGGCCTCTGCTCTCTAACCTGATGGACGTGCAGCCTCGGGCATAAGCAGGACGCGTAGAGGAAAGTGACTTGGAATCGGGCAGAATGTAGTTTGAATTCCTGCTGTTATGCTTTGGGTTAGTCACTTCCCTTTTCCAAACAGTAGATTTCTCTGCCTTGAATGGTCATGATAATACCTAACCTCAGCGTGTCTCTGTGAGAGTTCGGTGAGAAGAATTGTTTCAAAGCGCCTAGTTTGGTAACTAGCCCAAAGTAGGCACCCACAAATGTTCCTTCTTCCTTCAGGACCCTTCAACTTTCCTCTCTTATTCCGGTTACTAGAGGATGAACATAATGCTCAGTAACTTCAACTCCACTCTGGTACTGCCTTTTGCCAAAATTAGGTCTCAAATTTGCTGCCAGAAAAAGTCAGGAAGAATAATAGAGTCCAAGAGGTTAAGCACTGCATAGCCGGATATTTCTCATCATAATTGAAACCTAATGCATCATCTTTCTCACTAAGTTGCCTCCTTTGTTCCTTTTACTGTCACACCTGCATCCTCTGTCTCTGGCCCCATCCCCAGTTCACGTCCTCTAAGGTGGCTGGAGAGGTGAGCCTGTGTCCCTGGAGACACGTTGGGGCTTCATATAGGAAGGGCAGGGGCCTGGGGCCTGGAAGGGCAGCGAGCAGGATGGGATAAGGTGCAAGGACTGGGGCAGGCGAGGGAGCAGGGCTTAGCAACGCCCTGTCAGACTGTGTGGTCCTCTCAGAAAGGGCCTCAGTCCCTGTGGTGCCTCCTTAACCTCCTGTGTCCACATGTGCCTGGGCATGTGGGTGGGGAACATGGACGTGGAAGCCTGTAATCTCAGTATACTTTGTGAAATGCTCTTCCGAAAACTCAAGAGATCATTAAAACCAGCTACGACAATTTAACAGAGAGAAAAACATAAGTATTTGTAAGGAACTCAATATACTTCCTCTTTGATGATTTCATTAGTAATGCCATTGACTCTGTTCATTGCTGAGTTTTTGTTCACATAAATCTGAATATAAACTAAAGATGTGTGTCCCGGTGAGGGAGGATGCCTTTCCTTGCTTTCCTGTTCTCACTGCCCTACTCTGTGGGGCTGCTACTAATGGCTCACCTGACATCCTCTCTCCTGTCTGGGGGCTGAGGGCCATTGGAGTTGCCCCCTCCTGGAGGGACCTTGGAGTAGTTTGTACCCTTTCCTTGGCCAATAAGCAACTGGCTGTGGTAAAAAGGCCTCGTGATCTTGCCTAAAGACTTAGCAGCCTCTGTGGTGCAATTTATGTTCCAGAACCACCCCGCTTCCACGCCCCCTCCCCCCACCCCTGCCCGGGGGATCAGGCTGAAGCCACATCTTTCCTTATTTTGTTTCCCCCTTCCCTGTAGGCTCCCCTCCTGCCCTTACAGGTTTCTCATGAGAGCACA
This sequence comes from Cnephaeus nilssonii, assembly GCF_951640355.1. Lineage (NCBI taxonomy): Eukaryota > Metazoa > Chordata > Mammalia > Chiroptera > Vespertilionidae > Cnephaeus > Cnephaeus nilssonii. The sequence goes on along the minus strand of NC_137082.1, from coordinate 63,254,369 downwards.
CATTAATTAATTCCTAGCACAAACACGGCACCTCAGGTTCTGCTTCCGGGGCACTTGCCCTAAGATGCTGCTATGATCTATTTCTTCAATGCCCCCCCCACTCTTTATCCCACATATTGAAAGGAATCCTACCCAACATGACACTTGTACAGCTGCAAACCCGCTTACTGCCCCCAGAGAGGAAGCAGACCAAGCTCAGCACCACCAGCACTCCTCTGGGGATGATGTCCTAGAGCCACTGGTCTCAGAGCCTGTCACTCGGGTGAGATCCAGCCCTCTCTGTCTCCGTGAACTTCTCACATTTCCAAAAGGAGGAAAGGTGGCCCAGCCACCAACACAATGGCACCCGTCGGTTAGGAGACCAGAGGCTTGTATAGGGATAATAACGGGAATGAAAATGCCATTAACTGTCATAAACATTAGTTTGTTGACTAATTGATTTGGAAAGAAACGAAATTTCTTGGTCAGTAAAACAATGGCCACAGATCTGCCCTCTAGGAGAATTTTGCTTGCTTGTTATCCTTCCAAAGCATAAGAAGGATTTCTGTGGAAGTGGAGGAAAGAGGCCTTAGTCCATTGTCAGTCGTTACCAACTTCATTTGTCCTTGTGCTTGGAGCGTTTAGGTGGATGGTACTTTGAAGAATTTTGTTTACAGCACCGTTCTTGTAAGACTGTCATCAGCTGTCTGCTAGTTTTGTTTTTGAAAATTATGTTTGCTAAAAACTAATGACAGGAATATTGCTGAGACATGCTTTGTGAATCTCCTGGCCTGTTAAAACCCCAGGAATATGTCATACCTGTGAGGCTTCTGAATTTCAGTAGAAATTCTGGGGTTCACCTATTTTCATCTTTTCTCTTAATGACCTCAGAGCATGAGCAGGGTATGATGGATTAGAGTTTTGGCATAGATTTCAGGGAGCACTTCTTAAATCTGCTTTTAAGTGTTGCCAAAATATTGCATTACAGTCAAATCAGTATTACAAAGGGAGGCATCATCATTTGTGTTTGGTGAGGAAGAGGGTACACTGTGAAGAGTTTGCTAAAATTTCTATGTATCCTTCTATGTATCCTCATTCCAATTGCTAGTAAGTCTCAGTTTCTCAATCAGTACATAATCTCTCTCTCTCTCTCTCTCTCTCTCTCTCTCACACACACACACACACACACATACACACACACACACACACACACACACACACACACACACACACACACGAATCTGGCCATTGCAAATTTAGTCAAGCTAATAATGGAGTCTGTGGTCTGGAGCCCTGTGATCTCTTCTCACTCTTCCATTGGCTTCCACTGAGCAGCTCTACATTGGAGTTTACATTTCCTCTTGTTTTTACTGAGGCCAAGAGGCATCTCTAACACTATCTGATATTCTGCCATTTAAAACAATAAAGTCCTCTCAAACCTCACTGTCTGATGAAGTAGGGGCCTGAATCCCCAGAAACAAAGCATATTGCTACTATTAAACATATGTTGTTAGCTCTTCATCCCAAAGCAATAGACTTCTTCCTGCATCCAATCCACCTTTTCTCACTCAGTCCCACATTTTCTCTGCAACCCCACTCCAGATACCAATTTTCTTATTAATCTCAGTGGTTTGTTAACAAGTGACAGGAATCCTCAAAACCTAGGGAAGGCTAAAACAGGATTCAATAGATTTTCTTGGAAATCTAGAGTAGGAATAGAGCTAGGTCTTTATTCAATTTACTATCAATGGGAAACCAATAATCCCACAGACTTGGGGCATAAAGCAACCATATCTATGCTCATGGATTCTGTGGGTGAGGAGTTCAGATAGGACAAGGCAGGAATGCCTAGTTTCTGCTCCATGATGCCCAAGGCCTCAGCTGGAAGATTCAGATTCCACTGGGGGTGTATTGGCATCTTGGGCCTGGAGTCCTGGAGGTATTGTTATTTGCATGTCATATGGTTGAGGTTGGTTATTAGCAGAGCCTCATTCAGGACAGTTTCTGCCAATCTTGGTGACTTCTTCATGCGTCTTGGGCTTCCTCACAACATGGTGGTCTCAGGGGAATCAGACCTCTTATGTAGTAGCTCAGGACTCCAAAGGACAATGTCCAGCTTGGAAGGCAGAAGCTATACTGCCTTTTGTAACTTACATTTAGAAGTCACCTGGCAATAATTCTGCTGCATTCTGTTGTTTACCAGAGAGTCACAAGCCCCACAAAACTTAAGAAGGAAGGAGGGATTGGATTCCATGTTTTGACGGGGAAGTGAATGCCAAGGTTTCAGAAGAGCTTGTGGAATAAGGAGGTACCGATTTGGTCATCTTTGGAAACACAATCTGTAGCCTCTCAATGGTACTAAAATCAGTACTTGCAAAACCATCAGGTACCTAAGCAGCTTCTTTCTTTATATCTATTACTTTCTGCTCTATTTTTGCATATTGACTCTGCCTTTCAGTCTATATGTGGGAGGGGGAGAAGAAGAATATGTTATTTCATGTTCCTTGATATCATATCACTAAAATGGGACAACAATCTCTAATAATTATTATTGAGAATTAAGGAGATACTCTATATAAAAGGGACTGGTACAGACTAAATTAGAGTTATACAAGTCCAATTTTGCCAAAAAAGAATCTGGTTTTCCAAACTTGGAGCTGGTGTCTTCCTTCGTTCAGTTGGCTGTCTCTGGGACTAGGGTCCCAGGCTGGCCCATGAGCGCAGGGGCTGTCATTTAAACCAGGCAGACACTTCTATATTTCCTACATTATTTTACCTCCCCAATTTATTTAAAAACTGTATTGTCAGACTCAGAATTTTTATTCACGCATTAAAAGTATGAACCCTCTTAGAATTCCCCAAGTGCCCTTTGCAATTAGCAAAGCCTATGTAAATAGTTAATGAAACTCGTCAGACTTACTATAGAGATGGCAATGTTGCCTTCACAAAATATTTTGTGGATATCAGTTTATTTTCATTTCTCAGAGCATCTTTATTTCAGCCAGGTCTAAGATGAATCTTGAGGTTGGCAAACTTGCCTCAGTATTCTTTGCATGAGTGCTTTCAATATCCATTCCAAACATGGTGTGTGCATCCCCCCACTCTAGCACACCCTGACAAAGAACATGGGTTCAGTGCCCAGGACCTCTAGGCTTCATGCTTTCCTGACCGTCATAAAGACTCTGTTTGGCCTATTCTACCCAAACAATATTCATCATCTTCTGGATGCACTTAAATGAACTCTAGTCCAACCCCGTTCTGTAATGTCAATGTAACATCAGAGACTTTTTAGTTGTTCATAATCACAATAAAATGCAAACTCTGTGGAACAGGGATTTCTCTTTGGTTTATTTGTTGTAACACCAGCATCTAGAACAGTGCCTAGCACATACAGTGGATACTCAACGTGGGATGCATAGACAGTTTAATGTATTAACCCTTCAATGAATATTGACATTTTTGTGCTCAAAACTTAAAAGCCTAAAAGAATGCTGAAGTAGGTTGCTAATAATAAATTTTCGGATATTACAGGCCAGTGTCCCCCCCTCAGTACCTTTTAAGTAACAGAGATCCACTTTCACCCCTTAACCCCTGCCTTTGCACATACCAAGCCCACTTTCTCTCATTCACATTTTTGGATACTATCTGTTCAAATTCAGCAAGAGGAAGTGAGATTCAGAGTTTGGCAGTTAGTGCAACCTGTGAACCTGGGTGTCTCACCTGGGTACTTACCTTGTATGATTCAGTTATCATGGACTTTTTTGGAACATTGTGATTAGTTTCTGTGATAATTCCTGATTTGGTCCCTTTGACCTCCCCCCCCCCCGCCCCCCGCTTTGGTGGATACACAAACTGTTGGTTTGAATTTTAGGTGACAAAATTCTGTACAGAACTGGGGAGAATTTGTTCATTTCTGCCCAGACCCAATACTGCTCTGGTGTACCCCAACGGCCTCTTCCAGAGGTCAGAGCCTCCTTTTGTGGCTGGATGGATGAAGTGCTGAGCTGATGACATCACCAAGCTCCAGAAATGCCCTAGCCATGGTTTCTGAGACAAGGACTAGCCGGACCCCTGGCTCAGAAATCATATATATTTCAATTCTGGGACATACTTAGATTATACAAATAAAAAGTTCAGAAAGACTTGCAGCGTTGCTGATGTTATCAATCAAATTATTGAAGAAGAATTCTATTGTATTTAATGTTAACATTTATTGTATTATTTTCCATTTACATTGTCAAATTGATTTTTTGTATTTAGATAATTCTATTACTTATATCTTTAGAGCAACCCTCTTAGAGAGTTTCAATGTACATTAGCATATTAAATCACAAAAAATATTTAGTAAGGAAATATTCTTTGTTAATATACAATATTCAAAACTTACGTGACCAGATGAATTACGTGTCCACATTGTTTTCTTTCCCAGTAAACTATTAATATCTGGTGGAACTAATAGAACACTTTGAGGAAAACACTGTCCTAAGAAGTCAGCAGTTCTCTAAGACCTCTGCTTTTGTGGGTAGAAGAACTCCTAAGGAAATGCTGCTCTTTCTATGGTCACTGCTGCTGCTGTTCGTTTTTTGAGTGCCCACTGTGGGTCAGGCACTGGGTCAGGTCTTTACATATCATCCCTCAAATCTTTACAATATCCCAACCAGGAGAGTTTGAAATACCTATTTTACCAATGAGAAAACAGGTTCATGGAGGTGAAATAATTTCCCCAAAGTCGAAGTGAACCCAAGTCTGTTTGCCTATGCGCACTTTGACTATGCAATGCTGCCTTTCAAATAATGCTATTTTTTTTTTTTTTTGCAGCCCAGGGTCACCTTGCAATACAATGCAATTCAGAAAGTTCACTTTCCATGGTTAAGACGAATAACTTTTTCTCCTTGTCCCTTAATGTTATTCCCTGTTTAGTACTGCTTGCATGTGCAGTAGTAATGTGAGCAAGAAGGTACCTGCAGTGATGGATAATGCATAGGCTCCTTAAATAATGTATTACAAACAGGGCATTAAAAGGTTATGTGTTCAATTGCTGATGTAGCACTAGAAAAGTGGATATGTTGGATCACGAAGGGAGAGGAACTAACAAATGCTTCTTCCTTTGAACCTGTGGAGCAGCAAATCTCACAAAATTGCCTCTATAATTCTCTTGACTGTTTTCATCTCTCCCCACTCTAGCCCCAAACCTGCCTTTCCAACCATCTTATGGTGCCCGAAAGTCATTTTGATAGGCCTTGCTGTTTGCTTTGGGAAGGCTACTTCTTTCAATGCTGTACTAAAACCCAAGGTTGGACTACTGGAGCCTATTAATGATCTCATATCAGTTTTCTCGGTGCCAGTGCATTGGAAAATCCAGCTTAAGCAATTATACTGTATAATTATACTATGATTTGAGTGATATTTTATGACTGGTGAGAGAAACTCTGCAAAGTATAGAGACTTTCTTCTTTTCTTGAACATGGTACTATAAGTTGCAATTGTACTTATTACATCGATCTGAGGGTAAGGCTCAAAGACCAGGTGATACCCAATTGATTAATTTATAGAATGTACACATAGAGTGCGTTCTTCATAGTCACTTATAAAAAATGTCATCAGAATTAGTTCAGCAACAAAGATTCTGAGGTTAAAAAATACTCGCCCAAATTTATTTCAAAAACGCATTGTTAGAGAAATTTGAGGAACTATCTCTGGTGTTTACGAAGTTACAAAATCCAAATAATGCTATAATTTCTCAGATGTCTTACAGATATTCAACTTCAATCAAAACCCTTAACAGAGAAATGAGAATTAAACTAAAAATCACCTTAAAGTATTACACTTTAATTTAAAGATGGATTTGTTTGGTTACTGGTTTTCATTACACCTTCAAGTTGCCCAATTCCTAACTTAAGTGTATCACAAATTTAAATTTTAGAAAGAGTAGCAAATGAAGAGGTAAAGCACTGCATTTATGGAAGACTTCCAGGAGTCTAAGGAAATTCTCAACTTAAGTAAGAGGAAAGAAAGCCAACAAAGCTATGAGATTCTCTTTTATTTTGATTAATTAACTTCTAATGTCCATTTTAAGTCAACTCTAGTATTCATTCACCCAAAGAATGTAAGCTTACCAATATCACTGCATTTGTTCCAAAATCTGTTAAGGCCACTGAAATTATTATTGTAAATAAAATATTTACATAGTATATAACCAAATGAAATGTCTGTATGTAGATGATTGCTACTTTTATAGAAGTTAGGTTGGATTTTTTTTAGAAAGACTGTATAAAAGTGATGGGCTAAAATTTTTATGTTGATTGAGTTATTTGTGAGATTACAGTTAAAAATTAGAACAAATGGTGTAGAATAATTTAAAAATCTAGGGAGAGTCTGCACTTGGTTGAGTTTGAGAATGTTTTAAATATCTTTCTCCACGTGTGTCCCTGGATCCGGGTGAGGCTGGGTCCCGGGCCCAGGAGAGGCCACGCGCCCCTGGGTCCGGGTGAGGCCATGTGCCCCTGGGTCCGGGTGAAGCTGAATCCTGGGTCTGGGCGAGGCCGTGTGCCCCTGGACCCGGGTGAGGCTGGGTCCCGGGTCCGGGTGAGGCCGTGGGCCCCTGGATCCGGGTGAAGCCGTGCCCCTGGGTCCGGCCGAGACCAAACCAGAGGGAGTCAGACCTGCATTACCACCATTTGTCCACCATCCAGAGCTGAGGGGTCAGTGCCGACATGTACTCATAAGGAACTGGTGGACATTGATATTGGGTCTCAAAAGAACTGTTGGTCCAGAAAGAAACTCACTACAGACTGATTCATTTGCCTGTCAGCATAACTATTATTGCTCGTCGCACATTCAATTCTTATAAGTATATTTCTAGTGACACATGATTTCGCTCATCTAGGGGAAATGATGAACAACATAGACTGATGAACAAGAACAGAACCAGAAACAAGGAGGCATCGATCGGACTATCGGGCCTCAGAGGGAGGATAGGGGAGGGTGGGGGGAGGGGGGAGAGATCAACCAAAGGTCTTGTGTGCATGCATATGAGCCTAACCAATGGTTAAGTTCAACAGGGGGTTGGGGCATCCGTGGGGAGGGGTGTGGGATGGGAATGGGGGGATGAGGACAAATATGTGACACCTTAATAAATAAAGAAATTAAAAAAAATATCTTTCTCCACTAAGTAAAAAAATCTTAGATGATACATTATAGGTGGTTTATACAAGAAAAACATTGCAAAACACCAAAATGCAGACTCATACACCAAGAAAATGTCTTACCTTAGGTCAAAAGAATTTTAGAAATGTACATTTATATCTTTTACTTGACAATCATATATTTTACGTAGTGTTCCCCCTGTTATTTTAAGTACCAACCTGGCATCACAGATAGTTATTATAATATCATTGACTATATTCCCTATACTGTACTTTTCATCTTCAATGATCTTGCTCCGATTATTTTACAGAAAATAAAGTATTTTTCAATTACAGAAGAAATATTTCATCTGGACAATTACAAGTGATACTAGCTCATATTTCAGTAAATTAAGAGGTCTTGTTGCTTAGAGTATAGATGTCAGAGGACAAACTCATATTTGTATTGTTCTCTAGGGTATATCATGAAGGATGAAAAACTAGTAGTTTTGTTTTGCTTTGATTAAAAAAAAGAATATCATAGGCATTTGTCAGAAACATTTAGGTAGCCCATTCTAAAATAAAAAGTAATTTAAAGAACAGTATTTTTTAATGTAATGAAAACCCTACATACTATAGCATAGTATAACAGGAGACCATGTCTAAATGATAATTTAAAAGACTCATTTATATGAAAAATAACATTTTAGCTTCTCTATGCTGATGGGCCCAGAATAAGGATTGTAGGAGAATTTTGAGAATTAACAAACTAGAAAACTGGGCTTAAAAATTATTCTTCCATGCTTCTAAGAAAGTATAGAATTGAAACACAAAACACTTCATATTAGAAACATTTTTCATAATATCCATAAAGGAATGAATAGCAAGACTTGCATAAACTGTGGCAATTGTTTAAATGAGCCTATCATTCATTAACTCGACTGAATGCAGGAAGCAGCTAAGCAGGTTCATTCCATCTCCTCAGTCCCTTCCATCACTATGAAGACCTGTGGGCAGCCCGAGTATGACTGTTGACTGGACATGAACGCTGAGAGAAGCCACAGAGGGGCCACAATGACCATTCATAGGAACTCCACTAGGACCCCAGACACCAAAGCTGATTCATCTCCAAAATCCGACAAACTCACACACACAGAGAAGTACATAGAAAAGAAAATTAGATCATTGTCCCCAAATCATCTATGAACTATGACTGAAACCAAAGAAGGCTTAGAATTTCTAAGCTATAAGGAAAGTTAGTGATTATCAAATGAAGGCATTTACATTCTATAGAAAACATTTAACCATGCTTGAAACAGCATTTGTGTTATGAGGTCCAATTTAAGTTGTACTTTTCATTCATTTTTGTGTTATTCTAAAATAATTTTATTAAACGATAGCCTAATGCTAATTTAATATTTCCAAGACATATATTGTTTTCCCCAACCTGTGATAGCCAAAGCCTTTACTTTGAGATGATCTACTATTACTTGTATATTTGAAATCAGATAGATGACCAGCAAGATAAAAAATGCTACTTTAAAAGCATAAGTCTCTGGATCAAATTATTGCAAGTGCTCCTTAGCTCCCTCAGGAAAGGAAAGAAACTGCTGACATACTGGAGAAGAAACAGGCTCCATACATTAGCGAGGATTCAGGTTGTCTTGTTCTTCTTTGTGTGTACATGTTGTCAACGAAGTATCAGGTGAGCAGAGCACAGTCAAATTTATTTATTCTCTTCTCAAAACTTACCATGTACATCATCAATCAATCTGGGTTAAAAAATATTCAGTTGGTATTTTATTGCAAGACTGCCCAGAACCTTTAAGATTCTAAATTTCTTGTGAGCCTCTAAGTGTTAGACGTTGTATTGAGCATTTCCACACATTTTGGACTATGAAACCCTTTTTCTAGCACTTCATAGTTTCTGAAACACAGACTGGGAAATGCTACCATGGCTGGCCAGCCAAATAGTGGGAAAATGTGTTTGTTCATAAAAGTGGAGATATATATATATATGTGGAAATATATATATATATATATATATATATATATATATATATATATATATATTTAAGTGGAGATATCTTTTAGGTTTAGCATGTTACTGTATCTGTGTGTGTAAAAAAAGTAATAACATTTTAGAGCTGGGACATATTTTTCACTTAATCTAATAATCTGTGTATACATATTATAGCCACAAGTATTCTTAGAACCTATTTGGAAACAGTCGGGATGAAGGATTTCAATGGATGAATGAATGAATCCAGCCCCTTGTGCAGCCTGGCTATCGCAGGCTCCTTTCCCCTTTGCCATTGCTGAGTACCGAGTCAGATTGGGATGGATTTTGGACAGGTCAGAGTGGATGGCCTTTCCCTTACAAGTGGGAAGAAGGAAGTGAGGTAATGAACTTTGGAGGTAGAACTCCTACTTCAGGACACCCCTTAGTCATTATTTAATGGGGTTCCATTGCTGAATACAAAAAGTTATCTACTCACTAAACAAGGCCACCTGTGTCTCTCTATGTGCTCAAACAGTTCTCTGTTTGGAGGCTGAATTCATGGAGTGAAACTGCATTAATTGACTTATGTTGAAAAGAAAGATCCTCTTATCTTGAGTTATGTTTTGATGCCTTGAAAGACTTAGTGGCAGGTTATGATTTATGACTTGTTGCACATGATTTATGGGTCATGTTCATAATTATATTGATAAAATAAACATTCCTTGCATATGCAGTTCCATTATGCACTTAAATATAGAAACAGTATTAAACGCTTTCAAGTTTTTCTCAAGGACTTCAGACCCGAAGTCGACAATAATAATGATTTGTAATGTTTGGGGAGCCTGTGAAATTAGTTAAAAGTATTCAAACTGTTATAACTGTGCTTGCTGTTGCCTGGTCAGTGTTGTGTCTTGAGACATGGCCAATCATGGTCCAGGTAACCATGGTGATGATCCAGGTAACCATGGTGATGGTTCAGATAACCATATGTGTTAAGACAGACACAGGGCCAGTTGTTGACTTGCATAGGACAGTTTGGAACTCAGACCCAGCTTCAGAGACTGGGCAAAAGTCCAGGCTGGTTATCTGGGTATGGTATTTTAAAGGTATGGTGCATCTGGGAGTCTACCCTAAAGTAAGGATAAGGCATCTGGAGGTCTGACCTGAAGGAAGGTAGAGGTCGAAGGTCACACCTTGAAGGGAACAAGCAATGAGATCAGGAGAAATCCCCTAGGAAGGTTGACTAGTCTCCAGGCAGGACTCCCCAGGAGTGTAGAGGCAGGTTCGTCTTCCCTGGCCCTTGGCTTTCTGAGCTCAGAATGTGAATGTTAGTGTTCTCAGAAGTATTAAATTGGGAAACTGACGTTTCTCAAATTCATCAGGGTCTGATGATTAAAAACCAAAGTACCAATTTATTTCTTTACAGTCAAAACTCAATGCAAAGGAGATATTAATTAGATCTGCTACCTAGCTTATTTTCTCCTTGTAGACATATCTACATGGGAATCAAATGATAATCAGAGAAATAGAGTGGAGCATGAGCTCTTAGCAAGAGTAGGAATCTGCTGCATTAGTCGCATGCACTCATCCCCATTAAACTATTCTGCCCGGTGAATAGTTTCATGCTGCCCGGGGTAAGGCTTCTTCCTCGCACAGGCAGGAGACAGTGTCAGAATTTGCCCCTTGCCTGTCTTTTTCTCTGCCTGCATTACCAATCATTTCCATTCTTCTTGGCACGATGTCTCTTTAGATAGACCAGTATCCTTTTTGTCCTTGTCAGGTAGTGCTGACCTGAGATCCATTCTGCCTCTTGATGGTGAATTGGCATAACTGTTTTCTGAACCATTTAAATGTTTGTTTTAAGATTAGCTAGCTCTTAGAGATGATCAACTTTCCAAGTTCCTGGGGTGGGACAGTTGTGGGAGAAAACCCCCTCATTGTTGAACCCAAGAGCTACCTACAGTGGGTAGTAAAGCCGAGCAATAAGGATGCCAGAAACAGCCATATTTAAAGACCTAAGCAATAGGAAAGTGTAGGACAGAGGTGAAAATACCATCACATTTATTGGAACAGTACTAACCGGCTGAGGCACAACCCTATCTATAATTAGGTTCAGTAGTACAGATGGCAGAAAGCAAAAACATTCCTTCTTCCCTCCCTCATCCCTGCTTTCCTTCCAACAATTTAAAGCTTAATGGCTTCCATATACAGCTGCTAAAATAAAATTGCCAAATATCAATTCTTAAATAACAATTTGCATTCATATTTGAAACATTCCATGCTTGCTTGATGCTGTTTGTTTGTTATAACCATCCTCTACCTTGGAGACTTGTTTTTCATCTAGATTGCCTTTTCGATGGTAAAAGTAGATATATTTTCACTTATCTATGAACTCCATCTTGATTTGCTTCTTCATAGGTATTTTTTTTTATTGTTTACCTTCTTTTGGTCTTGTTCTTTACTCCCAATGGGATGATGCTGGATGGATGCTTCATTTCTTTACTGATTGCCTCACTGAAACATTTGCTTCAATTAGAGGAATTGGCAAATCTAAAAGGTTCTTAAATATTTCAGAAAAATAAATGGCAGATAAATTTCCTAAATAGTTAGTTGTTGGGACTTCTGGGAAGATGGAGTAGATGTAACTTTCCCTCCTCTTCCCATTAAGTACAACTAAAACCCATGGATATTGTAGATAAAATAAATAAAAGAAGACTTTGGAAGGTGGAAAGAAGAAAGTAGACTGGCTGGTGATATGGGGACTCATGAAATAGCATGGTGATGAGTTGCTTGGATTTTCTTTTCTTTTCTTTTTTTTTTTTTGCCTCAGATATTCCATACCTGGAGCTGAAGGAGTCAGCGATGTGGAAACAACAATAGGCACAGATGACAAAACCTAAACAGAAAGCTCTGTCTCGGGCGGCCCAGCAAGACAGAAAACTTTTAGATGAATAACTTCTCTATTTAAAATGTTTTAACCATAAACTTGATATATGTTTGTTTCTATTTTTAATAATTTTAAGTTAAATAATTTGCTTCTTTAAAAAATTTAATATTTTATACTTATTGCTTTAATCCACCTGTCATATATTTGAGTTAATGGTGTGAAGGAAATATCTGTATCATTTTAACTTTCAAATGTTTATTTTAGCTCAAATTTTCACTCTAAATGGTCTCAGTTTTTGATCAACTATAATAACTGGGATCAAAATAAATCTATAAATGTTAAATTCACTCAATAACCACTTATCAATATACTTGACTAAGTACCAAATGAATTAATACACTTAGCATACTCTTTTGCTGGTGCTGTTGCAAATATAATCATTCTTCACAAGAAAGGGTTCACAAAGAATTATCCGGAGACAGTTGACTGGGGTCCTCTGGGATGAATAATTAACTCCAATTAGGGGAATTCAGTTACACTTGCTGTGATCATCATAAAATGTAAAGAAAACTGAGAACTAGAGACATTAGTGACTAGACTAAATTTACACACTTTAGGGACAAGATTGTAGTAAGAAACTATCTCTCATTTCTCTGCTCAATGCTGCTTCTATCACATTGCAAATAACCTTAAAGTAAACCTATCCATTCATCATATAGCATGTGTTTTTGACTACTAGACAACAATTTTGCTGAATTAGCTTACTTTAATTTTCATTATTTACTCTTGTGTGGGGAAAAGATAGGATTCAAAAAAGTGGGCATATCACTCTTTCTTTTTATTCTTTTTGGTGCATTATTGAATTTCCTCTCAACTTATGATTTTTCACAAGTTGAGAGATGAGAACTGGGTCACAATAAAACATCAGGACAAGTAATTTATGATCACATTGGAAGTGCCATTAGTTTCATTGAACGGCCTTAATGTAATTAGCATTGTTTATAAAAATGTTTCTACATCTTGTGAAAGGAATATTCAAATGATATCATCATTGCTGCAGATCAATACTTTTTAAGTTTCTATAATTAGGTTACTATGTAGAACCAGTGTGAACGAGGTGGTTAAGATTTAGTATGGGTGTGATTAGAAGTGTTAGAAAGCTACTTGTATATTTTGATATTGTTTAAAAAAGAAAAGCCTGACTATGCAACTAAATAGTGTGTGTACACACACATGCACGCACACATGCACACACACTTCTCTTTGAGGATGAATGTGGCACAGGCAAGGAGCTTAGAAAAGAATAAGTAATTTAAACTGTTCGAGTGTGTTATCATTAACCATTTCCTTAAAAAAATAAATACTGTATTCTAGTGCTTTCTAATTTAGTTAGCCAAGAAAATTAGAATCATTAAGACTGGAAATCATAAAATAAAAATCAAATTTATCCAATGCCTCAAAGGAAGGCACTTTTAATTGCTTCTTTTTCTCAAGTATTTCATTATTCTTGCTGGTGGAATGCAAAATGAATGGCTGGGCTAGAGTCTTCCCAAAGGCACTGGGTGCTTAGATAATAAAACACAATCTTTGGCAGAGAAGAGATTGTTTATGCTTTTCTTTTATTGCTTACTAAAGGCTAACAGGCTACTTTAGAGAGATCGATATTCCTGAATTGCAAACTTTTTAGAAGCCTAAAGGAAATGAATCTTTGTCAAGTAAATGTTATCCCTCTCTCTGCTATGGAAAGCAAAGCTGGTTCTCCCTTACAAATTTAACTTGCCCTGCTTTGGTGAAAAGGAGCGGTCGTCTTCCAGGAGCTCATGACTAGTTAGTGTTAGCTTTATGATAACCAGCCCACTCTTCCTTCTTAAAAAATATGAGCTGGGTGTGGGGCTCCAGAGAGTTCCGAATATTTGCAGGATGCGAATGTTTGCTGAGGCCATGACTAAATCATCTCTTTCTGTTCTTCAGTCTCAAGTCTTTATCTTAAATATCACCTCCTTACTTAGGGCCAATCATTCTATCTCTCCCTCTCTCCTCTCTCTCCCTTCTTCCCTCCCTCCCTATCTCTCTTTCTCCCCCCTTCTCTCCCTCTTCCTGTCTCCCCCTCCCTCCATCCTCTCTGTCTGTTTCTCCTCCCTCCCTCCCTCTCTTCCTCCCTCCCTTTCTTCCTCCCTCCCTCCCTCCCTCCCTTCTTCTCTTACTCTGAGAAAAGAGCAGAAAAAAAGGTGATAAATATCACCTCCTCATTGAGGCGTTCTCTGGCTCCTGAGAGCAGTTGGACTTCCTGGTGTATGTTCTCAGTGCTATTAGTTTTCTTCTATCATAGCACTCTTCTCATTTTTTTTGGTTAATATTTGTGTAACTTCCTGTCTTCTCTGCTACACTGTAAACTCCATGAGAACAGAGAGTGTCTCATCTTCAAGACCAGCGTTTGGTTCAGGATCAGACACAAACAAATGTATGTATTCGCAGGGCCGAGTGAATGTCATTAACATCAGGTGGGGGTGGGCCACCCCCACCCCCACCCCCACCTGATGCCTTTGGAACCTGCATGGGGCATCGTTCCTCTCACCTCCAACATGAAGAAACGAAGCTCAGGGTTGACACGATTTACCCTGGGTCCACAGTGAGAGGTAATTCTGGTAGTTTCAAACCTTAGTCTGTACATTGCTCAAGTCTAAGCTTCTTCTACTCTAAAATGCTTCCTTCAGCATCTTGTAAATTCCAGCCACTCCTGATCCTGGGAGGCAGGCTAGAGGAACCCTAAGCTCCCCCTTCCCTAAAGTCTCATTGCAAGCTTTGCCCAGGGGAGTCTTCCTTGCCCCATTCTTAGCTAAAATCAGTGTCAAGTGGTGATAGGCCGAAGGCAGCATTCTTGTCCTCCATCTAACTCACAACTTTTGGGGTAGAGAAGAGGAGGGTAGCCTCAGTGGCATCCTTAAAGACCAAATTAAAGAGTGAGACCCTATTTAGACATGCTCTGGGCTGCACTAGGGCCACAGATGGACAGCATCAACACTATCCTGGAACATACTAGAGTTTCAGACCTTCAGGAGAAAAACAAACCTGATCCAGTCTACCTAATAACTCGAAGATGTATAGAAGATTTAACCAGAGCAGTCTGCGCCATAGTGCAAAGGAAATTCTAGCTCAGGATTTCTGAAAAATGAGAAAAGCCACACAAAGAATTTCAAACAGAGATGGGACATAATCAGTACCGTATTTTAGAGAGGTTATTTTGGTAGCAGAGTAGAATATGCATCATAGTTGGGCCTAGTCTACAGGGAGGGAGACCAGTTAAGAAGCTATTGCAATAACTGAAGCAGACTTTTCAACAGCAATAAAAACCACAATCCAAGTTTTCAGAGAATATAACTGCAATATATAATTCTATGTATCTAATTGATATTTTAAGACTGAGGATAAAATAAAGAAATTTTCAGACAAAGAAGAGCAATAGTTGACCATTCATGGACCTTCACTGAAAGAATTTTTAAAAGACTTACTCTAGGGAAAGAAAATTCACTCTAGGGAAAGAAAATTCAACCAAGAAGGAAGGACTCATGAAATTATGAATGATGATTAAGAAGTTGGTACTTATATGGGTAAATCTATGTATTGACTACATATTATAATTGGCTATTTGAAGAAGATTTTGGTGAGGGCATGCAAGGAACTATTAACAGAAGTTATGATTGAGGAATGATTTTATAATAAACAATGGGATAAAGTTTTAAATTCTAATTGTTACTGTTACAAGAGATATTAAAATGATGGCAAATAAATTTTCACTTCAGAGAACCTATTTGAAGTTGAATTATTTTTAAGAAATAAAATTTCTTCTTACTTTACTCAAATAGTTTGAATCGAGGATATATATATATGGTTTCTCAAAGTTGCTTGAGAAAAGATATTCATTGTTTTTGAAATTTGTAAACTTTAAATTCTTGCTACCAAATACTCACAAAACACTTTGATAGACACACAGAGCAAAAGTAAATGTAATATAGTCAAATGGGCAAGAAAGAATTGATAAAATAGAACAAATATAATAATAGTAATATGTGGAGAAACAAAAGACAGGCAGAAGGGATGTATTTAATATAAAGCAAATTAAGGTCCTGTATTATTTGAGAGGGTGGTAAAGATATTAAATATATTTACAAAATGTTAATCAATATATGTATATTAAAATTTAAGGGGTAGCACAAAGTGAGATTTTTAAAACAGTTTTCTCAGTAAAAAATAGGTAAGCAAAAAAATAAATTTTGAATAAAAAGCATTTGAAAAACAAGTGATTGAATACATGCATGCACTCAAGATTTAAACAACATTCTTTTCAAGCACTCAAGATATATTTATAAAAATAGAACATGTAGGAGTCCATAAAGCAAATATGAAAAGAGAGCAAAAATCTGGTATCACACAGAACATCTTATCTGACCACAGTGCCATTAAGCTAGAAATCAATAACAAAATATAATTAATTTCCCCATACTTTTGAAACTTTTAAAAAAAACCTTTAACTCGTGGATCTAATAATCAGCATAAAATTTGAGAAACTAAATGGAGAGTATAAATGTTGCATAAAGAGGTTTAGTGATTCTACCCACAAACAACAATTATAAAAACCAGACAAAAATTGGAAAATGATGAAAAACACGAGGAAACTTGAGACAAGTTTACTCATTAAGGACTATTACTGCATGGGATAAAAAATATAAATTAATGACATTTCTGCCTGGGGCCATTCCACAATCCCATAACTTAGTCAGATACTGACATTAGTGACTTGAAGGGGCAAATGATAGTTTAGCAGAGCAGCTAGAAATTTTAAGGAAAAATTTGAAAGCAAAAGATCAACAGAATGGCTAAAATCCAAACTCTGAGCATAAACTCTGTCCAAATCCTTAGTTAAGTATGGAACTATGTACTACAGACAAAAGATTCGAGAGCTGCAAGAAAAAGCAGGTAGAATTTAGAGCAAGAGGTTACACTTGAAAAGTACAATTTCTTCTGGTAAGATTTTTGATTTTCAGTGCATTTGAGCACATTTCCCAACACATGCATAGTGAAAACTATAGAAAGTGGAAACTTTATTGGCTTGAAGTGTCATAGCACAGAACTTATGGCTGGCATAGCAACTGGAAATTTACGGAACAAAACTTGGAATCAAGGGAAGCACTGAGAAGATAAACCTCAAAATGTGAGTATAAACTCTGCATAAATCTTTGGCTGATTGTTAAACTACACAGGTGTAGGATAGATCTCTCCAGGGGCCGAGCTGAAAAATCAGCAGGTAGA
The DNA here is from genome assembly GCF_951640355.1 of Cnephaeus nilssonii. NCBI lineage: Eukaryota > Metazoa > Chordata > Mammalia > Chiroptera > Vespertilionidae > Cnephaeus > Cnephaeus nilssonii. Next base: position 63,237,070 of record NC_137082.1, on the reverse strand, counting down.
TACCAAAATCCAGCCCTTGCACGAAATCAGCTCCTGCACACCACAGACATGAGAGACCTCACAATTTGGTTCCAGACAAATTAATTACCTATGAGGACAAAGAACTCCAAAAAAAACCTCAGAAAAAATATGGCAGATTCTAGAGTTTGTGCAGTGTATAATATATTATTTATGTCCAATTTTCAACCAAAACTTACTTGATTTGCAAATAGATTTTTTAATCCTATAATCACAAAAAAAATTATCAATAGAATCTAATTTTAACTGGCCCATAGTTGCATTCAACAACAACAAAAAAACATAATGGCTTTATAAATATGTTCAAATAATTTAAAATATGTTAAAAAATTAAAGGAACACATGGTATAATGAGTGAACAAATAAGAAATCTCAACAGAGAAATGGAAACTATAAAAATGAAACAAATGGAAATTCTAGAGCTGAAAGGTACAATAAATCTATAAAAAACTCACCAGATGAATTTAATAAAAAACTTTTACATGGTTGAGAAAAAAAATCAGTGAATTTGAAGATGGGTAATAGAAATTCTGAAATTCTGAGAACCTATAAAAGGATTTAGGAAAAGTAAAGAAAGACTTAGAGACTTGTGGAACAATAGCAAGAGGTTCAACATATATGAAATCAGAGCTTCAGAACGTGAGAAGAAAGAGAATGGGGGATAGAAATATTTGAAAATTAATGACTGAAATTCCTAAATTGGATAAAAATCTTTAACTTATCCAATAAGCTCAATAAATACCAAATAAATTGAATACAAATAAGCCAGGCTAAGTGCATCATAGTCAAACTTCAAAAAGCCAAACAATAAATCTTGATTAATCAAAGAACTTATATGCATATATGCATAACCCATGGACATAGACAATAGTGCAATGAAAGTAGGGGGTAAAGAGGGTTCAGCGGGGAGGGAATCAAAAGGGGAGGAAAGGGGGCCATCTGTAATACTTTCAACAATAAAGATAAATTAAAAAAATAAATCTTGAAAGAATCAAGACAAAAAAAAATTACACACTTCATACAGGTGAACAATGGTTAGATTAATGGGCAATATTTCAAAAGAAACAATAGAAGCCAGAAGTTGTTGGAATGACATATTCAAAAAGTGAAAGAAAAAAACTATAATCAGTAATTCTATATCCATCAAACTATCTTTCAAAATTGAAGTGTTAAATTCAAAACATTTCAGAATAAAAAAATTCATTGCTAGCAGTCTTGTACTTCAAAGTACACTAAAGAAATTTTTTCAAAATGAAGGAAAATGATACCTGGCAGTAACTTCATCTTCAACAAAGATGAAGAAGAGCATTAGAAATGGCAAATAAATATGAGTGTATATATATATTTACCTTTAATTTTTATAAATTTCCATTGCAAAGTTTCTATATTTTCAGAAGTAATTAAAAACTAACTTTAAGTAGATTATGATAAACTAAAAATGCATGTTGTAATCTTTAAAGTAACCTAAAAAGTAATTCAAAGAAATGACATTAGAATTGTCAACAACACATACCATGCTGACCGGATGGATGTTTGATAAAAGCCCTTGATTGCCAATCAGTGTTGGCCACTCAATATTTTAGATTAGAAAATTGCTTGAGACAGCTGCCAGATACAGTCTTTTTTTTGAGAGACAAGTATTAGCCTGTCATTGATCATGGATTGAAACTATCTATTATTAAATGACATAAATTGTTTTGAGACTTAAAATGCTGTGCATGCAATGGGTTATGTCATAAAAGCATTCCACTCAACAGGGAGCTACACAGAGGAGTCCCTCATCAAAAATAAATGGTGTATTCAAGAATATGCTATAGGAGAATCTACTGAAGGAACCTATTGCATACATAAGCAAGTGGCAACTATGGCTTTAAATTTCCCTGATGAGTTACTTAACCCATATATGATTAATATTGAAGGAGCTCAAAAGAGCAACATGTCTTACAGAAATGTGAGGTTCAACACTCATCACAATGGTGGCTGCATGGTGCCTGCTGATGGCCAGACAATTACTGTAGAAAGTTAAGATCAATCCACTCAGTGGACAGAATTCATAGTGATGTTCTAAGAATTAGAGAAACTAAGTGCTATTAACAAAAATGTGCTATGAATTAATATTGACTCTTGAGCCTTAGATGACTGAAAAATAAAAGAAATCCTGATATCAAGTTTAATGTTATGGAGAAGCATTATAGGTATTGTAGTAAGCATTCTCTACCTTGTGCCTTCGCCCCTCTCTACCTCCTGGTATTTCAACCTTGTGTTGTCCCCTCCCTTATTTTAACAGGGATTGTCTGTGTGACCAATAACATAAGGTGGAAATAATGGCATATCACTTTCAAGGTTAGAATATAAAAGACACTGATTCTGTCTAGGTTCTCTCATTCAATTTGTCTCCCTTGGATTACTCATTCTGCTGAAAGCTAGTTGAATGTGGCATGCAGATGACTGCAGCCATCATAGACAGCTCAACAACCACTTCATGAGAAACTAAACACCCAACTAAGTTGCAACTGAATTCCTTACCCCCAGAAACTGTGAGATAATAAGTACCTATTTTTAAAAATTGTTATTTGGGGTAATTTGTTGTGTAGCCACAGATAAGTAATACAGATATGAGAAGGAAAAAATCAAAGTGAGTCAAGTTGATGTTCAACAATAAAACCTTTTTTATTCAGAAGGGCACCAGAGTCAATAAATGAATATCCTTACTGGAAGTGGCCTTTTGGGTAAATGAGATCAGTGGTCATGGGGACATTCCAGCAATTCAATAATGGGCAGAAGAAAGGTAGATCTCTCAGACTATTTTGTAGGCTTAAAATGAGATTAAAATTTGTTTGGTTTGTCAATAGGTTGACTACAGACTGAAGGCTTCTAAATATGGAGAGAACCCAAACAGGCAACATTGGTCATGACTCCAGTAGGATACAGAGGGTTTTGAATGTGATAGACACTTATTTTGAATTTGGATTTGGTAATGGAAGCAATTGCCTCCAATACCATCAGATGATTAGACAGAAAATATTTCAAGTTAGATCTTCACAACAAGGAATACATTTTACTGAAGATGCAATGCAACAGTAGGCTAAAAGTACCATATTATACTATTCACAGAGCAGTGAATTATTAGAAAACTGAAATGGACAATTAAAACACATCTTACTAAATTGGGGCAAGGGATACAGAATTAAAGAGATGGCTTACATTTCTAAATGAATGTATGACATTAGGGGATAATCAGCAGATATATTGAGAAATATATAGAAGAGAAGAGGGAAAAGTAGTGTAGATATATTGGACAAAGGGATAACTCAAGATACAGGCAGGACTGAGCCAGATGGCACAAGATTACATCATGCTACTCAGAATGATGCTCAATTTAAAACATGAATTATTTTTCTTTTTTGGGAATTTTCCATTTAACATTTTTGGACCCTCATGAACAAAACATTTATGTATAAAAATCCTGAACAAAACATTTTTCAAATAAAAAAAAATTATAAATGAATAACCTGCATGGCATGGCTCAGTGGTTGAGTGTCAAACTATGAACCAGGAGGTCACAGTTTGATTCCCAATCAAGGCATATGCCCAGGTTGCAGGCTCGATCCTCAGTGTGGGGTGTGCAGGAGGCAGCCAATCAATGATTCTCTCTCATCATTGATGTTCCTATTTCTCTCTCTCTCTCCTTTCCTCTCTGAAATCAATACAAATATATTAAAAAAAAGAATAATGAATTTAGAAATGGTGTTTTATCTCAGTAATGTAAGGTTTCTTTAATATTTGAAAAGCAACCAATATATCTCACAATATTCTCTTTTATATAGTGTTCTCTTTTATTTACACTAATAAAAGAGAAAGATGCAAATTGACCATACCTCTGCAATGACCACCAGCCAATCAGGAGTGAGTATGCAAATTAACCCAACAGAGATGCTGGATTAATTTGCATATGCAGGTGTGGAGAATAGACTGAAGACTGAAGAGGCTTGGCTTCTCCGCTGTGGCTGGAGGGAAGGCCTGGGTCCTGGGTGCCAGAGGAAAACTGGTGCCAGCAGCCAGGGGAAGAAAGACCTATTGCATGAATCTTTGTGCAATGGGCCTTTAGTATTAAAATAAAAGAGAGAAAAATATAATTTTTCTGAATAGAGGTTAAAAAAAACATCTGGTAGAATTCAACAGAACCAATAAAAACTCTTAGCAAACTAGTAATAAAAGACATCTTCTTTAACTTGATAAAAGACAGGTATGATAAATTTACAACTAACATTATGCTTAATGGTAAAAGCCTGAATACTTTGTTGTTAATTAAGATCAGGAACAAGTCACTATGTTCTTTCACTGAAAGTCGTGAAAGGCAAGAAAAAGTAAAATAAATACAGGTTGAAAATGAGTATAATTAACGTTGTCAACATGGTTATGTATGTAGAAAGTCTAAAGAAATCTATAGAAATTATAAAGAAAATAAGTGATTTTAGCCAGGTTGCAAAATACAGGTTGAGATTAAAAATTCAATTGCATATCTGCATATCAACAAAAAACTCTTGGACATTGAAATGAAGCACAACTTTGTTTACCAGACAACTTTACTTATAAAAGCACAAATATAATTCCTTTGACTAAATTTAACAAAAATGGGTGAAAACCACACATTTTGTCACTAAAAACTATAAACCTTTGCTGGGAGCAATTAAAAACCTAAATAAATGGAGAAATATGTCAGCTTATATATTGGAAGACATGATAGATGCTAATTTTCCCCAAATTGATTTATAGACACAATGCAATCCCAACAAAACCACAGCAAGCTTTTGTAGAAAATGTCAAGGGATTACATTAAAATTTATATGGAAACAAAAGACCTAGAATAGCCAAAAGTACTTTAAAAAGAACTAAGTTAGAGAATTTATACTACTTGATTTCAAGACATATTGCAAAGCTATAGGAACCAAGGCAGAGTGGTGTTGGTTTAAAAGATAAATACATATTAAGGTCAATGTACCAGAATAGATTTTGGAGATAATCCCACTATATGTTTAATTGATTTTTGGCAAGGGATGTAAGGCAATTCAATGTAAGTATAGTCTTTCCAAAAAAATGGTACTAAGGCTATTGGATATATGCATAAAAAAAGCCAACAATGTACCTAGAGTCCAGTGATGGCGAACCTATGACACGCGTGTCAGCACTGGCACGCGTAGCCATTTCTGATGACACGTGGCCGCATACCGAGGATGAAACATTTGCTGCTCCTGAGGATGAAACATTTGCGACTAGAGTCTTGGAGTTAGTTTTTTCCTCAAAGTGACACACTACCCAAGTTATGCTCAGTTTTTTGGCAAAGTTTGACACACCAAGCTCAAAAGGTTGCCCATCACTGACCTAGACTATATATCACAACTCTGATTGGATCATAGATCTAAACATAAGAGCCATAAAACTTTCAGAAGATAACACAGAAGAAAATTATTATAACCTGGGGGTAAGAAATTATTTTTCGAGTAGAATTCTAACAAATGAACCATGAAAGACATAAAAAGATCATTTAGACTTTATTGACATTTAAAACTTTTTCTTTAAAATAAGAAATGAAAAGGCAATTCTCCCTCTAAATACTTAACAGATGTATGTCTAAAGGATTACTTATTCAAAATATGCATTAAAAATCATTACAACTAAAAAAAAAAAAAAGACACAAGATTTTAAAAAATTCACAAAGGATTTAAATAGGCATTTCACCAAAAATGAAGTGATATAAAGGTCCAACAACACATGAAAAGACGGACAAAATTGCTAGTTTTCAAGAAAAGAAATATTAAAACTATTAGACAAACTTCAGAACAGCTAAAACTAAAAAAAAAAAGGTACAGTGTCAACTGTTGGGAAGGATGTGAAACTAACTCTCATACATTGCTTGTGGGAAAATGATTCCATTACTTTGGGAAGCGGTTTTGTAGTTTGCTTTAAAGTTAAATATATACTAGTTCTGGTCAAGATGGCAGTGTAAGTAAATGCAGTACTCACATCCTCCCACAGCACATTTCAATTACAACTACAGAACAATCATCATTAAGAACTACCTGAAACCTAGCTGAATGGAAGTCTTACAACTAAGGATATAAAGAAGAAACCACATTGAAACTGGTAGGAAGGTTGGAGACTCGGAATGGGCTGGTCCCACATCCACAGTCGGAAGTCTCTCTTGGCTGTAGAGGTCCCCTCTGAGAAGTGAAGGGCTCCAGTTCCATACTAGGTACCCCAGCCCAGGGTTCCAGTGCCAGGAAGAGAAGTCCCTATAACTTCTGGCTGTAAAAACCAGTGGGGAATGTGGCTGAGTGAGACAGAGGGGCTACTAGAGTTCTAGGAAGTTCCCCTTAAAGGGCCTATGCACAAACTTACTGGACTCATGCCTTTGAGTTCCAGCACTGGGGTAGCAGCTAAAAAGGTACCAGAGACATATGAGGAGGAACTGAATTGTCTGGCATCAGGATAAGAGCTGGAGGGGCAGCTTTCTCCCAGAGAGAAGTGTTGAGTGGCCATTGTTCCTTTGTTGGCACCTCTCCACAGAGCTGGCAAGCAGGTATCATATTTGAGTCTCCATCAACCCAGCTAACACTGTTCTTCCCTGCCCTGGTTATTCCCTGAGACCCCACCCCACCCAAGTTGTGAGCCTACCCAAGCTGTTTCCATACAAATGTGTATGGCTTTTCCATAACAAATAGCCTGTGTTTGCTCATGCTTCAGACTTTCCTAAAATCTCTTAAACAAGCAACATCTGATCTCACTGTGTCCCATACCTCTCATTAAGTGGTCCCAGGTTTGGAACTAGCAGAAGCCAGCCTTGGTTAGGAGCTTGGCCTCTTCTGGGCACCTTCAAATCCAGCCCAAGTAGCTACCATTTGAAGATCACTTTGTAGCTCATGCTAGGTAGCCCTGGCAGAACACAAATAGCAGCTGACCTTGGCGTGCACCAACTGGGAGGCCCCAGAGCCAGCAAACTTGGTGGACAGTTTAGACCACAGCAAAACACCACACAACCTCCTCCACAAGGGACACACTAAAGGGGAAGACCCACTGGGCAACAGAGCCCCACTGTAGTAAGTCCTGCTCCATGGGGTGGGCCCCGACACAGCTGATCCTCCATAGTGTTTGTAACCAGTCTTTGCAGTGGATGGGCCTGAAAGTAAATCCCTCCTATTGATATACAAACAGCAATCAAGGCTCAAATACACAGGAGGGTGTACACAGCCTACCTAAGGTAGGTGCCTACCTGGAGTGCCCAGCTTGGGTGATTTGGGGAGGCTGTGCCACTGGACCCTACAGAATACCTACTACATTAGGTCACTCTACCAAGCCTGGGGGATGTAGCAGCTACACCAAATACATAGAAACAAACACAGGGTGGCTGCCAAAATAAGGAGACAAAGAAACTTATCCCACCTGAAAGAACAGACCAAAACTCCAGAAAAAGAACTAAACAAAATGGAGGCAAGAAATCTACTAAATGCAGAATTCACAACACTGGTTCATGTTTAAAAGGATGCTCAAGGAACTTAAGGAAAGAATAGATGAAGTTAGTGATGAAAAGACTAAATATGAAAAGCTGTGAGTTTCTACTGTAGTGACATTTCCAGGATTTTGTATGGATTTAAATGATTATACTATTGAAAGAGATATGACTCCAAATTATATGCTTATTATGATGATTTACAGTCAGGTAACGTGAGGGGATGGTATTAATCCTCACATTAAAAGGCAGTAATCAGCTCATCTTGTAGCTCTGAATTCAACTCAGTGATAAGGTGCCCTTGGGGCATTTCTCTTATTGAGGCCTGTGGTCTCGGGAGGTGCTTATATAGGAGAATGCGCTGGCCTGCGGCATTGCTTTTGATGAGTTCTTCTGAGGAACTAACTCAGTCTCATGAATTGGCTTATTGTTCTGACTATTCGAAGTGGGGATGAAGAGCCCCACTGGAGCCTTCTAGAAACACCTCATTAAGAGGTGTTAGAGGAGAGAAGAACCTGAACTGAGGAAGTGATGGTGGAGATGAAAAAGAGAAGGTGGATTCCAGAGGGACTTAGTGGGAAAACTGGTCACTCATTGAATGATGTGTTTATGTGCATGTGTGTAGAAGAGGATTCAAGAATTGTTTTCGGTTTTTGCGTTGGGAGAATGGCTGGAATACTGCAATAATTTGCTAAGGTAGGAATCTGGGAGGAGAATTCCATCTGGGTGGTTACATGGGGCAGATAGAGGAATAAGGTGGCCCAGGTGCAGACTTCCAATTGGCAGTGGAGGCCTGGGAAGCGGGAGAAAGCCCCAGCTGGAATATTTGAGACTCACCCATGAAGGTGAGATCATTGAAGTTATCAGATCAAAGATCACTTGAGGAATGTGTCAGCATGAGGAAAGTTGATGGGTGGGGGCTTGGGGGGTGGGGGGTGGGGTAGGTGTGAGGGGTGGTGTGGATAGGGAGTAGAACTGTGTGAAAGCACAAATGATTAGAGAGGATGAGCTGTAGTGGAAGCCTCAATCGTGACTTACAAGAAGGCAGGCAGGAGAGATTTCGGAAGAAATCGGGGTGGTAGGAACGTTGATGAGCCGAATGAAAGGTGCAGAGGTCAGGGTACCTGTTTAGATCTTACTGACTTGGAACATGTTGCTTCAATTTTCTGGACCTCAGTTTTCTCATCATGATGGTTTTGGGTTAGATATTTCCTAGATTCCTTCTACTTAAAAAATTCTAACATCCAAATATGGCAAAGAAGTAGCTCAAACACACGTTGTGGTATCTTTATAAGAAATATGACAGCATGTACATACAACTCACGAACTCCGTAGAGAATAAACACTACTGCTGCCCATGTGTTTTGCCTCAATGGAGTGGCATACAAGGATTAGAGAAACAGAGTGGTTACTTAATTAAACACAGCATCTGAAATGCTCTGTTGAAACAGCAAACCATGAGAGTGCTGAGGAAGCAGGAATGTAGACGCCTCCTGTGCAAACACTGAGGGCTTGGAGTGGGAGCAGACGTGGGGCTCTGTAGCCTGGCCCCACAGAAGTCACATGGCCTGGGGAGTGAAAACTGAGAGCTGAAACTGATGGACAGAAAGCCAAGCCCGCTGCTGGGCTCCCATACACCCTGCCCTTGGGAAATTTTAAATCTAAAATCAAAGCTATACTCAGCTTTTAGTTGACTGATTAGTGAGTGCACCCCACACCTACTGAGTGGGCTGCTGAAATCAGTATATGTCACAAATTTACAATTTATTTCAGCAAAACACCCAAAGGAAATTGAAGAGAGACTTAAAAATGATTTTTTTCCCCTAGAATAGCTCACTGTTCTTCACATTGCTCCACTTCTCTTCATACACTGTGATTATTAGTTAATAATCTTCCACAGGTGCTACCACATTTTTTTTCAACTAATAATGTAATACAGTAAACCTTTGGTTTTCCAGACCTCAATTTAACGGAAGAGATTTCCAATCCATATGTCATATGTGAAAATTAACACCCTGTTAATTTAAAAATACCTTTAACCAAGATTTGCTTATAATTAAATTAACAGGTTGTTTTTTTTGGTTATTAATTCACTGTTATTTTTAACAAATATTAGCTAATGGCCATATGTTGGAAAAAACTAGTAATTTCGCTGACATAAACATTACATATCTACAACTGTAGTCTACATATTTAAATCCAAGAGTCACTGCTTGTAAACAATGTTTGGCAAATGTTTAGCACGCAATCACACCGCGTTGCTCGCAGTGCTCGTGGTGATTAGTTCTGTTGTCCTGTGGCTTGGCTTTCAACAGCAGTTTGAACGCTTGAGCTGACTGATGTTCCTATGGGCACTAAACCACCTATTTCCAAAGTTAGTCATTACCTTTAATCACTCCCCCTTCAGTGAGTTTGTTTCATACATTTGTAATACAGTCAGGTACTTCTGACACACTCTGCATTCCATCCTGTGATCATTCTATCCACTAATTGATTTGTTAAAAAATTTCTGCTGCAAAGTTTTATGAGTTTTGAAGAATGCATGGCATCATGTACCCACCACTACAGAGAGTTTCATCACCCTAAAGTCCCCCCCTGGGCCTCCCTCACTCCATCCCTTATACTCCTGCAACCCATGGTCAGTTTACTATCTCTATAGTTTTTCCTATGACATTCTATTTCCAGGATGTCATAGAAATAGAATCTACACTATGTAGTCTTTCAGACTAGCTTCTTATACTTTGCAATATGCATTTAACATTCAAACATGTTTTTGTATGGCTTCATATTTCATTTATTAAAATTGCTGAGTTGTGTGGATACACACGACAGTTTGTCTACTCATCTAACTGAATATCTTGGTTGCTTCCACTTTTTGGTGATTATAAATAAGGGTGCTAGTAATATTCATCTGCCGGTTTTGTGTGGACGTGTTTTCTACTTAATTGGGCAAACAGCTAGGATAGAATATTTTCATATGGCGATATGTAGCTTTGTAAGAAATTGCCAAACTGTTTTCTAGAGTGGCTGTCCTATTTTGCATTCCCACCAGCAGTGAATGAGAATTCCTGCTCCTCAGTGTCCTCAATTGCATTTGGTGTTGTCAGTCTTTTGAATTTTGACCTTTCTCATAAATGTGTAGTGGTACTTCATTGTTCTCTAAATTGAGGTATAACTGACATATAACACTGTACTAATTTCAGGTATACAGCATTAATGACGTGGCCTCTGGCAAACATTAGTTTGTTCTTTGTATTCTATGAGTGTTGTTTTTAAAGATTCTTCATATATGTGAGATAATTCAGTACTTGTCTATCTCTATCTGACTTATTTCACTTAGCATAATGCCCTCAAGAGCCATCTATGTTGTTAAAATGACAGAATAGTCTCCTTTTTATGGCCATTTGAATGTCTTCTTTGAAAACATTATTCAGTCCTTCTGCCCATTTAAAGTTGCGTTGAATGGATAGAGGAAAATGTATACCACATTCACCCATTGATGGACTCTTACGCTGTTTCTGTCTTGGATATTGTAAATCATGCTTCATTGAAAACAGAGTACAAATATTTTTGTGTGATAGTACAAATATCTTTGTTTCCTCTGGATAAATACTGAGAAGTGGAATTGTTGGATCACATGGTAGTTCTATTTTTAGTTTTTTTGACGAAACTCCCTACTGTTTTCCATAGTGGCTCCACCAATTTATATCCCAGTCATCAGTGCACAAGGGTTCCTTTTTCTCTACATCCTTATGAACACTTGTTATTTCTTGTCTTTTTGATAATAGCCGTTCTAACAGGTTTGAGGTGATAATATTTCATTGTAGTTTGATTTGAATTTCTCTGATGATTAGTGATGTTGAACATCTTTTCATGTACATGTTGGCCATTTGAATGTCTCTTTGGAAACATGTTTATTCAGTTCCTCTGCCCATTTAAAGTTGGTTTGGGATTTTATTTTGCTATTGAGTTATATCGTTATTATATATTTTGGATACTAACCCCTTATTGGGTATATGGTTTGCAAATATTTTTCAACCCTATTCAGTAGGTTGTCTTTTCATTTTGCTGATGGTTTTCTTTGCTATACAAGTATTTCTGCTATAGTTTGATGTAGTCCCCCACTTGAGTTGTTTTTGCTGCCTTTGCTTTTCATTGTTGTTCTAATTTGCATTTACCTAATTGTGAATGATGTCGAGTACCTTTTCATATGCTTATTTGCCATCTGTATATCTTTCTTGGTGAGTTGTCTGTATGCTCAGATCTTTGCCCATTTAAAAATGGAATTATTTGTTTTCTTATTGTTAGGTTTTACTATCAGACACAGAAGAAGAGAGAAGGATAAGCAGAACTTGGAAAGCAAGGAACACATTTTATGTTCCAGACCATGCTATGTAGTTTTACAAATGCAATTTCATGTAATCTTCAGGGGAATAATTATTCCTGCATCTACTGGTAAACTTGCTGAAAGTCAGGATGAATGGGTTGGGTGTCAAACAGCTTGTAAATGAAAGTGCTGGCATTAAATCCAGGCCTGTCTGACTACATAGCCCTTTATTACAGCAGAGGGGAGAGAGATGGAGAGAGAGGCAAGGAGGGGAAGGATAATGTGCAGGATATAAGATAGAAACAAGAGCAAAAGGTGCGGATAGGGCACGAGTTTTCTTCAAAATACCTCAGTTAAGAGAAGAATGTTTTAACTTTTAGTAAATGCCTAGGGAAGTGGTCGGCAAACCGTGGCTCGCGAGCCACATGCGGCTCTTTGGCCCCTTGAGTGTGGCTCTTCCACAAAATATCACGTGCGGGCGTGCATGTACAGTGCGATTGAAGGAGTACCATAATTAAGTTAATAACAATGTACCTACCTATATAGTTTAAGTTAAAAAAATTTGGCTCTCAAAAGAAATTTCAATCGTTGTACTGTTGATATTTGGCTCTGTTGACTAATGAGTTTGCCGACCACTGGTCTAGGGCGTTTTATCTGTTGACCTTGGTTTTCCATGGTTGTAATATAATCAATTAAATTCTGGGTATAATTATTTAAACAAATATCCCATCTTTGAAAGAGGTAAATTGATTAGAGCCAAAGTTAGGGTCTCCAAGGTGCATATGGGGGAACCCAGAAATGTTGGGGGCTGTTACCTGTGGTGAGGCAGGTGCTGGGCCATGACAGAGAGCATTCCACTTCTACCTCTGATGCTGGAAGGGGGCACCAGGCCCTGTGGGGGCCTTGATGGTTAATGTGAAGTTTGTAAAGGCACTTGCACTTGTGAACAGGACATTGGGATGCATTGTTAATGCCTGGCTGAGAAAGATAACAAGAGGCTTTTGTGGTTTATGCAGTAAACTGTGTTTTCACTGAAGAGTGCAATATAGTGAATACAAATTGATGATACAGGCAATAGTAATCATAAAACCACAGCATAGGCAGGCTGACAACAGAGGTCTGGTGCCAATTTGCAGCTAATTTTATGTAAACATTTGCCTGTAAAACGTTTCTACCCTCGGTGGATGGGCATTGGTAAGTACTTTTGGCACTTTAGAAAGCTTTGTTCATGTAAAGATCTCTGAATTTCCATGGCTAGAAAGGCCAATTTATTCTTCAGATAGAATTTGGCTTATGAACTTTTTAATACTTAACTATTTTGAGAACCCAAGTGCTTTTCAGTTTTTAAGTAACGTAATAAAAATATAATGAATTGAAACTTTAAAAAAGTATTTCCAAAAGCAGAAAGATACTGGTCCTATTGAGACACTGTTTTCTTACCCATCTCATTGTTTTGAGAGAATTTGGTGTTTATGAAAAATTTAGGGCTTTCTACAACTGAAGAATATCCATGGCAACAGAGAGGCAGCCTGGACAGGCAACCCTCAGTTCACAAATCCTTGATTTATGAGCCACCAGCCAGTGCAAATAGACTCCTGGCTGCCTCCTCATGCTGAAGCCACAGCTGGAGGAGCCACTGCCCTGGTCAGGACCATTGCAGCAGCAGTTTGGGGAAAATGGGTTTCTGTGGGTTGGCCAGGTATTCTACCCACCATGTGGTTTCCTGGAGAAAAAGTCTTAATGGCAAACAATCAAGTTAGGAAAGAGCGATGGGAGTGCAACTCATTCTTTGCTTGGGAGCTGCCCTTAATACTCAAAAGCTTTCTGAAGTGACAAAAGGACCAATCAAGGTAATTATATGTAAGCTTATGCTTATGCCAAATCAGAATAGTTCCCCAGCGAAGCCCACTTATGATCATGCTACAGATATCACAGCAGCAGCTCCCATGTTTTGTTTTGTTAATATATATTTTTATTGATTTCAGAGAGGGAAGGAGGGAGGGAGGGAGAGAGAGAGAAAGAGAGAGAGAGAGAGAGAAAGAATTATCAGTGATGAGAATTATTGATGGCTGCCTCCTGCATACACCCCACTGGGGATTGAGTTTGCAACCCAAGCATGTGCCCTGACCGGGAGTCATAGGTCGACGCTCAACCACTGAGCCACACCGGCTGGGCTCCCATGTCATTATTATTTTTAATTTTATTTATTTTTTATTCTTTTTCATTTTTTAAATTAAGGTATTACATGTGTACATATCTTCCCATTGCTCCCCCCCCTCCATCCCATACATGCCCTCATCCCCCAGTGTCTTGCGTCCATTGGTTATGCTTATATGCATGCATACAAGTCCTTCGGTTGATCTCTTATCTCCCCCACCTCTCCCTAACCTTCCCCTGTAATTTGACAGCCTGTTTGATGCTTTACTGCCTCTGTATCTATCTTTTTGTTCATCAATTTATAATGTTCTTTATTATCCACAAATGAGTGAGATCATGTGGTATTTTTCTTTCATTGACTGGCTTATTTCACTTAGCGTGATGCTCTCCAGTTCCATCCAGGTTGCTGCAAATGGTAAGAATTCCTTCTTTTTTTATGGCAGCATAGTATTCCATTGTGTAGATGTACCATAGTTTCTGATCCAGTCACCTGCTGACGGGCACCTAGGCTGTTTCCAAATCTTAGCTATTGTAAATTATGCTGCTATGAACATAGGGGTGCATATATCCTTTCTGATTGGTGTTTCTAGTTTCTTAGGATATATTCCTAGGAGTGGGATCACTGGGTCAAATGGGAGTTCCATTTTTAGTTTTTTGAGGAAACTCCATACTGTTCTCCACAGTGGCTGCACCAGTCTGCATTCCCACCAGCAGTGCACGAGGGTTCTTTTTTCTCCGCATCCTCGCCAACACTTGTCGTTTGTTGATTTGTTGATGATAGCCATTCTGACAGGTGTGAGATGGTACCACATTGTCGTTTTGATTTGCATCTCTTGGATAATTAGCAACTTTGAGCATGTTTTCATGTGTCTCTTGGCTTTCCTTCTGTCTTCTTTCGAAAAGATTCTATTTAGGTCTGTTGCCCATTTTTTTTATTGGATCATTTATCTTCCCCATGTCATTATTTTTTTAAAAGCCTATAGTTGGTGTGTATTCTACCAGTTCAGCTATTTGTCTAAAAGTTACAGAATTATATTTTATAAAAAAAATAATAAAAGTTACAGAATTATAAATGTTAGACTTACCAATTATTTTGCCTCTCATACTCATCATAGTCTTCTGTGCTCGTTGCAGAAAGAGAGAACGAAAAAAACACACACACACATCTAAAGAGAAGATTCCATTTCCTAGCACTCAGCAATAAACAACCTATTTAGGAATGCAGGAAAGACCCACGGATATGAAAGGGAAGGTGGTTGGTTAATGGTGTGTTTATCTCAAGCAAAGTGTGGGGCATTTTAAAGTATAGTTCTCTCAGAGAACACAAAGAGCTCTAGTGATTTTAGCCTTCGTTGTTTATTACTAACTTTGAAACTGTGCATTGCTTTTATTTCCTTAGAAACAGAGACGGTCCAAATGATCACAAACAGAATTGGGGAGTATCTTTGAGAAAATTTCTCCACCAATAGCATGAAACACATTTTGCCAATAGTTTAAAGGTTCAACTGCAGGGCCAGCTCGCAAGAGATGCTCTTTTAGATTTGTTCCAAGGCTTTCCAACATACAAGTACTCACCCTCTCTTTCTGTCGCTGTCGCTTTCCCATTTAGGATGTTTTGATGTGTGCTCTGTGATCTTCATGGGCACTGCCTGATGTAAATGTCTGTGACCTCCTCTTCTTTTCACAGACCATACAAAAGTTTAAGAAGTATTGATATTTATGAATCTCTTTGTTGAGAAAACATGGAGGACATGTGGCTGTATTATTTTTTAAATTTTTTTCTTTATTGATGAAGGTATTACATATGTATCCTTATCCCCCTCTTTCTCCCCCCCGACACCTCCCCACTCATGCCCCCCCCCCCTGGTGTTTGTGTCCATTGATTAGGCTTATATGCATGCATACAAGTCCTTTGGTTGATCTCTCTTCTTTACCCCCACCCTACCCCACCTTCCCTCTGAGGTTTGATGGTCTGATCAATGCTTCTCTGTCTCTGGATCTGTTTTTGTTCATCACTTTATGTTGTTCATTATATTCCATAAATGAGTGAGATTATGTGATATTTATCTTTCTCTGCCTGGCTTATTTCACTTAGCATAATGCTCTCCAGTTCCATCCATGCTGCTGCAAATGGTAAGAATTCTTTTTTACTGTAGCGTAGTATTCCACTGTGTAGATGTACCAGTTTTTTAATCCACTCATCTGCTAATGGGCATGTAGGCTGTTTCCAAATCTTGGCTATGGTAAATTGTGCTGCTATGAACATAGGGGTGCATATATCCTTTCTGATTGGTGTTTCTGGTTTCTTGGGATATATTCCTAGAAGTGGGATCACTAGGTCAAATGGGATTTCCATTATTTAGTGTTTTGAGGAAACTCCATACTGTTCTCCATAGTGGCTGCACCAGTTTGCATTCCCACCAGCAGTGCATGAGGGTTCCTTTTTCTCCACATCCTCGCCAGCACTTGTTGTTTGTTGATTTGTTGATGATAGCCATTCTGACAGGTGTGAGAGGGTACCGCATTGTCATTTTGATTTGCATCTCTTGGATGATTAGTGACTTTGAGTATGTTTTCATATGCCTCTGGGCCTTCCTTATGTCCTCTTTCGAAAAGTATCTATTTAGGTCCTTTGCTCATTTTTTGATTGGGTTGTTTATCTTCCTTTTGTTAAGTTGTATGAGTTCCCTGTAAATGTTGGAGATTAAACCCTTATCGGAGATAACATTGGCAAATATGTTCTCCCATGCAGTGGGCTTTCTTGTTGTTTTGTTGATGGTTTCTTTTGCTGTACAAAAGCTTTTTATTTCGATGTAGTCCCATTTGTGTATTTTCTCTTTGGTTTCCATTGCCCTAGGAGTTGTATTGGTGAAGAAATTGCTTAGGCATATGTCTGAGATTTTGCTGAGTGGCTGCATTATTGATCTCTGAGGATTAGTGGCAAAACTATTTAGAAGTGAAAAATATATGCTTTAATGTTAGATTATGGTTTTGCATTCTTCAGTTTGCCATAAAATTTATTGAACTGCAGAATGATTACATGATGTTTTCAGATTAGGCCCAGATGTATATCCAGAATGTAAAATTGCAGGGAGAAATGTGTACCATATGGTCTGGAATCCTCACGAAACTTATGAAACCTCTGGGTCTCAAGAACTATTGTGATCTAGATGTTATAAAAAAAGCAAATTAAAATATATTTGTACGGGCCATTACAGTTGTGTCATTAATGGAAAGACAGTGAGATACTAGCAGGATTGGGGGCAAAAATGACATAATCTTTTGCCCTGCCAAGTATTTATTCTAACCCAGTGGTCAGCAAACTCATTAGTCAACAGAGCCCAATATCAACAGTACAACAATTGAAATTTCTTTTGAGAGCCGAAAACTGACTTCTGCGCATGGACCACGAAGTTTCCGCACTGTACGTGTGCACCCACACGTGGTATTTTGTGGAAGAGCCACACTCAAGGGGCCAAAGAGCTGCATGTGACTCGAAAGCCGCAGTTTGCCGACCACTGTTCTAAACACACCCAAGTGCCAGAAAACCTGATATACCACCTTTACTCTGGAAAGAGAATAGCATTCTGCTCTTCACTCAGCTAGTTCCATCTTTGATGGAGCAGCACTCAGAGACTCTAGGATAACACAAGTGTCCTGGATTATTTTCCTTCTTGGAGTTTGGAGCTATACATTTTAGCCCAAGTTTGAGCACAAGGTTAGGTGTTATGGACTGAATGTTTGTGTCCCTCCGAAATCCATATGTTGAAGCCGAGGGAGATGGTATTTGGAGATGGGGTCTTTAGGGGAGGATAATTAGGATTAGATGAGATCATGAGGGTGGAGCCCTCACAATGGGATTAGAGTCCTTATCACAAAAACCACCACAGACCTTGCTCTCTCTCTTTTTTCCAGTACACTCGGAAAAGAGGCCAGGTGAGTACACAATCGGGAGCTGGCCATCTGCAAGACAGGAAGAGAGTCTTCACCAGACACTGACCGTGCTGGCACCTGCATCTTGAACTTCCAGGCTGTAGAACTGGGAGAAAATACATTTTTGTTGTTTAAACCACCCTGTATAAGGCATTTTTTCTGGCAACCTGAGCAGACTAAGACATCATGTATAATCAGAGATTATTAAGTTAAAGAGGACTCTCTTCTTACCCTCTGTACTCAGCTCAATAGTGGCCACCCAAAAGACATCAGGTCCTAATTCCTGGAACCAGTAAATATTACTTATCAGAAAAAAGTTTCCAGTTCAAGATATTGATATAGGGAGATTATCCTGCATTATCCAGACAGACCCAAATCCAATCTCAAGTGTCCTTATAAAGGAGAGACAGAGACAGACTCCACCCAAATAGAAGGAGGCAAGGTGACCATGGAGATAGAGATGGGAGTGATGCAGCCACAAGTCAAAGAATGCTGGCAGCCACCAAAAGCTGGAAGAGGAAAGCAATTCAGTCTCCCATGGCACCTCTGGAGAGAGCACTGCTCCATCACACCTTGGTTTGGGACTCCAGAACTGTGAGAGAATCAATTTATGTTGTTTTAAGCACACCAATTATGGCAATTTGTTACCTGCCATAGGAAACTAATACCCTTCAACTTTTCACTTCTCTCTCTCTCTTTCTCTCTTTTTTCAGAGAGGAAGGGAGAGGGAGAGAGAGAAAGAAACATCAATGATGAGAGAGAATCATTGATCGGCTGCCTCCTGCACACCTCACACTGGGGATTGAGCCCACAACCTGGGCATGTGCCCTGACTGGGAATCAAACCGTGACCTCCTGTTCATAGGTCAATGCCTAACTACTGAGTTAAGTTGACTGGGATCACTTCTCTTTAATACAGTATTTATTAACTAGACACGCAAGGCCTGACCTTAAGTCTGGGGCTTCTTGTTGTCCCATGGCTAAGTAGCAGCAGGGAAGTAGAAGTTGAGGGAGTGTAACATTGGCCTTATGCCTGGCTGTCTGTCCTATGGAATGGGAGAGGGTCTGAAAGAAGGTCTTCTAACCTCTGGGTCACTCCTGACAAGAACAAGTTTCCTCCCAGGCCCAGAAGGCAGGTCAAGTGCAATACTGTGTTCGTACTTGGCACTTCAGCCTTTTGGTATTTCTAAAACATAGCCACCGACTATGTTGGGAGCACTGGGCAGAGACACAATGACTACTTTCAGAAACTTGTACCACTGCTAAATCGTACCTTAATTCTTTGAAAGGGATATATAAATTTTCTTTTTAACATTTTACTCATTTTTTAAAATAATAAAGAATGCCTGGATGATATTCTGCAGCATGAACACCTTTTTTATGGCTCCAAACAAGTAGAGAAAAAGTGGGAGCAGCAACAGCCTCACCATGATCCTTTCTCTATTAATTGTTCTAAAGCGCGACTTGAGGAAAGCCATTCGGTGGCTGGAGCAGCATGCTGTCCTCAAGGGGCAAGAGAAAGGGGTGCTCTGAGAACCCTTTTACTTAAAAAGACTGACATTCTTAAAAACCAGGTCAGAATTAATTGATCGAAAGTTTAATTTTCCTTCCCTACTGGGAGTTTGGCTGGGGATCAGCCCAATAATAGATAGCACATGCAGAAACTCTCTTGCTACCTCCACCTCCACCTTCTCTTCTGGATTTCTTTCCTTTTTGAGATCTGCATCTAATGCATGTTTTTTTTTTTTTTTTTTTTTAGGTTCTATGCTTGTTTTTATTTGCCAGGAAAAAATAGTGTTTGCCTTGTTGCTTTGTCAGTCAGCCTTTTCTTGTGAATGGTATGGATGACTGGGCTAATTGCCCAGTTTCCTAGTTTTTTTGCTTTAGATGGTCAAAACTTAAAGCATAAATACTAATGAATACCATCTGTGTCATCTTCCAAAAATCTCTCTGGTAATCTTGAAAGCTTCTAATTAATTACTCACAAAGAAAAAAGCATAAAGAAAAGCTCTGTAAATCTCTGCCTTCCTGTTTATAACGAGAAACTTTGAACAAATAAATGTTTCTCAGAGTAAATGCCTGAGAAGTTATGCCAGTAAGGCCAAGAGATTGCATAAAAAAATAACATACTGCTCACAAGGGATTCAACTATGTACTAGGGAGTCTAATCATTTGTTGAATTACTTCCTTTCTCCCATATTTGACCTACATGTGGTTAAAGAAGAACATATATTTAAAATTCATTCAGTATCTGAAACATTCGCGCCTTTGTAATATGTTGAATTTAAGTAAAGCATCTCAAGTATGATGATAGAAGGAAGCAAAGGGAGAAAGCCTCCCACATGTGTGGACATCCATGATCTGTTGATGAGAAGAGCCAGTGGTTCTAGGTCAGCACTCCCATAGAGGCAGATCTGAGATGTGCAGATACTATATGGAGCTGTCTTGAGGAAACCGCTCAGGCTTAAGCAAGCCCCATTGGGGAGGGTTTAGATATTTTAGTTATCAGTAATTCCATCATGAGTCATACAGTGTACTGGAAATCCATCCCTTTGGAAAAATGTCTTTCAGCTCAGAAATGACCAATCACATTTTCTCTCCATAGATATACTAGTATCTATCTTAATCTGATCATTGTCCTACATTTTGACTATTTGTAGCAATCAGAGAAATATAAAAAGTTATTCATGAGAACAGTTTTACTGGCTCAGTCATAAACATTCATGGACATGTGTTGCCTTCTGGGTACTGTATAAGGTAAGTCTATCCAATGGAGGCTGACAATACATTTTAAAAATGAAATACAGCAGGAATTTATCCTGACCTAATAAAAGCCATATATGAAAATTCCACAGCTAATACCATACTCAATGATGAAAAGTTGAAAGATTTTCCTCTGGAACAAGGCAAGGAAGTCCATGTCCACTTTCATCACTCTATACAGCATAGTGTGCAAGTCCTAGCCAGAGCAATTAGGTAGGAAAAAGAAATTAAAAGCACTCAGATCGGAGAGGAAGAAGTAAAATCAACCCTGTTTGCAGAGGACATGAAAAACTTAAAGACTCCACACATATAAAATTTCTTTAGCACTATGGAATTGGAAAAGAAATTTCAAACCATATATCTGATAGTTAATATTTAAGATATATAATATTCAACTCAATAGCAAAAAACAACCTGATATTAAATGGGCAAAGGAACTGAATAGACTTATCTCAAAAAGCATGCAAATAGCTAAAAGGCATAAAAAATGCTCAACATCACTAATCATCAGAGAAATGCAAATCATAACCATGAGATAGCACCTCACACCTGTTAAAATAGCTCTTTAAAATAAAACAAAATATAATGAATGCTGGCCAGGATGTGGAGAAAAGGGAACCCACAATATTGGTGGAAATGTAAATTTGTACAGCCCTATAGAAACAATATGGAGGTTCTGCAAAACATTAAAAATATAACTACCATAAGATTCAGCAATCCCACTTCTGGGTATTATCCAAAGGAATTGAAATCAGGATCTTGAAGAGATATCTGTATTTCCATGTTCATTGCTGCATAATTTAATAATAGCCAAGACACAAAAGCAACCTAAATGTCTATAAAGGAATAAATGGGTTAAGAAAATATGAATTAAGAATAAATGGATTAAGGCATATACATATAATGAAATGTAATTCAGCCTTAAAAATAGAAAGAAATCCTGGTATTTTTCACGAACATTTATGAACCTGGAAGACATTATGTTAAGTGAAATAAGCCAGGCACAGAAGGACAAATAATACCACTTATATGATGAATAAAATAGTCAAACTCATAAAAAGAGAGATGGATTGGTGGTACTAGGGCAGTGGTCGGCAAACTGCAGCTCACGAGCCACATGCGACTCTTTGGACCCTTGAGTGTGGCTCTTCCACAAAGTACCACGGCCTGGCCAAGTCTATTTTGAAGAAGTGGCGTTAGAAGAAGTTTAAGTTTACAAAATTTGGCTCTCAAAAGAAATTTCAATCATTGTACTGTTGATATTTGGCTCTGTTGACTAATAAGTTTGCCGACCACTGCCCTAGGGGCTGGGGATAGTAAGAAATGGGAAGAGTAAAAAAAAGTCCAAAGTTTTAGTTACACAAGATGAAAAAATGAATGAGTAAGTAAACACACAATACAATAGACAGATGATGTATTGTATAATTGTATACCTGAAACCTGTATAATTTTATTAACCAATGCCACCCCAATAAATTCAATTAAAGAAAAGTCCTGGAGATCTACTATACTGCATAGTGCCTATAGTGAACAATACTACATTGTAGACTTTAAAATTTGGTAAGAGGGTGGATTTTATGTTATGTGTTCTTATCACAAAAAATAATAATATATAAATTTTGGAAGTGATAAATAGGCTTATGGCATAGATTGTGGTGATGGTTTCCCAGACATATTTCCAAAGTCATCACATTGTATACATTAATTATGTACAGCTTTTTGCATGTAAAAAAAAAGAACTTTCTCTAAAAAGAAAATTTTAAATCTATTCTTGTCTTTCCTTCTTGACTAGCTTAATTCAATTCTTTACCTTCTCTTGCCTGGAACATTGCAATCTGCTGTGTACATTACTGCTGGACCTTTCTAATGTGAACGAGATGAGCCCCAATATTCTCAGCATGGCATACAAGCCCCTTAGGAGTAGATCTCTATCTTCCAATTTATTTTCTTTCCAGTTTTTAGATCACATTTTGCTCCTCAAATTTCAAAGTGTAATGCCTACATAAGCTCTTATGCCTCTGTGCCATTATTTATATTGTTCTCTATTTGTAAATTGTTCTCCACTGTATTTGTGGAGCTCTTACACATACTTCAAGACTCTGATTAGACATCACCTTTCCTAACCAATTTAGGCTGAGTTTAATGCCCCAAATCTCTGTTTTTCTTGCCCTTGTCTATACATGTATGTGATTATTTACCATATTTTATTGTTAGTTCCCTTTCCTTTTTTCTATCTCCCCAAGTATGTGCTATACCTAACACCAGTTATAGCACCTATAACTAGTATAAATCTCACATAGACACTGGATACATGTTAAAAATTTCAAATTTCCCCTCACTTTGGGATAAGGAGAATAGAATATTTATGCATTAAACTGCCACAATTTTCTCTGGCAAATTAAAGATGCCATTTAGTTCTTAACAATCTGGGAAGCTTCAATTCACAGAATCTAGAGACTGCATTATGCCCATCACTGGTGTGGTTAACGTAGAGCACTTCATGGTGACCATCACTGGTGTGGTTAATGTTAACCTACATTCATCACTGGTGGGCTTGATTGTAACAACCTGGATTAGACACTCATGACATTAGCCAATAACTGCAGTCTCCCATTTCAACAATTATCATTCTCATGTTAAAATCTTTGATTATTAGCTTTAACATCTGAATCATCTTGGGGTGATTCACAGTTGATTTTCTTTTCTTTTGAGAATGTGTTTTATTTTCCTGGTTCTTTGTATTTTGGATAATTTTCAATAGTGTTTTAGACAGCATACATTTTTCTCCAATGCTTATTTTGTTTTTGCAGGCAATTATCTTGATTGAACTCGAGCTGAAAACTTTGTTTATTGAATGGTGACTCTGTTCTTAGTTCTGACTGGTTGTTGTGAGCTAGACTTTCAGTCTGTTCTCTGAATGTATGATTCATCAGCCACTCAGAGATGTAGATAGGCATATTTTGGAATTCCCCTTTGAGCTCTTTCTGTTCCAAGGTTCTCCCACTATACTCAATAGTTACAGTTTTTCCAACTCAGGTTTTAGTTCTCTCAGAAAGACTGCAGTTTTTCTCACTGCCTCCCATGCTGAACCATCTACAATTGTCCCCCAGGTAAAGGCCATAAAAGGAGATCTCTCTTCCTCCAACTGTGATTTAGATATTGTAGTCTGGTTCTGGTGTAACAGAAATCAAGTTTCATTCATGGTAACTCAGATTACTTGATAACTTTTTTTTTTTTTTAAAGGAAAGGTTGCCGGCTGAAGAAAATAGAACTTTGTGGCCAAACTCAGGGGCTTTCTCTGATTTTTCCTAATGGAACTTGCCACATCCCAATAAACTACAGACACTTTGAGGATCTTCTCAATTTACTGAGTCAGAAAAATTAAGTGGAATAACATCTTCTCCGACAGTCCAAATGCTTATTTCATATATAAATGAGAACTGTATATTTAAATATAGAAATATTTTCTTAAAATTTAAATTAAGCATAATGATAAGTGTTACTGGTGTCGCTGGAGGTGATATTTGGACATGTTGCAGACCATTGAATCCTCTGAATTTTTATTGGATTTATTCTTTGTCTTTTGTCATGAATGTATAGATGATTACCAGGGCACCTAAGGCATCTGACATTATCATTAGATTCCATATTCATGATGTCATCAATGTAGTGCAGTTTAGCTGAGAAAGACAAGGCTGAAAGAAAAACGGATAGAGATATGAACATTGCTCTCCTACATAATTATTGAGCATAATAGTACACAATGATGAAACTGAGCAATTTCATAATATAATTAGGCAACTGTGCCACTAGAAACATTTCATTGAGAGTCTGCAGGTAACAGTTGATATCCATTTTAAGGACAGCGATGAAAGAAGTATGAATTCCAACATGCACACTCCTGTACATTTTTGCAATTCATATAATCATCATGGGCCAGAACCAGCTGCCAGGTCATGCACATGGGGCAGATCTGAGTTGCTCGGTCATAGCAGTCAAGGTCTCCCTGCTCAGTAACAGTCATTGTGGACACATTCCAGGAAATAGTTTAACTTTATACATAATGCAGCCTTTTTACAATTTCCTTTCTCTCTAGGTTTTGGTCTTGTTAATAATTTCAAACATTATTCTGCAATAAAAGTATTCCAGTGTTATTGCACTGTCTTAGTCCTGGCAAGGGTCTGGTGCTTGAGAGCTAAAGTACAGTAGTGAAATCAGAATGTTCACACACACTGCCTGGCTTTTTGCAGTTTGCATGTCAACATCATTTAGTCAAATAAATTGTTTGAGGAGATGATGTTGTTTCGAAGAATTCTTCAGCTCTAATTATATAGACATTTTCCTTGGCTTTCTTTAGTGATTGCAATTCTTCTGTAATTCTGTAATAAGAGCACCCTGAGACCCCAGCTTCTCCTTTTTCTTGGAAGGAGAAGATAACTATTGGCTCAGGGCTGATGTAATAACAGAAAATTTGTGATCTCACCCCATTTTGACCTCTGACTTGGAGGATTTAAAATACAAACTTTCAATAATCATAATTTATCTAGCTAGTATAGAATGCTGCTAACGGCTTTTACTATATGCTTAATAAAGTAAAAACTTAACTTGATATTTAAGATCTACTGTAAACTGATTCTAACTTGCCTTTTTGCTCTTTGCTCATTCATTTACTAGTTAACGATGCTTTGTAAACCAGAGTTCTAAGCCATGTCTTTGAGGTACTCATTTTTTCCTGGGTATGTCTCATCTGTACATGTATATATGTTAATAAACTTCTGTCTTTTTCTTGTTAATTTGTCTTTTATTGCAGGGGTCTCAGCCAAAAATTCAAAAGAGCAGAGACAAAATAATTTTCTTCCCTAACTAGAGTATAACCCCAAAGAATTGGAATAATCCCCTCAAATTTGATTTCTTCTCCCCACTTTGACGGTGGATTAACTACTTTGATACGAAGTTACTTTATTTTATTTTCATTCTTGAAAATCTCTTTTAATGTCTGGTTTAATAGAAGACAGCTGGATTTTCAGAGCTACTTCTGCTTTCATTCTTGTAGCAACATCACATAACATGTGAAGCTACTTTAAAGGGAAAACTAAACTTATTTTAAATAAGATTGTCTTCAGATCAGGAGATTTGGTTGGTTATTTACATGAATATTTTTCTGTCTTAATTTGATCAAATCGAAACTCAACTGCCAAAAATGACTCCAAGGAGATTTTTATAAGTGTTTCTCCCAAATTTCATCTCTTGCTTCTAGCATTTCCCTCCAGATTAGGAGGATGTTCTGTAAATGTCAAAAAATATGCATGATGGTATCAGAGAGCCAAGTTAGAAGGGGGAAAAAGAAACCCAAACAAACTATTTAAGGACACATGCTTTTTGCTCCATCCTTTTATTATAGAATCAAAAAGTGTCAATCTGTTTTGTTCCTAGTTGTTATCCTTGTCCTTTCAAATCTACGGTATTCATAGTGTTCAATATTTCCTCAACTTACTTCTGACCACATTGCACTGGTTTCTCAGAAATGGAAATTGTGTGGAGAAAAAAGGTTGAGTATTTTACTAGTAATAGTACATGTATACATGGAGAGAGGCAAAATTAAGTTTAGACTAATTGGTATTTTACATATGTAGTTTATAATAATGATAACATAGTTATCACCATTAATTTATCACTAAACATCTGACTTGCATTATCTCATTTAAAACTCCTGTCAAGATGTACCAGGAAAGTGGTATTAACCCATTTTTTGGATTAGAAAATAAATACCCTGAGAAGTTAAGAGATTTTCTTAAGGTCAATCAGTTGTTAAGGGATGAAGCTGGGACTTTATTTATTTTCTGCTTTGCCATGCTTCCAGTAATTTATAGCAATTATTATGTCAAAATCCATCTTGTTGCAATGCATAGAAGCTGAGAAATTGCCTGAAAGGAATGAGTTAGCCAAGTCATGTTCTTATACTTGGTATATGTTACTTGGTACCATCACTGGGTACTGTTTTTAATGGAATTGAGTAGAACTGGAAGAGCCTGCTCAGAGGGTGAGCAATATTTCAGAACTGAATTTACATGTATAAGATTGGACACCAACACAACCTGAGAAATTTTTGTGTTACTTTCTAGAGAAGTTAAGTAATAAAATGCTTCCCCAGCTGTCTATGTAAATGGTTATAATTTTGCTTTGAGATAATGGCTGAAGCAACTGACAGATTTTTTTCCTACTAATTGGGCCAGAGTCACCTTTTACTTTTTGTTAAAGAAGGGTTTTATTGATGAAAAATTTAAACAGAGAGAACTTGATCAAAATCAAGTTTCTCCAAATTATTTATGGAGATTTAGGCAAATACATTATCATTTTAAGTCTGTAAAATGGAGAAAATAGAGTTAACCATGCATGATTATGTTCTAGTATTTGATAAAAGATCTTAGGTACCAGGCACTTAGTAGGTCATAGTTATTACCACTGTTGCTCCCACACTGTCTAATCTTAAAGGACTCCTTAACTAGAGTTAATTAATTATCTTCCTATATAATAAAAGAGAAACATGTAAATTGACCATACCTCTGCTATGCTCACCAGCCAATCAGGAGTGAGTATGCAAATTAACCTGACAAAGCTGTTGGGTTAATTTGCATACACGCACTGGCCGGAGAGCAGAGTGGGAGAGCCGGCAGAGAGTGGAGTGGCTTGGGGAACTTGGCTCCCCAAGCCACCAGACGGAGAGCAGAGAGGGAGAGCTGGCAGCTTGGAGGACTTGGCAGAGCAGGAGGCCGTGGGATGGAGACAGAGCAGGAAGGGAAAACCAAGAGCGCTGGGAGCACCAGGAATTCTGATAATAGTAGTTCTGGTGGCAGACGGATCTCGTAGACCAGTGATGGGCAACCTTTTGAGCTTGGTGTGTCAAACTTCGCCAAAAAACTGAGCATAACTCAGGTAGTGTGTCACTTTGAGGAAAAAACATTATTTCGCAAATGTTTCATCATCAGGAGCAGCAAATGTTTCATCCTCGGCATGCGGCCGGCCGCGTGTCATCAGAAATGGCTACGCGTGTCAGTGCTGACATGCATGTCATAGGTTCGCCATCACTGTCCTAGACACTAGAGCAAAGTGAGCCTGGAGCAAGTTACTGTTGCGGTGGGGGATGGAGGGAAAGCAAAGGTGGGACATAAGTGAAATCAGAGTGTCTAGGAAAAATTAAAGGGAAGATAATAACTTACAGGAAATCTCCACCAATGAAGCAAAGAAAAAAAAAATGCCTCTATTATTCTGTGAGCAACAAACCAAACTGGTTTGGTGTCTCAGACAATTCACTCATATGATTGCAGAGACAGACAGAAACTCCTGGATTGGAGAGGACTCCCCTGAGGGCACCCAGATTGGAGAGGGTGCAGGTCAGGCTGAGGGACCCACCCCCCCGTGCACGAATCTTCATGCACTGGGACCCTAGTGGTTAATAATCCAGTTCAGAGCATGGAGGCTTGAAATCTCAGGAAGAAAGAGAAAGTTGTGGGTGGTCTCCTGTGAAATCTCCGTTTTGTGACCTCCCCTTGCTGGAAGTACTGGTGTGGTCACATATCTAGGACATTATAAAACAGGCAACCAACTTAGTTTTTCCTGTGTCAGATGCATAAATTCAATGGAAGCATATAAACCTAAATACAGGTCCAGGGTTTACAAAAATCAAGGTGTTTTTACTGAAGTGATTTATGGCCTTTTGGATGGGAACTATTAAAGGAAGAGGCAACCTAAGTCATGTTAATTTTTTATGTTTTTATTGTACCAGCGAAGTCTCTGGTCCTCTCCCGCTTGGAGATGCTTCCACTAATGCTGAAGGAAAAATCTCAGGATAATGGAAGACTCAAGTCCTGTATTGTTAACTGAAAACATTATTCATGTGCATCAAAGTGCTTCACGGAAGTCGTTTAATGTGGTGTCTTTTCAGCTGAAAGTATGCTGACTCGAGTTTTGGCTTCTGCTAATGCATAGTAAACAGACCGCGGGCAGATTGGCTCACGTCTTCACTTCTGATTCTTTGTCCTTATCTTTTCATGGATAGTTTCCTTAAATATTTATCTACTCATTGAATAAATATTTAGCACCAAATTCCAGTACAGTCCCTGACAGTAGCAAGGTTTCCTCCACAGACTCTAACAGACCTCAAAGGTAAGGGCTGGAGCCCCACTGGCTCAGGGTCAGATAAACAGGGAACAGGTGAGAGGATTTACTCTGATACGCCCTGGGCATTCCCACCTGAATTGGAGGCACTTAATGCCTCTGCTCTCCACTCCCCTCATCTGTCACTGGGATGATTATGCAGATGCTGCTTGCTTTGCAGGCAAATTGTGGGAATCAAAGGAGTTAATGCACTTGCAATTTCTGTGAGAAGTGAAAGCATCTGAAAGAGTAAGTCATTAGATTTCCTGTCTTGATTTCCCTCTACATTTGTTATCAACTCCCCTGACTGCATGATCCTCTGCAGAGACATGCCTATGAGTATGTGTGTTTACATGTGAGGGGTGAGAAAAAAGGGAAGGTATGGTGATGCAGGACTTGCTGTCCTGCACTTGGACTAATAATACAGAGGATTTGTTTTGCTTGCTTCCACTTATTTTGATTCTCAGTATAAAGTTGGACAGATTTGCCTGGCTGGTGTGGTTGAGTGTAGACCTATGAACCAGGAGGTCACAGTTTGATTCCCCGTGCCTGGGTTGCGGGCTCAATCCCCAGTGTGGGGCGTGCAGGAGGCAGCTGATCAATGATTCTCTCTCATCATTGATGTTTCTATCTCCCTCTCCCTTCCTCTGTGAAATCAATACAAATATTTTTTAAAAAGTTGGATAGATTTTTGTCAGTATTTGGGAGAAGCTATCAGTGGCTTTATGGCTCTGGAAACCTTTGTTGGCATGGGACTGCTCAAGCTAGCTCTCTGCGGTGGCTAAGGCATTTTCATCATTCCTGCTAGCGTTTACATTTTCCCTTCATTTTCAGCTCCTTAACTTTCCTATTTCTAGGCAGATCATTTTGGGACTTGCATCTTTTGGGATCACTACGAACAACTTAATAAAGTGGGAAAGACAGCCCGAAGGGAGAAATGACATGCTTATAGTCATCATTTGCAGTTTCCTCCTGCCTTTTGGTTGTGGTAGTCAACTGAGAGCGAGGTGCTGGTTCTGTGGATGAAAAAGTATCAGGTGACTCATTTCAGCTGATTCTTTTGTAAAAAACTTATGGTTGTATTGAAGTATAATTGACATACAATAAGCTGTACATATTTAAAGTATACAATTTGGTGAATTTTAAATTGTGTGCATTAAGGAAACCTACAATCAAATAAGAATATATCCACTCCCTACCCCTAACAATTTCCTCTTGCCCCTTGGGAATCCCCAGGTCTGCTTCCTTTCACTATAGATGTTTGCATTTTCCAGAAATTTATACAGAACACATGCACATTATATAATACTTTTTTTTGTTCTGGCTTCTTTCACTCAGCATAAGTATATTGAGAAACATCCACACTGTAGAATGTATGAATAGTTTGTTTTTATGGCCATGTAGTATTCCATTGTATGGATGTACCACAACTTGTTTATCCATCTACCTGTTGATAGACATTTTATTAATCTGATAGTGATATCATAACAAAATCCCACTGACTGGGTGGCTTACACAACAAATCTATTTTTCTCACAGTTCTGGATGCTAGAAATCTGAGATCAAGGTGTGGTCAGGTTCGGTTTCCCATGAGAACTCTCTCTTTGCCTTGTTTTTCTCTATGCATGTTCATTCCTGGTGTTTCTTTGTCCAAATTTCCTCTTCTTGTAAGGACAGTAAGATTGTATTACAGCCCACCCTCACTGCCTCATTTTATAATTACTTCTTTTAAGACCCTATCTCCAAATATAATCACATTCAGAGTTACTATTAGCTATAGCCATTTGTGTGAAAGTGTTTGTGTGGATGTGTGCTTTTATTTCTCTTGAGTAAATACCTGGGAGAAAAATTGCTGCATCATATAGTGGCTTATGGTTAATTTGTAAGAAATCACAAAACTGTTTTTCCATTTTCATCAATACTATATGAGTATTTTAATTGCTCCTTATCTTGCCAAATTTAGCATTATCATTATTTTAAAAGTTTGACATTTTAATAAAAGTATAGTAGTACTTCATTATTGTTTTACTATGCATTTCTATGACAACTAATGATGTTGAGCATCTTTATATGTGTTATATGCCTTCTTTATGTCTTATTTGATAAAGTGTCTTCTCAAATGTTTTACCAGTTTTTAATGGATGGTTTCTTATCATTGAGTTATAAATGTTCTTTATATATTCTAGATACAAGTCGTTGGTCAAATACATGTTTTGTATATATTTTCTCCCAGCTTGTGGCTTGACTTTTTATTTTCCTAAGAGTATATTTTGAAGAGAAAGTTTTAAACTTTTGATGAAATTTAATTTATCAGTTGCTTTCTTTTATAATTCATGCCTTAGTGTTGTTTTCTTCATGGTTATGTTGCTTAGAGTTAATTGAGCATCTTGATTCTGGGACTATTATTTCATTAAATTTGGAAAATTTTCAGTCATTATTTTCAAGTGTTTATGCACCTCTTTCTGAGACTACAATTACAGATATATTATTCCTTTTGAAATTATCCCCTTTTTCTTTTTGTTTCATTTTTATAGTTTGTTTGTTATATTTTCTAATTTTCTGCTCTTTTATTCAACAGTGTTTAATATGTTGATAATTTCACCAAATAGTTTTCATTTAAGATATTGTATTTTTCATCTCTAGATGTCCAAGTTGGGGTTTTAGAATATCTTTTATTTCTCTGCTTAACATACTCATGTGCTCCTATTCCTTCATGAACATATAAAATATAGTTATAGTGACTGACTGTTTAAATGTCCTTGTCTACTAATTATATTACTTTTATCATCACTGAGTCTATTTCTATTGATTGATTATTTTCATTGTGGGTTGCTTTTCCTGCTTCTTTACATAGTTGGTAATTTTTTTTAAAAAATATTGATTTTAGGGAGAGAGAGAGGAAAGGAGGGAGGAAGGAAGGGAGAAAGAGATAGATTTTGTGTTCCACTTATTTATGCAGTCATTGGTTGATTCTTGTATGTGCCCTGACTGGGGATTGAACCTGCAACCTTGCCATATTGGGATGACACTCTAACCAACTGAGCTATCTGGCCAGGGCCCATACCTGGTAAAGTTTAATGTTCAACACTATGATTTTCTGTTGTTAATTCCTGGAATTTTTAGTGTTCCTATAAACATATATGAGTTACTTTCTGGAAAACAGTTGTTTCTTGGGAACAGCTTGATTTTCCTAAAGCTTGCTCTTTAGCTTTGCTAGGTCCTATCAGTATAGTCTAATTTTGTTTCACTACTGAGACCTTCTAAGAACACATCTTTTTGCCCTGCATATTGTGAGGTCTATCCCAGTATGACTGGTGAGGACAAACAGTATTCCTGGACATGCGTGAGCTCCAGGAATTATTTCTTTTGCCTTTTGCAATGCTGCTTTCCCAGGCCTGGGGCACATATTGTTGCAGACGGGAGGTTAATTCTTTCCCTGTTACTTCATCATTGTCAGGAGTAGGAATGCTTTTTTAAAAAAAAATATTATAAAATATTAGAACCCTCTTTTACCGTGCCTCTGCCAACCAGTTCTTATCATGGGTACAGAATCTCTTCTATGCTTCCAGTGTAGCAGGACAGTTAGACGCTAGGAAAATCGCTGGGCAAGTGGAATGGGGAAACTGAGCAAAGAAAACTGAGTAAGGCCAAACAGTTTGGGCAGCTTGCAGCCAGCTTGTGAAACACAAGATCTTATCTTCCCTAACCAAGGACACTTGAGAGCAAATGGTTTATACCCTCCTCCCTAACCAGAAAATACACAGCTGAAATCACCCTGGCCTGGGAAAATAGAGAACAAAGACCCAATTAATGCCATTTGTGCCAGCTAAACCCAAGTACAGATGAAATGGAGGAACAAATAACAAAAAACCCATGAAAACCAGACAGACCTAAGATACAAGCAAAACAGTAAAACAGACCAAAGAATAATCCACAACTCCCCTATATGCTCATTTTGAAAGCTGATGAATATTCTACTAAAACACTTTGCTAACATTCTGGCCTTCAGGAAAAAAAAAAAAAAAAAGGATAAAAAGCCCTTAGGATAAAGACTTGAGTAGGAATGTAGGCTTGCTCTAGAGCACACCTATGTCCTTTCCTGGGCATGAACTTTTCATTTCTAAGGGTCTCCACGAGACTTGCAGCCAGGGGAGCAGTGGGCAGCAGCAGCAGCTTGACCTGGCTCACCTCATCCTCTCTCTAAGGCCCCCTTTTGTTCTGACTTCCCAGTGAGCTAAAGCAGCCCCACTTCGACCCACCTCTTTCCTATAACATTCTAGAGAGCCAAACACCGCCTAGGCTCTTCCCTATTGTTTCTTCCACTCTAATTTCTTCCTTTGTTTCGCTGTCCCCAGCGTTAATAAACATACTCTCAAACCCATCTGGACTCGTGTTGCGAAATCTTTCCTACATGAAGTCAAGGACCCACACAGTACAGGTTGGCCTGAGGCAGACCTGCTCTGGGCCAGGCCCTGTCTGGTGACACCAGCACATACGGCAACATGGACAGGAAAGGCATTGGCATGCCAGGAAAGACCCTGGGTGAAATGGATTGAAGGTGGGAACTAGGAGAGAAAATAAATTCATTTCAGGATGGTTATAAAGACAACCCAGTGTGCCGCGCCAGCACGGCCAAGGGTGACCTTGAGTGGCGGCGGCTGAAAGGCTTAGAAAAGACAGACAAGAGAATGAAAGCTGGTCGCTGCTTCTCTGAGAGACAGTGACCACGCCCACAAGCCGTGTCTTTATTTTATAGCAGATGCCACGAGGCAAAGTAAGGGCGTGATCAAGATGTTTACAACATTCTCGTGGGTTTCGATTCTATTCAATTACATGCACCTGATTAAGCTTTGTTTACTTGCAGCCTATATCACTTAGGCACGTGGGGCCACGTGTTCGGACCATAGGTTCAAGCTTACAACTATAGCTGTTGGCTATAATTGTACTGGGAGGGCCCTGCCCTCCAAGCTGGGACTTGCATGTGGCAATGAGAGGACTATGCCCTCTCATCAGTCCAAGGCTTGAACTTGGCCAAAATAAGGTGACCAGATCGTCCCACTTTTGGCGGGACAAAACCGATTTTTAACAATTTGTCCCGCGTCCCACGGCGTTTTAAAAAAGTCCCTATTTTTGGAAAGATTCTTTTTTTAAAACGCCGTGGGACGCGGGACAAATTGTTAAAAATCGGAACTGTCCCCCCAAAAGCAGGACGATCTGGTCATCTTAGCCAAACACTGTAGCCGCGCCCCACAACCCAGGACCCTAAAAACTTTATAATTGCTTTATATTCCAATAAAGACAGAAAAGTTTATAATTCAGCTCTATCCCAATTCCGCTAGTTCAACCCTTAACTTTTCTAACAGTAATTCCATTGCAATATATAATGTTATGTGAGCATATGTTGAACTCTACCTATGATGAATTCCCATGGTCAAAGAAGTCCCAAGACCATCATTAATAGTGAAGCTCAAAAAAAAAAAGGTAGTTATAGGACTTATCCCTATGTTTCAATTATGTTTATACTAGCTGCAAGTTAACACATGCAATTGTGTTATTTGTTGAGAGATAATGAAGAGATTATTTAAAAGGTGTGGGCCTGATATAAGAAAAATACAGTACCCCAAGCTTAGCAAAGGCACTTGGGATTAAAAGATAATTTCAAAAATCTGTAGAGAGAGGGAGGATGTTTGTCAATAACCATCTGCTAGGTGCCACAACTCTTGGTCAAGGATAGAGTCATCCTTGATGACACCAGAGAAATAAATGCCCAACTTCACTCTGACTTCTCCCAGATTTCCTGCAAGTGCTCCCAATTGCCATAGCAAACTGGAATTCAGTTGGCCAAAGTAATCATTTGAGCCCCTGGATTCAGTCTATACATTTCAGCCACTCACAGAACAAAGCAAGGTATAAAAGAGTGATCTTGAAAACAAACAGGGTATCTATCATAATCATTTCAAAAGCTCAAATATGCTCCTTGCATAAATTTTAGAAAATTGTAGATAGCCCAAAGACAAAAGAGCAAAATTTCCAGAAATAACCATTTTGGTATTGTCACACCAGTCTTTCCTCTCTCCCATGTTTATCTGTGAACATACAGCATATGCTGATAAATGACATACATATATCATGCATTCACATCTGCACGAATATATCACATTTATATAAAATATTGCTTAAATACTTATTTTATCAAGTTCTATGCAATTTAACATTTATACTAATAAAAGGGTAATATGCTAATTAGACCAGACATCTTCCAGACAATCTTCCGGACATCCTTCCAGACAAAACCATGGTGGCGGGGCCAAGGCAGAGGCAGTTAGGGGTGATCAGGCTGGCAGGGGAGAGCAGCTAGGGGGATCAGGCTGGCAGGGGAGAGCAGTTAGGGGGATCAGGCTGGCAGGGGAGAGCAGTTAGGGGAGTCAGGCTGGCAGGGGAGAGCAGTTAGGGATCAGGCCGGCAGGGGAAAGCAGTTAGGGGGATTAGGCCAGCAGGCAGGTGAGCAGTTAGGAGCCAGCAGTCCTGGATTGTGAGAGGGATGTTTGACTGCTGGTTTAGGATCATGCCTAAATTGGCAGTTGGACATCCTCCGAGGGGTCCCGGATTGGAGAGGGTGCAGGCTGGGCTGAGGGACCCCCCTCCTGTGCTTGGATTTTGTGCACCGGGTCTCTAGTATTTTCTGTATTTTGTTGTATTTTACCAAAATGGGATAACACTGCATATACAGGGTGTGTAAAAGTAGGCTTACAGCTGTGAGGACATAAAACATAGTTTATTCTAGTATTATTATTTATGAACTATTATCTTATTTTCCATACAAACAACTGTAAACCTACTTTTATCCCAATCTGTATTCTTTTATATATTGCTAAATTATGAATAGTACATCAAAATTTCCCAAATGAAGAAATATTTTTATCTTTGTTTAACTTTGAGCCATAAACCACTGGAAACCATGGAATCAAGGCTTGTGATTTTGCTTAAGGTAAGATAAAGCATCCTATTTTAAACGTATTATCAAAGGTCCATGTAAAATAGCAAATTAAGTGATAGAGTTACTTAAAAATTGCATTTCCCCTCCTTTCCTACTCAATCAAAATTAAATTAGTTTAGAACTTTTCTTCTGACATGGAAGTTTGCAGAATATGCACTCTTCAGATAAAGCTGTCAACAAATATTTTTTTAAAATTCTAGTTTTTCTCAAGTATTAGAGGATTTCCTCAGTTTGTAATAGAGTAATAGTTAAGAATTACATCAAAAAATTTCAAAGCAAGTAGTAGACATCCAACCAGAAGAACAGTTGAAAAATCTTTATTTTAATCAGAAACATTTCAACCCTCAACATTTCCATGTGGCTCTATGACAGACAATAAAATACAATAATTTTGTTTGTAATTTTCATTTTGTCCATACTAACTTATTGCTTATTTCACCTTTCCCAACTTCCCAGTTGACTCACGAAAATCCTTTGAGAAAAGCAATGCCCATGTAGAACAATAAATATGCTCATTATTTGCTCAAAGAGAAATCTACACATGGGTAAAGGAAAGATCTATTTATCTATCATCAAGAATAATATTGGATTATTATTATTTTTCAAGACATTTCCTAAATTCAAGTATTTATTTTTGTCTTGTTTTAAAGATAAAATGCTCATCTTTTCTATTATGACCCCTTAGCATTTCATAAGACATAAGAAATATTTAGTTCAGCCCTAACTGGTTTGGCTCAGTGGGTAGAGCGTCGGCCTGCAGACTGAAGGGTCCTGGGTTCGATTTCGGTCAAGGGCACATACCCAGGTTGTGGGCTCAATCCCCAGTACGGGGCATGTAGGAGGCAGCCAATCAATGATTCTCTCTCATCATTAATGTTTCTATCTCTCTTCCTTCTTCTCCGAAATCAATAAAAAATATGAGATTGTTTTAGAAATATTTAGTTCAATTTTCATAATGATATTGTTCCTTCTCCAGAAATAAGCTGAAACAGACTCCCAGACCCTCTAGGCTTTGCTCACATTTGGTATGCGCTTTCGGCAAGACTGCCACTCTCCCACTCTTGTTTTATTCCTGGTTTGGCTTCTGTTTTCCTCTGACAGTGTCACAGATACTCTTTTCCAGCAGCTGCGGGGCTCAGACAACTGCTTTTTTGCTTTCACACCAGGAACAATAGTGAGCTGAGGAAACTGCAATATGTCTTCAGAAAAGTGCCATGGCAATGCCTGAATTTCTATTTTATTCCTTCGTGCACAGAGCTAGGAAGGGTTCTCATTCTGAGTAGGGCTGACGGCCAGATTTTTTCCCTGAATTTGAAGATTTCCTTCATTTCAGCTTTTGCCCCCGGCTTCCCTGGGGACACACAAGTCATAGTTCTTGGAAAGTAGTTTTTCCTATTAAAAAATGGGGCCTTTCTGATCATTTTGTATCAAACTGGACAAAACTGCTGATATTTCTGAGAGAAAAATAAGTACCAAAAGTTCAGAGGCTTGCTCTTTATAAGAAATGCTTTACTAATTCCCCTTTTCTTGCACCGGGTGACTCAAGTGTTATCAATTTTTACGCATTGCAGATTTTTCAAAACAACCCTCAGGAGCCATTCCTCATTTTCTCTGGAAGCACCTGGTCCCAGAAAGACTACTCTGTCATATGGAGCCAATAACTGTGTTAAAATTCTTGTCGATGAGTGAACCAACAGGGTCAAGGTTGGAAGATTAAAGACCATTATTAAAATGATGAGTGGAAAAAAATGAATGTGTTAAAAATTTGGCAGTTGTCAGTGCTAAATTTCAAATGTGATAGTTAAAAAAAACAATGGGAGTAAATGTGGGCATTGGGGATATTAAATAAAAGATCTGTAAAATATGAGAGCCTTTGGAAACCTTTTCCTCTAGTCCTGTATTAGTTTTGAGGAGAGACTGGGC